>NC_089252.1:39609115-40313613 GCF_963930625.1 Muntiacus reevesi | reverse complement strand
TAAATTGGACTCTTCTGGCATCTTCTGCCCAAGTTCAGTGTCTCTCTTCACTGGCCAAGCTGCTGTGGACGGTCCACCCAGCCTCCATGGTCCACATCATCAGAAACACTGCTGAATGAACTGCTACAGTTATTTGTTAATTCACCCAACACACAACACAAAGTATCTAACTACCTCTGCTGTGGTCATTTCATTATTGGAAATCATAAAGAGTGACTCACTACTCTTGTGCTTTGTAGAAAGCCGCTTCTCCTGCCTTAAATTGGAGCATACACTTACACTAGTAAAATGCTCCACAAAGATGTGGCTATCGAGGGAAACCATTGCCTCTCATGTTTCACTTGGGGGTCTTATTTAAATGCAGGTTATTTAAATTCATCAGGTCCAGAGGGACCTGAAATTCTAGATTTTTCTCAAGCTCTCAGGTGAAGCCTTAAAGTCGCTCGCCTAGCGTAGCAGGGTCTAGACCCCTGAGCTTCTTCCCTTTGTAAAATGCCAGAATTCTGAGTTCTAGTTTAATATTCCCTGTTGCTACTTCCTTGGGTTTCTTTTCTTTCCCCTTTTATGACTGCCTTATGTGTCTTTCCATTCACGTTTAAGAATTTATATGAAAGATTACAATGTGGTTATCCCTCATCTTAGTTTAAGAAATATCTTCTTACCAACAACGTAAGGTTCTGGATCACAACTGGATTAAAAAACATTTTAGAAAACCTAACCAACTTCGGTTAAAGGTCTCCACTTCAATAAAGTCCTCTCCTGTTTCAAAAAGCAAATGCTTTTTGCGTAAAAAGTTTTCAGTAAAAGGAATCCCATTTCCCTAACATTTAAGATGAAATCAGTGAGGGTGGACTCTGAGATGAAGTTGGGTACAGGCTAGTGGCAGTAGCAGACGGAGAAGTCGATGTCATTTACGCACATTTTCGTGTGTTTTTCTACCCAAGATTAGTTCTTCATGTGTCTGTTCTCCAGAGATACCCGTGACACTGGCTGGTAGTTACCACTGAGACTTCAAAATTGAGACATTTCAGAAAGAAGTTTAATTTGGTGTCTTAACTCAGTAAGAATCAGGATGCTTCCTTTTCCCCCTTCATCATCAACTTTTCCCAGAAATAGTTGGTCTGATCCTCGGTCCAATGTTCCTGGAGCTGTAAAATATTTGTACTTCGAAGCATGAACATGAAAATCATTTTCCTACAAATGAGGACTTGTCTTAAGATCCTCCCCTTCCCTCCTTTCTTCAAACACTCATCTCAGTGAGGAAACACCAGCAGGATCAATCATTGAAGGACCACGTGTAGAACCAGGAACACCATTTTAATGAGGCATCATTTGTGCGGCCAGAGCCCTTTCTACAAGATACCTTCAATACTGTCCTAAACCCTCCCCTGTTCTGTCCTCCCCTCTCTCGTCTCCCAGGGGTTTCATTTTTCTTCAGAGCAAAAGAGTGTTCACCTAGTACACTCACAAATCCTGAATCACTTTCTTATTTTCCACTTTGGCATTTTTGCTTTATCCAAAAGCAATATTGTAATAACACCATTTTAAGGAAGTGTCACAGTATGTATTTCTTAAACCTGACAATTTCTTTCATTTAGCAGTTCAGATTCTTTTAAAGAATCAATGTTTTGCTGAAGCAACTTTGCCTATTAACAACCTAAACCTCAGAGATATTCTTAATAGAATCTCCAGTTAACAAATTCAATAAACATCAACCATAAATTCCTTTTTCTGGTGCTTCTTCTTCAAATTGCAATTCACTTTTACTTTTCAAAATATATTTCTGGTATAAACTAGGATAACTTTTTTGCCTCCTGGGTTTATTATTTAGAAACAATACAGATCTTGTATGTGTGTGAATTGCCAATAAGATTCAGATATCTACCTGTGAGGAAATGCTCTGTAACCTAGTAACCCACGACCTTTACATTTCCATGGATGGAAAAGTTGAACCCCTCTTTACTTCTACAATGCCAGTGGTTTGTTTACACTGTGTTTTTCAAGGATTTCAGAAATCTGAAAGTAATATAGAATAAAATCAAAGTGTTGGGGTTTACAAGAGCCCCTGTTCCTTTATCTTCATGATAGAAACCCAGCTTCCCTGAGACCAGGTGTGTTAGTGGGTGCATGTTGAGCATGCTTCCTGGCTTCATGGTTGTGGATGGCTGACTTTGCATTTCAGGGTTTTCTTTCTGTTCCTTCTGCATGACTTGGGACACTGTTGGTGGGTGGGACATTAAAAATTGCTCTGTTGTGGTTATTGGTTGTCATGTATTAATGCAACTATTTTCATCTCTTGAATGAATGACAGAAGGCAACCTAAAGCTCCCCTGTTCTCCTTCCATCCCATTCTGGAATAACCTCTTAACCTTCACAGCACGTTATCTTTCCTCTCCAAATACTGATCAATCTACAAAGCTCTTTCTCAAGTTGTTGGTAATAGTTGTTACTCACAAGAGAGAGTAACAAACATGCAAAAATAATTTCCCAAAGTAAATGAACAAAAGATGTTTCGGTCTTGACTGAAACTTTATTTGTGTGGGAGAAAATGAATGACACTTAGCCAGGCTTCTAGCTTATGCTTAGTGTATGTCACACAAGGGAATCAGGAGCTAAGTGTCAGAGATGTAGTAGGATGGGGAATGGGGGAGAAGTAGGTGTTCGTGGTTCCAGAGGATCTCATGATTGCCTGGTACTGAACAAAATACATGCCTACAACATCTATTTTCACATTTTATTTCATGGCCAGTGAGCAGTGGTCAGCTCAGTATATTGCGAGATGTGAGAAAGGGAGGTTTAATTCATGTTGAGACAAAAAATATATATATTTCTGAAAGTCAGGAAACTTGGTGTTGGTCCCTTTTTCTTTAATTCAATTTATTAAAAATTCAGAAAATAATGAAACTTTCTCCCTTCAGTTTGTTTATCAAGCCTGGATTACTGACCCTAAAACAGCACTCCGACAGAGGCGCAAAGAGAAGAAAAGATCTGCAAAAGAAGAACAGAAAAGAAGAAAAGAATCTGGGGAGGGTGAGTGATGGAGAGGGCTGCAACTGACAGGCAGCGGACAGGGAAAAAGCTTGATTGGAATGAAATTTTTAATGTCTAAAGAGCACAAAGACTTTTACTTGCCCTTAATTTCTCAGGTCTTGGAATAAATTAAAACATGAATTTAAGTTGAGGCACGTTTTATAAAATGGAAAGAGAGATAGGAGCAAACTAAACTCAAAGAAAGTAGTAGCAAAATAATCATTTTTAGGTGGATATTAAGTCATCGAAAAGAGATAGAAGACGACCTGACCATTAAGTGAAAAGCTGTTCTTGGAAAATAAGAAAGATGAACCTTTAGAAATTTGATCAAGAAAAAAAAGGAAAAGCACACTTAAAGAGCAGTCAGGGACCAAAACTGGAATATACCTACCAGTGCTGTATTCAACACTATCAATTCATTTAAAAATATATGATAGAAACATTTTCTAAGGGGAGAAAATGATAACAAGCACACCAAAACAAAGTTAAAAAGCAAGTGGGGAGCTCAGGAAAAATGTTTTCATTATATATCAGGCTAAAGATCAGTGTTCTGGCTATATTAATTACTTCTGAGAGCCAGCAAAAGAAAAATTCAGCCCAGTGAATGAATGGGTATGAAAAGTAATTCAAGATCAGAAAACAGAAGCAGCCAAAAGGAGCTCAGTTTCACTAAGTAGCTCAATATGAGAAATGCAAACTAAATATTTTTTCATTCTGTTTTTTTCATCAATTGGATTAGCAAGAATGTAAACATAGCTCTGTTTGGAGCTAGAGGAGGCATACTTGTCTGTGGTATTGTAAAGCAGCACCTCCACTTTGGAGAGCAGATGTCAATCTGAAAATTTAAGTGTGCCTCTCCCACCAGAGATCCATCCCACCTCCAGGTGTGTGGCTTCACATGAGCCAGTATTCGCACATAAGCACAAGCACTTGTGGGCTTCCCTGGTAGCTCAGCTGGTAAAGAATCCACTTGCAATGCAGAAGACCTGGATTCGATCCCTGGGTTGGGAAGATCCCCTGGAGAAGGGAATGGCTACCCACTCCAGTACTTTTGCTCGGAGAACTCCATGGACAGTGGACCCTGGTGGGCTACAGTCCCTGGGGTCACAAAGAGTTGGACACGACTGAGCAACTTTCACTTTTTTCATGTTCACAAGCACATGTGTCTAAGAATATTCATCAAACATTATTATCACTAACGAAAATTTGCAAATATCCTAAATGCCCACATAAAGAAGAACCAAGTAAATTGTGTGACCAGTATATTACGGCATACTATTTAGTAGTTTAAAAAGCAAAATGACTTACTTTGAACTGACATGGAGAACAATTCCTGACATACTGTTAAGTGAAAAGCATTTGTTGCAAACTGGCATGCACATTATGAAACCACTTACGAAATGAAGGAAACCAAAGTACCTCCAGACAATGTTTTGCATTTTTAATGGATGCATGTAATCGTGTATAAATGCACAAGGAAAAGATTGGGAAGAAAACTTAGCCAGTTAATTGCTGTGGTTACTTCTGGCAGAAGAGGTGGGGAGGCTGAGAGTAAGGGGTAGGATTAAAGAAAGCTTCAGGCTTGTTATATTTTAATTCTTTACAAAGGAAATGTGTATATTGATTCTTTATGAAATTAAAAATGTATTCAAACAAGAAAAGGAAAACATAACTTCTAATGGAGCTCTAATTGCAAAACCATTCTCTTTTTTGACCATTCTGCTCCCTGCTACCTCCTGTAGCTTTCATTTTATTTTACTTGATTGGTTTAAAAAGGCAAAATTAAGACACTGAGGATGTAGCAAGTCAAGCAGTAAGGAAGCAGATGCAGTATAGCCTGGAAAGCTACCCTAAAGCACCAAATCTTTGCAGGGGTTGTATTCTTTTCAACCCCTTTCCTGGATATACATACCTGTGGGCAGGTAATGTTTCCTTCAATTCAAAAATGAATCCATGCTACACAGATTCTCCTGTACCTTCATTAGCAATATATCATGAACAGTTCTCCAATTAAGTATTTATAAAACTATATCATCTTTTTTTAATAGCTGAAAAATATTCTGTAATATGGATATGCATAATTTATCCAACTCCTCCATTACTAATGGATATAAGGTTTGCTTCCAAATTTTTGCCACAATAAATAACACTATCATGGATTTCCTCACACAAAAATTCATATGTAGTCATATGTGTGTATGTGTTTAAATGCATGGCAAAAGCAGGATGAACACATACTTTCCCCAAAATAGATGATCAGAAGTGGAATTTCTGGGTTAAAGTGGGTGCTTTTATTGTTTTACTTTAATAAATATTTTTCCAAGAGGTTTTAGAAATTTAAATTCCTCTGTATGAGGCATAGGAATGTCTGTTTCCCTGGAGCCTTGTCCTATGGGCTGTTACTACTCTTTTTATCGTGTGTATTTCTCAAGGATGACAAACGGCTTTCATTTTCATTTGAATTTTCCTAACTAATAAGGTTGAATTTTTTTTTCATATTTTCTTGGTTTTGGCGGTGGGGGGGGGGGGGGGGCTTCCTTGATGGCTCAGATGGTAAAGAATCTGCCTGCAATGCAGGAGACCTGAGTTCAATCCCTGGGACAGGAATGGCAACCCTCTCCAGTATTCTTGCCTGGAGAATTCCATGGACTAATGGAACTAATAAGGTTGAACATTTTTATGTCATATTTTCTTGGTAAATATTAAAATGAAAAAAATTTGAATACAAAAGTAAATAAATTTTACTTTCAAACCCAAGATTTAAACATTTTTATCACATTTCATAATATTCTATTGGATTGTCTTTATTAATCTAGGAGGTATTTATGTTAGGAATATTATCCTTTTTTATGTGTTGCAAGTATCTTTTTTTCCAACCCAGTGCTTATCTTTTAGTTCATGGTGTATGTTTTCTAAGCAATATTTAATTTTTTTCTGATGTCAAGTAGGTCTGGTTTCTTCTTTTTTTTTTTTGGTCTGGTTTCTTTTTGCAATTTCTGTATTTTCATCTTGCTTAAGAAAGTCTTCCCCCCAGATGTTATGCATATGTTTTCTTGTTTACCTTTTATTTACCTTTTTTACCTTTATTTACCTTGTTTACCTCTTATTTACCTTTTGAATTTGTATTATCCTTTGAGGTAGAGATCTATTATGCTAAGCTTGTTTGGTAAATGAATCTTTCTTTTTCTATTAATTTAAATGCTCCTTTTGACAGTGTTAATCTCCCATTTACTCTTAGGTATGTTTCTGGGCTCTGTATTTTGATCCTCAAGGTGTTCAAAATTACAACTTCATAGTATATAGCAGCACTCAGCACACTTTTTCTATAGAGCGCTGGATAGTAAATATGATAAGCTTTGCACTGTAAATTCCTGCTGCAACTCACCCTGCCTTCTTGGAGCAGATTCGGATGGTACGTCCCCAAGTGGGCATGGCTATGTTCCACCAAAATTTGAATTTTATATAATTTTCCTATGCATAAAATATTCTTCTTCTTCAGACTTTTTTCGACTATTGAAAAAATATAAAAACCACTCTCAACTCACAGGCCATTAAACAACAGGAAGCAGGAAAGATTTGGCCAAACAATTTGGTTTACCATCCCCAACTCCATGATACTCATTCTGAAGTCAAGTGAGGAGAACCTGAAAGCTCAGAATTCTGACAACTCTTCCCTCAGAGCTCTTCAAATAGGCGGAACTTCCCAGATTTCATTATAAAATTCCTCTCAGTCCAGGAGTGTAGCATAGGCGTTAATTTACCCTGAAAGGCTGTAACTCATGTTCCTTGAACACTCTTGGCAGGTCCTGTGGAGTGGGAAGACCGGGAGGATGAGCCAGTCAAAAAGAAGTCTGATGGACCAGGTAACAAAGTGAAGACTCCCATCAACAGGGGAGGTGGGGGTGGGGGCTGGGAGTGGGAGGTTGTTTCTTGCCCAGATGGTGTGTGAGGAAGGCTGCCTGGAAACAATGAATTAAATCCTGTTTCTGGACTGTGCCTCAATCATCGGCATCCCTTGAAATCGCATCTCTAGTGAAATTGCAAAGAGACTCTGAAAATCAGACCTACCTTTGCATTTGGGATGAGATGTCGGATTTGAGTCCATGTGTAAAGTCCTTTACCCAAATGCCTATGAAAGGGAGTTGGGAACAAATTATAAATGTCCCAGGGAAACCATCAGTTGCTGCTGCTGCTGCTAAGTCACTTCAGTCATGTCCGACTCTGTGTGACCCCATAGACGGCAGCCCACCAGGCTCCCCCGTCCCTGGGATTCTCCAGGCAAGAAC
Organism: Muntiacus reevesi; assembly: GCF_963930625.1. Lineage (NCBI taxonomy): Eukaryota > Metazoa > Chordata > Mammalia > Artiodactyla > Cervidae > Muntiacus > Muntiacus reevesi. The sequence continues at coordinate 40,306,297 of NC_089252.1, read as the reverse complement.
ACTGGAGTGGGTTGCCATTTCCTTCTCCAATGTGTAAAAGTGATACGTGAAAGTGAAGTCGCTCAGTTGTCTCCGACTCTTCGCGACCCCATGGACTGCAGCCCACCGACTCCTCCCTCCATGGGATTTTCCAGGCAAGAGTGCTGGAGTGGGGTACCATGGCCTTCTCTGAAACCATCAGCATGGAGGCACAAAAAAATATTGGCATGTAGAAGGCATGGAAAAGGAGTGAAGTGAGAGGTAGTTTCGATCCCTGGGTGAGGAAGATCCCCTGGAGGAGGAAATGGCAACCCACTCCAGTATTCTTGCCTGGAAAATCCCATGGACAGAGGAGCCTACAGGCTACAGTCCACAGGGTTGCACAGAGTTGTACACGACTGAAGCGAATGAGCACGCGTGAGAGGTAAGTATGCTGGGAAATGAGCAGCTTCCAGGGCTTGGGCTGACTCCTCCTTTTAGGGAAGAAACCTGAATCCTAGCGCATTTGCTCAGGACTCCACACAGTCAGGGATAGAACTCACATCTTCTGAGCCCCAGCCCAGGCCCGGGGCCACGTGGGCTTCACAGAACCCGAGACTGGGGGGGAAGATTTCTCCATCAGGGAAAAAAAAAAGAGGAGAAACAAAAGCCTCTGAACACAGTGAACCCACATGCCTCTCTGGCCCCACAGACATGTGGCTTCCTCTCCCCTGGGGCTGGCAGTCCTGGGTGTACCACTTACCCACAGGCAAGGTGCTCAGGCTCTTTCATGCTGGAAAAAATACATCCGTGGATGCACTCTGTTGACACAAAACAAGACTTTCCAAAGGCTCTCCAAGCCCTCAGAGGCACGGTCCTTGAAGCAGGCCTCCATGTCCAGACAATTGGCTTGCTGTCTGTGGGGCAACACCCTGTTATTCCTGCAAACCTTTTCCTGGTAGCAGTGCCCCATGCTTCGAGTAGCTCGTCCACTTCACCAGAAGCTTTACACACATTAGTTTGTTCAACACCCTCAAAACCCTCTTCCCCACTTGACAGAGAAAAACCCAAGGCAGAAAAAAACTAGCCAGCTTTCCCAAATCTACACAACCACTTGGGGGTAGAGATGAGCACTGGAGGTGAGCTAGTCACATGCAGCTCCCTACGCGGGTCCCAGTCACAGCCGAGAGGAGGGAGGTGGCCCAAGGTCAGTGGGCATCTCAGGGCTCCTATGGTTTGGAAAGGACTGACCACTCAGGCAAAATTTTATAGTTAGCACAGCTTGGTGTCATTAAATACATATGAGAAAGATGATTCAGGGGTTTGGATAGAGTCTTAGTGTGTGGACTGAATTCTGTACAAAATACTTTTGAAAGGTGTTCAACTGCCATTCAGCTGCAGTGGGAAACATCAGAGTCTTACTGAACCAACAGAACCAACAGAATAAGAAAAGCATTAATGGAACCAATTTCTTGGATAGATACAGACTGTTTCTGGCCAGTAGCAAATACCCTTGAGTGCAGACTGTACTTCTAATCAGACCTGGTATCTCTGTATGGACCTGTTTCGACTGAAGCTATGACCAAAGGTTAGCAATTCTATCTGAGTTTGGTTTGGGAGCTGCCACTGCAGGTATGGAAAACCCTGCCCACCACTCCCATACCTGTGCCCATCCTCCCCCACCACGGCCCCGTCTCTCCATGTCGGGGTCAAGGACAAAACCAGACAGGGCTGTCTTTGGTAAAACACCACTGCTTCACACACAGCACCACGACTGAGGGCATGATGTCCCTTTAAATCAGGTTCTCTTCTTCCTCCTAGACAACATCATCAAGAGGATCTTTAATATTTTGAAGTTCACCTGGGTCCTGTTTCTGGCAACCGTGGACAGTTTCACAACGTGGCTCAACTCCATCTCCAGGGAGCACATCGACATCTCCACCGTCCTGAGGATCGAGCGCTGCATGCTCACCAGAGAGATCAAGAAGGTAGCCCTGCTCGTGACCCTGCTTCACTTCTGCCCGAGTCACAAAGGCTCTGAGAGCCAGTGTCCAGACCTCCATGGAAGCTCAGACAAAATCCTTCCTCTCCAGTCTTTGCAAAACCCCTCTGGGTTTTTGGTGTATTTCAGTCTGTCCCATGCTCAGAATGAAAATATGCACAGTCCGCGCGCACGCATGCACTCACACACACACCCTCACCCTCACAGTCCTGGGATCTCGGCCAGCATGTTCACTCTGTCTCCTCTCATTACGACAGTTCGCAGCTGCACTGGCTCTGTTTTGTCTCATAAAGGATCATGTGCTTTAGTCTGGGAAGTTTGACCTGAAATTTCTCACAGGGAAAATAAGGAATATATACATCTGGAGGCTCAGACGGTATAGGACCTGCCTGCAATGCAGGAGACCCACGTTCAATCCCTGGGTCCTGAAGATCCCTTGGAGAAGGGAATGGCAACCCACTCCAATATTCTTGCCTGGGAAATGCCACGGACAGAAGAGCCTGACGGGCTACAGTCCATGAGGTGGCAAAGAGTTGGACATGACTGAGGGACTGAGACAAAACATAGCCATAGATGGTTTATAGATTACATTTGAAAAAAAAATAGTTCACAGCTGGAAAGGTTACTTTCACTTGGCAAAATTTTCTACATAATTATTACAATATTATCTACAAAATTATCTACATTATTATCTACATAATAAAAAGAAGGGATTTCTTTTTAATTTTTTAATTTTATTTTTTGAGATGTGGGTGGCATATACCATTTTATTCATTTCAAGCTTACAACATAATAACTTAGTATTTATGTGTATTGTAAAATGATAACCATAGTAGATCTAGTTAACCTCCCTCACTGCACCTGTTATAAATTTTTTTTCTTGTGAAGTAGACTTTGAAGATCTCTTCTCTTAATAACTTTTCAATACACAATACAGTATCATTAACTCTAGTCACCATTGCATTCCCATGATTTATTTATTTCATAACTGCAAGTTTGTACATTTGACCATCTTCAGTCTTAAACTAGGAGGGGTTTCCTGTTCAGCATGACCCAGTAACACCCAGCACCATTAATTCAGTGAGTTGACATTAATCCTCAGCTTGACTGACTTGGCTTTTCATCCTGCTGGAGGTGTGTGTGATGGCGGAGGGTTGTCCACACTGAGAAACACTGATGTCTGCCCAGGGCTGTGACAGTATCTCCCTCTCTGCAGGGCAACGTCCCAACCCGGGAGAGCATCCACATGTACTACCAGAACCACATCATGAACCTGTCCAGGGAGTCAGGACTGGACACCATCGACGACCATGCTGGCACTGCTGCAGGCATACAGAGCGCCCACAGGATGGACAGCTTGGATTCCCACGACAGCATCTCCAGGTACGTCCCGTGCTCCATAGTGGTGCTGTTTTCCGCAGGGATGACAGAGGTGAGAGATGATGGGAGAGGTGCAGGCTGATCAGAACCTTGCGGGTGCCCAGCTGCTCTGGGCTGTCTCCGTGGGCATGGCCTAGCAGAGCATTGCTGCCCCTGGTCCGAGCAGAGAGAAGCAGATATCAGTAATAAATTATTAGAAAGACCCACATGACTGCCAGGCCCAGGACTGGGATTTCCAAGCTGGAGTTAAAGTCAGACAAGCCTCCTGACACAAAATGAGTAATTGTATCAAGAACTGCATCTTCAGTGCCTTTAAAATGCTGTTCCACAAAGTTTCTTCTATTCTAGAGTCTTTTGCCACTTGTTGCTCTCCATCTTCTTCTTTCAGAAATTTTACTTTATGATTCGGAATCGTAAAAATTTGAGAAGTGGTTCTGTGGGCCCCACCTTCTGAGTTGTGTGGTCACACCCCTGCTTCACACAGGCCCCTGCACTGACCCTTTCCCAGGGCTGCAATGTGTGTGGGTTTCCTCACTTCCTTAACAGACTCCTTGAGATATACTGTTATCATCCCCAATTGACAGGGACATGAACTTCTTGTGAAAGATCACACATAATTACACATTTTTTCCTGTAGAACTTCAGGCGTTTCCCAGGCTTACTGAATATTATGCATGAGCCTGGCTTAAGAATAGTGGCTCCAGAACCAAACTCTGAACCCAATGAATCAAACAGAAAATTAGAAAGTGAACTGAAAATCGGTTGTTCATAAAATAAACATACATGGTTCCTATATTAGTAACTTTCAGCCGTGTAACAACTGATAATATGGTCAATTAAGAAAGTAAATATTGTAAACCACAACTTTAGGAGGGAGAAGAAGAAAAAGAAAACAAAGACTGGCTAAAATAAAATCAAGTAACTGCCTTTAAATCTGATCCAAGTTAACAAATCTGCACCCATAGTCAAAAGCTATGAGGTGGGGGATATTAAAATTCATTGGTTGCCTTTTAACAAAGACTGTCAAAATATTCCAGCATTTTTAAATGGTCAATCCATCGATAAATTTATTAATAGAAAACCAATACCTTTACAATTATTTTTAATGTCCTTTTACTCATTATTTGTAACATAAAGAAAAGGGAGACACCGTATAGGTCATTTATGCCCTTAGTAACTGAGTGAACATATTTGCCCTCTTCTTAAAGGCCAAGGAGAACTTCCACCTTTTTTTTTGTTTAGGAAACTTTCAAATCTCCAAACAATTGTGTGTCTGCAATAGAGTCCATAAGAAGCCACACTGATTTCTGACGAGGTAGTGGTCTTCTCTGGGAGGGACCCCAGTGTGGACATTTGCCATCACCACACAGGTGCCCTGGGGCAGGTAGCGTCACCCCCAACAGGGACACAGGGACCCACATGCTCTATGTAGCCCAGCCCCTTAAGGACCCAGCTTGCAAGGAGTTGTCCCACCTGCCCCATCTCACCCACTTTTCCCTTCAGCAGACAGTAGAGGGGGTTGGGGTAGGAACCTAACTAATGTGCTTATGTTACTTTTGACTTATTGGAACAGTCACGATTTCCTTCAAATCCAGATGTAAAAAATGGTTGTTTTATGAAATCAGATATCCTCTACCTTCCCAGAAAATAAAGTTCCTTCAGGAAACATTGGTGACATTCCAAGGAACATTCCTAGATACATTCACAGTGTTTATTATTTGGAATGTGTGCTCTGTGCCCCTGGGATGGCTCCAAGTGACCTGAGGACATCAATTAGACTTGTCACCTGTTTTTGTAAAGCTCCTGCTCTTCCCTCTCAGTTTTAAAACTGTCTTGGCTTGGACGACAAGTTAATCCACTGCAAATAACCCAGTAGTGTGGGGTCTGAGGGCAGGCTGCATGGTGGCAGAAATCACCCAAGAATTAACAAGGTAAAGAGGACTTTGTGGTCAGAGCACTGATTCCACACAGAAAATCGGGCAGGTCAGAGTGCATGGCCTGTTTCTGCTGCAAACTCCCCAAAGGCTGGGGGATCCACCTCTGAAAATATGAAACAATACAGAAGCTCAGAGATCCAGATCCCCATCTCATAAATGATGAGACTGAGACCCAGAAGAGTGGGGAAGGATTTATCTAAAATCTGGCATGTAGTCAATGTCCACTATGTTTCTACTTCATCTCACCAATCTCCTCTTCTTGTTCAGGATGAGTTGACATCAAAAGGAATCAGGGTTGTTCTTTAAAATCCTTATTAGAGACCATTTGGTTGCTCACCTTGTCTCCTCTCCCATTGCTGGGTCCTGTCTTGGCCATGTGGCTGTGACACGCAGTCAGTGTGTTCTCCCGCAGAGCACTCGGGGGTAGGGACTGCTAAGGCTCTGAGAACCTGAAAGCCCTTCAGCAGTGCCATGAGTGCCTCAAATTCCCCACCTCCAGAGGGGACCCCAGAGGTCACTCCATCGTCTTGAATGGTTTCCATTTCTGCCCCACGGTCACTGACTAAGGGTGCCTACTGTGAGGCTGGCACACAGCAGGTCCCCTGGTGCAGTCACATGAGGCTGATGTTCATTCAGTAAATCAGTTGTTTGTGTGATGAAGGGTCAGCTGGGTCACTCACTCTCGGGTTGGAAGTCAGTGCCCCGGGAGCCTCAATGTCAAGAGCTTCAGGGGATGTGCCTCTTTGGGGTTAAACTCCGCATGTGAACTGCCATCATGCCTCCATCTGAGCTGTTGGCTGCTACTGAGATCACTCAGTAGCAGCTCAGCCCTGAATCTGCCTCAGTTTCCTCCCTGACTGTCAAGTGACAGGCACTGAGGATTCAGCCAGTGGGATCTCACCCTGCTGACACCCGCCAAGACCTAGAATGTGATCACAGAGAAAAACCACTCATTAGGCTCAATGAACAGTTAACAGACAAAATGGCCCTGCCACTGCTGGACTTCCTATGTTGTTGCCTTTGTACCATTTCTTTTCTTTTCTTTTCGATGTTGGTTTATATCCAGTTGCATATCAAACCAGCATCTCTTCTCCAAGTCATCCAGTTTGGCTCAACTGAATATCACTCAGAAAATGGGGTGGAAAATTCAGTTTGTTGCAGTCAATCCTGAGCTTCCTTCTTTTCTTTTGGAAACCATGTTTTTCAAATGGCATTTTTATATAAATTTTACTTGAGCAGGTGTTTCTGCTTAAGAACTGAACTCAGGATTGGGGAAGGGGGGCTCTGAATAAAATATATTTCCTGTCATTGAAAAAAAAAAAACCTCAGCCGTACAATTGTAAAGATGAATTTTGCTCTGTGAGAGGCAGGTCAGGACTTGTCATTATTCTAGTTGCCTGTCCCACCCAGAGAGCGACACTTCATCCTTTATCATCAGTTCTGTTCTCAGCCCAGTGCTCCCCCGTCTCATCTTCCCTTCTCTGTCCTGGAGCCCCGCTGCGGTGGCCGCTGTCCGTGGTGCTGGAGTGGCGTGTGGTCTGCTGCATGGCGGTCTCTGGGTCTCTTGACATGTGTGACTCCTGTTTCTGGCGCTGTTTTAACACTGTGTCTCTGTAACTGTTTGCGCTGCTAGCTGCTACACGGAAGCAACCATGCTGTTCTCAAGGCAGTCCACCCTTGATGATTTAGATGGACCAGAAACTGTGCCTAAAACGAGTGAGCGCGCTCGGCCCGGGCTCCGTAAAATGCTCAGCATGGATGTGTCCTCCTCGTCAGCCGAGAGCGCCAGCTTAGCCTCCAGGTGCTCACCCGTGCATGCTTTGTCCGTGACCGTGTCAACCCCTTCCCGTGCCATTGCACAGAGGAGTTATTGTGACCTGTGTGTTTTCGTTCACTTTTGTCTTAAGAAGGTGCATGACTAATGAAAGCATAACCAGCATCCTTCCTGGGACACAACTGGTCATTCCCAGGATAGTGTTCTATTCAACTAACTGCTCTTTGCTTTTTGTCTGTTAGGAGTTTCTTAAAAATCCTACTATAAACATTGTCTTCCATTTTGTAAGTATTCCACACTTTCTATTTCCAAAGCAGCAAGCATGTTTCCTCCCTGGTTGAGGGTGCCAGGAGGCAGTCCTCACAGGGAGAAGTGGATCAGGAAGAGTAGGAAACGTTCTCATAATTTTGTTCAAAGATCCACACAGTAGGAGATAATCCCAAATTCTGTATGTAGTCACGTTTGGTCAATACAGGATGAATCTGTCCACGTGCTACATGCCCAGCTGACATGAAAGTTAGAATATATTCAACTGTTGTTTTTAAAATAATATTAATCACTTCTCAGCCTTTCGGCTAAGATCAAGTGTAAAATAATATTATTATGCAGTAGAGTATATTACTTTGGGAGACCTTAACTTGTTTGGCTTGGGAAAGATTACTTTGGGCTTATGCTTTCTCATTAAATCCCACAATAAAAACTATAATCATGCATAGAAATGAAATCACTTGCTTAAAATCCAAAAGCCCTTCTTTGAAAAGTCAACAGGAGCACAGAAGCACAAGCTGTATTGTGCTTATCCTAACACCAAACAACCACCCAAATAACCCAATCTGAAACTAAGGGCAGTGTTGTCAGGTCAGGCAGTGTTAGGTCTCTGTTGCCAGCGGCTATGTACGGATGCACATTCAGAGCTGCAGGAGGCTGGCACCCAGTGTTTCAGGGAACGCCACGGCCGTTTAAGATGTCCTCTGGTGGGCACAGGCTATGCCATTCCAATCTGCTGATTCCTGAACGTACCAGGATTTACCTGAATCCCTTTGGGGCCAGACCTCATCAAAACCCATACACAGCATGCCTGTGATAGGTCATGGTCCCTCTGGAAGTTAGAACCTGTTGTGGGGCTGGCTCCAGTGGTCTGAAAACTGGGTGACCAGTCAGTTTGATGGCCATGTCTAATCAAGGTAAGTCTTAGCCAAAAACTGTTGTCTTGGCATTCTGAGAGCCTAATGTGCTGTAGGCACATGTAGGGCCAAAGCCCTGGGGCCCTGAACACCCCTGAATTAGGAACAAGAGCTCATGCAAGTCTGGCTCTTTAGCCTCAGGGCTCAGCCAGACGCATTCATTCATTCACATGTGTGCACCAGTGACCATGACAAGAGAAATGGGTATAGTCTGCACCTTTGAGCATCTCAGTGATATGACCCCAGATGCTCACACATGCCATTTGGGGAGCAGCACCATCTCAGAGCCTAGCAGATGATCACTGCACACCCCGTACACTCGGCATCTCCAGGTGACTTTCCCCTCCTCTCTTCAGGGCCGGGTGTGTTGGGGTACACAGCACAGCAGGCAGGCCTTGATCTCATGGTTGTGACTGCTGTACTGTCGTTTCCAGTGTTTCTTGCATGAACCCATCAGGGAGAGTTAGAAGAAGGAAAGGAGAGATGCAAAAGGGAAGACAGGGCACAGAAGTAGAGTGAAGACCAGGGAAGAGGGGCTCCTGGAAAATGAAGCTGGAAGAGGAGCTGGCAGTGAAAGCCATTTGGAGGAGAGAGCAGGAGGGCAGTCAGAGGGGAGAGTGGGTGCAGCCCCAGGAGAGACCCTGGGGCAGAGAGTGGTGGATGGGGCTTCCACGTGCCAGGTGGTGGGGAGTCGGGAAAAGGACGATGGTGAGCGTCCAGTCAGGTGTCAGAGGCACCAGTGAGAAAAGGCCCAGGATGGAAGTGCAGGGAGGAGCCAGCATAAAGGACGAAGCAGGCTTTATCTTGCCAATGGTCCACCATTCCGGGCCTCCCCTTAAGGGTCTGGGTTCTGTTGAGAGTAGAGTGCGTCTTGGCCAAGACCTATGGACCCAGCCAGCTGAGACATCTCCTTTCCCTGGGCACCTTTCTTTACAATCTGTGCTCTGGGAAGTGCACTGTGCTCACTCTGTCCTGACTGGAAATAAACAGTGGGCCCCGTGCCTGGGAACATCGATGGGACTGAAAAGCTACACACAGGAGGGTTTGGCGCCCCAGGACCTGCCGCCCAGCACCCTTCCCCCGTCTCTGCACCCAGACATGATTATCCAGAAGGAACAAAGCAGATGGAACGTGGGAAGTGAGGAGGCATCCCCCCACCCACGTTCCTGGGTGCGTGGCGGTGGGTGCCGCGGAAGGCTGGGGGAGTTGCTGAGGCCAGGTGGCACCCTCCGTGTCTCCTGACAGCGAGCCCACGCAGTGCACGATGCTGTACTCGCGCCAGGGGACCACGGAGACAATCGAGGAAGTGGAGGCTGAGCAGGATGAGGAGGCGCCCGAGGGGGCCCGGGAAGCCGAGTCCCCACAGGACCCCACGGAGGACGGCGACGTGGAGGCCCCGCCATCGTACAGCAAGGCTGTCAGCTTTGAGCGCCTGTCCTTTGACTCCCGGGACGACTCGGCCGGCCAGACCCACATGGAGGTCAGCCCAGACGACAGCCGCTCAGACCGGCTGGAGGCCAGCATCCTGCCACCCCTGACCCACGAGCTGACAGCCAGCGAGCTGCTGCTGAACAAGTAAGAGCTGTGGCCACAGCGATGGCGCTGGGAGTGACCCTTAGTGTCCACTGGGCTGCTGGGTGCAGAGACCATGTGGAAAAGGTTCCCCTAGACATTTAGAACCACATGCATGCTCACCTCTCTCTCTGTAACACGACAGGAGGTTGACAGCACAGGATGCCTGGGGACCCAGGCAGGAGGGAGGGGTGGGCGGGGTCTCGCTGCATGGAATCAGTGCCCGGGAGGAACTGAGGCCAGCATTCTGTCAGGATGTTCCATGACGACGAGCTGGAGGAGTCGGAGAAGTTCTACGTGGGGCAGCCACGCTTCCTGCTGCTCTTCTACGCACTGTACAACACGCTGGTGGCCCGCTCCGAGATGGTGTGCTATTTTGTCATCATCCTCAACCACATGGTCTCCGCCTCCATGATCACCCTCGTGCTGCCCATCCTCATCTTCCTCTGGGCCATGCTGTCTGTCCCCCGGCCCAGCAGGCGCTTCTGGATGATGGCCATTGTCTACACAGAGGTAGGCGTCCCTCCAATGGACCTGCCTGACCCCTGCTTCACATAGTCAGTTAGAGGGATCGTCTTAGGTCAGCACGTGATTATAACCAGCAGTTGTTGGTGCTGAGAACTATAGTTGTCTTTTCACATCTCACACCTCACACAACATAGGAGCTAATATCATTCCGTAAAAAAGGAATAAGGAACAGCCTTTATGAGATTAAATAATTGGCCCAAGATGGGCTTCCCTGATAGCTCAGACAGTCAAGAATCTGCCTACAATGCACGAGATCCAGGTTTGATCCCTGGCTGGGGAAGATTGCCTGGAGAAGGAAATGGCTACCCACTCCAGTTTTCTTGCCTGGAGAATCTCATGGACAGAGGAGACTGGGAGGTCACAGTCCATGGGGTTGCAAAGAGTCAGACACAGCTGAGCGATTAACATTTTCACTTTACCCAGCTGGTGAGTGGTGGGGGAGGCTTTTGAGATCTGGTGTCTGCCCTGTGATATTGACCAGCAAGATGGCAAGTATGAGGCAGACACAAGCACGGTGCTAGGACCGGTGCATGGTCAGTGAGTGGACATTGGATCTAACAATACAGTAAGCACTTGAAACACAGTTGGATGCAGTTAATCCTGATGATGTAGACATTGGAGGAGTGTTTCAGTGTCAGTCTCTACAAACATCTCCACATTTACACCCTGGGCTGGCAAGGTTTTGTTTCATTCGCCTTTATTTCTTCTTGAGGAGAACTTCCAGTGAGCAATAAAATGCTGAGAGGAAAGAGTGCAGAATAAAGTGAAAATTGTCTATAGTATCTGTGCAGTTTTCTCCTAAAGATTACAAACTAAAGCCATACTTGCAGAATAAAGATCCTGCTGTTCACATTTGTCCTAATGACCTCATTTAATAGCTGAATATCTGTATAAGTATCTAATTGAATCAGCACAAACTAGCCCTTGCATGCGTGCTAAGTCACTTCAGTCATGTCTGACTCTGCGACATTATGGACTGTAACCCTCTAGGCTCCTCTGTCCATGGAATTCTCCAGGCAAGAATACTGAAATGGGTTGCCAATCCCTTCTCCAGGGGACCTTCCCGACCCAGGGATCAAACCCACATCTATATTTCTCCTGCATTGGCAAGTGGGTTCTTTATCACTGGTGCCACCTGGGAAGCCCAGAAACTAGCCCATTCCCTGACAATAGCAGAAGTCATTTGAGCCAAGTCAGGAGTAACCTCCATGGCCCCGCTGTGTCTGTGGTCACAGGCCCTGGAGGTGTGGCTCAGGGCTTGTCCTGAAGTCAGTATCTGTGGAAAGAGAATTTGTTATTCCACATGCTGTGTGCATTCCCAGCACCAAAACTAGGCTTTTTCCCTTAATGTTTGTATCACTGTTCCTCATCTAGAGCTACTCTTAAAGGGCGTCATTTATTCTGATTTCTCACGTCTGTCCAGGTGGCCATTGTGGTCAAGTACTTTTTCCAGTTTGGGTTCTTCCCCTGGAACAAGAACGTGGAACTGAACAAGGACAAGCCTTACCACCCACCCAACATCATTGGGGTGGAGAAGAAGGACGCCTACGTGCTCTACGACCTCATCCAGCTGCTGGCACTCTTCTTCCACCGCTCCATCCTAAAGGTACTGCCCATCCACCACCTCTGGGATGTTTCCGAGGACCCGGCGCTGGGATCATGAGGGGCTGGGGGCCACGGGCGAGGTCTATCTGTGTGCTCTTGTTTTCTTTGTTAACAGTTTTATTCATTTCATTCGTTTTCTCAGCACTGTGTACTCAATAATGGAGTTTGTGATTCGCTGGGGGAAATTTCCCCCTACTTCTACTCTGTGATGCATGCGTGCATGCTAAGTTGCTTTAGTCATGTCAGACTCTTGGTAACCCTATGGCCTATAAGCCACCAGGCTCCTCTGTCAATGGGATTCTCCAGCAAGAATACTGCAGTGGGTTGCCAATCGCTCCTCCAGGGGATCTTCCTGACCCAAGAACCCACACCTCTTATATCTCCCTATTGGCAGGCAGGTTCTCTACCAGTAACACCACCTGTGAAGCCCACCCTGGGATGAAGGCACCGTGATTATCCTGTGTTTGTGGGAATTGCCCAAAGGGTGTGTGGTTCTTACTGATGGATCCATCAAATCGTTCCTGAGTTGAAGGCAGATCACTGGGGAGCTAGAATTTGGGGTCTCCTCTCCAGCCTGACCTTAGCCCACCCCCTTTTAGGAGCATTGCTTTTCTCATGGTTTTTTGCTCTGAAATCATTGGTTTAGTGAGAGACTGTCCAACCCATGGGCCTGGGGATCCAAAGTTGTGCTCCTAGAGAGGTCACTTCTGAGAAAACCATGCCTGCATTGCTCTGGGAAGATGGGTATCTTGGGATCTGTACCTCCTGTCATCCTGCTGAGCACCTGTAGAGTTTCTCATCTCAGACACTGTGAAATATAAGCTGAACTTGTGATACACCACTCAAGTCTACACGTTAGAGATTGTCACACAGCACGCCTTGGATGTACTGATGTGCCTACGGTCAGAATCTCACTTTCCTTCTCTTGTTTTAACTGTCTCCCTGTATTGATATAACATATCTTACATTCATTTTATCAAGTAGTATCTTTGTTAGTTCCTTTTCAGAACAAGCTTGGCCTAAGTTAAGCACACATGTGCCACGTCCAGCACAGCGGGTGAGAAAGACCTGAAACGGGGGTGAGCGCGTAATGAAAAGACAGACACATATATATAATTTGGCAAACGGGGAGTCAGGGGGCCCTCTTGCTCCTTTCAGCCCACACTTTTATTGGCAAAAGTCACATCAGATCACTAGGGAATAGCTATACTGGGGAGTTTGATTAGCGGAGTTTGATTTGCTGTTGATCAGGAACATCTTGTTTTGTTTTCATGGGGATGGATGAAGGGGTAGGCAGTGTAGCGGAGCAGAGAGCACATCCCGCCCCAAGAATGTCCATTTAGCATGCTTACCAGGACAATCACAAGGGCGCAGTTTGCCACACCGTCGAGTCATGGGACAGGTTCTGGTCTCTGCTCCACCAGGCTGCCATACACACATACATCACACACACATACATCTAAATGTGTGTTCGACCTCTATCCTACTTGGTAGGCTGTTTCACACAGGCTTTTACCTATGTGGACTGTAACCAAGATCTTCACTCTGCCTTCTGTCACCTTGCAAATTGCCAGTCCCTAACCCTCCATTTGGGGGAGTCTTTCTTGAGTCACTGGGGTGTGGTGAGTTTGCAAAAGTACATATAGGTAGATAATAAGCTTTCTTAGGATCCCTGACCTTGCTTTGGTTTTCTTATCTTTTTTAAAAAATTTCAGCTTTGTTGATGTATTGTTGCTCAGTTGCTAAGTCATGTCCAACTCTTTGTGACCCCGTGGACTACAGCACACCAGGCTCCCCTGTCCTTCACTGTCTCCTGGAGTTTGCTCAGATTCATGTCCATTGAGTCAGTGATGCCATCGAACCATCTCATCTGTCACCTTCTTCTCTTCTTGCCCTCAATCTTTCCCAGCATCAGGATCTTTTCTAATGAGTCGGCTCTTCCTATCAGGTGACCAAAGTATTGGAGTTTCAGATTCAGCATCAATCCTTCTGATGAATATTCAGAGTTGATTTCCTTTAGGATTGACTGGTTTGATCTCCTTGCTGTCCAGGGAAGCCTCAAGAGTCTTTTCCAGCAACACAGTTTGAAAGTATCAATTCTTTGACACTAAGCCTTCTTACATCCGTACATGACTACTGGAAAAATCATAGCTTTAACTAAAGGATCCTTTGTTAATGTATAATTGGCCAGTGAAATTGTAAGGTATCAGAAGTGTATATGTGGTGATTTGATTAGTGTATATATGGTGCAAGGACCCCCGTCTGGTTGGTTAACACATCCACCAGTTCCTCACCTGCCTATTGGTCGGCATTTGGTGGGAACACTTAGGTTGGCTCTCCTAGCAGTCTGCACTGTCCAGCAGTGTTGCTGGCTGCAGTCGCCCTGTTTGACGTGTGGTTTCCTATCCTGAGGGACACGCTGGTGGCCTGGATGTCACGGGGCCGAGCCCCAGCCTCTGTCTGGACAGCAGGCTGAGCTGTCCCTTTTCCGCCTCCTCAGTGTCATGGCCTCTGGGACGAAGACGACATCGTGGACAGCGGCTCGGACAAAGTGGACTCAGACGACGAGCTGTCCCTCGGCCACGGCAGGAGGGCCTCCTCCGACTCGCTCAAGTCCATCAACCTGGCTGCATCTGTGGAGTCGGTGCACGTGACCTTCCCCGAGCAGCCGGCTGCCGTCCGGAGGAAGCGCTCCAGCAGCGGCTCCCAGACATCACAGGGATCCAGCTTTTCCTCGAATAGGTCCAAGAGAGGTATTGCTGCGTGGTGTCACTGTAAGGAGTCTCGAGCAGAGTTACTCCCTGGTGCCAGGGGGTCAGGGGCAAGGGAGCTGGGTGCTGTCAAGGTAGCAGATACTGTGATGTGAAATGAATGTACTTCGTAACCAGACAAAGTTCAAATCCTGGCTGAGCTGTGTGTGTGGCCTGGGGTGCTCACATCCCTGTCTAGGGTGTCTGTCTGAATTCCCCAACCCCCACCTAGGACAAAGATTTCAGGTGTTGGTGAAAAGTGACCAGCACGCTGCCTTGTACATAGTGAGTGTCAGACACAGGGTAGTTGTCAATCATACCCAGAGATTCTGCCAGGTGTGCCCAGAGTGCTGTACATCATGATTTATTTTGAAAGTACACTTAGACTTAATCAATAGGAGCTTTAAGCCAAACCACCTAGTTATTTCCTAGGGTAGTTACTAATTTCTTACTAAACAGCCAGTGACAGGAAAGTACCCGTGCATTACGGTCGCCCCTCCTGGGGTAACTGCGCTTTTGTGTTGACAGTGCTCCTGTCTGAATCTCTCCAGGCCCTCTGTATTCATCTTTTTTCTGGCCACCACTGGCAGGCCATCTCATATTGGTTTTACAGTTAGAGAAATTTGGTCCTGAAAAAAGGCATGGTCCTGGACCCAGACTAGAAAACCCACAACCAAAACCTGGGACCCCATCGAGCAGGAGAAAAACTGCTCCCCAGTCTAATTCTTTCTGGGACAGAGGTCCCACAGCCACCCAGGAAGGAGCCAGCAGTGAGTTTAAAAGCCCACGGATGCCTTTGGCTATGGAACCAGAGTGGGGGCTGCAGATCCCAAGTTCTCCGCCGCTGTTCTTACAGACATGTGTGCATCCCACCCTCTAACCAGCCTCCAACAGTCCCTCTGCCGTGGGGGTGGCGGGCTTCTACGATAGTTACGGCAACAGATGCACAGCTCACGGCGCGTCTCGGTTCCTTCTTGTCTCCAGGCAGCACGAGCACCCGGAACAGCAGCCAGAAAGGAAGCAGCGTCGTGAGCATCAAGCAGAAGAGCAGACGGGAACTTTACATGGAGAAGCTGCAAGAACACTTGATCAAAGCGAAAGCTTTTACCATAAAGAAGTGAGTGAGTGCGTGAGGATACCTGGGGGCTGGGAACACTTCCTCAGCATCAGCCAAAGGTGACATGCTTGAGAAGTGACCTGTCCCATCAAAAGTGTCATCAGCTTCTGGCAGAACAAAATGCCCCGCCGTGATATTGCATTAAAAAATCACTTTCCAATAGGATGATTCGTTTTTATATCCATTGCACTTCTAAACACACTAGCTCACGGTGTGTAATTCCAGGCACACGAATGAGTCCAACCAGACAGGCAATGAAGTCAAATCAGAAGGTTCTCAGAGATATGCTCACCCTGTAGAGGGAAGCCGAGGTGCACTTGAGAAGAGGTTCGCCTCTCGTGCAGCCCAAGGTCACCAGCCAAGGTCACAGGGCCCCCTCCCCAGGTATCAGGGAGGCAGACCGGCAGCAGACGGGAGTGAAAACAGGGCCAGTGCCTCAAGGCTGGCCCTGAGCCTGAGCTCTGAGACCGAGGACACCTGGACACGGTCTTGAATTGTGAACAATGAAGAGGAGGGGCAGAGATTAGGCAGACATCCAGAGTGGAGGCACAGGGATGGAGGAAGCTGAGCCCCAGAGCCCAGGATGATGCCTGGCCCCAGGGACGAGGGCAGAAAGGGGAGGAGCAGGGCTCCCGGCATCTACCGGGGCCCAGCAGGACCAGGAGGTCCTGTCCCTCTCACTGCAGCCCAGGCCCTCGGGTCTCGTTACACCTTTTACAGAAGAGGAGATGGGAGTACACAGGGCTCAGTAGTAGGATCCAAGTCTCACAGGTGGCGAGTAACTGAGTCAGGGCACAAACCAGCCCCTTGTTTCCGGGGCTACCACTCCATTATGCTTCAGGAGAGAAGCCGTGAACTTGCTCAGAGTCTGTGTCAGAGCAGGGGCCCCTGCCCCCAGCAGAGTGTCCTGAGACTGGAGCAGGGGAGGGGGAGCTGTGGAGGAGAGCAACAGAGGGTGGAATGATGGGGTCTCTGGCGGGTCCTGCATTTCCACCCACCCCACACTGGGTGTCTGTCCCATAGGACCCTGCAGCTCTACGTGCCCATCAGGCAGTTCTTCTATGACCTCATCCACCCTGACTACAGCGCTGTCACTGATGTGTATGTGCTTATGTTCCTGGCGGACACCGTGGACTTCGTCATCATTGTCTTCGGCTTCTGGGCCTTCGGGGTAGGTGGGGGACCGAGGCCACCGCACCCCGGGGATGAGCGATGCTGTCCTGCGGGTGCGTCCAGGCCTGAACCTACGGTCTCCTCCCCAGAAACACTCGGCTGCGGCCGACATCACGTCCTCGCTGTCCGAGGATCAGGTGCCAGGGCCCTTCCTGGTGATGGTGCTCATTCAGTTCGGGACCATGGTGGTGGACCGGGCGCTCTACCTCAGGAAGACCGTCCTGGGAAAGGTCATCTTCCAGGTCATCCTGGTGTTTGGGATTCACTTCTGGATGTTCTTCATCCTGCCTGGCGTGACCGAGAGGTGAGGCCTTGGAAACTGGAGCTGTGGGGCCATTTTCCTGCACCCCGTCGGGGAAGGAAATGTTTTGTAAGGATAAGCCCATAGGGAAGGAGAGGGTAGGAGTTAATCAGTACCACTGCAAGTCAGGGTTTAACACAATGCAAGTGCATTGTCTTACAGCTCTGCAGGCCAGGGGGCAGACCCAGGCCTCACTGGACTGAAATTACGATGTGGGTGGGGCGGCGGTCCTTTCTGGAGAGTCCCCAGAGAATCCATCTCTTGACCTCTTCCAGCTTCAGAGATGCCTGGGGTCTCCTCCTCCTCCTCCAAACCCTGCATCTCTTCCCTGCCGCGTCTCCTTCTGCCCACAGCTGAGCAAGGCTGTCCAGCTAAGGCCTGCTCGTGGGGGCCCCCGGGCAGCTACTCTTCTTCCCGACCTCCAGGTCCCCAACCCTAGCATGTCTGTCAAGTCCTCTTGGCCGAGGAATGTCACATGTCCCCAGGTTCTGGGGGTGAGGACATACCCATCTTTGGGTGGGATCTGGAGGCATTCTCCGGGTGACCACACTGCCCTCCCAGCTTTGGAGGATGTCATTAGCTTAGGAATGACTCCTGCCAACCAGATGCGGCTGAGACGTCTGTGATAAGGACCTGCCTTTAGAAGCCAGAGGGATGCTTAGGCTTTTCTCTCACCCTAAACTGGTGTCCTTCTGTACTGTAAGAGCATCCCACCCTGAACTTTTCTGTTTTCTCTCCCAGGAAGTTCAGCCAGAACCTGGTCGCTCAGCTGTGGTACTTCGTCAAGTGCGTGTACTTTGGGCTGTCCGCCTACCAGATCCGCTGCGGCTACCCTACTCGGGTCCTCGGCAACTTCCTCACCAAGAGTTACAACTACGTCAACCTCTTCCTGTTCCAGGGGTGAGGGCGCTTGGTGCCATCCTGGCCATGCACAGGGTGTGGGGGATCTGGGGTCAGTAGGGGTATGGGGAGGTGCAGTGGGAGGCAGATTCTTTACCACCTGAGCCGCCAGGGATGGGAGTGATTCTGTGGCCATGAGGGGAGGGGAGCCTTCACAAGTGGCGCTAGTGGTAAAGAACTCGCCCTGCAGTGTGGGAGATGTAAGAGACATGGGTTCAATTCCTGGGTTGGGAAGATCCCCTGGAGGAGTGCAGGGCAACCCACTCCAGTATTTGTGCATGGAGAATCCCATGGACAGAGGAACCTGGCAAGCTTTAGTCCATAGGATCGCAAAGAGTCAGACACGACTGAGTAGCTGAGCAAACAGCACACTCCCATTCACCAGAGCATCAAAAATAATAAAATACTTCAAGATAAATTTAGCCAAAGAAGTTAAAAGATTTTTACAAAGAAAACTATAAGGCTTAATGAAAGAAATTGAAGACACTTTCAAATGTATTTATAAAAGGAATTCCAGTTTTTTAAGACCATCAGCCAGAAAAAAAGGAAAGGCAAATACCATTCCTTAACATAATGAAAAGCAGTTGTATTCCATGTTGAATTTTTATAGTAACAGTGACCTTGAGAATTTTTCTGAGTTGTCAGGGCTGACAGTCCAGACGTCCATGAGCTTGCAAGATTGTCCGGTGATGAGGCCAGCCCACAGCTATCCTTCTAACAAGACTTGGTTTCTACAGGTTCCGCCTTGTCCCTTTCCTGACGGAGCTGAGGGCTGTGATGGACTGGGTGTGGACAGACACGACCCTGAGCCTGTCCAGCTGGATCTGTGTGGAGGACATCTATGCTCACATCTTCATCCTCAAGTGTTGGCGGGAGTCGGAAAAAGTAAGCCAATAGCAGTGCCTCAGCTGTATTTGTGTCTTTTAGATACAGGCCGGTTCTAAGATTGATAGGACCTTCTGCAAGTTTTGTGGCCCAATAAATGAGGTAGAACCCACCAGGACCTATGAACGCCCCATTGACTTCACCCCGCTGGAGTTAGGAATCTGGACCTGCCGCTGCCATAGCGAGAAGAGCCTCCAGATGGGCAGATGCTTGTTGTGGTTGTTGTGAGAAGAGGTGACACGGTGCTAGACCACACAGTCAATCTAAAATGGCTCATCTGGGAGCAGGAGGGGGTGAGATGTGCTGGAGGAAAGTGGTCCAGGTGTCTGAGACTCAGGTTCACCCTGAGTCACTCTTCGATGAGGGACAGAGGAGGCAACCTCTCTGTGCAGAGAAAATTAAAGTGAAAATATCTGCTTATTCTACTAGGTTGGATATTAAGGTTTAGATGTGGATGGAATCATGATTCCATCAATCCTAAATGAAATCAGCCCTGAATACTCACTGGAAGGACTGATGCTGAAGCTGAAGCTCCAATACTTTGGCCATGATGCGAACAGCCGACTCACTGGAAAAGACCCTGATGCTGGGAAAGACTGAAGGCAGAAAGTGAAGAGGGCAGCAGAGGATGAGATGGTTGGATGGCATCATCAACTCAGTGGACATGAACTTGGGCAAACTCTGGGAGATGGTGAAGGACAGGGAAGCCTGATGTGCTGCAGTCCATGGGGGTCGCAAAGAATCGGACATGACTTAGCGACTGAACAATGGCATGATTATTCAAGGAATTTTTCAAAAGTTTATAATACGTATGTAGTTCAGCCTCCAGAGTACCCGTTAAAGAACACAGGTCCTGTAGAAGCAGCATCTAAGTATGGAATAGGCGTGTAGACCCGAGCAGCCTCCACGACACAGGGCGGAGCTGAGCCCTCCACTCGCCTGCAGGCTGAGCTCTGGGCTGGGGAGCCCTTGATGCAGCAGATGGAGGTGATTCCAGCTTGGACAGTGTGGTCCTGACAACATGTGTCACGAACGAAGTTAAAATGTTTTCCACCCGCCAAGGGAGGGGAGGAGCCCCTTGAAAGGCACAGTTATGAATATTCAGGAATTTAAAGTAAAATGTCTTTCTTCCACCTGATCCTTTAAAACCAGGTTTATTCAGCAGAAGCTTTGGTCCCTTGGTCCACAGGTCTGCCTCCAGCAAACCCAGAGAGTCCTTTTAAGGAAAATGCCACTCAGGCCCCAATGGACCCTGTTGGGGTCACAGAGCAGGCTCCTCACAGCCCAGCATCACTGCCTCCCTTGTTCCAGGGCTGGGTCTGGATGCATTCTGAACAGATTCAGGACTCAGTCCTGGGCAGACTTTGTGGTCATAGTGCCCGCCCTTCCTGGGGACACCACCTGAGTGTGCCACCCTCCCATTGCAGAGGTACCCGCAGCCCCGGGGGCAGAAGAAGAAGAAGGTGGTCAAGTACGGGATGGGGGGCATGATCATCGTGCTGCTCATCTGCATCGTCTGGTTCCCGCTGCTCTTCATGTCTCTGGTCAAATCTGTCGCCGGGGTCATCAATCAGCCCCTGGACGTCTCAGTCACAATCACCCTGGGCGGGTACCAGGTAACCATGCCCCTCTCCGGGTCTCCAATCCCCCGCCCCACTGTGGGTCCTTACACAGCACGGCCCTCTCCCTGACCACCACCCGGATGACCTACTGAGGTTCAGTGGACCCCCATCTCCTGTCTGAGTATTGATAGTTCTGCAGATATGTGAGCTAAGGTGCAGGAGAAAGGGAAAGAGAGCTCTGCACTAGCTGTGGGTAATACACGGTCTAATATTGTTCTCAGAACCCAGGATGCACAGAAGGAATTTCAAATATTAACTGTCCCATGTGTCTTTGTTTTCCAGCCTATTTTCACAATGAGTGCCCAGCAAAGCCAGCTGAAAGTTATGGACCAGCCAATGTTTAGTAAATTCATTAAAACTTTTTCTAAGGACACTGTAAGTAGATGCATGGAGTTGGTCTCTGTGAACAGCTGTCACCTTGGCCAGCTGACTGTCGTCACCTTACTCACCACTTGGCCACGACCTGAGCTGGAGGGCAGGACTTCCTAGGGATGATCAGTTGTTACACTGCAGGTTCCTGGCCACTGGCCACTTTGATTATCCAAGATGTTGTGTCTGTATTATTGGACATAAGTGATAATAAACATAATTCTAATTCAGAGAATCTTCATGTTAAGCACAACAGGTGCTGATCCTTTTAAAGTCTCTAAAGTTTTAAAATCGTGGTAGATATTGATCCCTTTGACTGGGAGGTCTCCTGCAGGAGTCTATCCTAAGAAAGTCATTCAGGATATGGGAGAAGCCCCAGGCAGGTACCTGCTTGTGACAACATCCTCCACATTCACAAGAACTAGGCAGCTTGGGGATTCAACAAGTAGGACTGAACGAATCAATTATGGCAGATTTTCCAAGCAAATTCCTTTCTAATAAGATGATAATTATGAATATGATTTCATGGCATGAAAATTTCTCAAAACGAAAGAGATTTAAAAGGATGCCATTATTTTAAAATTGATTTTAAAAATTAAGACATGCATCCTTAACTGTATAGAACGGGAATCAAGTTCTGGTGGTGGAATTGTGGCTGATGTCATCCTTCTCTCTGCATTCCATGCTTTTAATAATATGACAGCATGACTCTTCATGGTTGAAATCAGCTTTACAAATGATACTTTTCATTTAAGTACAGTGATTAGGCAAACAGATGCTTTTCCCCGTTGTAAAATGATTGGCCTGTAATGCCCACTGTCAGCGCTAGTCTTGAGGAATACACAGCTGTGAGGAAGGGCCCAGATGTCCAGGGTGGATTAAATTTGTCTCTCTTATGAGAGGGATGTTCCCCAATAGTTGATACATTTCTTTTTTTAGTGGGAAGGAAAAGAAAACACTAAATCATCTGATTTTTCTGTACTGTTTGATTGGAGTGATTCCGTGGCCTTGTGGGGAGGGGGCCTTCCCAGGTGGTGCTGTGGTAAAGAACCCCCGTCCCGCAACAATGCAGGACATGTAAGAGACATGGGTTCAATCACTGGATCAGGAAGATCCCCTGGAGGAGGCCATGGCAACCCACTCCAGTATTCTTGCCTGGAGAACCCATGGACAGAGGGGGCTGGCAGGCTACAGTCCATAGGGTTGCAGAGTTGGGCACGACTGAATCTGCCCAGCACCCATGCCCATGAGAGTAGCAGCACGACCACTGGGGTCTGGTGATGTGACTGGAGCTCTTAGCACCAGAACACACCAGGCACCCCATTGGGACGAAAATCCCTCTGCAAAGCCAGATAGAGGGAAGGGTAGTCACCTTCTTGCATGTCCTCGGGGGTGTGGTCTATTTATGCAGCTGTGTTTGTGTGCATACAGGGTGCTATGCAATTTCTGGAAAATTATGAAAAAGAAGACATAACAGTTGCAGAACTGGAAGGAAACTCAAATTCTTTATGGACCATCAGCCCTCCCAGTAAGCAGAAAATGATACACGAACTCAAGGACCCCAATAGTAGCTTCTCTGTTGTTTTTTCATGGAGTATTCAGAGGTAGTTACTGGATTTCCGTGCATAATTTCCCCCTTTTCCCCAACCTGAACTTGGGGTGGGGGTGGGGGGCGTGGGAGGTTAGAAACCTCAGATTAACATGGATCTGGGTTCATGTTACTTCTTGGGTAACATCCATTCAATGCCACAGCTAATGTTTTTGTGTGTTATTAAACAGTGATTTGCCTGAGACTCATTGGCCCAGCAAGAACGTCTCAATTTTCCTTTTTCTACTAACTTTAGCTCTAAAGCCACTGACCGTGAGGTCTGTGAGCAAAAGAGAGAGGTGGAGAGAAAATAAATAGAGTCATGACTCATAAAATGAAACCGAGTTGGGTGATGCATGAGATTTCCCTGAGCTCGGGGTTTGGTCTCATAACACAGGACCTGTAGCCCCTGGAACCCCGAGTCTCCCTTGCCACCCCGAGCACTGGGCAGCCCCTGTGACTGTTTTCTCCAAGCCTGAGCTGGGGGAGCCCCTTGGGCAGGTCCAGAGCGGCAGAGCAGGGGTATTCCTACACTCCCCCCCGACATGAGCCTCTGGCCAGCCTGTGGCCACCACATCACTTATCTCAGGAAAAGTTCTCACATCCAAAGCCCAACGTGTCCGCGGGGCTGCTTGGGGACCTGACCCAGCACCTTGGCTGATGAGCTTTGTTTCTCTCAGGACTCCAGGCAGGCGTGGGGTAGGCTTGTTGGGTGCACAATACCAGCTTCTTGGCTGGAATTAAGAGAGAACCATGATAGGTAAAGAAGAAAGCCTTCTGGAATCTGAATTCAGAGGGAAGTAGTAAAGAAGGATTTTGGAGAGGGCTGCTGAGACTTTAAAGAACTCCTTCTTTAATCTTATTTTCTCCTTTTAAATGTCCCAAACTCCCCACATGGAATTCAGTGTTGGCAAAAATGCACTTCTTAGCCCTTCTTTGAAGAGCCACCCCCCCAAAATTAAAAACCAATTTCTGGTTGAACATTCTGTTTTTAATTGAGATAATGGACATGTGGCATTGTTCTAGTTGCAAGGGAGCAACATGGTGATTTAATATTTATGTACTTTTCAAAATGGGCACCACAGTGTCTAATGAACACTCACCACATGGTTACCAACCATTTTCTCCTGTGATGAGAACTTTTAAGATCTACCCTTAGCAGCTTTCAAATATGCAGTGGAGTTTTATTAAAAATAGTCACCATGCTGTTCATTACCTAACCAGGACTTAATTATGTTATAACTGAAAATTCATTCCCTTTAACTTCCTTTCATTCCTGAAATGAAATAATTCATTTCATTCACCACCACCACCACCTCTGGGAACCACCAATTTGTTCTCTGTATCTATGAGTTCAGGTTTTGTGGTTTTATTTCTAGATTCCACATACAAATGAGATTATACAGTATTTGTCTTTACCTGACTTATTTCACTTAGCCTAATGCCATCAAGGTTCATCTGTTGTCACAAAGAGTAAGATTTCATTCTTTTTATTCCTGAATAATATTCCATCATGTGTATGTGTCATATCTTCTTTATTCATTTATCTGGACGCGTGTGTTGCTTCTGTGTTTTGGCTATTGTAAATGCTGCAGTGAACATGGTGGTGCAGATATGTTTTCATTTGCTTTGCAAAAATACCCAGAAGTGGGATTGCTCCTATAGTAGTTCTGTTTTTAGTTTTTTGAGGAATCACCAAACTGTTTCCCACAGTGGCTACCCCAGTTTCCATTCCCACCAACAGTGCACAAGGGTTCTCTTCTCCCCACATCCTCACCAAAACTTGCTGTCTCTTGTCTCTTTAGTGATGGCCATCATGGCCATTCTGATAGATGTAAGGTGACATCTCATTGTGAATATTCTGTTTAAAGTCTGGATTCTGTGAGTCCTCATGGAGACTAACATCGCTGGGCTAATATAAAGTGCCTCAGAGCCCTATTAGATGCTCAGGTCCATGTCTCTTTGGGTCCCCACACTCTTCCTCCTCACCTGTGGTCTGTGTTGAAGGTGCTCGCAGCCTCCTTGGCTGTCTGAGAGGCTGGATGCCCAGCTGAGGTGAACAGAGAGGTGGGGGTTGACGACTGTGGACCCAATGAAACTTGGTGAGAGGAGTGTTTCAGGAGTTTTCATCTCACCTGCAGATTTGTGAATAACCACTGACCTTGACCTCTTCTTTTTTCTTTCACAGAAACATGAGTCTGGGTGCAAAAGCAGAAATAGCAACAGATAAGCTTTCTTTCCCTCTTAAAAACACGACACGAGAGAATATTGCTAAAATGATAGCCGGCGGCGACACAGAAAGTTCCAGGACGCCTGTGTGAGTTGGTCATCGTTGTTAACACAGTGACAGTCGGCGTATATGTCTGGTGCAGAGTCCCCTCTGCAAACATAGGTGGGCGAGAAACTCAACCTGCTCACTCGGGTGACTCGAGTGAGCCTGTGCTGAGCCCCGACGGGCTGCATCAAAGCCCCACCTGCTCTCCGCCCACTCCGCCCCCCAGCGAGTCTGGGGAGGACAGAGCTCTTCTCCAGGTGACAGACCTTGCTCCCACCTGGCGTAATCACCAAGGAGAGGCCTCTGGAGACCCTTTTCTACCGTCACCCCTGCTTCTGGGGCACTGAATGCCTGGCTAATGGAGGGGAGTGAGGAGAAGGCAAGGGGGCAGAAGGGAAAAGTTATGTCTTTATATATTCTCCCGCCACACAACACTGCACTCCAAACCCCTACGCTGTGACGTTAGAGTCTCATGTCAGAAGCAGCAGGAGCAAACAACTGCTGCTGATCCCAAACTGCCCAGTGCCCAGCGCCATCCCATCTGTCCCCCTTTTTCTGCCCCAACCCACGTCAAAGCGCTGAGGGTGAGAACCACCACCATGCAACCCTCAGACATGATTCTGAAAGGACCCCATGTCAGACACTGAACACCAAGGGCCCCTGAGAACCGTCAGGCTCTCCCCATCGCTTCTCAGATGAGAAAGCAACCTAGAGAGACGGAGCAGCTGTGGGCTGAGGGCTCGGATTCCAGTCCTCTGTTCCCTACACCCGCATCCTCATATCAGCTGGAGCAGCCCATTCCGCTATACGGAATTTTGAAATCCTGAAAATTAAAATTGGAAGAGTGGGCGGATCTTGTCAAGAAAGATAGCCCCTTGCTTCAGAAAAGTCACAGGTGTGGAAAAATCTGTGTAGCCATTTTTAAGCCATTAACTAGCTTGGTACAAAGGTGGCCTGAACATCTGGTTAGAACCTGGTGAATTTATTCAGATTTGGAGACTTTTGATTTTAATGGACACTACGTGTATTTACATTATGTAAAATACACATACACTATGATGACTGAACGTTGCATAATTATAGGAAGACTCTCACCATTATTTGTTTGAAATGAAGTTGAAAGTAGCAAAAAAAAAGGAAATCATCATCCATGGTGATGCAGTGGTAAAGAATCTGCCTGCCAATGCAGAAGACTCAGGAGATGTAGGTTTGATTCCTGGGTCGGGAAGATTCCCTGGAGAAGGAAATGGCAACCCACTCCAGTATTCTTGCCTGGAAAATCCCATGGACAGAGGTGTCTGGTGGGTTATGGTCCATGGGGTCGAAGCAACTGAGCACGCAAAACAGCTAGAACTTAATTACCTCTTTTTTTTTCTTCTTAATTCCCAGGACCATAGAAAGGATTTACCCATACTACGTGAAAGCACCAAGTGACTCTAACTCCAAACCCATAAAGCAGCTCTTATCTGGTAAGAATGAGAAGGATCACTTCAGAATGGTTCTTAATCTTTTCTTTCAATCAACGTCTATAGTTTGCCCTTTCAGCCTCTATCAAGCTCCTTGGCCAGGTTTCTTTCTCATGTGACATGGTTCACAAGACACCTAAGGCTCCAGGCTGTGTCCACCAGCAAGAAGGGATCACTCACCCACCCGGGGCATGTTCATCTTCCTTTCTTCATCAATATAGAACTTGATTTGACTGAAATCCATGTTGAGTGACAGGTTAGCTGATTTATCAGAACCTATTTACTTGCTTCTATTAGCAAACACATCTTTGGCAGAAAATTGCCTCCTACAGTGTTAATGCCAAAGGCCCCATGATAAAAACAATAAAAAGATGGCAGGAAATGGACATGATTCAGCCCAAGGGTGACTGAGTGCCAGTAGTCGGGCTCCATCTATTAAAGTTCTCACCCAGCAAAACTCAGCTCAGAGGTCACCTCCTCTGGAAAGCCGACCAGAAGCGGCCTCCCCAGGCTCACAGACCTTGTTGGTACAGGTGCTGTGGTGGTTGCCACATGCCCATAAACTGTACTTGTGGAGGTGGCCTTTCCCACTGGACCAGGCTGCGTGCGACTGGGTGATCCCTGAGCACCTCCTGGAGCACCTTCTTCCTGGAAGATGCTCAATAAACAGGGCTAACAGGAAGGAGTCCGTCAATTCCATCACAAGTCAGTTATTGCGGTTTTTAAATGTCTAGTTAGTTGTTGGGGCTTGTCAGCAAAGATGTTCCAGTAATGGGGTTCCCTTCTCCCTGTGATGTGGTTGCCATCTCATGTAGCAGCAGGACTGGCCTCTTGGAGAAAAAGAGAGACCCTCCTCTGCCAGGCCCACCACTCCTTTTCCTCACAGAGTCAACATGCCCCTGTGCACTCATCCTGGGACCCAGCGCCATGGGTACCAACCATCTTGTGCCATCCCAGAACTGCTGTGTGCATTAAATCCTTAAACATTCCTGCTGACCAGATTTCATGTTTCTCCTTCTCCAGAAAATAATTTCATGAACATCACGATCATTTTGTCCAGAGACAATTCAACTAACTCGAACAGTGAGTGGTGGGTTCTCAACTTGACTGGGAACAGAATCTACAACCAGGAAGCGCAGGCCCTGGAGCTGGTGGTCTTCAACGACAAGGTCAGCCCCCCCAGCCTGGGGTTCCTGGCCGGCTACGGGTAAGGAGCCGTTTTGCCATCAATGGTCATGACAGGGCCCCTTCTGCACCACACCAAGCTGAGGACGGACGTCTTTTATCTTCCTAGAATTCTCAGATTCTATAGCTGTGTTATTAGAATTCACAGATCCTTGGCTCTTCATATTATATTTTTAAAACTTTATTGAAGTATAGTTGATTTACAGTGTTGTGTTAATAGCTATTGTACAGCAAACTGACTTAGTTATACAGGTATATGTATTTCTTTTTCATATTCTTTTCCATTATGGTTTGTCACCGGGAACTTTGTTTTAAAAAATGAGGAACCAGAGTCCCAGAGAAGTGAAAAATGCCTTGGGTAGTCCTTCCAACCAAACACAGGACCTGAAGCCATATTTGTCGTATCTCCAGCTTTTTAACTATTCCTTCCTGCTACCACACAGTTCGGTGCAATTTGGGGTTTAATCTAGAAATTGGGATTGAGTTCTCTCTTTTCTGCTGATGTTGCCTTCTGACCTTAGCAGATGAAAGTCAGTCAGAAATCAGTTTGGGACGTGCCTGATGTTACCACTTCTCCACCTTCTGATGCTTCAATCCTCTAACAGGCACCCCCAACAGGACACTAAGGTTTTCCACTTCCTAGAAAGAGCCTCTTAAAAAATCATTGTCTCTTAGGAATTTTATTATAAACACGAATCTCTGTGAAAGGCAGGGAAAAGCTCTCAATACAGAAAGTGTGTATGATACAGTTGCATTTCTACCACATTTATTATGTAGCTTCCTCAGCTGGCTCAGTGGTAAAGAATCTGCTTGCCAAGAGACAGTGGTTCGAGCCCTTGGTGGGGAAGATCCCCTGGAGAAGGAAATGGCAACCCACTCCAGTACTCTTGCCTGGAGAATCCCATGGACAGAGGAGCCTGGAGGGCTGTAGTCCATGGGGCCTCAGCGAGTTGGATACAACTGAGCACTCATGCACACTATGCAGCTTATGCATATAACATATGCAGTAAAACCACCAGAAGTTCATACGTGAAACTATCAACACTGCTTGTTTCCAGAAGGTGAGATTTCAAAGGACTTTCATTTTTCAAGTCCAACAATTCTATAATGTGTAATTTTAGAAAAGAGATGGAGAAAGCATGCATTACCTTTTTCATTAGCAAAAAAGTCAATGTTTTCACCAAAGTGGAATAATTTAAGCTTTGGTAAGTCTATCACATCCTCTGTGGCATTTGAGGGAAAGTGTTATTATGTTTTCTCGTGTGTGTGTGTTTCTATTAACCATATTTAAAGAGTCAGACACAACTGAGTGACTGAACTGAACTGAACTGAACTGCTAGATACTATTTCTACCTCTTTTTCTTCATCTTTTTTTCCCTAGTATCATGGGCCTCTATGCTTCCGTGGTGCTGGTGATCGGGAAGTTTGTCCGGGAATTCTTCAGCGGGATTTCTCACTCCATCATGTTTGAAGAACTTCCCAACGTGGATCGGATTCTGAAGCTGTGCACAGACATTTTTTTAGTCCGGGAGACGGGAGAGCTGGAGCTGGAGGAGGATCTCTATGCCAAATTAATATTCCTGTACCGGTCACCAGAAACCATGATCAAATGGACCAGGGAGAAAACAAACTGACACCCTGGCCACAGACCACGAGCCGAGTTAACGTGGGGATTTTCCAAAGAAAAGAAGAAAAGCACAATCTTGTCCTGCGAGCTAAGCATTTCCAGTTCGGCGGAAACAGTCTCTATGCTGACGGGAGCAGAAGGGCTGGGCTCCCTTTTGCCCCCAGAGCTACGAGCCAAGGCGCTGTTGAAACATCCTTCGTGTTAATTCCGTTCCTCTGAAGTCGGGGCTGCTCGCCTGTGGCCGTCCACGGTGCCTCGCGACCTGATTGACTGTGTGGAGGAGTTGATGACAGGTCTGGTCCTCAGAGACACAGAACAGCAGGAGGAGGAAGGAGAGACCTTCTCCTGGGTGGACGGTGCCCTCCTGGAGATACCCGGTCATCGCAGCGCCTTGCCCGGTGCTCGGCTGCCAAGGGGGCGCTGCTGTGGGGAGGGGCCAGGGGCCTGCACCCCAAATATGCAGCAGAGTGGGGGCTGAAACCCCTACATACACTTCTAGGGGGAAAGAGGGAGGGGCCGGTGACCCATGGTGACGCCAGTGGAAGGATAAGCCTCATTCTAAGCAAAAAGATAACCTTAGTGACACTTACTGCCTTACCTTAACTGAAGAGTAATACGAAATCTTTCCATTCAACACCAGTGACTTCTCAGGAAAAAAAAAAAAGCAGCAAAACAAAGACATGGACGCAGTGTTGCCGAGGCCCAGCTGGTGGCTCTTCTGGTTCCAGAGAGTTCCTGCTCCCCTGAAACCCCGACCCGGGAGACAGACAGAGATGCCACCCGGTGGAGGTGGGGTCCTTGGACACTATAACCTTTGCTGACTGAGGTCTGAGCTCCCCTCTGCCCCCCCAACCCCCACGCTTCCTCCCATTTCCATGACTCACAGCAGTGGTTTTTCCAGTATGTGACATTTTTTTCCCTGTTTTTCAGGTCTCTCAACGAGTTTACATATTCCAATTCACATTTTTACATCTGAGACGGGTTTTTTTAAGTTCATAATTATGAAAGAAATATGTATATTGAGCTTGGGGAAATAAACGGCCTTTTCTTAAATTATTATTATGGGTCATACAACGTCTTCATGAAATAACAATGTAGCATGAAAAATTGATGATTGACATGTAGTTTTCATTCCATATTAAAGGACAGTTTCTGAGAAGAATCATTGAATGGACTAGAATATGTCCCAAATAATTGACCCTCTGTAGTTTGGGTTCGGGACTGATTGAGAATAAAGCACATCCTGCAAAGTCACTTTAAGAATACTCTTCCTTCTGCCTTGTTGCATGAAATAGGAGAAGCGACTCTTCTGTACTGTGTGCCCAGAGCTAAGAACCCACTTCTGGTGGGTTGGCTATATTGGTTTTCTCATGTGTGTGCTCAAGGGGATTAATAAAAGCAGAAACAACTGGTAAAAAATAACCTTCCCAGGAGGAAACCATTACAGTGAATACAGAGCTTTTAAAACATATCAGAGTTCAAACGATGCCCAGTGTCTTCTGGAAAATCAGTGCAGACCTGCACCTCAGCTGTGAATGCCTGGAACCTCCTGAACCACTTAGGGTAAATGCTTGTCGTCATAGCAATAAATTCCAAGCACTCAGCGACCTCCTCAGCCTGCCTGCACGTTCCTGGTTGTGAATTCTTTCTTTTAAAGACATCAGCGGGGGATATGGAGAGAGCATACAGCACATTTAGGGAGGAGGGGAGAGGGACTCTCTCTAACAGGCACAGAGGTCAAGGACGCAGAGATGAAAGACAAGTCCCATTGTTCAAGAAAGATCCTCAGGTGTGGAGGAGGGAGGACACAGATGTAGAAAGCCCCGTCCTGCCTGTGTTGGAGGGGGACTCACCCAGAGAAGGAGGTGGCTGGCTGGGACCCCAGCCCAGCCTGTCACCACCCCATTCAGCTGGCTTCTCTGGCAACAAGAAGGAGTCAGCAGGCTGTAACCAGCCACACCCTCAGCCACAAATGAGCACCAGGCCCTGCCCGGAGGATGATGGACGTGTGTCCCTTAGAATGTGTTCTCTGGAGACATCTTTGAGAGGGGCATCCCCCAGGACCTGGGTAGTGGCCCTTCTGGCCAGTGAAGAGGGAGAACCAGACAGAGCGCCATGAGACTGGCCCCGGCTCTGGGGGCGCTGGTGAACTGGTCCCCGGTGAAGGCCCAACATCTGGATGCTTTATTCACAATTGCCAAAATCTCCGAAGCAGCCGAGGTGCCTTTTGGTAGATGGTCGGATAAATACACTGAAGGACACACCCTCCCCATCCTGGTCGAGAGAGGTGCTCTAGAGATTCATGCAGAGCTGAGCGGTCCTGATTCCAGGGGGAAGACTCTCCGTAAACGTGAACCCTGCTGGCCCTCTGGCCAAGCTGGCATCTACCCTGTCTGGATCCAAAACTTTACCCACCCACCCCCACCACAGGATGTCTGTCCCCAGTCGTCAAAAGCAACTGAGAGACGAAAGCTCTGAGAAGGAAGGTCCATATCTGCATCCCTCAGGTTCCCTTCCTGAGCACTTAGACTTTCTCAGTTGCTGGTCAAATGCCTGATGGGAAAACTAGGTCAAACTTATGGAGAAAAGGGAAGAATTTTTGCAGCCTTATAAAACTGATGGCTGATACAGACGTCTCTAGGCTGGGAACCAAGTTGTAACTAACCACTGGAAACATCTGGGCATCCTCAGGAGTAAATGGTAATAAGTGTGGTGTAGCTGGGGGCCCCAAACCTGGGCTCTACCCTAGAGGGGGCGGTGAGTCCTCCCTGAGTCTGGGCTCAGTAACACCAAGGAGGCTCTCAGATCTAAGGAGAAATCATACCCCTGCTGCCCCACCCCCACTGGATTAGACCGGAAATTATTTTGTAAAAAAAAAAAAACAAAAAAACTGTATTTGCATTAGAGAGAAGCCCAAAAGGAGCAGCCCTAAGGGAGGGAGTGTGTTTCCTTGAACTTCTGCGATGGGTGGATGGTGTCTGGAGGCCAGACAAGTGGGAAAAGGAGAAGGGAGGGCCTGGGGGTGCGTGGGTCACCAGGGACAGACACCATTTGGGATGGAGCCTGGAACACCTGGACTGACCTGACGCCTACACTGCTGGGCCTGCCCCAAAGTGCCTGCAGGACCCAGGCCCTCACTCCTTCCCAGGACACAGACCTCCAGGTATGCAAGTGTAGACACTTAAGATCCCACCAAATAAAACTGGTTTCCATCTCCTAGCTGTTTTCTTTGATGTGTTCATCTGTTTAAATTGTTGGTACCACCTCCATCACGGCAAGCTTCTTTCAGGGAAAATCTTACATCCATCATGTTGTTCCATCTCCGTGTAGGAAGACTTTATGAGAACAGAGGCGGGTTGAGCCATGGAAAGTTCTGGGATAACTCTCTGGATCCCAGTGCCTTTGACTGGCTGGCTGACGGCTTGGCCAGGCTGCGTGGCTGCCCCTCCCCATCCCGGAGGGGCTGCCCGGAGCCTGCCCTCGGAGGCCGCCAGCACACACACCGAGTGCGCAGGCCAGGCCCTCCTGAAACGCTAAGGATGCATCAGGGAGCCACACAAAGCTCCACTCAGTCACGAGCGATGCTGCTGGGGCACTGGGCTGATGCAAAGCAGTGAAATATTAATGAGCCTTGCAGATGGTTCATTGCTCAGCACCACCCTGTGTCTGAAGCAGCTGATGACAAGCAGCCTCTGCCCTGTATCGCCCTTGGGGCAAGAAACCCAGAAAGCATATCAACTCCCCCCCCCCCACCCCCGCATAAAACAAAGAATCAGAAAATATTAAAAAAAACAGCCAGAAAAAAGAGGAGAGACCCTGTGGTGTCAGCAAGTGTTCTGAAAACAAAACCCCCATGCAGAAGGGGCAGAGGGGCCCTGCAGACAGCAGTCATGTGGGGGGTCTGACTGGGCTGCTGCCCACACTGGGGTCCAGCCAGAGTGAGCACCAGGCTCAGGTTGGCTCTGCAGAGACACTGAGGCTGGGGGCGGGGGTGGGCCACGAGGGCCACGGGGAAGGTGCGTGGGCTTGGCGCTGCTCTGTGGGCTCCTGATGAGAATGACCCAGGAAACGAACCACAGAAAGGGCTATCAGTCCAGCTTTCCCAGACATTGAAAGGATAAAGAGGTTACATATTATGAACAAACGTAGGCCATTTTACAACTTACACAAAATGGAAAAAATCCTCTTAAGATATGGATTGCAAAAACTGACTCCAAATAAAATTTTCTGGGTGGTCCCCGCCCCCCAGAAATGTTCTATGCCAATTAGAAAATTGAATTCATAATTGAAAACTTTCCCAGAAAGAAAACTCCAGGCAAGAGGAATTCACTTGTGAATTGTGGCAAAAATTTTAAAAGAAATACCAATACCTACATAAAGTCTCTTAGTAGAGGAGAGAAGAATCCTCAATTCAAGGCCCATGTTACTCTGATTCCAACATCATCACAGATGATTCAAGAAAAGAAAATTAGAGAAAGACAGCCCTCACAAGCTCAGACACAAATCCTTAACACAATTTAGCAAATTCAATTCAGCAGCACCCTAAAAAAATTCATGATCAAGTGGGCTTAACATCAGAAAAAGTCATGGTAATTCATCATATTAGTAGAGGTTCCCACTAGGTTCCTAGGGGAAGGGTCACCCTGAAGTGTCAACCTTAGCCAAGTTGTACATAAAGTAAAAAGACACAAAGCAGATGCTGCTATGTAGGCAATAATTCAAGAAATCCATGAGCCTTTCTTGGAAAAAGAGAAATTTAGTCAATAAGGGATGAGTCAAAATCATTTTATTAAAAAAAAGGGAAAATTATGGTTTAAAAGTAGTGGTGGTGAGTTCTGAACCATTTAAATATAAATTTAAGAGTAAGTTTTTTAGACTTAAAAAAAAGCTGAGGGATTGTGGTTAAAGAAGATGTCAATGTTACAAACCTAAAACATGGAAAATTAATAATAAAATCAGAAAAATATTAAGAAAAAAGGGTCCAGATGGTGCTAATTTTCCCATATTCCAGAGCAGGGAATTGACAGAAAATGTCAAAAGTTGAAACAGTTACATGTGAAAACATAAACAATCCAATGTATTTTAAATGTGAGATCTTTTAGAAATACATCTGTTATAAAGAAACACATGTGAATTTCAAAAAATTTTTTAGCTTTCCTTCTCTCTCACTAAATTCCATGAAGATTAAGTGTCATACTTTCATTTACAAATAGTAACTAGGAGCCTGTCCTATAGAGAATTTGTACCTGCTGGTCTCTCCCAGTTTGTCCAGAAGCCTGGAGTGATGGTCATGGAGGAAATGCTTGTTTCTGAAAATGAGATTGAAGAGAATTATTTTATTCTTTGTACTTTTGGGGTTGCTGGTTGCGCTTTTTCTTAACACTGAAAGTTACATAATTTCCACAAAACAGAAAATTACATAATTTCCATAAAACAAGGAGGGAAGCAGAGCTCTTCCCCAAAGAGGGAAGCAGAGCTCCTTCCAGGGTGGAAACACCCTCACCCTCTGTAGGCAGGCCGGCATCTGGGGGCCAGCGGGCAGCAGATGTGTGGGTGTTTCAGCCCCGGGCACTGAGCGGGTCCAGAGGAAACACCAGGAGTGCACATAGGCACGCCTCCCATCCCACCTGCCGCTGGCTGGATGACACCAGCGTCTCCTCTGCTGTTTCCTGGAGGCACCACTGTTTTCTTTTGGAAGTGAGGGATCTGAGCTGTGGAATTAAAAGCTCAGCCTAGCCTCTCCGTGAACCTCCTGGACTCTGCTGCCTGGTACACGCCAAACTACTACTGGGCCTCGCCCACTGATGTGGAAATATCCTCCGGGTGTGATTCCTGCCTGAGTCTTCCCCACCCCATCCGACTCTCCGACACCCACCAGGCACCCAGACCAGCACTGTCCAAGTGGCTTTCTGTGGCCAGGGACACACAGGGCCACCCAGCATCTCAGACGTGACAGTGTGATCAAATAAATGAATTTTATTTCCTTTTGTGTCCACTTTAACAGTTCCATGTGGCTACTGTGGGGCAGCAGGCTTGGAGGCGGGGCTGCTGCTACTCTGACATCACGTGGTGCTGGGGGATGTGGGCAGAGGGACGGTCTTGGTTCCTGACAAGGGACAGTACCCCGTGCCTGCTCTCGTGGAGACATTGCTTATTCATCCCAGTGCTGGGGGGCTACTAGCACCTACAGGCAGCTGGCTGAACTGCAATGCCAGTAACACTCCCCAATCCTCCCCCCGCCCCCCAAATGTGGCAGGTGGTCCAGGTCAAAGCTGAGGGGAGATCCCAGAGGCCCAGCTAGCTAGTCCTTGTCTACCACTCAGCATCGGGTGTGGCTTGGGGCAGGAAGTATAAGAGCAGGCAGACACAACAAACAGGGTTGATAAAGCCTGTGTCTGTGAGTGCATGCACTCCTTTGTTCGTCCAATCGGCTGTTTAGACAAGTGTCGTCCATCCTGCTGTCCGTTCTCAGCAGTGACCCTGCAGCTGGTCCCCGTGGGGCGGTCCTGAAGCCGCTCCACAGCGCCACCTGGTGGCTGGGAAACTCGGGTGCTGGACTGAGCCCTTGAGGGGAGACCTTCCTTAACAAAACTACATTATTATTATTGAAATCAGCATCTTTATTTCACTTCTCTGAAGGCTTATTCACATTCTCATTTTACAGTGCAAGTAAGAATAGAGTAGAACATATTTGAAAATCAGTCATTATCTTAAGATCTATGAGTGACATATAGTAAATGAGATAAAGACAAACACTCATATTCTGAAGCGCACACAAATTCAGGTGAAAAGTGCAGGAATCATAGAAATAAAGTGATGATTTACTAGATTTTTAATCTTGCATGACCTATACAGCTCTACAACTGATTTTAAAGAATGTTCATAAGACACACAAAAAAATGCTAAAGGTCCTCGTAAGAAGCTAGGTATTTCAGGCAGATTCACGAACCTACGTTAGTACACCAGAAGGGGAAGGGAGAGGGCACAGCCCACAAATAAAGGTTGTCCCCTGAAAAAAAACCCAAAAATCAAAAAAACCTGAAAGCTGAGAATTACATCTTATTGAACCGAGTGTCGGAGGACTTCAAGTCCAGAGGCAGCCCTTCAGGCAGCTTTGAGGGCTGCTCCGAGGAGGGAGGGGGTAGCCAGGATATAGCTAGCGGCGGGTGGGGACGTGTTTGCCACAAAGACCAGGTAGTCAGAACAGCAAAGGATTAAACTGTTAAAACCAGGGGGCTTCCCAGGTGGCTCAGTGGTAAAGGACCCGCCTGCCATGCCGGAGCTGCAGGAGACCTGGGTTCGGTCCCTGGGCTAGATAGATCTCTGGGTCAGGAAGATCCGCTGGAGAAGGAACTGGCAATCCACTCCAGTATTCTTGCCTGGAAAAATCCCCACGGACAGAGGAGCCCTGAGGGCTACAGTCATGAGTGGCAAAGGGTCGGACATGACTGACTCACACACACACAGAGGACCAGACCTCTGCTTCCTTGCGTGTGAGAAGATTCGAGAACCCGGGCTCAGAGACCACCCGTCCGACATGCGCCATCCGTGCTCCCAACCCCGAGTCCCCTCAGGGCTCACTGTCTGGGGCGGGTGGGGGCGCGGTGGGGGCCGATGGCCTCTGGCTTACTGCCCCTCCACCGCAGCAGCCTTCCCGCTGTAAACTGAATCTGGTTTCTCTTAACTCTCTGCACTCCTACGCTGCGTCCGCCCCCGCCCCCGCCCCCAACCCACCCAGCTCAGTGAGAAGCTAGATCGGCACCCGCAGGAGAAACGCACCCGCAGGAGAAACGCGGTTTTCTGGGCAGTGGCAGGCCAGAGCCGAGAGGCCGGCTGGCACCCAGGCGTCGGAGGGGAGGAATCAACCCCGGCCCCCACCCCGTGATGAACCCGGAACTAGACCCCAGGCCCCGGGGGAGCTGCCCCAGGACAGAGGAGTGTCCAGGTGGAGGGGGCGGGTGGGCGGGGGGAGGGTAGGTCGCACGTCCAAACAGGAGAATTGCTGCTGGAGGAGGCACCGTTCACACCTGAACCCAGGTGTGCGCGCTGCCCCGTGGAGGGGTCTGGAGTCGGCGACCTTCGTGTCAGCACAGGGCCAGCGCCCAGAAGTGCCCGTGCTCTGAGGGGTGTCCCTGGGTCACCCGGAATTAAGTTTCACCTTTGTGTTTTGTAATTGAAGTGGAAGTGCGATGGGGCCCTGGAAGAGGTGTTGGGCCTCGGAGGCTCGGCTGTGAGGGGCCCCACCTCCCCATCTCCCCTGGACTTTCCTGGCCCTGCCCACTCACCTGTGGCTACCCCCGCCCCCAAGGTGTCCTGGAGGCTCTCACCCCAACTTCCGTCCTGGTGTCAAATCCTCCCGCCGACTCCCACGCCCAGCAGGGCAGGGTCATTACATAGAGGGCTTCCACAGTTCGCGCTCAGGAAACGTCTGAGTGATGTTACGTGAATCCACAGGTTAACTAAGGTGCACACCAGGTATTAAATGCCAACCTCCTCACTTTGGTTTTCTTACCTCCTCATTTAATGAATTACTCTCCTGGTATACTGAAGTCTCCCACCTCTCTGAGGCCAGAGAACAAGGTCTGACAGTAACTGGTGACAGGCACCCTGAAAAGCTCCCTGAGTTCACAGTATCCCCTAGAGGGGCCTCTGGACCTCAAAGTGCACAGTGTGCTGTCTGGCACAGCTGGGAGCCTGTCAGTAGCTGAGGATGTATCTTTGGAAAAAGCAAACAAGTCAAGCACAAAATATAATAATAAAAAGAACAATCACACTTGCATGGTTTCAGATTTTATTTTTGTAATTATCTTCCCATAGAAGCAATAATCAGCATTTCCATAACATTTAATATCATTCATCAAAGCTGGAAAAAAACAGGAATAAAGCACAGTTTCATACACAAATACCACACTCTGCATATGTACAGTTAAGTTCAATATATTAGACTCTGCAGACTGGTTCACTCACACAAGACAGCATGGGGACTGCTGGGCTCTGAGAAGGCGCACACAGACCCCACTCCGGGAAAGGGGCCACATGAGCTCTGAACCCCTTTCCCTGCTGGGACCACCATTCCCTGCTCCTGAGCGCCCCCAAGAACAGCTTCTGGCAGCAGGAAGAGGAGACACTTCTCGCCAGGCCCCAGGCAGGAAGCCCTGATATCAGGGGAACAGCCACCTGCCCCGCACGAGCCATAACCCGTGGGGGTGGGGTGGGGATAGTCAGGGATGCCCGGGTTCCAGCCCCCTGCACTGGGCGGCCCACTCCCCAAGCCCCACAAGCCCCCAAGCCCTGCAGGACACCCCCGGCTCAGTACGCATTTTTGTTCTATTAATATGAAAGAAAAGAGTAGAAGTGAAGCCTTTCTTCCAAGGCTGCACTGGATAACAGTCTACACAACGCGGTTGAGAGCATCTTCTAGGTGTGGCCGAATCTGCTGAGATGGCTGTGAATGAGCTCAAATGCACATCAAGGTGACTCCTGGAGGGTGGCTGGATGTGGAGGGCACAGCAGCAAGGACAGGTGTGCACTATTAACGCGTCACTGAGCACGGATGCTACAGAGACCAGTGTCCCCAAACAAGGGCTGGGAAGAGGCACTGCCCGCAGACCACCTGGGTGCCGGGTGGGGGGGCCTGGAGGAGGATGCTCATTAGTGTTCTGACCCAGGCCTTCCACAAAGAGTTCATCTACCACCCACCCGCCCCACAAGGACACTCCCTGGACCCTCCCAGAGCCCAGGGTGACCTTCACCTCCCATGATACCACCTCCGTGTTCCCGGGAAGCCAGCAGACCTGAGCCCAGGAGGCCAGGCAGTGGCATCAGCTGCACTGCAGCGTCTGGGCTTCTTCCCACCAGGAGAGAGGGCTGAGCTCACGCAGAGAACACCTTGAAGACAACCCGTCAGGAGAGGCCGGGAAGGAACCACACACCAGCGCCCCACATGTGCAGCCAGTCCTGTTCTCTCAGCCACACACAGGAGGTTTACAGAGAGCACCTCTGCGTTGAGCCAAGGTCCTCAGAGGGAGGACAGGTCTGCGGGGCTAAGGTCAACAACCTGGCGGGTGAAGAGACGGTCACTGAGCTTCAGGAGGAAATGCCCACGATCCAGGGAGGACTGGAGACGCGCACAGAGCCCTGGGACATGCGCCCGTCAGAATTCAGCGTCCACGTGACGCTCCAGCTGCGTTTTGTTCTGGGAGAAGCAACGTCGTAAGGCTCAGAACAGCCTCTGGCCCACACTCCATCTGAAGGTTTAATAACTTAAATGTCTCCAATTATCACGGGGCATAAATCTCCTTTTGAAAACAAATGTTTACAATATTACTTTGTTTAACCAGTAAACTTCACTTTTAGCAGCAATTATGAAATAAAATGCAAACAACTTCTCTAACAATAAATGACATGAGCCCAAGAGAAAAGAATGTCCATGCGTGTTATCCCTTTTGTTTAGAACAAGTCTGTGGAGAAATGGGTTTGCCAATTTTAAAATCACCTATGACGTGATGGGATGTTTCTGTCAATTCCTGCTGGTGTCTGAGAAGAGCTCTTGTCAGGGAAAGAAAGGAAACGCTTGCAGGCAGCGGGCAGGGCAGTGGTCCGGGAACCAGGAACGAGACTTGTCTTACAGCATCAGAGCCAGGACCCCGTGAGTCCGGCCGCCCTCCGAGGAGTCCGGGGGTGTGAGTCGTGCGGGCAGGGCCGAGCCTAGCACAACCCCCCTGCATACTCGTCCTCCTCATCCTCAGCGGCGGGCGCAGCGGTGCCTTCAGGTTTGGCCTGCGGGGGGGCTGCTGCCTTCTTCTTGACGCCTCCTCCTGGGACCACCAGGCTCAGGCCCAGCTTCGCGTACTGTCAACGACAAAGTGCAGCTCAGACTGGACGCCCGGGCCTGACCTTCAATACAGGCTCTCACCTGTGCGCCAGGGCCTGGTCTCTGCCCCCCAAAAACCTGGACACCACTTGGAGGGAAACACCACCACGAAACTCAACACTGCTGGGCCGCAGGGCAGGGGCTCGACCAGTGTGGCCACTGCCTGAGGGGCCCCAAGACCCCATGAGCCTAAAAGAAACTCAGTCAGTGACCTGGAGGGGGCCCGCAGACGGAGCAGGAGGGGTGTCACCACAGTAAACCTGCTCAGCGTGCACCCTGCGAGCCTCCTCTCTGAGCATCGGCCTCGGGAGGGGACAGGAGGGCAGGGCCGGGGCGGGGTGGGCACTCACATCGTTGTCCATGTACTTGAACAGCGGCGAGTTGCACACCTCGGCCACCTGGTCCTGGTCTTGCTGGTCGTAGCCCTCCAGGAGCTGCTCCAGGGCGGCGCAGTCCTCGCTGCCGTTGAAGCCGGGGATGCTGCGGGACACGCACACCCACCCCGCCCATAGGTCTGACCACATACGAGCAGAGATCACGCCCAGGACGGTCACCAGCAGAGGACCAGGGCCCAGGTGTCGGGGGGGCTGGCCTCAGGCTGCTCGGTTTAAATATCACCCATGAGAAAACCCCTTATCCTGACCTTCCTGAAACATACACCTGAGGACTCTCTTTCTTCACATATGGCAAATATCACAAAATTACTCAAGTCACTCACTTCCACAGAAGTACCAGGAGAAAAACACAGCAAAGAACCCAACTCATAAAAACCCTGCTGCAAAAGCTGAAAGGCTTGCCATGTAACTTGCCCTGTCCTGAACTTTACAGAAAACAAAAACCCCATCTCTGAAGCAGGGCCAGCAGTTTCAGCAGAGCTGGGCAGAGCTGCGCGCACCCTGGGCCTCACCTGTAGCTCTCACGGACACAGCGCTCAGCCGCCACGTAGTCGTTTCTGTGCAGATGCACTAAGACCTGGGCAATTGTTTTCTAAAACAAAAGAAGGGATTAGGCCAAGTTTACATTCACACAGAAGTCGATTCCAAGATACCTGGAATGTAACTTGGTTTGCATCTGACACTATTCTCCATTTTCAGAGAAAGCCCGTCCACTACTGTGTTTCAGACCTTGCTGTTTCAGCTCTAAAACTCTCATTTAGTTCATTTATAGTTTCTATTAAAAAAAAAAAATCAGTCCCTCTATCTACACCTCCACCAGTGTTGCCCTTGGTCGCACGGAGCAGCTGTCACAGCCTCTTCACGGTCTAGATCTGCTGACTCCAACACCTGGGTTTCTTCTCTGACAACCATCACGTCTTCCCGACTCCCTCTGCCCAGT
Source organism: Muntiacus reevesi (assembly GCF_963930625.1). Lineage (NCBI taxonomy): Eukaryota > Metazoa > Chordata > Mammalia > Artiodactyla > Cervidae > Muntiacus > Muntiacus reevesi. The sequence continues at coordinate 40,264,891 of NC_089252.1, read as the reverse complement.
CACTGGCCCCTGGCCCCTGCACCGACCCACCCACCATCCCGGGCTCAGGCCACACATTCGGTCTGTTTTCTGGGCAGTGGCTCTGGTCTTAGTTCAAACCCTCTGCTCCAGGCTTGGCGACCCCCCGAAACACACATGCACACACACTCGGGAGCCCCCTCCTGCAGCCCTCCTCTCTGGGCCCTTTTCCTGAGTTCCTCTGGCTGGAGAGATAGGGTTTCTATGGGGGCCTCTTCCCCAGACCCTCTGGTTAGAGGATGGCGGGGGGGGGGGGTGCTCCTCTCGAAGTTGAGAGGCAGAGGGGACATGAAGTCAGAAGCCTTCCCACCCACTCAATGCTCAAGAGTCCTCAGGGCACTGTTTTCTGTGCTCTGCCCAGCAGTGTTGGCTATGAACAGCAGGAGAGAGGCAACAGTAGGATCATTTCATTTCAGCCAGAAACAGAGGTCCAGAAGGTATTATTTTAAAAAATTAACAAATATTCATGAAACATGATCTCAGACACAGTTATACCAATATGATCCAAGGAAAAGCCAAAACTAAGCACTTTGAAAACATACCTTATAACAAGTTGGATAATTCTCAATTTCCTTATAAATGTTTTTTTCTTTCTGAATAGAGAGTGCTGCCTCATCAAACCTGAAGACAAAATAAGAAATGCTGAACAAGGCAGGTCTAAGTGCGCCACAGCAGAGACCATGGTGTGACATGTCTGATGTCACAGGTTCTAGAAAAATGAAGGTGGCATCGGGTGCTGTAACCACTGCCCCACACCCACCGTGAGCTCCACACACTTGGCATGACTACTGCATCTGACTTGTCCTCCCAGACCCCCAGTAGACAGAGCAAGAGGACTTTAGGACAGGCTTCATATAGGAGTTGGGTCTGATAGAGACCATCCAATAATGAGCATCCATCAGATTCAATTAACTGCTCTGAGAGAGGCTGTAAGAAGCCCTGGAGAGGCCAGGCCTGACTCCGCCATCGCAGAGCCCTCTCCTTCCCTGGAAGGCCATGCAGACGCCCCGGGGCACTGGCTGCTGGAAGGACGACCCCCACTGGGTCCACATTCTCAAGCGCCCACCCCAACCTTGTCAGGCCCTGACAGCTCCTAGGGCCCAAAAGAGGCAGTGATTGGGGGCGGGGCGGGGGGGGGGGGGGGGCACAGAGTGGGCAGACAGGGAGAGGTGAGCAAACATCCTCCTCGATACCACACTCCTCAACAGTCACCTTCTCTTGTTCACTCACACACATTCTCCTCTGCACAACTTTATTAATAATGGAGATAGGTTACTAAGATTAAACTGCAGTAAAGTAAAAACAGGGAAATTCTACAGGATCCTAGTTATCTGGGATCCAGCTACTCATGGTGTGGGTCCTAAGTCTGAAAGATAAAATGGTAAACAACCTGTGTGACGACACTATCCGGCTGTCAGGAACCCGCCCACATTCCTGGGTGAACATTACAGACACTTGCGACCCCAGAGACATTGCGACCTCCCCACCCCCGGTAACAGACCAGACAGCCGTCTCTAGAGCAGCCGAGACAGGTCTTAACCAACAAGAGCCCAACGCACGTTGGGACGGCACTCAGAGAAGCAGTGGATCTTTCAATGTCTAACCCAATGTGCTGCTGTCTTATGGGCCTGGTGTGCCCAGGTTGCACCCAAACGATCAACAAGCCCTTGCCTAAACATGGCCTGGAGGTCACAGGTCACAGGAGCACCGCGGTGTGAGACATACCTGCGCCCGCGCACCAGCAGCCGGGAGGCTTTCCCCAGGAGTTCGACGGCCTGCCGCAGGCGCTCTTCATTCTGTGGATCCAAGAGAAGAGAGTGTGGGTCGCTTTAAGGCAGGAATTTTTCTCTTCCAACAACTATCTGATTAAAAAGTAACTGCACTGGATGGGGGGGAGGGGATGGGGGAGGAACAGGTCAGGGGAAGCGGGGGCAGTGACACCAAAGCTACTAGAACCCATCTCGCTGCTCACAGAAGCAGAGTTCACTTGTGAGCACAGGGGAGTTTTCAAAGTAGCCGCTGTGTTTCTCACGAAATTGAACATTCTAAGTCTACTTAGAGAAAACAAATTCACTTACTTCAAACACGTTGGCTGTCTGCTGATATAACTGCACAGCCTTTTCTGGATCTACATTCTCTATCAGCCTAAATGAAACAAGAATATCTGACTTATACGAGAAAGAGAAAATTGTTTTCACCGGACTTTATCAAAAAGACTCCCAGGCGGAACCCCTGTCCACACTCACTTCCCGGCCCGCTCCAGGGCCATGGCGGCCGTGTCCGGGGTGCCGTTTTCCAGGTACATCATGCTGGCCTTCTCGATCAGCTGAACAGCCTCCGGGAGTTTCTGCATCTCCTTTAGGCAAACAACAGGGCACAAAGCAGTAAATGCATGAATTAAGAAATACGGAATTAACAATCTGAAACTGGAGAGAGCAAAAGACCCAAAACACGACACAACGATATATATACTGAAAATAAAACGCCTTCGCAAGGTCACTCTCCCCATGAGGCTTCCTCCAGCCAAACGAGAAAGACACCAATTAATCCTGCAGAGCCCAGTCCTTCACAGGGTTTCAGAGAAACTACACAAATAGGAGAAGCCAAGCCACTTGCTCTTCAGTGTTTCCTGAGCAGCTACAGTTGCTGGAATACTCGTGAATGCCTGCTATACACAAGGCCTGTGCAAGCCAGGCTGCAAACCAGCAGTCCAAGGGCTGGGTCTCATTTCCAAGGACACTGCGCTTTAACCATCCGCATCTTGTCATCAGACATGTCCACAGAAGGTCTGCTGGTGGCTTCATATATTAAAATATTAAAAGCATCAGCAGGCTCACGCCCCCACACGGCACTGGTGAGCGGGGCAGAGTGGTGGCTGTGAGGACCTACCCCCTCCTGGCTACATTTCTCCCCACCCCCGGCACGTCCAGGCCTGCCTCCTCCATTTCAGCCATCCCCCTGTGTGCACCTGCGCTTGCAACCCTCTTACTCTGAGTGCCGTCAACAAAGTAACTCTACGTATCTTACTAGTAAACTGAGTCTCAGCATCATGTGAGCCATACATTAGCATCCCCAATCCAAACCTTTTTTAAAAACTGGAAAAAGTCATGAAAAAACGAGGTGTAAAGTTGACAGGTGTTATCTACTCTAGGCTGACGCGCTGCGTCTCCATGCTGACCTCGCATGGCTTGTTTTCAAATCTGCCCATTCATCCTTCACTAAGCTGACAAATCCTTGAGGATGTCACACTTGCTGGTCTCGTCCTTAAGACTACAAACCATGACTCGTTTTACCTACAGGGCAGCTGTGCCCCGACGTCACTGACCTTCAGCATCATGCCAGCTTGCTCATATGCTCTGCAGAGAGAATACAAGTTCTCGGATGAGATCCTGATGGGAGGAGAAACCTCCTACCAGACACAAGAATCTGCATCAGTTTAAACTGGCTCAGGCAATACATACTTACTTTAGGCCCTTGTTAGGAAACAATGAAATTTTTCTTCCATTTATCTACATGGGGAACAATACCTTGGAAACAGCAGGCATCTAAGGTAAAGAGACTTCTCTTTGCAAATGCAAAATTAAATGAAGCTCAGAGAAGGCAAATGACTTTCTACCTGACAAATCTAAATCCAAGTTTTGAAACAAATATTTTTTTCTCCACAGAAGCAAAAGAAAACTTTCTGCTTCTCTGAACAGGCACAGTAACTATATTAAGAAAGGGGGGAAAACAGGGTTTCTAACTCACTTGTTTTTTCACAGGTTACTAAACAAAATAGTCCTAAAAGTATGACGGTGATTTAAACACTGAATATCTTAGTGAGGAGTGACTTCATTTTTAAGGTTCAGGTGAAGACTGAAACAAATGTAAAGGCCTATCTTATTTACATCAGTACACATGAATTCACTATTTCTGGACTTATAACTTAGGAAAAATTTACTGACCTAAGGGAAAGCAACAACACTTAAAACATAATAATCTACAAATACATGGACATACAGAGGAAATATACTTACTTGGCAGCGTGAAAAAGGCTGAATAGATGTAACAAAGCCACAATTAAGGGAAATAAAAAAAAAAAATCAACAGTTTCTAAAGATCCATTATTTGAAAAAGCAAGGCTAACTAAATCACTGCCCCAATTTGTTCAAAAAGGCAAACCCTACAAACCAGGTAAAGAAATCATTTAATGCCTGTGGATCTCTACTAAAAACTACACAATTCACAAAAACAGACAAAACACCAAACAGATTTTTAAGCTACTTCCATTTTCTATTATGCATTAATCTGATGTTTTAGTAAAAATGCAAGGTTACTATAACCATAAACTGCAAGTGAGGTAAAACAAACATTTTTTAGTTGATAAGATTATAAAATACTTCAGGAAAATTTGTTTTCAACTACTTAAAAATGTTATTTCAAGTACCTGAGGAAGACTGTACTTTTAAACCAGTTAAGACAGCGGTTACTGTTTCTACCACCTGCACCACCTCTTCACTTTTCAGGACCTGTCTCTTTCCATCTCTCTCATTTCATCCCGAGTAAAACCGTCATCGAGCAAATCCAGAAATAATGAACTCTCAAAGGCAGCTCTGCAGAGCAGTGTGGATCACAATCAAGTCTCCATAAATCATCTTCAGAGTTCAGACATGCAGAGTTGTTCTAAGAGGCTTCTAAGCTAACAGCACTGTAACCCACGGGCAGCAAACTCATAACGATTTCCAAAAGTTGAAAAGATACGCCCTGTTGTTCTCATGGGCCACAGCTTCCTTCAGGCAGGCGTCCTTTGCTTGTTCAAACTGTTTGGCATTCTTAAAAGCAACAGCTGAAATAGACAAAAATAAAAACAGATTTTCTATTTCCATCATTTAAAAAAAAACCTCAAATGAATCAATACCAAAATCTGCATGATGTGTGAGGTATTAGAAAATAAACTTAACACTTAATCAAATACTTAGGAAACTTCATAAAACTATAAATACTACTTTTTTCTAAGCCATTTTCTTATAACTTTTTTGATTATCAATAATCTACAAGTATTTTCAAAAGTTTTTTTTTCCTTAAGTCTTTCTAAGACCAGCATGTACACTTTGAGGAACTTAGATCACATCAACCAATCAACAAGTCAAACAACAGGGGTTGTCACAAAGACAGCTCCTTTCCTCATCAGTTTCACAGTTAACAACAGAAACAGTACTCAGTTTAAGCTTATTCTATCATTTAAATTATTTTGAAACTGAAGTCCAATAAGCACACTCAATATTTTTATAATTTTTTTTAGCACAATCTTTAAATACTATCTTATAGACTTTGGAAAGCTCATGAAGTGTTGTTTACAAATAAGTGAAAAGCATACTGTTTTAAGAAAACATTACTTGCTAAAAACACTCTTACAATTATCTTTAACAAAATGCTGAAAATAAACAAACAACAAGCTATTTCATCCCTTAATTTCTACATTTTGCTGTCATAAAACTTTACTGATGAAATGTATTTTGCATAAGCCCTTAAAGAAAATAAACAAAGAATGTTTTAACGGGAAAATCTGACTTGAAGTACTTATTTCTGAAAGCAGAAATGGTCTCAGATGCATATGTAACAACGTTCCATGTTAAATTTCCCTCATGGAGGAGATCTGCAAAATGTCATGCTCTCCAGTTACGAAAACATTCTTGTACAAAGTGTTGATAAAACCCATGTAAAACATGAACCTGTAATCGTTATTTTAATAATTATTATCTAGAAACTATATCCTACATTGTGCTGATTAGTTGCAATTTACCTGACTTCTTTCTTCCTGGTGATATACTAAAACTAAAGTCTACCAAAAGCACATTTCTTAGGTGATTTCTATCCAAGGCTAACACATGTGATCACAACCACTGCAGAAACACACAGTAAAATGTGCTCAGCCTATTTCAAAATCATATTATGCTTTATATCCAAAATCATCACAGATATGCTGAAAGCTGTCATTTCATATCTAAAAATGCTGAATTTGTAGTAAGTTCTTTCTGTTGGAAATTTCAGACTGTTTTTACCTTATATGCTGATAAAGGTATTAAAATATGCCTATAAACTTAACACTGGATGAAAACCTATCAGCATATTTCTGAGCAAGGCTGTAAAGAACAAGAATCTAACATGCACTGTGCACAATTGCTGAGAGTGAGGCTTAGGTGCTTTATAAAGTGAACTGGAAGTCTTTACTCAGAAACAGGAGAAAAGTATGACCGAACTCCTGGAAATACATAGTATGAACTGACTGCAGTTCAAGAAAACACTAATATGCTAAAAGCCCATAGCTGCGCCTGCCCCATCGTCTGCCCTCATGGCAGAGGGATGCAGCCAGGTCTGCAACTCAGCACTTGAGAAACCTGCAAACAGCAGCTGGAAAAGCACAGGGTCTAGGGAGGTCTTTGGTTGTTTTTTCTAACAACTAAGATGCTACAGGAAGCACTAAGGGTGAGAATCATGCCGAGATGAACATAACACACTGCAGGGGGGAGGGCAACTATCACAGATACCTGCTTTTCCATACTCAGAAGCGGCGCTGTCATAATCCGGCTTCCATTTCAAAAAACCAGTTTTCAGGCTAAATGAAAGAAAGATACAGTTAACAGAAGTTATGAAACACATTCTTAAGTCAGAGCCTTGCTTGTAAGGACCTTGTAGGTCTGTAAAAAGGGAGGTAGGGGAATCATCAAGTGCAAAGTCCTCATTAGTCTACCTCCGTCCAAACTTCCTGATAACTACACACTTCACCACTTTCCCTCCCACTCTCAGACACGGTCTCCCTCTTTTGAAACGTCTGCATAACATCCAAGGAGAGTGGAGGTAATCACTGCCTGGTCCCCAGACTGAGCAGTGCCACTATTCACTGCTAACTCACTAGAAATTTATGAATTGTTGAGCCTCTCCCAGCCCTGCTGAACCGGAAACAGGGTAGCATCAGCAGCATCCAGGGTGTAACCAGCCCTGAGGTGCATTAAAGCTTGAGACAGGTGAGGCACAGCAGTGAGTAGGTGGATTCCTGAGACTGCAGCTCAGGAGAGGAACAGATAACCTGGGCCATCAACATGGGCCACACCAGGGCCGGGTTAAGATCCTCCAGGGAGACTGCAGACCGAGGCCAGAAAGACTACTGAACACAAACCCACAGAGGGCGTCAGCAGGAAGGCTGCAGTCGACACGAATGGCAACCAGAGAGAGCAGAACGACTAGAACGAGAGCAGTTCTCCAGGACCACAGGACAATCAATCCTGAGTCCCTATCTCTGTGTCCTTTCCTCGATGCTTTCTGTAACTTCAGACTTACAGCTTAAACTAACCCTGTGACTGTCAAACTTGGGTGAGCATAAAAATTGCTAAATAAACACCATCTTAAATTCTGAATTCAGTTGGTGAAAGCCAAGGAATCAGGGGAGCACCTTAACTGAGAGACGGGGAAGCCCCCATAACCTACAGACGTACACCCTTTCTTGCGTTCCTTTTAATTTGGCCAATTAAACTTATTTAAAGTTTACGCTTGTGTAATACTGCTGTAAGTTTCAAATTTGTAAACAACTCTGAAGCTCAGTAAGGGCACGACTGGTAAGAAAAACAAAATGGTTAAAATGCAGCCTGTCTACTCTAATCCACAAAATTGAGAAAGCATCGTCATAAAGCAAAATTCTAATCCCCACCCCAACCCCTAAATCCTCATTATATTTTCCACCGTGTGTGTGTGTGTGTGTGTGTGTGTGAGAAAAACAAAATGGTTAAAATGCAGCTTGTCTACTCTAATCCACAAAATTGAGAAAGCATCGTCATAAAGCAAAATTCTAATCCCCACCCCAACCCACCCCCTAAGTCCTCAGTCGTGTCCGACTCTCTGTGACCCCATGGACTGTGGCCGGCCAGTTCCTCTGTCGATGGCATTCTGCAGGCAAGAATACTGGAGTGGGTTGCCATTCCCTTCTCCAGGGATCTTCCTGACCCAGGGATCGAAACCGCGTCTCCAGCCCTGGCAGGCGGATTCTTTATCACTAAGTCACCTGGGAAGCCCCATTGTCCACTATAGCATAACTTTTAAAATCCCACCAAAGACAAGACACATCCATTCAGTCGTCTTGTTGCTACACTTGGAAAAAGCTAGAGATTTTAAAACATAGTTGGGCCCAACGTGCCAGGAACCAGGAACACGCCCTCTAAGATGCAGAGAGACGGACCCCGGCGGCACCCCCACTGCCCTAGGCACGACCACTTCCGGCGGCCAAGGACAGCGCTTCCGGGGCGCGGCGGTCCCACCCCGCGCGCCCGGCTCCGCCCCCGCCCCAGCACCCCCCCCCCCCCCCCCACCCGGTGCTGACTCAAACTGGCCTAGGAGGCGCCGAACCCGGCGCTCGCCCAAGGCCGCGCTGGGCCCCTCACTCACTATTTCTCTGCTTTGGCCAGATGTTCCAGCCCCTCGTTTATCTTCTGAGCCGCCATCTCCGCTGCGCGGCCCTGACGTGGAGGTCGAGAGCCCGCCAGTGGGCGTGGGAACGCCGAGGAGGAGGCCGGGACGGCGCCGCCGCCGTGCTACCGGGGCTTGCAGGGCTCAAACCTAGCGAGGCGAAGCGGCCTGGGAGCCTCGCAGGCGCTGTGCGGGCAGACGTTGCGCAGGCGCAGAGCGCGCGGAATGGTCGCACGCGTGGCTCCCGCGCAGGCGCGGTGAGTAGAGACGGAGGTTCGCGCATCCATTTCCGGGGTTGAGCTCACGTGTGTTGAGCACCTGTTATGAATAGGGCGCGGTTCTAACCACGGCAGGTCGGCAGGGAGTGCGACAGGCCGGACCCTACGCCCGTGGACCTCGCACCCCTTCTCCCGAGAACGCGCGTGGCCGCTGCGATCCGTTCCTTTCGTTCTTCGACCTGAACAGCCTGGATCATTCGTCCTATATCTGCGCCAAATGTCTGTCAATCTGCAAACCCGACTGTCCGTTCGGGTCACTGTCCCGTAATCACGAGTCGATGCTCATCAGTGCGCGCCGAGTGAGGTTGGGGGCGAGGGTTTCGCAGAAATACTAGCAAACCAGCTGCCGACCCACGACTCGCGGTGTTTCCAGCGTCCGCAGGTGACTCCCGCTAGGCCCTTGCTTCCTCTTCGTGTCCACCCACCAGCTAGACACTGGTCCCGGAGCCACACCCAGAACTCGCTAGTCACTGGTAACTAACTGTTGCTAGGCACCGTGCCTCTCGGGTCAGTTCAGGCAGCCTTTGACCTCTTGCTGCCCTTCCAGCTCCGACGATTTTTCACCTTCACCGAACTCCCCGTTCCCGTCCCGCTGCTTTTGTTAGCGCCCCTCCTTACCCAGCTTAAATTCCGGGCTCCATCATTAGCTTCTCCGGGGTTCCGGCACCCCCTGGTCCTCTGCACCTCCTTTCTCCTTATCTGGGGAAGCCCCAGCCCCCCCCGCCCCCCGACTCCGGAAGGGCTCAGGGCAGGTTGAAGGGGCTAGAGGAAAACAAAGCAGCTGCTGACACGACTGTCACCTAATTACTGCTTACAAACCTCCAGGAGGCCTCTAGAGCTGCGGAGCGACTCTGCATTTCCCCGGTCACACCACACCGCGTGCCCACTCACCTGGATGGCTGTCCACACTCCACCCCCCTCAGAACTCTAACAGAATCTTCCTGCCTCCCTACCTACCGACTCTTCTTGTTTAATAAAAATTAGCAAATAAACACTGCTGACTGGAGACCTCACCGGAAACGTAAACAGTTAACATATTTTGTATGTTATATGTATTGTGTACTACTCGATTCTTAAAATCAAGTGAGCTAGAGAAAATAAAATGCTATCAAGAAAATCAGAAGGAAGATAAAATACACTTACAGTCCTGTGCTGTATTCACTGACATAACTTTACCTGGTCTGTTTGCAAGATGAATCGTCTTGCAAATTGACCGACATCAAACGGGGCTTCCCTGGTGCCTTTGTGGTAATGAATACGCCTGCCAGTGCAGGAGACACAGGTCTGATCCCTGGGTCAGGAACATGCCCTGGAGGAGGAAATAGCAACCCACTCCAGTATTCTTGGCTGGGAAATCCCACTGGACAAGGAGCCTGGTCCACGGGGTCACAAAAGAGTTCAGACACGATTTAACGACTAAATGATAGACCAGAACAACTTACATCAAAATTGTCTCACGTGATACAAGCACTGTAGATGTTATAAGTATTACTAACACTGGATGTCAAAGATTAAAAGCTAATGCAAAAAAGAAATTCATATTTATTTAGGGGCTTCCCTGGTGGCTCAGATGGAAAAGGATCTGCCTGTAATGCAGGAGACACAGGTTCAGTCCCTGGGTCGGGAAGATGTCCTGGAGAAGGGAGTGGCCACCCACTCCAGTATTCTTGCCTGGATAATTCCATGGATAGAGGAACCTGGCAGGCTACAGTCCATGGGGTCGAAAGAGTTACAGGATAATAATTGATGTGTTGATAATGAAGAAACAGAAATACCGATGCTTTATGGTCACCTAGCATCATCCATTGGAGAAGGCAATGGCACCCCACTCCAGTACTCTTGCCTGGAAAATCCCGTGGATGGAGAAGCCTGGTAGGCTGCAGTTCATGGGATCGCTAAGAGTCCGACACAACTAAGCGACTTCACTTTCACTTTTCACTTTGATGCATTGGAGAAGGAAATGGCAACCCACTCCAGTGTTCTTGCCTGGAGAATCCCAGAGATGGGGGAGCCTGGTGGGCTGACGTCTATGGGGTTACACAGAGTCGGACACGACTGAAGTGACTTAGCAGCAGCAGCAGCAGCAGCAGCATCACCCATATAATGCTTCTTGGTAGCCCAGCCTACATACTCATGAGTGAATGGTTTTAAAATTTTTATGACACACAGTATTATATTAATAATACAATATTAGGAGCATTGTTATACTTTTAAATAATACCTGTTGATAGACTTTTTCTTCAATTACAAGACAGGCATACTGTACAGTCATGTTCTTCTTTGAAAATAAAACTATAAGGCAGTAAAAAAATAACACATCATTAACTTTATATTAAATATCACTCACCTTATATCTATATAAGGGGAGACTAGTGTCTACATATATCTTATACATTCTTGATATACTTTTAATTTTTTCAGTATTTTTAGTCCATGCAGTTCATTTTTGAGCTTTTCAAATTGTTGAAAATCCCCCCCAAAATTTCACAATATATTTACTGAGCATCCCGCATATAAGTGGACTCACACAGTTCATCCCATGTTGTTTAAGGGTCAACTGTACTGTATTAATCATAACTCACATTGCACCCATTTAGGTGCATGGACAGATTATAGATTTCCATATTTTTTAAAGAAAAAATCATAGTGCACTTTACTGCATATGGAACTTTTTTGAAATTTCACTAATATAATAATTTGAAAGTTAGACTTGAGAGTTTACTAGGTTTGAATGAAGCGGGCTGTCAAGTGGCCCTCTCCCATCTGAGGCTCTGCAGTCAGAGGCCAGTGGGCTCTGTGTCCTGCAGTTCCCCCTAACACCACCAGGTGGCGGCACCTGCACGTACTTTTACAACCTGGAAGTATCCAAACAAAAGATGATGAATTTGGATGACAGGGTCAAATTCGGTTTTGCTTTCTTACTGAACTTTCCACATAAAAGCGGTGCCCTCACTATGTTGTAGGCAAGTTATGCAGTGCTGCTCAAGAGCTCCAAGTGCGGTAGAGCTGGGAAGATCTGCAGTATCGATGTCCAACAATAAGTCACTTTCGCAGGTGCTTGAACCAGCACAGTCCTCTTGGGCATCACTCAAGACAGAGAAAAAAGTGCTGCACAGCGTGGCATGCAGGATCCTAGTTCCCTAATCAGAGATTCCACCTGTTCCCCCTGCATTGGAAGCTCGGAGTCTTAACCACTGACCACCAGGGAAGTCTCTTGTTCCCTTTGAATAAAATAAAACCACCTACTGACTTGGCTTGGTGGAGTCCTACTCTATATTTTGTTGGACTGCTTGGAGATGACCTAGTTCCACCCTGTGAAAAGTCTCTTTCTAATACCACATCCCATAGGTGTATTTGTAAAAAGGACATTAGCCTTAAATTATAATAGTTTAACTCTCTTGCAAGGAGAATATATTCATGTGGTTATATTTTGTGCAAGTGTCAATTAAGGAATTTGAAGTAATACAATTCAAAATATTAACACTTTTTTCTATGTGTTCTTTAAAAAATAACATGCATCTTCCAAATGAAAAATTCCTCCAGAAGCCCTCAACGTGATGGTGTTGGGAAGAAGCAGATGCCACTTGGATTTGTCCTGTTTGCTCTTTAGGCATTCACTCAACAAATCTTTGTGGAGTGGATGCTCCAGGTTGTATCTCACCCCAGGGTAGGGGACAACTGTGATCTGGGAGTAGAGACATGCTAAATAAACCAGTGTGGAGGGGACGCTAGATGGGGTGGGGGTGGGGGTCGGGGCTGCCAAGGGGGAGGAACAGAACAGAAGGAGGGACCTGGGACGCGCATGTCCAGGTGGGCGTGGTTACCTCCTCAGGCAGGTGACCTGCCCAGTGAAGGCCTGAGTCAGGGTCAGTCCGGCCCAGGAGCGCTGCTGATAAAGCTAGGAAGCTGGCAGCCCATGGAGAGGGAGGGGCCGCCTGGCCCTTCCAGGAGCAGAGGGCACCAGTGAGCCCACACACCTTCCTGAGATCTGCCTAGAATTAGCCAAAGTTTGAATTATGTTTGAAAATCTTCAGGAATGTTTGAAAATCTTCAGGAACACATCTCTCGCTTAAATACAACTTCCGGCTACTTGTGTGGTGAACAAGGAATACATGTTAACAGAGAAGCTAAGAAAGTACTCATAAACATGTACCATAGGAGATTTGACTCAAACGTGGAAATGTCAAGCCCACAGTTGCACTGGGATTGCAAAAGCAGCTGAAAGACCCGTTTTCTCGAGATTTTCGGTAGCTGAGGAGATAGAATAGCAGCACTATGGTAGGGCGCTCACTAAAAAATGAGAAACTGTTCGCAGGGAGGCCGTGGCCACATCCTCCCGCAGCTCCCCCAACCCCCCGGCCTGCCCTTCCCCGTCTGACCGCTGAGCGGCGCTGCTGCCCGCAGCTCCGCCCGAGAGCCAGGCAAGCAGAAGGGCCGAGGATGCCAAAGGATTCAATCCTGCTAGAATTTGAAGAGTCCTTTCAGATTCAGAAAAAGGAAGAAAAGCCCTCATCCTCTCCAGCCCCCAGTGAAATCAGAGATGAAAGAAGATGGATTTAGCCTGGCAAATTAGAAAATAAACAAGTGCTGGAAATGGATAAGTTTTTCCTTTTAAATTTGTTTTTGCAAAGGGTTTTTCTTCCCTGAAAAACAAAATACTAAAATAGCAAGTTACGTTTTCATTTACAAATCCTTCTCAAGAGGAAGTCTAATAATAACACGGGGTTCCCATTGGACCCAGCTCCTCTCATAATGTAAATACATTTCTCTCCTCTGAGGATAGAAACCTACCCTGGGCCAGGTAGTGCTCATCTAAATTGGTGATTTTACTCCTCGGTATTTTTTCCACCTCTTTTACCTTGAACAACCTCTCAAACAGAATGGAAATTGTAGATTCTGCAGCTGTTTACCAGACAGAAGAGGCCTCTTCAGGGAGTAATACACAGTATAAAGGACGGTGGCAAAATGCTTTGCTCCGCTTTATTCCAAACCCTGTGGAGAGCTGTCAGCCCCTCACCAAGTCTCATCTTGAATCAGGTCTGCAGAATGAGGGAGCTGGGCTATATCCTGGGAAGAGCAGGCCTGGAGTTCATCATCCTTTCTGGCCTCGGCTGTGTTTTTTATAAGACAGATATCGTTTGGCTTCTTGAGCCTTGGTTTCCTCTTCTGTAAAATGGGAATAATACTGTGGTGGATTGAAAGTAGCAACCAAGTCTTGGACACTTGTCCCAATGAGAGGTGGGGTCTGTCCCTGGGCTGCCCCCAGGTGGTCCTCTGACTGCGTGGACAATAGAGCTTGAAGGAGGGGCGTTTCCAGGGCTCAGACCTTCAGGTAAGACAGCTCCTGCCTCCTGAGGTCCTGGGAGCCCTGGGCAATCCAAGCCTGAGCTCGGGGTGAGGGGCCCATGGAGCTCTTCCTGCCCGCCGGCAGTCACTGCAGGGCAGATCCCAGACATCATGAAGCAGGTGGTGGGGGGGCCCACTTGCTCCACCCAGGATCCAGTCCACACCATGGAGAAAGACATCCATAGCCTTTTGTTCTCAGTCCCCGAGCTTTGGGACCGCCTGCTGAGTCACGGAAGACAAGCCCACCAAGAGCCACCTGTGAGCCACAGTCGGTTTTACAGCTGATGGTCCAAAGCTTGTTGACTCGGGGCTGACACGCTGTGTGCTCTGTCTATACAGCCTTCGTCATTCCTGCCGTTCCCATGCTTTTTCCATGCACAGCTTTTCAGAACCATCAGCCGAGACTCTCCACCCAGAGCACAGAGGACATGGAAATCCCTCACAGCTGAACCTCGTGGGCGGCCAAGGGCTTCAGGGCTACAAATCCTCCGTAAGCACTGCAGTTATCAGGCTCCAGCAGGTGCCCGCGGGCAGAGGAGACTGTAGCAACCCCGGGGGCTGGGTACCCACTTCCCCTCCCCCTCTGCTGCTCTGCGGATGCTGTGCCACCCAGAGAGGGGAACGTGGGGCGGTGGGGGGACGTGGGGAGGAGGCAGGGGATGAAGGCAAGGATGGCTCAGCCCAGGGGCAGTGGAAACAGTGGAGCCAGGCCTGGAGGGCAGGACAGGGTCTTTGCTTGAGGACCTGAGCTTCTCACAATCTGCCTCTGGCTCCCGACCTGGAGTTTCCAGAACCGTTCAAGTCACCACAACTGGGACAAATAACTTTGAGTGACACGCTTTTCCCGTGGTTCTTTGCAGCTGCTTGGAAAAAGGGAGGAAAAACCAAAAGCAAAAAGCAAAAAGGTGGAGGGGAAAGACTGCCAACCAAGCCTCCAGGACCTTCCGCAGACCCGGGCCTGGGCTTCAGTTCCCGTACTGGTGCTCCCCCACTCAGACAGCAAGCTCCCGCCAGCTGCACCTGCACCCTTTTCTTGTTTTCCACAATTCTGGTCTCCCTGTTTCCAGCTCCCCCCATCCCTGGGGGGCCACAGCCTGCCCCTGGTGTCCCCACAGGCCCAACCCTGCCCTCCATGTTGACCTACTTCTGGACCGGCTCCCCTCGGTCCTCCTCCACCAGTCTTGTTACCTCTGGAAGGATGCTCCAGGGCAGCCTCTTAGGGACTTGGTGGGCTTTCTACCACCCACCAGGTGTCGTCCTGGGAACCGAAGGACAATGAGCTGGCCCTGCTCAGAGCCAGCAGGTCAGCTGTGACCCTGGTGAGAACTGAGTGGGTCTGTGGACGATTCCAGGAAGAGTTTCACATTAGCACTGATTGACTCTGACTCCCCTGTTTCCAGGGGTCGATGCTGACCCTTGGTGAACCCAGCACGATCTCATGCCCAAGATGGGGTGGGGGGGCGGTGTGGAGAGCCCCCAGGGACCCGCCTGAACACAGAGACCCCTTGGAGCAGCCCTGACGTTCCAGTTCTAGAGCCTTTCTTCAGAAGCTGCAGCATTTATTGCTGTAGAATTGAAATTCTGTGGTTTTGAATCTTAAGTCCAAGACGGGACCTATAATTTAGATAAGCATCAACCAGTCGGCAGTGTGTAGTTGAAACTACAGGCTGTGTCTTTGATATTCCAAATAGACTCTCAAATCAGCCCTCTTACTAACTTACAATCTTCTATGTCTTATTTATTTTAAAGCGATAACAACTTTAGCTTTCCCTTTTTCAGTTTACCAAGACTCTTGGGTTGTAGACAGAAGCCCTCACCGGAAGCACAGCCCCACTTCTGCCCTGTCCCTCTTCTCCCGCCCACCCCCCACCCCCCACCAAGGAATGGCTTGTGGTCAAGTGGGACTAAGTCTGTGCTCTTGGCCCTCAGGGCCCAGTGTTGGCCGCCCTGCTGTCCAGGCACCGACCAGAAAAGACACAGATCTTCACCGTGTTGCTAGGATGATCTGTACATAGTTCCAAGACAAGATCCCCCTTCTGCCTCCTGGGTGAGGGGTCTCCTCTCTGTTTCTCAGGCAAGCCCTGGATTTGCCTGTGCCGAGGGGCACTTTCAGTTACTGTCTTTGCTCCTGATAATGGCTTTAGACCGAGAACGAGGGTAATATTCATCTTAGAAATCATGTCTGGATGTTTTACCCAGAACCAAACATTCTGAACTCAAACAAAAGACAACTTTCTGAAGCTGGGGTTCTGCCGATTGCCAAGGCCATGATGAAATCTGTTTACACGATGTTCAAATTCTGTAATATTCTGTAACTTTGAATTCCATCTGGGGCAGTTTTGAATCAAGCCAGGCTCTAAGGTGGGTGGGGGGAGCCAGACAGCACATTCACTGTTTGCTCCCTAATCCAGCTCATGTTTGCAAAATACTGGGGATCCAGGTGTGGACAGTGTGGGCCAGTCAGCCCGGCCCCTTCCACCAAGGGCCTCCTTTGGTAGCAGAAGTGACAGCTGTTAAGTAACATTAGAAAAAAATGACAAATATGGAAAGTGCTACTGAGCCTAGTGGCTCAGATGGTAAAGAAACTGACTGCAATGCCGGAGACCTGGGTTTGATCCCTGGGCCAGGAAGATCCCCTGGAAAAGGGAATGGCTACCCACTCCAGATTCTTGCCTGGAGAATCCCATGGACAGAGGAGCTGGCGGGTCACAAAGGAGTCCATGGGGTTGCAAAGAGTGGGACACGGACACGACCGAGCGACTAACACTTTCACTTTCATTGGGGAGACAGAACCTGCCAGGAGGTGGGGTGGGCATGGGTGTAATCTCAAACAGCTCAGGAAAGCGTTAGGGAGACAAGGTCCTAAGGACCAGGATAAATGATGGGTGAGAGAGCCTCCGGGACGGTCGCGGCGCTGTGTGCTCCACCTGTGCTCAGGTGTGGGCGTGGCCAGGCACTCAGCAGGCGATGCTTCCTCAAGATGATGCAGGCTCCGTCTGAATCCTCAAAGTTAGCAGAAAAGATGGAGGAATAATAATAATAATAATACCATCATTAGGAGGAAAGAAGCATCTGGGTAACTTTGGTGTTTTTCCATGTGAAGTTTGCTTTTCAGAATGATCAGTATTTGCACAATGGGTGAGTAGTGTGTACACAGAGGGACTAGCTCTTGTAAGTATGATGAAGTGAGGAAACACATTGGGAGAAGGAAATGGAGAAAGGGGGATGACTGCAAATAGAGAAAGAGTCTAATTTGGGTCAACTCTCAGATTGTAGCCAGTTCTGGGGAGGGCCGACTGCTTCTCAACGTTGCAGAAAAACAAGACCCACCCTGCAGTCCTGGGCTGGCTGCTAGTGATGACCTCCATCCCCGCTCACGTGGGAGCAAAGCACGAGAAGGCTGTGTAGACACTCCTTCAAATCCACTTTGAACTCATTCAGGGGCCACTGCCTTCTCCTGTCTGGAAATCAGCTGGAATCCAGCCAAGGAGGAACTTTACCTCCCAGTAAAGCCTGGGACAGTAGTTTGTAAGGCAAAGAGAAAGCTTTGTGATGCAAAACACAGACATGCACACACAAGCACATAAATGTGCACACACACACATCTCTTAGGAAGAACAAGGATTTCCCAGAGAAGAAGTTGGCTTGCATTGAAGGACTTAAAAAAAACTCTCTGCAAGGAGGAAACAAGGAAGAGGTGCAGAAAGAGAGAGAAGTGGGGGAGACATGGGAGTCCTCGGGTCAGAGCCAGGAGGCCCATCGGTGACAGGGTGGCGCAGGGGAGTGCCTGGTGCCCACATAAGCTAAAAATCCTCTCCTTGGTGTTTCTGATCTGAGAGTCAGCTGACTCTTCAGAAAGAAACACCACCCAGTGAAAGTGTTCGTCTCTCAGTTGTGTCTGACTCTTTGTGACCCCATGGAATGTAGCTCACCTGTAGGGGAGCCTGGTGGGATACATTCCATGGAATTCTCCAGGCACGAATACTGGAGCGGGTTGCCATCCTTCTCTAGGAGATCTTCCAGATGCAGGGATTGAACCCAGATCTCCTGCATTGGCAAGCAGATTCTTTACTGTCTGAGCCACCAGGAAAGCCCAGGGTTGATGTATTGACTCGGGAATGGGGCAACTGTCTGGGCAGGAAGCATCCTGAAGATAAAAAATAAAAAAAGATTCTCTACTGCCAACCACCTTGTGAGAGAGCTGGGGTGAAAGGTGTGCTCTGACTGGTCTAGAGAGGGGAGACCCTTGGGGTTGGCCACATCAAGACCCCCCTGTGGTGGGGACTGTGAGGACACCCTGATCACCACCACCCCCCCCATAACAGTTTAAGCAAGACCATCCTTGGATATTAAAAAACAAAAACAAAAAACAGGGACCCCTTCTCATGGAGGTTGCATACTAAATGGTTTTGCTCTCAAGATCTGGGATTTGAACTTGGATAAGCTCAGCACAGAGGACTGCATGCTTGGGCATTTATTGACACACCTGGTAACAGGAGCCAATGATTATGGGTCCCCTCTGGGGACAGATCATCAAGAGTCCTTGATGGGAATGCAGCCTTGTGTAGCAAAACTGGACTTTTTGTTACCAGGAGACAGTCTGCTTTTCATTAGCACATAATAACATCTCACTTTTATGGGAAGTTTCTTCACTCCTTTTTCTTCCTTAGATTTAACTGAAGGATGAAAGTCCAGTTTTGCTCCACAGAGCCCAGGAAAGGAAGACCCCCGTGACCCCCGTGTTTCACACAGTAATCGAACATGAAAGCCGTAGACTTCAAAGGGACACACAAATAAGAAAACGAGGTTTTCTAAAGATCCCTGGGCCCGTGAGGGTAATTTCAGATGGACTCGGGGGTTTAAATTTAAGAGATTTCCACACTGGGACTAGATGTGGGGCAGACCTGGAGTATCTTCTAAACAGTGCACAAAAGGGCACCCAGCTCAGCAGGCAGCATGCAAAGATTATGGAGCTTCTGAAGCCCTGAGTTGGAATAATGTGCTAGATAAACTGGGGGATGAATGCATGGTTCTTCTTTATTGAACAAGTGTCCCAAGGAGAATCTCTCTTTCTTTGCCTCCAGAAATGGTTGTTCTTTTTCCTGAGTAATTAGTTTGTTTGAGTCACATGAAATTTTGTCATGTTACCTCTTTGGCTTCTAGAAAGCCTGACATTAACTGTAGCTCCCCTCTAGTGAGGGGCTAAGATTTGCAAGCACATCCTGAGAACAACCAGGTCACATCTGGATTGTTCTTATTTTTGTAGCCTTCGATTTTGTTTGCCCAGATGTACTCAGCTATTTTTATATTCTATTCGGTCCCCTTGAATTGTAGGTATTTCCGTAAACTGCCTTGACTCATTTTTGGAATAAAGTGGGATAAAAATAAGTAAATAAAGAAACATTGATTGCAAGTTACAGAACTCAGACGATCTAACCGTACTAAGCTAACGCAGCAAAATCTAAGCTAATAAGGCAGTAGGGCAAAGCCAAGAATACAGATTTTCAAAAGCATAAACAGCAAAGCACTAAGATAAGCAAAATATAAGTCTATAACCACTCCTCTACGCTAAGTACAATCACTTGCTATCAGACCAAGGTGACGTTCCCTCTTTTATCTTCCCCCAGAAAGATGTCAAATTCTTGAAGCTTTTGGTTCCACATGGAAAGGAAACCCAGTGGTGGTGACTCCGTGATTCCCAAACAGGCCTTGCAATTAAGTATCTTCTGTGAGCTTTTGATACGCAAGGAATCTGTCAAAGGTAAAATATTTTAACAAATATCTTCATGCAGCATCTGTTATTTTGTGGATTACATTTGAAAACAGCCATAGATGCCAGAAGTGAGGGGGGGGGGGTAAAGCAGACATTGGAATATCTTGTAGACATACACAACCAATACGTACACAAATTATTTCTTTTTTAAAAACCTGTGATTCCTTTCAAGGTTCTTATAGCAATGGTTTGTTGCTGCCGCTGCTGCTGCTAAGTCACTTCAGTCGTGTCTGACTCTGTGACCCCATAGATGGCAGCCCACCAGGCTCCTCCGTCCTTTGGCTTCTCCAGGCAAGAAAACTGGAGTGGGTTGCCATTTCCTTCTCCAATGCATGAAAGTGAAAAGCAAAAGTGAAGTCGCTCAGCCGTGTCTGACTCTTTGCGACCCCATGGACTATAGCCTACCAGGCTCCTCTGTCCATGGGATGTTCCAGTCAAGAGTACCGGAGTGGGTTGCCACTTCCTCCTCCAAATGGTTTGTTGAGTCCTGACATTTCTACACCATGCAGCATAAAAGAGACAGTTTCAACTTCTAAATATTTAAGGACCTCAGTGCCAAAAATGAATGTCTTTAAAAAAAAAACATTAGTTCCACCGGAGTTGGTGTTCCTTGGTGGCTCAAATGGTAAAGAATTGCCTGCAGTGCAGGAGACCGGAGTTCAATCCCTGGTCAGGAAGATCCCCTGGAGAAGGGAATGGCATCCCACTCCAGTTTTCTTGCCTGGAGAATTCCATGGACAGAGGAGCCTGGTGGGCTACAGTCCATGGGGTCGCAAAAGAGTCAGACATGACTGAGCAATTAACACTTTCAGCTGTCTTCAGAGTTGGTCTCGACTAGGGGAAGTAGTGGTGCTAAGATTATTTTCATTGGTCCATGTGTATCTATGATATTTTATTCAGTATTTTTAGAGAATTGTTAATTATACAAACTGAAACATAACTAAATAAGAAAGAATGGAGCAGTGATTTGCAGCACAGGGTCCAAATCATATTAGGAAAATGTGAACAAAACTCTACCAAAGAAGAGACTTGGGGAGAACAGTTGTTTGGAAGCCTGTCAAGTGGAGAAAGAGTAACTCCTTTTGAGAGACTTAGGATCATGGGTGGAACTAGGGGCTAATATTCATCCCAATATTAGAAAGAATCTTTAAAGAATTATAAGTGTTCAGAAATGGAATGACATGCCCTGACAGTTTCAGCAATGACTCTGGGAACTTTCAGGCTGACCCAGGATGTCCTCATGAGTTATCGCACTGGCTGGGGGCAGGGGAGGGTCACTGCATTGAGTATATGATGGAATGAGACGGATTCAAAACTTTCTTTGAGTATAAAATCCTCTATTTATAGCAACATAACTGTTATTCCTAAATGGTGGCAGAGCATAGTCTAACGATCAGTTTACTTAATGTTGATCATGCAAAAATAAGTGAAGAACAGTCAAAGTAAGTGTCTGAAGCTTAGAGTAACTGATGTAAGTCACAGTCCTGCCAGCACCACCCCCGCCCCGGGGCTGTGGCAGGACCCCCAGCAAGGAGCAGTTGGCTGTGCAGTGCGCCTGAGGAGGGCGCTGGGACCGCATGGACCTAACAAGAACAGGTTGAACACCTGCTTCATTTCTTCATTTTATACTGGAGCATAGTTGATTAACAACGTTGTGTTACTTTCAGGTGTATAGCATGAATTAACTGTTTTTAAACTTGTTTGTTCGCCTGTGTGGTAAAATTTTGCACAGAGCTCCTATGAGTTTTTAGTTGTTTTAATCATCACCATTTTCTTCAATAGTCCAATGCTTTTGGAGTGAATTGCAACGGAAAAGGTAACTTACGGCTCTCTGTGGTCTGGAAATGTGAGGAGATGAGTGAACAAGTGTGCAAGATACCATGGAATAGAAATCTGTATCACCCCCCGGAGAGAAGGGCTACTCCAGAAATAGAGCACATGGTTTGCTTTATTTCCAGCCAGGCTGCTCATCTGAATTCATATTCACTGCTTTATTATGCTGAAAATGACACACGACTTCTTTAGATCTCTGGCCCAATCATCACTTTGATGTCTGATTTATTGATGCACAAAGGACTTGCCTTTCAAGTTTGTTATCTCTCATTTCAGTGGAATTTTTCAAAGTATTAAGAAACTAGCTCCACAGGGCCGTCTACCCAGCTGGAAGTTGGCACAAGATTCTGCAGTGTTATTGGTGCCCCTGGCTATTTCCTGCTATTTAGTTTCAAGCTAATAAGGAAATGCAGAGGTTGGCTAGTTTGCTGTGAATACTGCGGACAGACATTCGTGCTGGAGCACACTCAAAGGGGGTTCTTTAGAGAATGTGCTTTATCACACCAGGGACTCTGTTTTCTTGGCTACTGAAATGAATTTTGTTTGGAAATCAGAGCTATT
This sequence comes from Muntiacus reevesi, assembly GCF_963930625.1. Lineage (NCBI taxonomy): Eukaryota > Metazoa > Chordata > Mammalia > Artiodactyla > Cervidae > Muntiacus > Muntiacus reevesi. The sequence goes on along the minus strand of NC_089252.1, from coordinate 40,242,646 downwards.
TCTCATCTTTGACCAGCTCTTTTGTGAAGCCTGCACTTCCATGTTTATGCCATCCATTTCTGACATCATCCACTTGTTTCCATGGCAAAATTACTCAAAGAAGAGAAAATATAAAATAGAATATTTTTTGGAGAAATGTCTATTTAAATCCTTTGACCTTTTTTCTTTTTTTTTTTTTTTTTGATGTGGACCATTTTTAAAATCTTTATTGAATATTGCTTCTGTTTTATGTTTTGGGTGGTTTTTTTTTTTGGCCCCCAGGAATGTGGGATCTTTCTCCCCAGTCAGGAATTGAACCTGCACCCATGCATGAGAAGTGCAGAGTCTTAATTGCTGGACCACCAGGGGTGTCCCCATTTGACCATTTTTATAAAGAGAGTTTCTTGCTTTTTTTTTTCTGCTGCTGTTGAGTTGTAGGAGTTCCTTTTGGAGATTAACCCCTTATCAGATAAAAAGTTTGCCATATTTTCTTTCATTTAATGGGTTGCTTTTTCCCTCTATTGATTTTTCTCCTTTGTTGTGCAGATGCTTTTTGGTTTGATGTAGTCCATTTTTAAATTTTTGCTTTTGTTGCCTGTGCTTTTGGAATTATATCCTTGAAATCACTGCCAAAGCCAATGTCGTGATATATTTCCCCTATATTTCCTTCTTAAGAGTTTTACCATTTTAGGCCTTATGTTCAAGCCTTGAATCCATTTTGACTTGGTGTTTGTTCTTTTTGTCTCTGGTGTAAGGGTCCAATTTCCGTCTAGTGTATGTGAATATTCAGTCTTTCCAATGTCATTTGCCGAAGAGACTCTTCTTGCATCGTCCTGGCTCGCTTGTATTAACGAAGATCAGCTGACTGCAGACGTGTGGCTTTATCCCTGGTCTCTGTTCTGTGTCTGGCTTTGTGTCAGTACCACACTCAACTGTGGCTTTGCAATATACTCTGAAATCAGGAAATGTGATTCCTTTAGTTTTGCTCTTTCTCAAGATAGCTTTGGCTACTCAGGGTCCTTTATGGTTTCCACATATATTTAAGGAGTGGTTTTTCTATTTTCCAAAAGAAATACCAGGGACCTAGTATGTGTTACAGGAATGGGACGTACCATTTACAACAGAACATCACAGGGTTTGTGTGTATGTCCATGAACATCACTGCTGTTTTCAGTAGGAGGTTTAAAGAGTTGATGAACTAGAAAACCGCGCTTCTACCGTCAGAAAGATTTTCTTTCAGCCAGGAGCTACAAGGCCTACACTCAGGTTGTTTCCATCTGGTGTGTGTGTGCGAGGCCCCATCAGAGAGGTTCTGGGCTGCCCGCCTTTGAACAGGGCTCCTCCGTGTCGGGAAGCACGGGGTCACCCCAATGGGCAGCTTGGCATGGGAACCCTGTGACGGACCTCTCAGGATGGACGATCTTGGCAGTGCTGGACGCTGGGCCTCTGGGACAAACGGTGGCGCTTGTAATGTCTGAACGAACCCCCTCTGCTCTGTGCTAGGGACACTGGGATCCTAGAAGTTCCTTCTTGAGTCCTAGGTCAACTTGGGTTTTACAGAGTCTGAAGCCCAGGTGACACTCAAATTATGTTGCTGACCAAGAAGCAGCTCTCTGAGCTGCCTGTGACCAGCCTGCTGCCCAGGACAAGACATCCAGTCCCAGAGGCCAGCAACACCAAGGAGAGCCAGCCAGTGTTCATGCCCTGCCTGCCCCAATCTCAGTTACAAATATGACCAGCTTCTAACTTCAGGGCAGACTGGCCAGCGCCTGAGTGCAGATTATGGAGTATTGTCAGCCTTTATGGAATATTCTAGAGTCAGCCATTCCTTCCTCAGAGACGGCACCTTGGCCTTAAGTTAAAATTTCCAATTCTTGAAACAGAATGACTATTAAAGGATAGGCCATGTGTTTCTTCAAAGTGATGGAGAATCTCTTAAAATAAGACAATCTTCGTAGGCTACCCGGGCAGCTTAGTTTTAGGACGTGAAGTATGTGGGTGAGACAGTGAGCGACAGGCACAAATCCAACTGACAATAATTTGTGAATAAATTATACTGGTCATTCTCTGTTCTGATTTGTAGTAGATCAGAAAGTGACAAGACACATGAATGTCATCTCGTCCCTAAGACACATACATATCACACACTATATACATATTAAAGCCTGTGTATTGGGGTATATGTGCATATGGGTGTGTATATGTGTATACACATGGAGTGTACTTTTAAACAGTGTGAACAGCTGAGTCCAGATGAGTGACTATAAATCCAACATTTTTACAGTAAATCACAGAGGTATTCTGTAGTGAACATGTTTGGTTTTTTTTTTTTAACACAATTTTATTATATCCTTTAAAGATAGCATTAGTGTTAATTAAATAGATCCACAGGTAAAATGTATATTGTGGGAGTATCTCTGACATCTCTGTTTATTAAACTGGGCAGACATTAAGTTAGTACTTTCATTGGAATAACCCCCCTCAACCGCAATGTAAAATATCATCTAAAGACACAGCACTGTGGTCCCCCATGCCCCCTTATAACTTATCACCACAGCGTCTCATAAAGGCAGCGCTTAAGTACAGTGGGACTCTTGACCTCAATCATGGTTTGCACACCAGCTTCTAGTTATGTCCGGGCTTTCTCTCGGTGACGCACGCTTCCCTCCATGTCTCTCCTGGCCACCATCTTCGGTGTTCAGAGCGCACATTTCCTAATAAGCCACAGCGACTCGCGCACCCTCACAGACTCTGTCGACGGTGCCCTGAGACTCTCTGCAGGGGCAGAGCCGGGTCAGCCCGGCCTGAACCCTGAGCAGGGTGAACGGTCTCTGGGGACCCGGCTAGGATGCCCCCACTGCCTCCTCTGGACAGCCAGGGCCGTGGCGCCCACATGGGGTCTCTGAGTCTTAGTCTTTGAAGCGGCAGAGGTGACAGAGTAAACCTCCAGGCGCCACGTGAGCCAGGACAGGGTCCTCCAGAGAGGAGGCCAGACCAGACGGGCACCACGTCACCCGGGTCATCCTCCCTGAATCGCGGCTCCTGTCCAGCTGTAGTGGGAAGGGTGCTGACCCGCACCGCCCCACCCCGTGCCTGGGCGGTAAGAGTGATGACCAAGGACCAGCACAGACCGGCACCTCCTTTCCCAACAAGCTAAAACGACCATTGTTTAAGTGACTCTGAAACTTTAATTACAGATACTTTTCAACATCTGAAAGTGTGGCTTTGTCCTCTTTCTGCGGAAAGGCTGGCACAGTTGTTCCCTTACACTCATGTCTTTTTCTGCTCCCCTGTCTCTTCTTTATGTAAAAAAAAAAACTGTCTGGATCACAGTCCCAACCAACTCTGCTCAGCATCCCCAGCTGGGAACTCAGAGAGCAAAGCAGGTTCACAGGAGCAGGAAGCAGCCGCAGAGAAGCAGCAGGAAAAGCTGAAGCCGGAGCTCCCCCGAAGCGCACAACGATGGAAAGGAAGAAGACGGTGGAGCTCTTGCCCCGCTGCCTCTGCCAACACGCTTGCCTGAAACCCTCTGCGGTCTTAAAGTGCAATTATATGGTGAGGACGCCCAGGCCCAGGACCCAACTGGACGGAGTTCAAAGCTGAATCTTCAAACAGCTCATGACTCAGGCTGGGCGGGTTGGAGGGTGGAGGTGGCGGGCGGGAAGGAGCACCATTCTCAGCCGCTCAAGTGCATCTGAGGAAGAAGTGTCTCTTCTTTCCATAAAGTCTGTAAATTGTAAGGCATCCTGGTGTGGAAAAAAAAAAATCACACCCTTGGCACTTCTAGCCGAGGCCGAGCCAGGGTGACAGAGTCCAGAGGCCGGTGAGCCCTGCCAGCAGCAGGGGACCTGGGCTGCTCCCGGGGGCCCAGCTGCGGTGCCCATGCCCCCCGGGGTCCTCAGAGAAGTCCTCAGGCCTGGGCGCCGACGAGGCGCACTGCACCAGGGGCATCTGGTAGGACGTGGCTCTCTTCTCGGGCCGGTCCGGGCTGGAGCCATCGCTGGGTCTCTGGCCGTTGAACAGCAGGTAGCGGCCGCGGGTGTCTCGCTCCATCTTGAAGATCTCGTACTCCGTGTGAGGCAGCCTGATGCCCAGGGCCACGCAGCCGTTGGTGTGGGTCACATCCTGCTGGACGCCCACCTGCCAGGAGCCCTCGGCCCCACACTCATTCCCGCTGAAGACGTTGAGGAGTGAGGCCGTGGCCGCGTCCATGGGGGTGACCTTCATGTGGTTCACTGCCAATGAGACAAGATAGCTCTGTGATGCGCGGCTGCTGGCGGCGCCACGCCTCACAGGCCCCTGCTGTCAGCCCACCCCGCAGACCATGGCCCACAGGAAGGACCCTCGGGTGGAAAGGATGCCATGCGTGGACGTGACCAGTGGCCACCCCAGGCACCTTGCAGGTGCCACCAGGGGAAGTCCAGACCATCTGCTGTCCATGTTGAGCCCACTCAGCAGCTGACCCAGCCTGTTCTATGAAGCCAGACTGTCCCCAGGGAGTGGTCTCTGGGGACACTGCTCATTGGGATGGACACCATTGTCAACAAAACCTGGAATTTGTTTTTATGAATAGGTTTTGAGGTTTTTAAATAGTTTTGGTGTCAGACACCTATATGAGTGAGCAGTCTTGCAAATTAATACTGGCCCATGAATTGAGCAACTAAGGTTAATTAGGTGGCAAGCAAGAAAAATATGCTTAAATCCATTAAAGGGAAACCCCAACCAAATTCGAACCCCTCTCAGGGGCCATATTCTGTGTACACACAAGAGCTATGGGGAGGGGGGGCGGGGTTTGAACCCTGGGATGCTGTCATGGGAGGGGTCACACCACTGTCTTATTTGTCCATGACAGGGTGGACACCTGCCTAAAAAGATGCACATGCTCAAACAAAGCCTAGAAATAGAGCCCATATGACACCCTGGCTGACAGCAGCCTGGTGAAGTCACCCTTCACCTGCCTGCAGGCCTCCGACCTCCCACCTGCAAGTGCATGGCATCTTCTCCAGGGTCAGACAGGCAAACATTGGGGCACCAGATGCGCCACTGACCACAGCCCAGGGGCCGCAGCGAACGATGCCCTGACGGCGGGAGGTCTCCTCCCCAACATCCCTGCAGAGAAGATGCCCTGTGCCCCGGCTCCGCCTCCACAGACACGCCCCCGCACCGCCCCCATGACATCAGCTCCGGGGCGGTGTGGGCCCTACCTTTGAACACGAACTCCGTGCCACCGAGGACCCTGGCGGAGTGCACGCCGCGGCTGTAGCGGCCCCTGGCGTAGAGGGTGAAGGTGGGGTGCTTGCACACGGGGTCCGAGTAGTGGTAGTAATGTCCCTCCCAACTATGGTTGTTGTCGTGGAAGATGAAGTGGCGTGTCAGGAAGAGGACCTCGGGCCGCACCTCGCAGCGCTGGCTCACCCACTCGCCGTGCAGCCCCACCGTCAGGTCCGCCTTGGGGGGCAGCAGGGGCGGCCGGTGCTCGTCCGAGCGGTGGATGATGCGGCAGGCGACGCAGGCGTGGTCGTGGTTCTGCAGCCGAGACACAAGGTGGGAAAAGACGGTGTCCACGAGGGCAGTGCAAACGCACAGCCTTCGCCTCCCCAGGGCACCATGCCGTTAACCAGGGTACGCGAGGGCGCCTGGGGGAGTGTGTGCCCGCCTGTTCTCATCAGCACGCACGTGTGGGGGTGATGGTAGAGCCAGGCCTAAATATTTCAACTGTGATTTGAAGGCCCTTTGAAAATCCTGTTACATCTTATTCCATACCACCTGTCTTGGACACTTGATGTCAAAAAGAAAGGCTGGCACCACCTTGCCCAATTAGGATGGCTACTATCAAGACCCGGCTTCCCCCAGTGACTCAGCGGTAAAGAACCCACTTGCAATGCAGGAGACATGAGAGACCCAGGTTCCATTCCTGGGTGGGGAAGATCCCCTGGAGGAAGGCATGCAACCCAGTCCAGTATTCTTGCCTGGAGAATCCCATGGACAGAGGAGGCTGCTGGGCTACAGTCCATAAGGTCAGGGCTGCAGCAACTTAGCATGCACTATCAAGACCAGCAGAAAATGAGAGTCTTGGTGAGGATGTAGAGAAACCGGAACCCCATTGCACTGCTGGTGGAAATGTAAAATGATGTAGTTGCTTCAGAAAAGAATTCTCTTAGGACCTGGCACCCCACTTCTGGCTTATACCCTAAAGAACTGAAATCAGGGCCTCAAACAGGAATCTGTTCACCCCTGTTCACATCAGCACGATTCACAATAATCTAAAGGCGGAAGCAACATTGTGTATCAGTGGCTGAATAAAGAAAATGTGGTCCAGACATGCAAAGGAATAGGATTCAGCCTTGAAAAAGGGGATTCTGACACATGCAGGCTGTTACATGGATAAACCTGGAGGACATTATACCAAGTGAAATGAGCCCGTCACAGAGGACAAACCCTGTACGATCCCACATAGAGGGACCTCAAGTGGACAAATCTATGGAGACCAAAAGCAGAACAGAAGTTCCTGGGGGCTGGGGTGGATGGAGAGGAAGGTCATACAACAACCTGAATGTCCTTGACATCACCGAACTGGATGCCTAGACGTAACTAAGATGGTACACTTTGTTACCTGTATTTTACCACAACTAGATTTTTTCCAATGAAAATAATTATGAGACATTAGAAGGAAAAAGGCTTCTGAGGTGGCGTTAGTGGTAAAGAATCCACCTGCAAATGCAGGAGACATAAGAGACGCAGGTTTGATCCCTAGTTCGGGAAGATCTCCTGGAGAAGAGAATAGCAACCCACTCCAGTATTCCTGCCTGGAGAATCCCATGGACAGAGGAACCTGGCAGGCTATAATCCATGGGGTTGCAAAGAGTCAGACATGACTGAAGCGACTTAGCACGCACAGAAGGATAAAAGCACTCCAGTTGCCGTGGGTGACTCAGGGCGCTGTGTCATGAGGGCAGGGGTCCCCGAGAAGGAGGGCATGAGGGCTCGGCCTCAAGGAGGCAAGAGCAGAGGCCAGGGAGGATATGGGCACTCCTGTACCCACCTGTATGCGCTGGCCCTCAGTCTGGACAGTGTGCTGGCTCTTCCTGACTCCTGCTTCATGGTTTTAAGCCACGTACTTAGTGTGAGAGCAGCCACTTGTCTGTGGGGAGTGCCTCTTTGCCTGGGCCTGCCTTGGGGCACCAACGTGGATCCTGCATGAGGGCTGTCTAGGGCTGCGGCTGAGAAAACCCCGAGTAGGGGCCCCGAGACTGTCAGCCACGTGGATGCTGTCTGCCTGGAGCAAGGCTCGGGGTTCATAGAAAAAGCTGAGGTCTGGGAGTTGGGAGGGCAGCTCTGTGACCAGAGAGATGGCCATTGCCAGTTGCAGGACCCAAGGCCCAGGAGGCCTGTGGCCAGGGCTGCCTCCTAGGACGGACATCCTCTCTGCTCCTCTCCACGCCACGTGGGTCTGTAAACCCACCCAGGCTGCCAGACGCCGGCCACGCTAGAAGCCCACGCCCACATGACCGCTCTGTGGCGGGAGGGCAACCCTGGTCCCGCCCCTGCCTGGGGCCCACCAGGCACAGCTCCGAGCCTGCGGGCAGGACTGACAGGTGGTCACTCGGCAGGCAGGCACTTGTTCTCTGGGCAGAAATCCAACCTCGAGGCCTTTCCATCCCTCGAACTGACTCTGAGAGGGGCTGCCTTCAAGAGCAGGAGGGCAAAGGAGGGGACCAGGGCATTCCAGTCTCCCCCCTCCACGCTCTCCTTCCAGGACAGCATGACGCCCACTGACAGTCCTCGTGCCAGTGGAGCCAGGCATTATTTTCGGGAAAGGAGGTTTGCTTGGGGCTTGAGGAGGAGATCCAATAGGCAGCGCAGAGGCTTCTCTGTCCCGGTCCTCATGTGTTTGTACACCTACGGTTTCCTGCCCAGGTCTCTGAGATACACAAGAAAGTGCCCTACAGCCCGTGGTCAGCAGGGGGCTGTCTGCAAGCCACCACGAGGACACGGACCGGAAGGACACGTGCACACAGCCCACGGGGGCTTCTTTGCACAAAAAATGATGATTCCAGCCATGGCATGAGAGTCAAAGGCCAGCAACTGCAGCTGGGGACTGTAGGAAAGATACCGATCTCTCCATGTCAACGTCCCCATGCATAAAATGAGCACTGTTATACCTGCATAAATGCTGTAGGAAATGAGCACAGATTAAGGCAGGTCCCACTCTGTACTCCGAGAATTGCTGCATAGAGAAGTTTCGGCGAGTTGGGGCTGTGTGTGTGCATGGCACTTGGTAGGAAGACCAAACAAATAGCACGTCTCCTGCTATATGTGCTACGATCTTTCAAATGCATGATAGGATGAAAAAGACAAATTTAATTGAAAGAAAGCATCATTGAATTCAGTAATTTTGCCATGATGTTATTTTCTTGTAAATTACTAGGAAGTGAAGGTTTCAAATTTATTTTACCTTAGAAGGGGGTTCTGATACTCAAAGTTTGGGATAGAAAGCTAATATAATGCCTGTAACATCATATAAGCTTCCGCATCCAGGAAGTTAGCCGCTTAATGGCTAGTAAGTGTTATTGTGAGCAGCACCTTGATCAAACTATACCTGCTGTCCCTGCCCCCCCACCCCAGTCCACAACATCTGAGTGAAACCAGCCCAGTACTCAGACTCAAGTCTCTGAGATTTCACAAACGTTCTGATGCTGGTGCCTGTTAGCAAACATGCCAAGTGGTGCAGGAGACACCCTGGAAAGAGAACCCTCTGAGAGCACACACCAGGGTGCTTCCAAAACACACGCAAGGAGCGACTGCTTGGCTACTCCCCCAGGAGCTTGCCAGCTGGCAGCCTGCTGATTGCTCCCCGACTCCTGCCTACCAGCCAGATCCTACGCAGCCCACAGGTCCCGACAGGCCAACCCAGCCTCCACTTGCTTCCTCCTGCTTCCACCATTCGGTTTGCTATCTGGGAATTTTAAAACATCACTTGTGACCACTTCATTTCTGGCCATTCTAGGAAGACACGAGCCTCAATCCCTGAAAAGATCTGTTTGCTTCCTCAAACACCAATATCATTCAGGAAGGGCCCAGAATTCTTAGACTGGGCGGGTGGGGCGGGAACAAGGGGTCTTAGTTCTTATAAGAGCTGCTCCGATGACACCAGGGATCAACTGTTCTTCAGAAAAGGAACCAGCTCAGAGGAGGGGGCACTGGTGTGTGGCCTGGCTGGTCCATGCCCAGCACGGTGGTGTCTGGTGTTTTTCTTTAAGAAAGACAGGGCAGGGGTCCTAAACTCTGAGATGAGGACCTGGCTGAACTCTGGTTCTTTCATGTAAGTGAGGGTCCCGCCTGAACCATTTCTGGTTGGCAGCGGAGAAACGCAGGCTGGGTAGTTTTGGAGAAGCTTGTCATCCATCCGCTGGGAGGGAGTGGGAGGAAGCTGGCCCTTGGGTATTGATCTTGCCAAATCTGTGAACTAGTTACTTGACTTCATGCATCCTAAGTCGCTTCAGTCATGTCTGACTCTGTGCGACCCTATAGATTGTAACCCGCCAGGCTCCTCTAAGTCCGTGGGATTCTCCAGGCAAGAATACTGGAGTGGGTTGCCATGCCTTCCTCCAGGGTATCTTCCAAACTCAGGGATTAAACCCATGTCTCTTACGTCTCCTTCATTGACAGGCAGGTTCTTTACCACTAGTGGCACCTGGGAAGCCCCTGTAGTGGTAAAATATACATAACACTTGCCATCAAAGTGCATTCACATAGTGGTCCAATCACCACCAACTGTGTCCAGAACTTCTCCATCTTCCAAAACTCTGGCCCCACCTCATTCGAGCCCCTGACAACCAACATCCTACTGTCTGTCTCTAAGAATATATGACAACTTGAGGTCCCTCATATAAGTGGGATCATACAGTCCTTCTTGTAACTGGCTTATTTAACACGATGTCCTCAAGGTTCATCCACATGCCAGCCTGTGTCAGAATCTCCGTCCTAAGGCTGAGTGGTACTCCACTGTGTGCGTGCACACTTGGTTTAGCCATCATCTGCCGGTGGACACCTACACTGCTTCCACTTGTTCGCTACAGTGAACGATTCGGCTATGAACATTGCTGTCCAATACACCTCAGACCTTGCTTTCAATTCTTTGGGGTCAATACGTGGAACTGCTAATTGTAATTCTGTCTTTGGGCTTCCCCTGTAGCTCAGTAGTAAAGAATCCGCCTGCCAGTGCAGGAGGTATGAGTTCGATCCCTGGGTCGGGAAGATCCTATGGAGGAGGAAATCACAACCCACTCCAGTATCCTTCCCTGTAGAATCCCATGGACAGGAGTCTGGTGGGCTATAGTCATGGGGTCGCAGAGTTGGACACGACTGAGCGGCTGAACAATGACAATTCTGTGTTTGATGTTTTGAGGACTTGCCATACGGTTTTCCACAGCAGCTTCACACCATACATTCTCACAAAGGTCCCCATTTCTCTATATCCTCACCAATTGCTACTTTCTCCTTTCTTTGTAACAGCCATCCTAATAGGTGTGAAGGTGGTAACCCATTGCAGTTCCGATCTGCATTTCCCTAAGGATTAGAAATGCTGAGCATCTTTCATGCACTTACGGGCTAATTTGTACATCTTCTGTGGCTGTGCCACATGGCATGTGGAATCTCAGCTCCCCAACCAGGGACTGAACCCGGGCCCTGGCAGAGAAAACCTGAAATCCTAACCACTGGACTATCAGGGAACTCCCCTTACTCATTTTTTAATTGGGTTTCTTTTATTGTTATTGTTGTTGAGTTGACTAGTCACAATTTTAAACAACTCTTTCAGTTGGTATTAAGAAACCAAATGTCACAAATGAGTGGGATTTCTGGCCTCTCAATAGACACTGTCAACAAGGGGACAGTTTCAGTCATGGTTGGATAAAGGGAACACCTTTCTGTCTTGTGGATAGGATTTTTTTAAAAAGTTTTGATTTGTGCTGTTAATTACCACCATCCTTGGCTTGAATATTGGGCTTCCCTGGTGGCTCAGATGGTAAAGAATCTGCCTGCAATTCAGGACACCCAAGTTCGAGGTTCGATCCCTGGGTCGGGAAGATCTCCTGAAGAAGGGAGTGGCGACCCACTCCAGTATTCTTGCCTGGAGAATTTCATGGACAAGAGAAGTCTGGTGGGAAGCCCATCATGGGATTGCAAAGAGTTGGACATGACTGAGCGACTTTCACTTTCACTTTGGCTTGAATAAAACTCAAAAGATCTATAGGAACAACCGTGGGGAAGCAAAAATTAAGGCTGAGATACTGCCCCAGGTGTGAAATTTCTCTTTTCCAAGATGCTTTTCTTTTTTTAAAAAATATTTATTTCTTTGGCTGGGTCGAGTCTTAGTCGCAGCACTCGGGATCCTTCCTTGCAGCACAGGACTCTCTAGCTGTGGCAGGCAGGCTTAGTTGCTCTGTGGCGTGTAGGATCTTAGTTCCCCAACCAGGGATCAAACATGTGTCCCCTGCATTGCAAGGTGGATTCTTAACCACTGGACTATCAGGGAAGTCCCCCAGATGCTTTTCTTAAATAGCAGGCTTTCACGATGACTAAGGAGGGGAAAAGCGTTTCAACATGAGGAGTGACCTGCAGCAAGAAATGGGTTGGGTGTCTGTAACTGTAGCCTTAGACCCCACTCCCCACCCCTGGAGGCTGGCAGTCCGTCTGGCCAGGCCGGAGCAGCGCTCAGACCCCACTCAGCCTGGTTACCACCAGCCAGGAGCTGATGCAGGTGCTGAGGGAAGAGGACTCAGCCACACAAAGATGCTGCCCAGCAGTCCTGTAGCTGTGATGCAGGCACCCAGAAGGTTCCAGCTGGAAGGACAACGAGGGCAAGAGAGGCTCAGCTGCTCCTCGGTCCTGTGTGTGGCTGCCGGATGCTTCCGGAGCAGAGTCGAGGGAACACTGCGTCCTGGAGGTAGGACGGGACATTGGGTGTGTCCCCTGGGGAACAACACTGCATTTCCTAGAAACGGTTTTCTAGGAGGTTTAGAGTCTGAGCCGTGAGCTCACAAAGACCTTTCCTGTAAATCACACGAGAGAGAATCCTGCCTTCAGCTTGCCGTTGCAGACACACTGCGCCCAGACCCAAAAGCAGGATAGAAAGATCCTTGAGAAGACTGCTGGCTCTTCAATACAGATGACTGTAGGGGAGGTTTCAGAAGGAACTTTGAATTAACGTTTACTTGGTTGTGTCCTAGAGCATTTAAGAACTGAAGGCAACTCATCCTCACAGTCGAGTTTGCCATGAAGGCAGTGGATCCCACGTCTGACCCCTGCCCCATCCTCGCCCCGCAGCTTGGCCAACACCCCGAACACCAGGACTCGCCCTGGAATTCCCAACGTTGACTTCCTGCACCAGGGAGCTCACGCCGTCCTCCCAGCCTCCGGGCCTTTTAAGGGACGAAATGCTTACCGCGTGCATGGTCCCTGACAACAACAACTTCCTGGTCTGCTGACTCCCTGAATAAAGCAATCTTGCACTCAGGAATCAGAAAAAAAAAAGAAAACACGCTTCTGCAGACACAGTGGAGGCCAGGAGCCATGCGGCGTGGCCGTTGCGTGATAATGCATTTCTTGGCCCCGGGGTGTCTACCTGAGCAAGCCCGCCGGAGTCCAGAGCCCATCAGCTGATCCCATCACCGCTGGGCAGCACCCGGCCGCAGGGGCAAGGTCACGGTTCTTTACAGCAGCATCCTGAAGGTAAGCCGGCTTCTGACACTGTCTCAGTCTTGACTCCTTGAATGCCCCGTCCTCGACCACCTCTTCCAATTCCCATCACCTCCACAAACCCCTCTCCTTTCCCTGCACTGGCAGAAAAGAGCGGAGACTCAGATTCCTCCATGAGCTTCTGGATCCTTCTACCAGTGCACCTGTGACACCCACTCACTGCCCCACCGAGAGTCATGCCAACCACAGGCCTAAGGAGACACCCTTCCTGCCGCAGACCCACCTCCCAGAGCTGGGCGGACACCTGCTGTCCACGGCCATGTGGTCCAAGGTCCCTGGGATGTCACAGATGTCACCATAAACCTGTATTTCTCACGGGCTCTGAAGAGCCTTGGAAAGACAAACTCCCTCCAGACAATGGCTGTTTGAGCCCAAGGTCTGCAGAGAATGCAGGACAGAAAGCACATGGGAACCCCTGCTTCCTCCCAGGGCTCAGGCAGCCCCAAAACATGCTGCTGGGCTTCTTCCTTGCCGGGCAGCCCCGCCATCACATTCCAGGCCAAATACCTCAGGCACGTGGCTGGGGAGAGTGGTCTGGTTTGCAGACACCTCTCTGATTTACGATGCTGTGGCCTCACCGGCCTAGGGTTTTGGATAAAGCCCAATTCCGTTTGCTTGCAAGCCTGATCCTGAGGCCCTGGCGTTTCCAGTGACCCCGGCAATCTTTGCTCTAATCACTTTTGATTCTGCCGAGGAAAGAAGGCGCCTGGCTAACCCTCCGCGGCACAGGAATCCAGGCAGAGGGGAACGTGCCCTGAAGCTGAACTCGACTCAGGCTGAGCCTCTTCTTTCAGGGTTACTTTAGGGGGTCCTGTTTTTCTTTTTAATGAAAAGTAGCCAACTTCATCCGGAAGAATCCTCCCAGGAGGCTCACCTGAGTCTCTTCAAACATCACGTATTTGCCGAGGGCTCTGAACCTCACAGCAAAGTTGTACAAAGCTAAGAAAAACAAGCTGATTTAAATTTTCTATTTTTACACGGTGTCCCATTTCCAGAGGGGTTGAAACGAGTGGTTTTAAACTCAATTTAGCAGTTAAGCTAATTTTCAGCCAGGTCTCTAAGGACTGGCGATTAGGGGAGGTGAAGGGTTCAGAGGAGGGGGCGGCTGGGCCTGTGGTCTGTCCGGAAGCGCCCCCAGCCCCTCCTTTCCCAGGCGGCGGGAGGGCGGGCCTGAGGGAGCCGGTGGGCAGACAGCACCTAGGGCTCTAGAGAGGCCCCGGAGGCCGAGCCCATTGACCTACGCCCCCAGCCCGCCTGGGGAGGGATCGTAACACTTCCTGACCACTCGCTCGCAGCGGCCCGGACGCACATGCCTGGGACAACAGGAGAAGAACGGGCCTTTTCAGCTCCCCGAGCCACGGGGCCGGGCCGGCCTCCGCAGAGAGCACAGCCCAGGCCTGGACGCCGGCCCACGTCCGCCCAGCCCGGCCACCACTCCATCTGTGGCCACCACTCTCCTCCAAGCCTCGGAGTCCTGCCTTTTTATAATTTGAGTGTGGTAACGAGTTTGCATAGCGTTAAGATCATGGCACAAAGGCACAGAAACATTCCCGGTGACAAACATTTGTCCCTGGCTGTACTGTCCCCTTCTCCTTGTTCCGACATTGCAGAAACACCAGGTCCCTGGTCAGCCTACCTTCTTCTGTTGCTAGTTTTACACACGGTATCACACTCTTCACACTGCTCAATACCTTCCTTTGAAACAAACAACAAAACTCGACAGTGTGTCCTGGGTAATCTCTATGGTCCAAGGCTCTCTCCACCCTTAGCGTTTCTTTAACGAGGAGAGGGATCGTGGCCTGGGTTTTAAAGAGTTTCCTTCTTAAGCATCTGGGGAAACAGTCCCCGCAGAGGAGGGAAGAGAAAACAGGAGGATCCATCTTACAGCCTCATCATCGCTGGGGGGGCCCTCCTCAGCCACCCTCCCTCCCAGGAGCCACCTGCCCCGAGGGCTCCTCACTGCAGGCCGGGTGGGCGGCCTCTCCCAACACCTCATGGTGCTCTGCATGTCAACCCAATCAATTCTGCTTCTTTTACAGGAAAGATTTACTTCCAGAGGTCAGAAAAACACTGTCAAGCCTGCAGCTGGTGACCCCGGGAGACCTGGACCCTGGGACTGGCTCCATCTCCAAGGTCTACATATTCTGTAGTCTGTCCAATGTTGTCAGAAAATAAAGCCTCGACTCTTCTATGAAAATCCTAAGAAGGTCAGCCTTATAGGTGCCACCCTCTATCGCCACGCTGACGTGTCATGACTCATTTCCGAAATGTGTGTGCTCCAGGAGCTGGAGTCTGAGCCTGGCTCTCCCAACAGATGGCGGATCTTGGTGAGGGAAGTCAGCCCAGTGGGCACAGGACTGGGGGTGCCTCTCTGGAGCCACCAGCTCAGGAGCAAGGGTTTACCCTTTAACTTTGTTCTAAGAGCCAGAGAACATTGAGAGGCGGCAGAGAAAGAGGTGGGAAGAGAGAGTTGGGTGTGGGCATTCCCTGATTTTCCAGGTGTAAGGAGAGCACAGGAGATCAAAGAGCCCATGTGGGCATCCTCAGGTGAGGAAGCGGGGCCTGGACCCCATGATGTGCACACACAGCAGCAGGTCAGGTCCAGCCCATCTGCGGCCTCTCTGAGCCAGGGGGCCTCTGTCTGGCTTCCCTCTCCTTCCTGGTCCCTGACCATCCTGCTCACTAGCATCCTCGCTGGACTGTGAGCAGGAATAAAGGCTCTGCTCCCAGGCAATCCTCTCATAGGCTTAGCCAGGCTGGGTCAGGACTCTGGCTCCTGTGGAGTTTCCGGACGAGCTGCAGGCCATCCTCGCCAGTGACACACTCATTCCCAGAGACAATGTGAATGTCAGCTCGACTGGGCTCAGAGGACGCCAAGTGCACGTTTGCAAACCCCCTTCCCACAGTGTCTTGACACCAAGAGTCTGAAGAGGAGCCACAGTGTCTGGTGGCAGCCACCCACAGAGGTCCTGTGACATCCTTTCACTTCCCAGGAGCCGGGCCTGGGGCCCCTCCATCAGCCACGGAGCAGGCAGAGCCCTTGCCTGCCTTCTCCCTGGGAGGGCGCCTGGGGTCCTGGGGGCAGGAGGTCCCCCTCTCCCCCATGACCCTGTCCCATCTTTGCTCCAGACAGCCCAGGAACTTGCAGGGCACAGCACACGGACCTGACATGCGTCTGCTTGGAGCCCGAGGAGGGGATGTCCCCGAGACACGCACCCGGAGGAAGCAGCGTCTGCAGGCTGGCCTCCGCACAGATGTCCCGAAGTCGTCACAAAGGTGACTTTCCCAACTCTCACGGCACAAGCTCGCAGTCACAGAAAGAAGACAATTGTGGTCTGGTGGGGGCAATACCGTGCGGTACCCTCACCAGACACAAGCGCCCTCAGAGGAGAGAGAACAAACCAGGTGAGAAACCAACACAACACTATAAAGCAACAAAATGAAAGTTACTCAGTCATGTCTGACTCTTTGCAACCCCATGGACTATAAAGTCCATGGAATTCTCCAGGCCAGAATACAGGAGTGGGTAGCCATTCCCTTCTCCAGGGGATCTTCCCAATCCAGGGATCGAACCCAGGTCTCCCGCATTGCAGGTGGATTCTTTACCAGCTGAGCCACCAGGGAAGCCCAGTTTTCCCCCAGTTAAAAATAAATTTAAAAAAACAAAAAAATATAAAACCAACAAATAAACCACCAAGCAAGCAAAAGTCAGACAAGCCCTGTGATTGGAGAGCTGCTATTCTAGAGAGGATTCCAGAAAAGCTGGTCTGATGAGGGGGAGGGGTTCTCTGCCTCCCCCCAGACCCTGCAACCCAGGCCCCCTGCCTGCCTCCCCAGATTCTGTGGTGGAAACCATCCTGTTACTGCTGACACAGACTCCGAGCCTGAGGGAAGGAAGTGCCTGGTGAATTCAAGTGTAATTCGCGGGTCAGCATTCAAGATTTTCATTGTCCCCATCACATCCTCCCCAGTGCCACAGTGACTGAGGTCTTACTCAGTCCAACCGGGAGAGGGTGGGGTCTCGGGAAAGACCTGGGTTCAAGCTCTGACCCTGAAAGTCACTAACCAGTGACCCTGGGCAGGAGACCACCCCTCACACCTCAGTTGCTTGCTTTTCTGCTAAGAGGGTGGTCGTTGCGGTCTCACGGGGTTGTCGTGGAGACAGAGCAGGAGGCTCTAACAGTCCACAGCCCCCACCCCCACGCCCACCTCCAGGGCCAGGGGATCCCCACCTGGCTGCCCTTCTGTCTTCCCAGGTGCTAAGATCATAACCCCTCTCCATTTCTTGCAAGCTTTCCTCTTGGACTCTGGAAGAAGCTCCCAGAGGGTCAGGACAGAAAGAAGACTTAGAAATTTTCAAGGATGGCCACCAAGGCCCTTCTGAGCCACCAACCCAGGACCATCACCCTCATCAGATGGGAAAACCAGGCCTCATCACAGAGCTGGAGGTGAGCCTCCAGGTGCTCTGACCCAGGCTCTGTGTCCCCCAGCCTGCAGCCCTCCTGTCCCATCACCCCCAGCAGTCCCTCTCTGACAGAGCCCCCCCAACATCTGGGGCACAGTGGGGCATCAGAGTTCCTTGGCTTTCTTCAGGGGCAGCTGGTAGCTGGACGCCCCAGCCCCTCCGTGTTTCAGCCCCCACCCCCGTATCTGGCCCTGCGCCTTACCTTGGCATTCTGCAGCGGCGGCTGATAACTGGACGGCCGGTAGAACATCCTTTGGGCGGTGTCGGTGTGCACGTCCCCGAGGAAGAGCTCCTCCACCAGGCGGTCCAGGCTGTGTGGCAGGTGCTGCTTCTCCACGCGCACCAGCTGCAGCTCGTGCATGGCGAAGTTCATGGCCCGGGTGCACTCGCGCCCGCCCTCCTCCCGCCACAGGTCGTAGGGCACGTCCTGCACCCAGGCGCCCCCGGCAGGCACAAAGCCAGGGCACGTGCGGTTGACCAGCTGCCCCAGCTGCTCGGCCACCGCTTCTGAGTGGCACACGACCTGCACGCGGTGCAGCTGGTAGTCAGCCTCGGTGCCACCGCGGATGATCCAGGAGGCCTGGCGCAGGCGGATCTTGCCACGGACCACCAACGTGTAGGTGGGGCTAGTGCAGCGGTTGCCGCCGTAGTAGAACTGGTAGGCCTTGAATGTGTTGTTGTGGTAGAATCGGTAGGACCTGGTGATAAACTCGGGGCCTGACCGCACCTCACAGCTGCAGGAAAGTGGGGGAGAGACCCAGTGAGCCTGGAGCCACAGGAGGGGGGTCATCACAGGGGTCTGACCCCACACCTCACAGCTACAGACAAATGGGGGGATGCTGTGAGCACAGTGGGGGGGTCATCACAGGGGTCTGACCCCACACCTCACAGCTGTGGTCAATGGGTTGGCCAGAGAATCCATCCACTCATCACCTTTAGCCAGATCCTAGTCTTGGTGACATTGGGACTTTCCTCTCACCACTTTTGGCCTTTAACCTGCTTGTATCTATTATTTATATATAAACCTAGTAGGTATGGTAAATCTGGTTTGAGCCATGTGTGGCTAAATCAAGCTGTGAAGCCGACATCCCAAAGGCCAGTGGTTCTCAAAATTACTGTTAGTTTACAAACTGGTGGATGGGCATTAGGGCTTCCCTGATGTCTCAGTGTTAAGAATCCACTTGCAATGCAGGAGACACAGGAGATGTGGGTTTGATCCCTGGGTCAGGAAGAGGAGGAGGAAATGGCAACCCACTCCAGTATTCTTGCCTGGGAAATCCCATGGACCAGGGGCTAAAGTCCATGGGTCGCAAAGAGTCAGACGCAACTGAGCATTACCAGAAGTGGGTACCATTCTCTGGGGAGAGACCTTCACCTGCCGGCAGATGCTGGGTGGACATACGGCACCCAGTGGTCCTCTGAGCATCTGTCTCTGTGACAGAGGGAGAGGAAACCCATATTCCCCCCATCCCCCAGGGAGAGAGGAGTCCTTCCGTGTAAGCAGGCTCATGTCTGCTGCCGCGGTTTAGACAAGAGCATCACTGACTTCTCACACCTCATCTCACTTGAGAATCTGCTGATCCAGTTCTAAGTTCACACCCACTCACTTCTCCATCAGCCCGCCGACTCTGACTCCCCTCACCCAGCCCTCAGCCATTTCCAGCTGGAACTAGTCTCCAGCCAGGTTTTTAATTGGTCATCCCCAAGTTGAAAGGTGCTGGGACCCAGGACCCTTGGCCACAGTGCCTGCACCTGGACATACCTCTCCTCCAGCAATGGATACACAGAAACTACGAAACTAAAAGTAACTGTGTGCATGTGCGGTTGGGCAAATTATGGACAACAAGATACAGGAAGACCACGGTTGGGCAAATTATGAACAAGATACAGAAAGATCAAAAACCCCACTGTCTTCTGAAGAGCCAGGAGCAAAAGCAGGGGACTGTATGTGCTCCCTGCACTCAATACCACTTAAGGTGTGGGCAGACCACCTAAGCCATCCCACCTGCCAACCCCTGGACACACCCCCTACCCTCATCCCATGTAAAGAATAAGCTCACCCTTCCCTTGGGGGGTTGTTGTTATCCTTGTTTAGTCGCTAAGTCGTGTCTGACTCTTGTGACCCCATGTGGTGTAGCCTGCCAGGCTCCTCTGTCCATGGGATGTCCCAGGCAAGAATACTGGGGTGGGTTGCCATTTCCTCCTCCAGGGGATCTTCCCGACCCAGGAATCAAACCAGAGTGTCCTGCATTGGCTGGCGGATGCTTTACCACTAAGCCTCCTGGGCGAGCAAGGCAACCTACTACTTCTTTTTGCTCCCCTCTGCTGCAGCAGGGGCCCCAGTAAAGCCTGGCCTGCATTTCTTGTCCGGCCTCTGATTGATTTCTATTGATTAAGGAGGCCAAGAACCCTACTATCCCCATCACTCTTTCCACCATCCCCTTGAGCCAGAGCATCCTTCAGTCACATTACATCGGACTGTTAGCAGGGCCCTTGCTGAAATCTCTTCAATGTTCTCTTACATTAAAAGCCAAACTCACAGAGACTTGGCCTGCAAGGACCCTGAGAGCCGGCTTAGCCTCCTCCTTGGCCTCCTGGGGGCTGTCCCGCGCCCACCCCAGGCACAAGGGCTGCCATGGTGCTTCTCCAGTCCAGCCTCTGCCTGCCCCACAGCAAGAGCTCTTCCCAGTCTTGCACTGCCAAGGACATCTCAGCTCAAGTGTCCTCATCTTGGTAGCCCTTCCCACCCCACCCCGTCCTAAAATAGGGGCCCTGAGATTCTCCTGGAGCACCTGTTGTTTTTTTTCCCTCTTTTGTAACACTTCTTTGTGTGTTTATTTGTGAAATTCCTGAAGACGTGTCTGTTTGATTCTCTGCTACACACAAAAAATCTAGAACTGTGCTTAGGCACAGTAAACATTTGTGCACTCCAGAAATATTTGTTGAACAAAATGATAAATTATTTAAAAGTACACTGTGTTAAGATTGTCTGTGCCAATACTGATGAGGAGGTTATTCTGAGAAACCCCAGTTTTAGGGGAAAACAAAAAAACAAACAAAAAAACCCCTGGGTCTTCCTCATCTTATTCCTTTTTTTCCTCTCTTCTCTGGATGCCTGTGAACCCTCCCTGAGGCACCTGGGGAAGGTCTGCACAGAAGGTGTCAGATCCCACTATTCCTTAGCCTAGTTAGCTATGTGAATTTGCACCAATTTAATGGGCAGGGGGAGGACTACAGGTCTGCCTCTGGGCTATTTTTAAAAGCTCTAATGGAAGATAAGCCAGAGCTCAAACCAGGATAAATCTCAGCTCCACAGCCTGGAAAAGAAGCCAAGAGCTGCGCCCTGGCTGGTCCAGGCAGTGTGGGTCCCTTTTAATGTACTCTCAGACTCTGAAGC
Source organism: Muntiacus reevesi (assembly GCF_963930625.1). Classification (NCBI taxonomy): domain Eukaryota; kingdom Metazoa; phylum Chordata; class Mammalia; order Artiodactyla; family Cervidae; genus Muntiacus; species Muntiacus reevesi. The sequence goes on along the minus strand of NC_089252.1, from coordinate 40,222,046 downwards.
TGGATATCAACTTACTAGGATACGGCTAGACTATTTAGACCATCAGAAGCTTGCACGTCATGTTTCAGGGTTGGTGAAACACAGACGCCTTGCTAATTTCACTTGCTAATGGTTTCTTTTCATACACGAGTGGTCCTCAGGTTCAGTAAACAAGGACGCTTTCACTCCTGGTGGCTTCACCGTGGCCCCGTATCCCCACTGCCCAGGCTAAGATTTCTGCAGGACCGAGCTCTGTTTCTTCATCAACCCAGGCTTCCAAGAGTCGCTTGGCTCTGAGTGAGAACTCAGACAACCCCAGGATCACTGTGGGTTCTAGAAAGTCTCTGAGCACCTGAGAAACTCTAAGAAGTGCAATTGCTGGGCCCTCGCGCCCCGGCCGCTTACCCAGTGGACACCCAGTGGCCCTCGATGGCGGGTGGCATCTGCACGGTGATCCTGGCTCCATTGTGGAGGTGTTTGAGCATGTGATGACACTGGGATTCTTTGAAGGCCCGCCAGGCGCTTTTCTCCAAGGACCTGGGATGGGTCCTGCTGTCCGGATGAAGGAGAGCAGAGCCCTCTCCCAGCCCTGAAACAGAAACGCGGAAGCTGGTGTCAGTGGAGCCCGAGAGACCTGAGGCTGGCGGAGGAACTTCCCCGAGGCAGGGACGTCCCCCAGGTGGGAAACGCCGGGTCTATGGCTGTTCCTGCTCTCCTGGAATTCACGTGCCTCAGTGGGAAAGGGTCTCAGGAGATCCTCGCCCAACTGAGAAGATGGGATCCAGGGAGACAATGAACGTGACTTGCGTGAGGTCACTTGGCGAGTCCCTAGCAAAGCCAGAGCCCAAACCCAGTTTCCTGAACCAGCCAACAAGGCCATGTCGCTGGGGATAGCTGTGCAGGGCTGCATGGGAGAGAAGCCTGTGCTTCAGGGCCACCGAGGCTGGAGACAGGGCTGGAAGGATGGCAGGAAGGGAGGTCAGGAAGGTGGACAGGCCAGTTACACACAGATGACAGTGGCCTCAGCAAAAGGGTGAAAGGAATTGGCGGGAGAGGCCCATGGCGCTCAGGAGACACCCTGCCGTAGGGGCTCCCTTCTGCGCGCACTACCTCATGCATCTCGGGGTCATCGGTCTCCAAGTTGACACCTTCTAAAGGTGGTGCCAGTCTTCCACTCACCCTCCAAGGGGGCAGGGGTGACATTTCCCCCAGTGATCTTTCAAAGTTGCCACCCAAAGTTGGTGACAAACAAACATACGTTACAGGGTTTAATAAGACTGACTGCAAGACTGAACACTTGTAAATGTTTTCCAGGGTAGAGGGGACCTAGGCCAAAATGCCTCCTTAGTACATGGGGACCAGGTTGGCCAAAATGTGCATACAAAAGTACTACCACCGCGTGTTCAGGAAAAGGCAATGAAAACAGACAGAGCTGTCTTTCTGAAAGCTTGCTGTTCCTTCTGAGAGTCAATCCTGAAATAACTCATGATCTGATGGGTCTTTATTGTGGACCCACTAGGTATTCAGCACTGTGTTAGCAAAAAAAAAAACAAAAAAAAACTACTATTAGACAAACATACAACAATGAAAGATGGGTGTTAACAAAACTGATTGTGGTAATTGTTTCATAATAAATGGTAAATGCTACGTCACCACCAACTCTGTTCGGCCAAACCATGTGAGTCACACGTGAGTTAGAGTGTGTGTGTGTGTGTGTGTGTGCTCAGTTGTGTACAACTCTTTGCGAGCCTACGGACTGTAGCTCACCAGGCTCCTCTGTCCATGGGATTCTCCAAAATACTGGAGTGGGTTGCCATGCCCTCCTCCAGGGGATCTTCCCGACCCAGGGATCGAACCCATGTCTCTTATGTGTCCTGCATCAGCAGGGGGGTTCTTAACCAGTAGTGCCACCTGGTAATGTGGTGACGCTAAAACTCAGAAATCTGCATCGGGTGGTGTAGACGTCAGTGCTTAGGGCTGTTAAGTAAGGACCCCTTCCCCGGGCCTTCAACTCCATCCCAGGAAAGGCCCTTCTGCTGCAGTCATGGTCCTGGGTGCTCCATTCCCGACCCTCCCCAGAGAGCAGAAGGAAACAGGCAGGACACAAGTCTGCTAACCCGGCTGTTTCTCTTTGCAAAGCCAGCCTGTTTTCAAAACACATGCACTCTGATCAGCCCCTCTGCCAGCCCCACAGTGAGGCCCGTTCAGTAGGCAGGCTGTGGCTCTGGGAAGGAGGAAAGTCTAGAAAAGTCAGGGGTGGCCTGTTAGCAATCCTACATGGCCATCCACCCTCCCTGTGTCTTCTGCTGGGGTATCTAGCCCAATTCCAGGGTTTCAGTCCCCATTTGTCCGGCACCTGTGTGGACCTCTCTCAGCTGGCTTTGAACTTGAGGCTGGAGAGGGGTGCCTCCACCAACCCCAAAAGCGGTGATCATCCTGACAATAGGAAGCACTTCCTGAGTGCCCTGGTGGGAATGAAACCAAGATATAATACAGTATGACTTGCCATCCATTTAGTCAATTATGTGAGCAATTGTTATGTGGCTAAAAAAAAAAAATAGACTTTAATTCAAGTCTTCAAGTCAAGAGACACTGGGAACTGGGGAAGATTCTCTTTTAAATGTGAAACAGGATTCAGTCAAGATGCCATGCTCTCAGATCAACCAAGCCAAGCTCTGTTCTAAAACTGATTTATATAAACCCCTTTACACCCTGCAAATGTGTTCCTGTAAAGGTAAGGAAAGCTGGAAGGGAGTGGATATGGGTGAAATGCCGGAGCTGGGCTGCTTGGGTTTGTAACTGGATCAGCCACTTAACGGATTTCATCAAACCCAAGACTTCAGTGGTTGTTAAGATGCATCATTATTTTATTACCAGTGACAAAAAGCACTTGCATTTAAGCGATGAAACAGGCCTTAGCAGCAGTGCCCAGACACCCTCAGAGCACGGCCTCTGACTGCTTCATCTCTCCAGAGAGCTCAGGCCTTCAGCTGCAATGCTTCACTAGGACAGTAATGGCTCTGATCTGCAACAAGCTCGACAACAAAGCTCAAACACAGCCTCATCTTTTCGTGGGCATCTTCCCTTCCACATAACTGATTGTTTCTCAGTGAGGAAACATGTAAGGGCAGTTACTTCCCACCCTTCCTCTGAGATGAACACTCGCCCCACTGATGTCACAGGACACCCCCGGCTCTCTTACTGGTCTGCCTGCTTTCCACCCTGGTTTTGTTCTCAGCGCTGAGAGTGGAATTTACAAGTGAATTCTAATACCTGGCTCAAACTTTCACTCTATTTTCAGGACCAAGCTATTGGCAACTATGCCACAGATGGAGAGTAACAGGAGCACACAGAGAGGAAGTGAGCTGAGGACAGGACGGGCAGCTGGGTCCAGGGTCCACCTGCAGCTTCACGCAGGTGAAGACACGTCCCCAACACGACTACCACCCGCAGGCTCACGGTGAGCGGAAGATGCACACCCACTGTACAGACCTTGTTTATGAAAGGATAGCAGTCCTACAACCGATGAAATACACGACGACACAGTGACCACAAACCCATCATTCGGCCCCCACAGGCTCCCGTGTGCTCACTTGTAAAGAGGAGGGAACAGCGCCGTGGGGTCCTGGGGTCAGTCTCAGGACTCGCCAGGAGCATTTCCTTTAGCACATGGTTCACAGTTCTTATTAGATGTTAGTTGCTATTTGGTAACCTGCTCCAGTATTCTTGCCTGGAGAATCCCAAGGATACTGGTGGGCTGGAGTCCATGGGGTTGCCAGGAGTAGGACAAGGCTGAAATGACTTAGCATGCACGTATGCTTTTATTTAAATGATGATCAGGCTCTTAGAGGCCCTGAGAAAGCCCTTCCTAACTAACAGAACAGCTACCATAACGGTGAGAGGCCCCTGACCTGATGCGCTCCGAGCTCTGCACGGACAGGATGCCCAGAGGCCTGGGCTCCTAGCAGCTGACTCACTGGTGACCCGGATGGAGAGGAGGGTGGGGGCCCGAGGCCGGTGACAAGCTCTACTCACCGTAACCAGTGCCCACGTGCTGCCACTCTGTGCAGTGTAGGGGCTGGAAGCACAAAGAAGAATGAAGCTGAGTTTTTCCAACACGGAGACGCTCAAGGTCTCACTGGGCTGGACGTGCGAGGACCAGTGTGGATGGTGACCGGGTCTGGGGAGGAGGTAGGTTCAGGGGCGGGGGAAGAGAGCATGGTGCTCGGGACCTGCATGGTTTTGCAGGAGGTGGGGGCCACCCAGGGACGGAGCTCACAGGCAGCTTTTTAACCAGGGAAGAGAGAAATAAAATCCCCAAACCACCAACTGCACATCATCAGAGAGCAGGTAAACGGCTTCTAGAGACAGGTCTCCATCTTGCTGCTGCTCCTGGTGGACAATGAGCCACATCGGGGGCCAGGCGAGGTGTTGCCCAGGAGGCCAGCAGGATTGAGGACTCGATAGACAACCCCTCCCTGGGACACAGGGCTACTCACCAGGTGGGGATGAATCTTTAGGGTGGGAAATAGGACTGGAATTTATTCTCTTTTTATCTTTTTCCTTCAAAGTACCCATCACCTTGATGGTTCTTAGGGAGCAAAACTGAAGGGGTCAAGTGGGAGCAGGCAGGAGAAGCTGTTTCTAATGGTCAGCTCTGGACTGGCATCGCCAACACTCACCCAGCTCGCCTGGTGTGAATCGTGGATGCCAGTCCCATGTGAAAATAAAAAGTGTTAGTCAGTTGTGTCCAACTCTGCGATCCCATGGACTGTAGCCTGCCGGGCTCCTCTGTCCCTGGGATTCTCCAGGCAAGAATACTGGAGTGTCACAATGAAGAAACAGACATAGAGAACAGATTTATGGGGAGAGGGGTGGAGAGGTTGAGATGTATGAAGAGAGTAACATGGAAACTAACATTACCACTTGTAAAGTAGGTAGCCAACAGGAATTTGCTATATGTCTCAGGAAACTCAAACAGGGGCACTGTATCAACCTAGAGGGGCGGGATGTGGTGGGAGATGGGAGGGAGGTTCAAGAGAGAGGGGATACATGTATACCTATGGCTGATTCATGTTGCAGTCTGACAGAATACAACAAAATTCTGTAAAGCAATTATCCTTCAATTAAAAAATAAAAGAACATAGGAGTGAGTAGCCATTTCCTTCTCCAGGGGATCTTCCCAACGCAGGGATCAAACCCAGGTCTTCTGCGTTGCAGGTGGATTCTTTAGTGTCTGAGCCAGGCTCAGTCTAATATTCAATCAACAACTGGAAGTGAAATGGCCACGTGAGGCACCTAGTTCAGCTGTAGAGGAGGCCATGTGGACCACTCCCCACTCCTTATACCCCAAGAATCCCTTCCCAGGATCAGCCAGGGGGTACCCTACAAGACCAGTCTTAGGACCAACACAGGGCCCCGTTTTCTCGCATCGCTAGGACTGTGCCAGCTCCAAATCCGGGACTGAAACTAGCAACTCACTCACACCATCAGAAAGGCTCCAGAGGGCCAGGCATTCACACTATAGGCACATCCTACAGTTGGGGAAGAAACTAGACCCCGGGATTTATGGAGGGGCTCATGAGGGGGAGCAGCCTCTGAGTTCAACCCTGGGGGGTTCCTGGAGGGGCCGCTGTGTCCTGAAGACAGTGGACATGGTCCAGGCAGTTTACAGCCCACGCCCAACACAAGGAAGAAGAATGGAGAGGTCTCATGGAGGAGAGATCCCCGGGTGGCCAAGGACGGAGCTCTGTGTATGTCATCTTGAGCACGGAGTGGGCTGGAACACGGAAGAGGAACCCAAAGCTTTTAAGCAAACTAACACAGGATAAGGATTCCATTTGGGAAAGACTGCTTTTCCCTTTTTTGGAGGGATGAGCAGCAGGAGGATCAATTATGAAGCTTCTGCCATGGCTCAGTGTATCGTTTTTTCCTGAATACGTGAGAAAGATGAGAGAAGGGAATTGCTCTCAACAAGCAGTAAATCTTCTCTGTGGTTCTGGAGAGGCACAAACCATCTCTGGCATGTGGTAGGAAGAGGTCTCACCAAGAAGGTATTTAAAAATGAAAGGAGGGAGAGGAAGACAGAGAGAAGAGAGCAGGAGTATTACTAATGCAGTACTAAGTCTGGAAACAAACTCTTGCAAAATAATTAAAGGTCCACTTTCACCCATCTTCAACAGCCTAAATTGACATCCAACTCCTAGGTGGCGACTGTGATAACAGTTCCTACCTGAGTGTACTTATTATTTATAATAGTAAATGTCTTATCATACATAATAACTTTAAAACCCTCCACTTGATTTGATTATCAGTATAATCAGAAATGCATTGGCTAATCACCATATTTGCTGTACTGTGTGCTGTGCTTTGATAAGTCTCTTCAGCCATGTCCAACTATTTGCGACCTTATGGACTGTAGCTCGCCAGGCTCCTTTGTCCATGGGTTTCCCCAGACAAGAATACTGGGAGTGGGTTGCCATTCCCTCCTCCAGGGGATCTTCCCAACCCAGGATTCGAACCTGAGTCTCTTAAGTCTCCTGTATTAGCAGATGGGTTCTTTACCACTAGCACCACCTGGGAAACCCCATTGCCATATTTGGTTGTTGACAATTCTGCCATTGAACATTGAGTGCAGTTGACATGACAGCCTTTCAGGTTCTTAAGGCGGTGTACAGCAACGTCGCTGTTAGGAACAGCAGTGACTGTGGGTGGTGCTCTGGATGCAGCGGTCGTGGGTGAGCAGGTGACAGTTCTATTTAGGCCACGAGAGGGTCCCCCTCTCTGTGTTTCTCATATGAGTGAGGAAACACACATGTTTGAGTCCACACACAAATAACATCATGGTTTTGGTGAACTAAGGAGTCTAGATGTTTTGGTCAGTTGAGAAGACTAGCTCATCGGGTCTTATTCGTTAAGTTTTGTTGCAAATGACTACAAGGAAAAGAGCATCTCAAAGGTTAAACGGCACCAGCGCAGGTAGAAAGGGGCTGTTTCTAGGCTTCAAGGTGACTCTAGCCAAGTCATCGAACAGGTGCCTTTGTGCCCCAGTACAAATTAAAAATTAGAGGAACAGGAATGGTAACTACCATCTGCAAAACACTTGAAGATTCACTTGGCTCACATATTATCTCATTTCTCAAATGTCAGGCACATGAACAGAAAGGAGCAGAGGAAAACCAGTCTTCAAGGTCAAGGGTCCTAGGAAGAGCCAGGCCCTGATACAGCCACGCCCAGCCGGCCCAGCCAGTGGGGCTCTGATGAAGTGGCTATCAATGCGACTTCACTACAGAATAGTCTCTGACATCTGAGGTCTCAGGCCTGGGCCCAGATCAAATGGTTATGACAACGAGGAAGCTTCTTTCAAGTACAGGAGGGAGGAAAACATGGACCCTGGAAGGAGACTGTTCTCTTGCTGAAAACAAACTAATTCCTGAAGGCTCAGGGACAACTTCATAGGTGACCTCTTGCAGAGAACTACATGAGTTCCTGGGGCTCTAGTGGGTGTGTTCACCCTCCAGAGTGAACACATGGGTTCACTCTGCATGGGTATGTGCGTGCATGTGTGTGTACAAGAGCGACTCATTCCCACGGGCAAAATTACTCACAACAGAAATCTTAAATGACTCCAGAACGACCTTTATTTCTACCATGACTGACAGTCTACTGCTCAGACAGTGAAAACTCCCAGAGATAGCAAATAAAAGACCAGGTTTCCCCAAACTAGAGGAGACACAGGATTAACCATTTACCCAGGGTTTTGTGCCCTAAGTTCAAGGCCCATGGGGCCAGGTGACTGTTTACATCCCCCTGGTCACCAGGCTCTGCTCACAGTAAGCACCCCTGAACACTAGCTTCAACAAGGACAAATGCAGTATTTCTCTATCACCCACATTGATCCCTGAACCCATGCTGTTCTTGAAGAGTGAGCCAGGCCACCGACAGGATCAGACAGACGGTGAAGGGAGGGTGGGGGTGGGGGACAGAGTAGTGACTCAGAGCCAACATTCACCCCTCAGCAGATGGCTGCAGGCCTACTGGGTGCAAGGTTGTATTATACGAGGCCAACTCCATCACTGACACGTGAAGAGAAACATGGGGGAGAAATATGGTGTGTGGCCACGTCCCCAAGTTCTCAGTAACATTTAAAAAATCTGAGTCCCCTCAATATACTCTGCAGCTTCTCACCTGCCCATCTAGACTGAGGACCCAACACTCCACACCACCGTCCACACAATAAAGTGAGAAATCAGTTGGGAAGGAAACACTTCTAGGCACGCTTGGACACTTGGGACTGAACTCACCTCTGACCTAGGTAGTCACTGCAAAGGTGCTTTAATGCTTTAAAAAAATAATATCAAAACAGCCAAGTAAGTATAACATCAAGACATGCACAAAGGTGGTTTCGGAGGGCAGCAAGTCTCTGAAAGACCCATCCCTGCTCACCATGCACCTTTGTGTCCTGGATGCAACGTGACCTGCATCCCTCCTGCACAAGAGCAAGGACGCCTCTCTGGGTGGAGTCGTTGTGATGCAGACAGATCCATGGAGAGACGACGGGACAACAGGGGACATGCAAGTGATCACTCTACCAAGACATCGCCAGGCCCATGAAGGGGGCCCTCGAGACAGTGAGTGGGCCGTGAGGTCGGCAGGCTGCTCCACCGCCCACATGGCTGCCATGTTTTGGAACAAAAGCTGGAGTTCACTCCAGAGGGGCACCTACACTCACCATGCTCTTGTTTTTATTTCCACGTCTCTAGAGATCAAAGCTGAGAGCGTTGCTTTTGCCAGTCTTTAAACTTTCTTATCTGAAAGCATTTTCCCTTTATGAGAAACACAATAAAGTCAAGATTTCAAAGTCCTGCTTTCATTTAACTTCAGATGAAAACGAGGTAATTCTCTAAGTCATTTTCTTCTAAGGCCTCGGTGTCCGGGCCAGACGCTGGGGTTGAACCACAGATGGCAGTTCTGCCCGCTGGGCCTGGAGCTGATGGCTGCCACCGCAGCCTGCTCTTCACAGTCATGTGTGTGTGTGAAGTGTGTGTGACTATGTGTATGGTGTGTGTCTGTGTGTTCGTTGTGTGCATGAGGTGTGTTGTGTGTGTATGTGTGGTGTGTGTGTGCAAGATGTGTGTGCGTGGTGTTTGGGCATTGTGTGTGTGTGTGCGTGGGGTCTTCATGGTATGTATGTATGTGGTGTGTACATGGTGTGTGTGTGGTATGTATGTGTATGGTGTGTGTGTGGTATGTATGTGTTTGTGTATAGTGTGTGTATATGTGGTGTATGTATGGTATGAGTGTAAACATGTCTGTGGCACATGTATATATGTGTATGATAAATGTGTGTGGCGTGTGTGTACATGGTGTATGTATAGTACGTGTGTGTATGTGGTGTATGGTGTGTGTATACATGCTATGTATATGTGCATGGTGTGTTCATGGTGTGTGTGTCTATATGTGTGGTGTGTGAGTGTGTATGTGGTGTGTGTGTGGCGTGTGTATATGTGGTGCATGTATGGTGTGTGTATGTGGTGTGTGTGTGTGTTATGTGTGTATGTTATGGTGTGTGAGTATATATGTTACGGTGTGTGTGTATATGGTGTGTCTATGTGCGCGGTGTGTGAGTGTGTGGAGTGTGGGACTCCCAGAAGGGAGAACACTGCAGGCAGGGCAGCGTGCCAACCTCCCGGCTCTGGGCTCTCCGTAAGCTCTCCCCTTCCCCAGGTGTTCTCAGGAGTCTTCAGGAAGGCGCTGCCCCTCCTCCCAGCCTGGTCCCCAGCTGGCAGGGACACAGGCACCAGGAGGCCCTGGTAGACAGACCTGGTGACTGAATGGCTGAAGGAAGGAGGCTAGAAAACCCTTCGAGAACAGGAGACCCTCAGTCACTGCAGGGTGACTTCACATCCTTTCTCTGACCGAGCTTCCTCCGATTACACGACCTTCCAAAATAATTTTATTCCCAAAGTGAGAAGAACCAAACAGCCTGTGCACACAACGTCAGGACACAGTAGGCGCTCCACCTGGGACGGTGGCAGACTTTCTCCTGAGCTTTTCCCCAGGATCACTTCCACCGCACGCAGAGGCTCCTAAAGACACTCACGCCACGTAAGCTTCCAGCAGATGCTCACAATCACCAACGTACCTTTTCACATTTCTAGTCCCAAATGTTTTGCGCTTCCCTTCAGGCGATTCTACCAGGCTGTCGTCAGTCTGTCCCTTAACGATGTGCATGCGCACAGCCCTGTCTCCCACTGGTGCTGAGCTCTCTACTCACTTAGGGAGAAAAAGAAGGAACACAGCTACAACGAGTCAGCTCAGCCACATGCTCGAGGCCGGTCAGTTTCCTCCACAAAAAAATATTTACCATCTGCCTACGACCCTTGCTCCCTGCTATGAGCAGCTGAGTCCTATTTCTTTTCAAGATTATATTTTATGACTAAGGGGGAAAAGGTACAGGAAAGGCAATGTTTTTTTGGTCACAAGAACTGCCTTCAATAAAAATCGTATTTCAAAGATCCTATTTTACCCTATTGCAATGTTTCCTTCCATTCTGTTGGTTAAGCAATCTTTTGGTAATCCACACAGTTTGGGTTGTTGCGTGTGTTTCTTTCAACTTTAAGAAACTACACTGGAGTGAAAGAGAATAGCTCAAAAGTGTCTTCCCATTTCAGAAAAGTCAATGAATGCTACAAAGTAAACAGTATTGAGGAGAAGACCATCTCCCCAACATCGGCTCCAAAACTTTATCCCAAACGTTTCATTTCCATCAGCAGAGAGAATCAGCACTCGGGGCATATGATAGCACCACTTATTCTGAAACGCCTCATGTTAATCCGTGTTCTGGAGCCGGATGACTTTTGTGACTTTTCATTGAAGCAGAGAAAACAGCAACAAGGGACATCCCTCAGCTGCAGACCTTCACAACATTCAACCGGCTTTATTTGGACTAAAAAATGCAATTGTTCTCAGGAGGTGAAGGAGAGGAAAGTAAAACTGACACACATGCTTTCTCATTGTCACATTTTGAACTTGGGTCTCTCACCACATTTACAGTTTCTTAAAAAAACCTAAAATAAACAAAAGACTCCTGTCTTGCCAGACCCTAATTTACTCACCAATAGGATCTAGGGGTGATTTATGACTTGCCTGAGTTGAAATAAAAGTAACCCCCAAACTGAACAAAGATCAGATGCCAAACACAATAGTTTCTCCAGCATCTTCACCTGGAATCTTCCTGAAGGTCTTGTGCACTCTGTCATCTTATTAATGAGACTTCTTGGTGGAACAAATAATCTATAAATGATGTCAGGAACTAAATTAATTAAAGTTGGCCCCAAGTACGTGCATCACCATAGAAAATATGTTTTAATCTATTAATTGCTACCATATTAATAAAGAAACAAATGGCATCCTAAAGTTGTTTTTGCTGTTCAGTCACTCAGTCGTGTCCAGCTCTTTGTGACCCTATGGACTGCAGCACACCAGGCTTCCCTGTCCTCCACTATCTCCCAGGGTTTGCTCAAACTCATATCCATTGAGTCAGTGATGCTATCTAACCATCTCATCCTCTGCCACCCCCTTGTTCTCTTGCCCTCAATATTTCCCAGCATCAGAATCTTTTCCAATATCAGGAGAAAAATCATTAAGCCATTCTAAAAGAGCGCAGGCAATTTCCTTCAGACTGATGACTTCTCTTAAGATAAATGATCAAGCTCCATCTGTTACTACAGAATCTTTAAATACTTGCAAGACCCCTAACTACAGAGTAGGACACACTCTCAAGCCACTCCCTTGGGTTAGATGGATTAATGCCCATATTTTGTTAAAACTACTTCAAGTAAGTAAAAACAGGTCAGAAAAAGGCGAAAGGGAGAATACTCAATTCTTTCCTGGTGCTCTATACTACCCTAAGGCATCATAACAAGCAAGTCTCTCTCAGATAACAGAGCTTTATACCCAGAAAGACCACTCCCTCACTTTCTCCTTTGTGCCCCCACGAGCGTAGCTGGTCTGTGGGCAACATCAGTGTGCATAATTTTGCCACAGGAGGTTCACTTTGAAATGGGATGACTTTTTGTAGGATTATCCTCGTCATCCCCTTAAACTTGGCAAACTTTGTTTTTTTTAATCTTACATCCTTTCATCATATGAATGCCTGCACACACACGTGCACACATGTACAGGGGCTGGCCCCATTGGCTTACTCCTCCTTCCTGACTCTCTCCCGGCACACTGTGGGTCTGGGTAAGCCCTGACCCCAGGGGGTTCAGGTTGACTTCGGCTGGAGTCCAGAGATCTGGGGCTAGATTCAAGCCACAGTGAGGCTGCACTTGGGCTCCCCTTATCCATTGGCACTATCGCAGCTTGCACTGTGGTGCAGGAAGTGTGGTTACAACTTCCACCCCTCAAAACAAGGAGGAAAAACTCAGGACGGGTTGGCCAAGGATGGCCGCGTCTCTGAGGATGGCTTTTGTAGTCCAAAAGGCAAATGGCTTTGTGCAAAAAAAAAAAAAAAAAATTCTGTTCATGCAAATTTCAAGTACTTTTTTCACTTTAAAGGCATTCGCCCATATGCCCGTTTTCCTTCAACTATGATGAGAGGTTTTTTAGGGGACACTCTCCCCTTCGTCCTCTCTCTTTGCCTCTCGTTTCTGGTGTGGGTGGCAGCTGCCGTTTGATCTGCCCGTGGGCTCTGATTTGTTTCATGTTTCAGCCAAAGATGAAGACTGCTCTGTAATTCCAAGCAGATGGGCCGAGGAGCGCAACCCTGTAATTACACCTTCTCTCTTTCTCTGGCCCTCGAACTGCGAGTCTTCCAACCTGACTTTTAAAGTCTGGGATTGCTGGGGTTCTGGGTACACCTTGGCCGTCCAGCAGGTCTGGCCCAGCCCAACTGGTTCACAGGGCCCTTGGGAGCTGTGCTGCCCACGCCGCCCGCCTGAGCAGAACGACAGAGAAAACAGCCGCTCATGGCTCCCAGGGTGCTACCCCACCCTCTCCTAGATGGTCTAAGGGGTCACTGCCTGATTGCCTTCTGAAGCTGGATCAGAAACCTAGAGGCCGTGAGGGTGCTGACCTGCTGATCTAACATGCAGAGGTCATGGTGGGTGTGGAGACAGGAGAGCTCTGCTCCTGGCGGACACTCCACTAAAGGGCCAGGCGTTCACCTGTAGAGAAAGCTGGCCCAGGACATCTGGATCAGCACACGTGCTGCTGCCACCCAGCCCCACAAGTCCGCCTTCCCAGCCCAGAGCAATGCTGTCTTACTTTCTTCACTGCGATTCCTGGAGCACTTGTAAAGCCTGCTGCTCTCTAGCTGGGGGTTTACTGGGGCCGCTGAGAACATGTGACACACGAATCAGAAACAAAACCCAGGAGAGCAGGAGAGAAGCAAGCTCAGGTCCCGGAGAACTTAGGGGACTAGTTTTAATTACTGCCCCTCTGCTGCTGCGAGGACCCTGCTCCCTCAAAGTGCCTCCAGAGAACCTAACGGTCCACCTGGGACAGACTTCTCCCCAGCCCCTGGAGACACTCCTTCTCCAAGGGGGCGCACAGTCCTCTGCACGGTCCCCCCAAAGCCTGGAGCTCAGCGCGAGTCCCCTGCGCTCTGACACTTTGTGAAGGGCGCACAGCCTGCTGGTCCTTGACGGCCTGTAGTCCGAAGCCCCACAGAGTGGACACAAGTGTCGTGGGACCTGGACAGAAAGTCTGTGAGCGCGCGCCCTCCCAGAGAGAGCGCTACCGACGCCCAGGAACGCGAGCCTCTTACAGGGCGCCCAAGAGAGGGGTTGTGCCTGGCCGTGGGGTCACCTCTGTTCTGCGGAGTCTCCGCCGGTTACACCCTCGGCTCCCGTCCCTACCCACCCTCCCCAGACTCACCGTGAAGCAGGAGGGCCGGGAACAGGGATGTGAGCAGGAGGCGGCGCACACAGGACATCTCCGGGCCTCCTCCGGGACCGCCCGCGCGCGCCGCACCGTTCGCCGTCCGGGGACCCAGCTCCCCGGGACCCGCCCGCAGCCCGGGCGGCGCGGCCCGGCGGCACGGGGACAGGGCCAGGCACGCTTCAGGCGGCCGCCGCGCGCCCCATGCCCGGCCTGGCCCCTCCGCTCCCGGCCTCCCGCCCCGTGCCCGGCCCTGCGCGCCCGGCCGCCCCGCGCCCGCCCGGCCGCCGCCGCCACTCCGAGCTGCACTGGCCGCCGCCGCTGTGCCTCTTCATATTTTCAGGGCGCCGCCGCGGAAAGAGGCAAGGCGGGGCGTGGAGGGGGCGGGCCTGGAAAGGGCCAGGGGCGGGGCGGATTGGGGGCGGGGCCTGAACGGGGCGGGGCGATTGGAAGAGGGTGAATTGGGCGGGGCATTGAGGGGCGGGGCGAGAACGGGGCGGGGCCTGGACGGGGCGGGGAGCCTCCCGACCCTTTGGGGGACTAGAAGGGCGCTGGGCTCCTCCGGCCCTGCTCCACCGCATCGCCGCCCCTTCCCTCCCTTCCCCTCCCCTGTGCCTCCGGCTCTCCCCACATCGTCTCCCTCCTCTTATCCCGCGACCCTGTCGCGCCCCTCCTCTCAAACCTCATCCCCTCTCCTCCCCCAGGTCCGCCCCGCTTCCCTCCTCAACTCCCACTCTAGGACAGGTTCTCCTGCGAGGGTTTCACAGCTCTAGGCCCGGGCCCCCCTCCCGAAAGGGGGGACACATGTTCCTCCCCCTCCCTGCCCGCCCCACTCCGGGCAGCTCTGGACCGGCGTCTTCTCTCCTCTCACCCGGGAGGATTCCCCACTTGTGCAAATGTGGGGACAAAGAGTGGGGCGCTGCAAGGCCGGGTTCGAAGTGGGTTCGAAGAGAGGTCCTCGCGCCAAGCTTGGGGTTTGTGTGCGAATGAGGGAGAGGAGAGGAGAGGTGGCAGAAGGGAGAAAAGGCTCCCCCGACCCCGGTGGGAATGCTGAGCGCCTTCCCCCCCCCACCCCCGGGGGTTCACGAGCAGGCGCAGGGAGGGGTGCAGACACCTCTTCCAGTCTGCTTCCAGGAGACAAGGACTTGTGGGAACAGGGGAAGAATTTCAGGGGCACACTCCCTGACGGTCTCCTTCCCCTATCCCCCCTTCCTCCCAGCCCAAAGCTTGGTTCTGTTTAAGGTCTGTGGGTCTTGGGAGTTTGTTCAGTTTTTCCTTGGCTTTGAAGACCCAAAGGCAGAGACAGCCAGGCGCTGCTTTTGGTCAAGGCAGCTGCCTTGTTGGCGGACTTGAGGCCTCACTCTGGTAGGCCTGGAGTTCTCTTCTGAGCTCCTCCAAGGCTACCGGGCACTCAGGAGGAGGTTTGTCAGTAAAGCAGGCCGAGTGTCACCTCACACTGGCTGAGGAAAAGCAGGGACCACATGGAATCAGGAGGACATTCTGGACTCTGCTGGTGTTTTTCATAAATAAAACACTTATAACAGAAGGCGTGATGTCCATGAGTTTTCTGCCCCTTTGAACAAAGTAGCATCAATAATTCAACTCTTTGTGTTATAGACTCTCAGCACTAGTTGGACTTTAGCATCTGCGTAAAACTTGGTAAAACAGATGAGGACATGTGTGACAGTTTCTTTTTTTTTTTTCCTGAGAAAGCCACAGGTCTTTTGATGTGATGGTGCTGATACTGTTTGATGTTCTTTAGTTTTTATCACCATCACTATTACCTTTCATCTTTAGTTTGAGGGATCATAACAGGCACCACCTGCCTACCTCACGAAGATGTGGTAAGGGTTATGTGCCTATGTTTGCAAATCTGGAGATGAAAGACTCTCATGTGTGAAAGAAGGGACAGTTGTGTCATAAAACCCTGGAGCAGGAACATAGCTGAGTTGAGCTTGCATTGCAGCATCTCTCTCTGGACCAACTCTTCTCCATCCCTTTCTTGTGTCTGTTTCTAGGTTTGGGTAGTCAATTATGACCTGTGGGATTTGAATGCTGCCCATGGGTCAATAGGGTTTAAAGCAGGAACGTGATTTCCTCGTGAATGTTGGGCAATTGGGAATGATATAAACAGCATATTTGACTGCTTAAACAGGACTAAGCCTTGTCACCAACAATACATACTGGGAGGTGTCTAGCTTCTCTATGCTTTTGTCTTTGGATGCCTTTTAGTCTATCAGGAAACATTTGAAGCAAGCAAATGACACGAGAGTGTTAAGGATGATGTGTTTATGTACAAGCAACTGGTCATTGCAATGTGAAGGTCATTCATCTCGTGTTAGCAGAACAATTAGGTGATAATCTTCATAAATGATTATTTGATCCTGTCATTTAAAAGGAGAAGAAAGCCAACAGGTCAGCCATGATTTGGTGTCATCATAACCATCAAGTTGATACCATTTTTGTCTTTCCAACTGGTCTTACTGGTGTGGTAGAAACAGAGCCAGAATGATGTCACCAGTTTCAAATCTGTTTTGCCAGTTTATTTTCCACATGTGATATCATCACTTAAAATGCTCGACCCTCAACATCCAGCCAGAGTAGCTGTTCCCAGAAATTCCCTCACCACCTTGTGCTGGTCTAGAAAGATAGAGTGTTCTCTGTATAGGGCTCATCCTATATTATTTTTTGCAGTTGATATTAGTGTACTCACTTCTGGAAGAGAACAGTGATAAACAAACAAACAAATGGTTTAAGTTTGTCTTAGAGTGATTACATGTGGATAGATGATTAGAGTCGCATAATTGGAAGGGAGGCATTTCCAGGCAGGTAATAAGGTGACTATGGGCTGCATCTCAGAAGCTGGCCCCCTGAAACCAGCACAAGAAACTTCCCTGGGGCACTTGTAAGGACCAAGTCTTGAGCAGGTCCTGGGGTGTTGGGAGAATTCCAGGCAGGCACAGCTGGACAAGATGCCCTTAGCAGCATCAATAAGCAAGCATGTTAGACTATTTGGAGCTACTCATAAATAACTTTTGTCATGTTGATGGGGAAGAAGAAACACAAAGCGGCTGCTCCAGTTCAGAGGCGCACTTGGAACCCGTGACTGTTCAGTCACCCACTCACAAGGCCGCTCACATGTTTGCCAAGAGGTCTTTTCCCACGAGCATGGAAGATCCTCGGAGCCTCTGTAGCTGGCTCAGTCTTTGAAAACCAGACCTTTGCTCTCCCCCAGTAACCCTGGATCATGAGCAGGTTTTCAGGGATGGACTGTGCTGGGCACAGAGTTTGGATGGTCACCTTGACTGGATTTTCTCAGAAGGTGTCTCGTATCTTAGGGAGCAGAGAGCAGCTCAGTTTCACTTGCGTTATCTTGGGAAATGCAAAGACCAAAATCCTTTAAAGTTTTGGCCACAATTTGGTTTCCTAATGTCTGTTAAATTGACCTAAAGGCGTGCGATCCTGCAAATCATTTGAAATTTCAAAGATCCCAGGACTTTCAGTTCTTGAAGAAAATTATAGTTTTAAGAAGGATCAGAGGGGGACTTCCCCAGCGTCCCATTGGAGCTAAGATCCTACAGGCCAGAGGCACATCACAACTAGAGAACCTGCACTGCAATGAAGATCCCACATGTCCCAACTGAGATCTGATGCAGCCAAATAAATAATTTTTTTTTAAAGAAGAGTCAGAGGAATTAAAGCATCTGTCTGACCGTGAATGTGGTTGAAAGCATCATCCCACATCCTCAGACGATGGGCAAGGTCTCCAGGAACAGACTTCTCTCATAATTTCCTATTAGATGTCAATGCCAAGCCCATGACACCACGGTGATTCCTCAGTACGTAAGAGCCCAGAGGACAGAAACGGAGCTGGGTCACCTCCCTACCCCTTTGATCACCTGAGCCAGTGTTTCCAGTATTTCACCCACAGCAGAGCTTCACTGGTAAAGACAAAAACTTGAAAAAATCCTACACATCTTCCTCAGAGGCAGAGCTAATAAAATTATTCTGAAGAGTCCTTAGAAAGGGATGGCCTTCTGGGTTGTATCTTTAAGACATGTTAATTAGAGCAAACTCTATTTTGAAATGCATCTCTGTTTAGATGCATCTCTGAACAGCAGTCTTCTGAGCTTAAGAAGTTAAAGTTTACTTTCCATTCTGCATTCATAGTTGTCAGAGAAAACATTCAAATGTTTGTGAGCTTAGCAACCGTTCCTTCATCCACCCACCCACCCATCCATCCATTAGCTTGTGTTAATCAATTGCCAAGTGGTGGTGCTAGCCGTAAAGAACCCGCCTGCCAATGCAGGAGACATAAGAGGACACAGGTTCAATCCCTGAGTCAGGAAGATCCCCTGGAGGAGGAAATGGCAACCAACTCCAGCGTTCTTGCTTGGAGAATCCCTTGCACAGGGGAGCCTGGTGGGCTAGAGTCCATAGAGCTGCAAAGAGTCCAAAATGACTGAAGCGACTTGGCACTCAAGCATCTGAAAACAGGGGCAGACATGGATAAGGCTGATTCAGTCTAACCGTCTCTTCACCCTATGTCAGAAGTTTGTCTGGGAGCTGCTGACAAACTGAAGCCCTACCCACTGAAAGAAAATAGAAGATCCCCCAGGGGCATGAGGCAATACAGGACTTGAGTAGCATTTCTGTCGTACTTTCACATCCTCTTATAACATGCTTTCCTGTAGGGCTGGCTGGCTGCGAATTGCTTTATCTGCTCCACTCGATCATCTGGCTCTTTGAGGAAAGGAAGAAAATTGGGTATTATGTTACATCTCCTCCCCTGGCTCCTTCACAAGACTTTCCATAATGGGCGTTTGTTGTGCTGGTTGATGAGGCTGGATAAGATCAGAGCATCAAGAAAGAGTCTTTATGAGACCAACACGACCCTTGGCCACCACAGGACACGGCGACAGAAGCAGGAGGAGAACACAGAAGCTCTGGCAGTCAACCCCAGCATGCGCTAGGTTGTTAGTGCACTCGTAGCAACGTTCAGACAAGCTTGACAAATGAGAGACAGGATGACGCTCGACTAAGGGGGCCAGAGTCTCCAGGCTCAGATCCCTCGGCTCTGGGGCCTCGGGCAAGCTGTTTAACACAGCTGTGAGATGGGAGGAATAAGATTATGGGCCTGCACATGGTCCAGCACTCTGTAAGCGTGCCCTAAAAATAACCCACTGACACTGAGCCCTGCCGCTGGGCCACCTGGTGCAACTGTACCGCACCCCCCATCCCAGATTGCATTTGGTGGGGGAGGGTGTGAAAAAGACACAGCTACTGCAATAATCTGTGGCCCTCCAAAGGGTGAAATGTGTACCCACGTTAACTACAACTTAATGGGGGAGAAATTAAGAAGAAATGTCTAAAGCAGTTCCCTGTTGCTGCTGCTAAGTTGCTTCAGTTGTGTCCGACTTGGTGTGACCCCAGAGACGGCAGCCCACCAGGTTCCTCTGTCCCTGGGATTCTCTAGGCAAGAACACTGGAGTGGGTTGCCATTTCCTTCTCCAATGCATCAGAGTGAAAAGTGAAAGTGAAGTCACTCATTCATGTCCGACTCTTAGCGACCCCATGGACTGCAGCCTACCAGGCTCCTCTGCCCATGGGATTTTCCAGGCAAAGGTACTGGAGTGGGTTGCCATTGCCTTCTCCAAAGCAGTTCTCAGGGAGAAACAATGAGGAAAAGTTTGAGAAATACTGTGTTAAAAGTCTAAACTATAAGATGACTGCTATTATAATTAAGGATATACTAAAGTTGTGCAATAACTTCGTTTCTTTATTTCACTGGGTACATTTTGATTATATGAAACCAAATTATGTTTCACTTCAACCGGACATCTGGATGGCCTTCTCCCATCTGGTTACATCATCGTAACATCACATTCAATATTGTTTATCTTTGATTTAAATACTTCAGCTATTACTAATCTCTTTTTACAGAGGGGAAAACGAAGGCCAGAAAGATTCAATAGTTTGCCTCGAAATCACACAACTTTTGGAGGGTAGAAGCAGTAGGTTTTCTAACTCCCAGGAAGGTGCTGTTTTCAGCTCTAAAGTGTTAGTTGCTCAGTTATGTCCAACTCTTTGCAACCCCATGGACTGTAGCCCTCTAGGCTCTTCTGTCCATGGGAGTCTCCAGGCGAGAATACTGGCATGGGTAGCCATTCCCTTCTCCAGGGGATCTTCCCCACCCAGGAATGGAGCCTGGGTCTCCTGTATTGCAGGCAGATTCTTTATCATCTGGGTCAACAGCGAAGTCATTCAACTCTAAGGCCGTACTATAAAAAAATAAATAAATGTTGTTTACCTCTCAGAAGTAGAAAATTGATTTCCATGTTGTTCTGAGATATTCAGACTCAAAGGGGCTGCTAGCCAGGTTATCTGGACATTTATTGCAGTTGATATCTGGATACTTGGGTCTGCAGTTCACTGTTTTATATGTCAGTTCAGTCGCTCAGTCATGTCTGACTCTTTGTGACCTCATGGACTCCATCATGCCAGGCTTCCCTGTCCATCACCAACTTCCAGAGCCTACTCAAACTCATATCCATCCCGTCGGTGATGCCATCCAACCAGCTCATCCTCTGTTGTCCCCTTCTCTTGCTTCCTTCAGCATTTCCCAGCATCAGGGTCTTTTCCAATGAGTCGGTTCTTCCCATCGGGTGGCCAAAGTGTTGGAGTTTCAGCTTCAGCATCAGTCCTTCCAATGAATATTCAGGACTGATTTCCTATAGGATTTACAGGTTGGATCTCCTTGCAGTCCAAGGGACTCTCAAGAGTCTTCTCCAACACCACAGTTCAAAAGCATCAATTCTTCGGCGCTCAGGTTTCTTTATAGTCCAACTCTCACATCCATACATGACTACTGGGAAAACCATAGCTTTGACTAGATGGACCTTTGTTGGTAAAGTAATGTCTCTGCTTTTTAATATGCTGTCTAGGTTGATCATAGCTTTTCTTCCAAGGAGCAAGCGTCTTTTAATTTCATGGCTGCAGTCACCATCCACAGTGATTTTAGAGCCCCCAAGAAAATAAAGTCTGTTACTGTTTCCACTGTTTCCCCATCTGTTTGCGTGAAGTGATGGGACCAGACACCATGATCTTAGTTTTCTGAATGTTGAGTTTTAAGCCAACTTTTTCACTCTCCTCTTTCACTTTCATCAAGAGGCTCTTTAGTTCTTCACTTTCTGCCATAAGAGTGGTGTCATCTGCATATCTGAGGTTATTGATATTTCTCCTGGCAATCTTGATTCCAGCTTGTGCTTCATCCAGCCTGGCATTTCACATGATGTACTCTGCATATAAGTTAAATAAGCAGGGTGACAATATACAGCCTTGACGCACTCCTTTCCCAATTTGAAACCAGTCTGTTGTTTCATGTCCAGTTCTAACTGTTGCCTCTTGACCTGCATACAGATTTCTCAGGAGGCAGGTCAGGTGGTCTGGTATTCCCATCTCTTTAAGAATTATCCACAGTTTGTTGTGATCCACACAGTCAAAGGCTTTGCCGTAGTCAATAAAGCAAAAGTAGATGTTTTTCTGGAACTCTCTTGCTTTTGCAATGGTCCAGCGAATGTTGGCAATTTGATCTCTGGTTCCTCTGCCTTTTCTAAATCCAGCTTGAAAATCTGGAAGTTCACAGTTCACGTACTTTTGAAGCCTGGCTTGGAGAATTTGGGGAATTACTCTGCTAGCGTGAGATGAGTGCAATTGTGCGGTAGCATGTGAACAAGCACATTCTTTGGCATTGCCTTTCTTTGGGATTGGAAGGAAAACTGACCTTTCCCTGTCTTGTGGCCGCTGCTGAGTTTCCCAGATTGGCTGGCATATTGAATGCAACACTTTCACAGCATCATCTTTTAGGATTTGAAACAGCTCAACTGGAATTCCATCACCTCCACTAGCTTTGTTCGTTTTATGTATAAAATATCCAAACAGCCTAGTTTTTAGAACAGATCATTGCGATCAGTGAAACAGGTGGTTTGACCAGGTAGCCACTGCAGTGCTGCCCTGTGGCTGTGAATTTCCAGCTGTAGAGGGCATGTCTCCGTTGTCATGGTTTCAGGTGTACGTGTCAGAGTGACGAGCCATGCAGGCTTGGCTGCACACACCACCTTCCAGCAACCTGAAGTTCAGGTCTCCAGGGCAGGCTGAGCCAAAACCAAACAGTGCTCTGGGCCACCAAGTTCAACAGTGCCAAGTCCACGGTCATGCTTAAATCTCCACACTTGTGTAACATGCTATAATCCTCAAAAGGCTTTCAGATGCGTGGTCCCTCTTGATCTCATGCGGTTTTGTGAAGGCCGGAGGACAGCCAGGGCGGCCCTGACTTGGACACGTGAACCTGACATTGGAGAGGTTTATTTTGTCTGTGCTAATATCTCTGGCTGACACATAGCACTCTGAGGTGGTGCCTCTCTGCACATAGACATTGTGTGTTTCATTCATGTCAGATCACATCATGCCCTAACCTAGGATCTCTTTATTTTCGTATACAGATTTTGATGCCTTTGCTGCCCCTCTCCTTACAAAGATAGCAGGGGAGAATCGTTTCTAAATACACACAATCATTCAAAAAGCACCAGAATTCAGCTGAAAATAAGTTAACCATATACACCTCAGAAAGCTATATGCATCTCTAGTTTGTTTTCTCAGATTTTGTCTAGATTTCTCATTAGCTTTAGCGCAGTGCCCAAGTTAGTAACTTTGTATGAACCCCCAGTCAATGCATGGATACGAGATGTTCTACTATACCAGAGCCCAGAGGTGAGTGAGAGATGCAGGATTTCTGGGGCAGGGTGGAAGCATAGCTCCCCCAGCACCATCTGGACAGCCACCCCAGCCTGGGCACCTGGGAGCCTCTGTGCTTGTGTGGACGGGGCCCCAGCTCCCTGTGGGAGTGGGGGGGAGGGGGCAACAGGGCTTGGCTTCGCTGTGTTTATTTTGAACTCCACAAAGCCAGATTTCTCTTTGATTTATGTGATGGCTCTGGTGGTTTTATTTATGATGTTTAGCTGGGGGTGGAGAATTTGGTTACGCCACTGGGAGCGTTGTATTCAGGTTCTGTTCTGACTCGTCAGTGTTATCTAGTTCTGTTCTGTTTTCCACCTTATGTAACATAAATTCAGCACCTGAATTATCCGAACTGTGAATCAGGTTGCAAAACCCTACCCGTTCCCATGTGAAAGCAGAGAAAGATCAGGGATGATGTGGCTCAGATCTCTAGGTCTGTGGGCTGGTGGCTTCTCCTCTCCTCTCTACATTTTGGGCAACCCCCTCACCCCCTGGCCTGTCACCACCCCTGGGGAAGAGTTGACAGACGGGCAGTCACCAAAAACTCTGCCTGCTTTTCATTCCACGCTTTGCCCCGGATCACTGCATCTTCCACTTTCTGGTGGCAATTCCTCCATCATCAGCAAGTCAGGGACCTGGGACTCCTGGGCCCTCTTCTCTGCTGGTCAGTGGCTTCACCCACAAGTTCCCCCATGATAGGTGGGCAGTTGATGCATTTCAAGAACTGGACTATGATTCGGTTATTGAACACACTGACACACAGCCTTTGTGCTGTCCAAGGATGCTTCATAAGGTGGGAAAATGCTGATGTCACCGGTACTTTGGTGACAATGTCAGTGGTACTTTGTGCCATGATGGACCTGGCAAGTCAACGACACTGCATGAGGGTATGGCTGTCCCAAAACTCAAGAAAATTGTTCTAGTTCCGTACTGCCTAAGGAAAACAGAGGAGTCTATTTTTACACCTGGGACTTGAACATAAATGCCGACTATCACAGACTTATTTAGAGCTCGTTCTGGAAAACAGTGTACCTGGCTCAAATAAACAAACCAATAGGGCAGAGCCTAATTGAGGCCTTAAGATCCCTCCTTTCATTGCTGAGAAGTTTACTGTTTTGGCTCAGACAGTAAAGAATCTGCCTGCCAATGCAGGAAACCTGAGTTCTATCCCTGGGTTGGGAAGGTCTAGAGAAGGAAATGGCAACCCACTCCACTATTCTTGCCTGGAGGATCCCCATGGGCAGAGGAGACTGGTGGGCTACAGTCCGTGGGGGTCGTAGAGTTGGACATGACTGAAGCAACTGAGCACAAAGAACAACTTCTCATAATATGAAGACGCATGGTCTTCAACTTATTCAGTTAATTTCAAGTGGAGACAGAAGTTGTTACAAAGGAAAAATGAAATAGTTTAGCTTTAGCTCATTTGCTTTTTGGGGGGTGTAGTTTTACTTACAGTTCATAAAATACACCAAATGGCCAGAAACCAGCCTGACATTACACACACAAAGAAAAATAGCTGTATTAAATAACATTATTCTTACTACACAATGGAACCATCTTTCAGGCAGTTTAGCTCACTCAAGGGTTTTAGCTAAACAACCACACTCTGTGTGTGTGGGTCTGTGTGTGTGTGGGTCTGTGTGTGTGGGTCTGTGTGTGTGTGGGTCTGTGTGTGTGGGTCTGTGTGTGTGGGTCTGTGTGTGTGTGGGTCTGTGTGTGTGGGTCTGTGTGTGTGGGGGGGAGTCTGTGTGTGTGTGTGGATCTGTGTGTGTGTGCTTGCAGGGGTGTGGGGGTTGCCTGCTTCTCACATTCCCAGAATACCCATGGTAAAATGAATAAACTGGAGAAAAAACAAACCAGAACTGGGCCAAGTGAACACGGCCAACCGGTTGACAATCTCGTGATTTGTTTGACACATTCATACAAAGAAGGAAAATATTGCAACCATATCGTGGAGAACCAGCTTGTCCTATGAAATTCATGAAGGGTGGATGGTGTCAGTAGCTTGGACAACACGGTTCTGTGAAACCAAACCAAGCCAGGTGCTGAACAAGCCCAGGGCAGGGAGGCAGGGTTGGAGCTGATGTCTGCACTGAGTGAGCTTCTGGTGTCCTGATCCTCTGTGTCCCAACTCCATGGTGGCATTGCCCAGCCTCAAGCAGGTGACAAAGGACGTGCTTCATCAGGTGGCCCCGTTGTGGGCTAAACTGAATGGGAGCTGTGGATCAGGCAGGAACAACCTGAATGTCTCCTGGTGGGGCCCGAGGAGCAGGAGTGTTTGAGGACTTCAGGTGACTGGGCTCTGAATATTCTGGCCAGTCTACCTGGGGTGGCCTCCACCTTGCTGAGGGTTAGATGAAGGAACATGCATGGGGAACAGAAACCCACATAAGTCTGAACATGGAAAACACCCCAAGTGTGGGGAACAGAGACCCCAGGAGAACTGGCTGGAAACCCTCAGCCCCGGGGGCTTCCTTCCGAGAGGGGCTGGGTGTCTGGTCACTGGGAGGTCAGCTGAGAGAGTGTGGTCCCAGCCCCGTGGCTCCAGTACCCTGGGGCCTCCACCTTGGTGGCTGTGGAATGTTGAAGAAGCCCCTCGTGCGCCCAGTGCTCCTGCTGAAGCCCAGGGTGGTCTAGCAAGGCCAGGCACCCTCCTGTCCCCGGGCCCAAGACACAGAGAGGAAAGTCTGTCTCAGGTATAATTGGCACATGTGGATTTTACATCCCAACTCATGGTGATGCCTCTTCCCAAACCTGAGATCGGAGACAGGAAGATGGACACAAACACGGTTGGGAAAGCCATTCAGAGGGCACATGTCCACCCCATGCCTGAGGGTGATGGAAAGAAAACAGTGGCATTCTGCTTACTTTATTCTTATGCTGGATTTTCAAAGAAGCATAGTCCAGCATGATGCAAGAAGATATTGTTTAATGCCATTAATAGTATTCAAGAGTCTATTCAGTTTATCCTCTTTTTATCCTTTTAGAAATTATAGTCTCTGTGTATTTTTTTAAGGATATAATGGAGTGGTTTTTTTTAAACTCAGGGATATGTGATCAAAAATGTTGAGCCATCAGCTCTAGATGTTTCGTAAAGTTGGAGGAAATTGGAACCCTTGCTTCAGGCAAGGAAAATGGAAGATGATCCTCTCTCCATTGGTCAGAGGCTGCTTTCTTCGCACCATATAAAGCTAAATTTAAAACCTCAAGGGGATTACTGAACTCTGCTCATTTGGTCTCAAAATAAAATGTTAAGGACAAAGGTTAGAGTATTAACGTGAGAAAGTGTGTATAATTTCACCTGTTGAACTCTTCATAAACATATTGACTATTACTTTAAAAAACATTACCTGAAAAAACAAGGATCAAATAGAGCTGCTAGTGGTCAATTAAAAATTATAAAGCAAAATTGTTGACCAATTAAATATGGTAAAAGGAATTCTAGCCTGTTTCATGTAATTTCTGTATCTCTTAAACAACTCATTTTCAACTTCTAATTTGGACACATTTTCAAAATGGTTTACTAAAGAATATTGGAGTGTTTTTTTTTTTTTAAGGATTCTTATTGATATGTTCTAAAGTGGAAGTTTTGGCTTCTTAGGTGCTCAGTGGTAAAGAATCCACCCGTCAATTCAGCAGACCTAGTTTGATCCCTGGGTGGGGAAGATCCCCTAGAGAAGGAAATGGCAACCCACTCCAGTGTTCTTGCCTGGGAAATCTCATGGACAGAGGAGCCTAGTAGGTTACATTCCATGGAGTTGCAAAAGAGTAGGACACGACTTAGCTACTAAATAGCAACAACAACAACAAAAATGGAAGTGTGGGGAATGTTTATGCCACATTAGCTCTATCACAAAGATTTACATATTCTGCAAGTTCAGTGAAATCTAGTTATTTTAACTCTCTATGAGTACTGTTTTACATGATTTCTTCAAAAATTTTTCTTTTAAAATCTATTTTTAATTGGAAGATAATAGCTTTATAGTGCTGTGTTGGTTTCTGTTGTACAACATGTATCAGCTATAAGTATACCTATGTTCCCTCCCTCTTGAACCTCCTTCCCAACCCTCATACTTGACTTTAATTAGAGAATCCTATGGAGCTAATGATATAGCAGTGTGTGTGTCTTTGGTCTATTTACCTGCTCACTTTTGATCCATCAACATATTGTCACTTCCAGCAAGTTTTTCATTAGTCACTGCCCATGTCAATATACTCTTCACATAATGACTGAATATAGCTGAATTGGAGAGGCATGAAATTTCTGGTCTGTTCAACTCCTATGCACAAAGTTAAGTTAAAAAGCAATGAGCATAATGCAAGATAATACAGTAACTTACAGTGTTACTGAACAGTTACTAAAATATAATGAACCCACCACTGTTTCAGTAGTCAACAAATACATAAATAAGTGAAGTTGCTCATTTGATGCACTGTAAATACAGAACACTTCCTGCGTGAATTATAGTGTAGGTAACTGCATGATTGTATTTGGGTTTTTTGTGTGTCTATTCAACAAAATGGCACAGATAAGCTATTTCAACAAAATTGATCAATGAAGATGGGTCACATAAGCAGATTCCAAGCAAACCCTCAAACATTGTCATTAGTAGCTTGGAGATAATTTTAAAATGCATTTTCTTACTTATTGACTTAAAAACCTTCTACTTAATTTTGACCCTAACTTTTCCGAGTCCTTCAGAAACCAAGGGCCCTGGTACGGGGTCTGCTTCCTACTGAGTGTTGGGGATGTCTCGCCCCAATTGCTTCCAGACATCTCCCCTCACCCACACCAGCTACTCGCCAACATGTGCACTTCTCTTGGGCAGGGACGTAATCTTTTTGTATCAGAATCTGTTTTTGCAATGTTCAGGATATGAAACCGGACTATGAAAACTCGGGCATTTGATGTGGTCCAAAGCCAATCTCTTCTTGTGTATTTGATGAACCTTAATGATTTGTTTTAGGTTTCCTTCTAATGGTTTACTTCAAGAAATCTTCCCAAATGCTTACTCTTTCAAGGCAATGTCATATAAAACAGACATCTGAAATGTCACATGTGGCTTGCTGAGAACAATTATGTTTCTTCATTGAAAGTTTTTTTTTTTCTTTTCTTTTTTCCATAGTTTCACTGGCTTTTAAAATGTCAAGGAAAAATGCTAGGGGAAAAAATCAGTTAAATCATATTTATATGAACAATAACAAGTTGTCCTGGAAGGCAGGACTCTTTGAACACAGCATATACATACTGTTATCCATGTAAATGCACTCACACGCGTGTGCATCTGTGTGTGCTCAGATCTCTGTCTTCAGACACCCGATGGCAATCATAGACTTTGAAGATTAAGTCTATTTCAAAAAATACAAAGGAAAAAAACTATAAAAGAGAAGAAAGCTTTGAAACATGTCTGTAAACCATGTGAAATGCATTTAGGTTTTTCAAAGGGAACTGAAGGCTTTCAATTTCAACAGAAGTAAATTGCTGTCATTATTAATAGCAGGCATGTGGCGGGGGTTTTAATTGAGACCAAAAGTGTACAAAGACAGTGTGGGCTCAGAGGCTGTAAAATATTCAAAATCAAATTTTAGTTCTCTAGAGGGTTGTGTGTGTTTTTTTTTTTTTTTTTTAATGTCTAAAACTTCAGTGCATAGCCTTGGAGCTCAAGGGTAATATATTATGAAAAGTAGTGATGATCCTTTGATCAGGAAAAGAATGTCTGTCATTATGACGAAATGAGGGGAACCAAGACCTGTGGCTTTTAGTGAGAATTAGGGCAAAACTCGCTCCCGAGCAACATGTGGACACCTGCTCTTTGTCATTTCCCCACCTCCTTTTCCCTGGGATCACACACTTCTCTGTAACGTGGTTTGACCTGGGGAACAAAACAGAACCTAATAAGTCTGTTCTGTTAATAAGAGAGTTAATACTGCCAAGGATTTACAAAGATAGACCGATGTTACCTGGAGAGCAGCAGAAAGTGCCAGTGCTGTCTTCAGAGAACTTGCTGGACAGAGTGGCGGATTGTCAGCCGATAACTGCACTCAAGTGTCAACAGGAAAACCACCGCCAGGCTCATGGTGATGTGGACATGGCTGGGGGCTGATGAACCAGCTGGGGAGTGGTCCCTGCTCAGGAAAGTTTTCTGGGGAACTGATTCTCACCCTCCAGGTACAATAGCATCCCTGAAGGGCTTGCCAAAGCCCAGAGCACTCAGGGCCACCCCAAAGTTTCTGGGTCAGTAGGTCTAAGGTGGGGCCCATAGATGTGCATTTCTGACAAGGTCACAAAGGTCTCCGGAGCTGCTGGTTGGCGGCAGCCCTCTGAGATGGTGCCCACCCACCATCCTGGAAGATGAGATGTAGACTGGATTTTATAGAAGGAGATAAGAAGACCATTCTCAACCCACAGAATATGAGGCCTGATGGCCCAGAGGAAGTCTTGGGGGAGCAGAGGGCTGCAGAGAAGAGTCTGGGTAGACAATGAGACCCATCCTATTTTCCTGGTTTGCCAGGGACTGGAAGTTTCCCAGAATGCATGACTGAAACAGGACCGTCCTGCGGGAACCTGGAAGGTTTTTCACCTGGGAAACACGGGGATGTGACCAGACAGGTGGGCATCACTCACATCTGGTCAAGAGGCTGTGACTCTGACCAGGAAGCCATCAGAAAGGCCTTAGCAGAGGAGAAGCACAGTAAGGTTGTGTGTTGGGACAATCACTCCGGAAGGTGTGTGGATGATAGATTAGAGGAAGGGGGAGCTGCCTGGAGAACTTGCTGAATTCAGGGAGAAAGGCAAAGTGGTTGCTGTGTGACACGTGGATGGAAAAGATGCTCGTATGCTAAGAGGTGGGATCCGCTGGGCTTGCTCGAGCTGAAGTACGCAGGGTTGAGTGCTCAGGGTGATCCCTGGTGTGCGTGAGGGTTCAAACGAGTGGACCAGCCTCTCACAGATGAGGAAGCCGAGACAGTGACAGCTTACATGACCGTCTGAGGCCTGAGGGTCAGCCAGCAGAGAGGCTGTGAGTCTACATTCCTACCCAACTCCTCTAACTCCTTACTCACCAATAACATGGTGTTCTAAACCTCTTCCTGGCTGGTGAGAAGCAGCATGCGTGCTGTGGTCTCTGCAGGGCCTTGGGGACCGGCCTTGATGAGGGGCTGTTTGTAACAGCTGTGCTCCAAGCATCTCTTTGGTCCCCAGTTTCCTTCAGGGAGGCATCTTGCCTGAGTCAGAGGGCAAACACCATCCGCTCTGTTTCATTCATGGCTTTTCGCTGCCCTGGCCCTAGCATTCCTGTTTTCTCTGGTCCTTGCTCTGGACTCCACATCAGTGAGGCTGGCTACATTCCTGGCCTCTGCCTGTTTTCAGGTGTACCCTACAGGTACTAATTATAATTTTTAAATGAATATCCGTTGCTTGAAATGAATCCCTTCTCATTTTTGGCCTATTGAGTATCAGCCACTCCAAAATGGTCTCTGCGAACCATGCTGACCCAGGGGTGTTTCCTGGTGGCCTGAGCATCTCCTCCTGGACGTTCCTGCTGACTGGACAGTGTGACTCAGTCAGCCGGACAGGAGTTCAGTGCCACTTGTGAACGACTGCTTTGCAAATGGACCAATCAGGCTTTTGGCTTTTCTGTAGGGGTTGCTGTTGTTCAGTCGCTCAGCTGCATCCGACTGTTTACAAACCCCCTGGACTGCAGCACACCAGGCTTCCCTGTCTTTCCCTATCTTCCAGAGTTTGCTCAAACTCATGTCCCTTGAGTGGGTGAGGCCAGCCAACCATCACATCCTCTGTTGTCCCCCTCTCCTCCTGCCCTCTGTCTTTCCCAGCATCAGGGTCTCTAGGGGTAACTGCTTTAAAATTCAGGAACGGGTCGGGGTATTTGAAGTGGTGTGCAGGGTGACCAGCAGAGGGATAGTCCTTTCCCTCATCCAGAGGAGACCAGCGCTCGCTTCCTGGACAGATCCCCCTAGGGGCTCCTGCCTGGCTTGTCAGAAGAGATGTGTCCTGCAGGTTCCCCGGGCAAGGCTGCTGGAGACCCCGGGCAGGGCAAGGACGGGGGGGTGGGTCTTTGGGGCTTGATTACCTACTTTGCCTCTCCACACTCCCTCCCCCTTCAAGGCCATGCTGTGCCCACTCCCATTGGAGACAGAAACCTTCTTGGTCTCCAAGGTTGCGAGGTGACCCCACCCAAGCTATCCCACCTCGGACACACGCCCATTTATATTCCAACCTTATCGCTACACTCCTCAGGGACCGAGACCTGTGAGCTGAGCCTGTGATGTGAGCCAGAGTTCTAGAACATTTCTATTTCACGTTGTAGCATAGCTCTCTTTTGGAACAATTTCTCTCTCCCCGTTCTTTCACTGAGGCTATTCTATGCCCTGTTTCTTTTGATTTATCACTCGGTTAGCTGGATTTCATTCTCAGATGCTGGAAAGGAAGACTCCTGATTCTGCTTAGAGTCCTGTAAGCTGCTTCACTATCTTCTGGCACTGAACATTACACTTCAGTTTCCCCACTTATGCCTCAGTAACACCAGCAAGTAGTTCTTTAGGAAGGACTCCAGGGTGCTGTATTTCCTGAGTCCTTTCAAGCTGGAGATATTTGTACTTGAACGCATCTTGGTTGGGTGTAACATCCTTGGGTCACGTTCTCTTTCCTTTATAACTTTGCTCCACTGTTTCTTGGCTTCAAATGTTGCTGTGGGCAAACCTAATTCTGGCTAGATACTCCCTAGAAGATTCTTGACTTAGACAACTGAAGAACTCATGATTTTCTTCTGGAGAATTAAATAACAACCAGGATCATAATTTAGGTATTAATTTTCTGGAAAATGTGCCCTGTGATCCAGAGTTTCCCTACTCCCTGCATTTAAGGAAAATTCTTTTCATGATTAATATTTTTGAGCCCTGTTAGTTTTTGTTTGGCTGACTTTTTTCTTAAGGACATCGACTTTTACGTGTTACATTGTCTTTGTTGTAAGCGACTTGTCTTTTTTCTTTACCTTGACTGTGATCATATGAAAGCATCCTTTTACTTTGGTCATTGATTTCTGACCTTAACTATTGTGTTTCTTGCTGTTTCTAATCTACTGGTTGGTCATGTAACGGTATTATTTCCATGCTCAATTTACTTTTGCAACTGTACAATTCCATAATCCTCTATATGTGTTTTTTCTAACCCTATTTTGCCTATTGTTTTATGGGGTGCTTTCCAATGTTAGAGCAGTGATTTTATGTGCAGAAAAGATTACCTATGAGCTATTTGGCTTCAAATGAATATCCAACTGATTAAAATGGCAAATATTAACATCTTATTTCAAGACTTCAGGTGTAACTCACAAATATTATTGTTCTGGTTATACATGTAAATTAACACAAGTAATTAATCTAATAAGTTTAATCTGATTAGTTTATCTCTATATTTATTAATAGTTTTAGAAACCCATGTACTGGTGCTTCCCATGTGTCACTAGTGGTAAAGAACCCACCTGACAATGCAGGAGACATAAGAGATGCACATTCGATCCCTGGGTCCAGAATATCCCTTGGAAGAGGAAAAGGTAACCCATTCTAGTATTCTTGCCTGGAGAATCCTACGGACAGAGGAGCCTGGTGGACTACAGTCCATAGGGTCACAAAGAGGTGGACACGACTGAAGTGACTCAGTGCGTATGCATGTATTGTACATTTCTATATTGAACAGGAAGGAGTGGTTTTGCCTACTGAGGTGAATTAGGGTCTCCTGGACAAAAACTCCTAGGGCATCAGTGCCTTTTTGCATTAAAGGGGGATCGGCACCCAGGGCTCAGGAACTGGGTCTGCACTCCAGTGGGTGAGTCCTTCTGGGTGAAGAAGCAGGATTGGAGGTTCAGGCTGTGCCCTGCACCAGGCACTGGGAAGGGGGGGCCGACATCCAGCCTGCTGTCTGCCAAGCCGTGGCCCCAGACAGGGTGGGGAGGGAAGGACACCGTACGGTGGCTCTGCCCAGAGGTGGTGCCTTCTCTGACTGGTCCAGCCAGACAGGCGTCTTTTTATTCCTCAACGTATTCTAACTGGAGCTGGTGCCTTTTTCTAATGTGTCCCAAGTGCTAACAGTAGCCCCAAGCCCCGGACAAACGTGTTCACCCTTCTGACAGTCAGAGTTAGGGCAGTGGAGAGCCCACACCCAGCTCCCTTCTGGAGCTGGTGGTAGGAGGGAGGTTGGTTTCACAGCCAGCCCCTCCTGAGTGCGCTGCCCAGCTCTGGGACCGCTGTCCCTTAGGTGTTAATCCCTGACCGGGACACACGGCATTCTGCGGGTGCTCGTGTTACTGCTGGTTTACCCTGCGACGCGATATTGGTACATTCAGTTAACCTTGCTCCTGCTGCGGCGGATATGGCATTACTTAACATTTCTCTTGGCTAGATCACAGCCACATCCCATGATCATTTATTAACCTGCATTTTCAAAATCCTGTAGTTTGAAGCACTTGGGAAATTTCTTCTTTCCCTCAAGTTATTTTTGAACTTCTTCCATTTCTTAAGTTACGTGTTCTTCCTAATTGGGTCCTTTATCATTTAATGCCTCCTTTTTTTATCTTCTTTTTCCTTCCTTCTCTCTTTCTCTCTCTCCCCACCCCTAACCCCCCGCTCTTTGTTTTTAATTTTGTTGCAGCAGGCTTGTGTACTGGCTAAGAGGAGGCTTCTGTTCTTATTTAAAACACTTTTTTAGTTGTTTAGGATGACAGCAAATTGAGGGAAAAGTGCAGACAGCCCCAGTACACCCTCTACCCACCTCCCCCCAACATCTCCCCTGTGACTAACATCTTGTGTTGGTGTGGTCCATTTGTTACACCTGATGAGCCATCTTCACGCGTTATTACTGAACTCAGAGCCACAGCTTACGGTAGGGTTCACCTTTGTGTTGCACATTCTGTGGGCTTTCGACAAACGCAGACTGACATGACCACCTCTACAGCGTCACAGAGAAGAGCTTCCTAGCCCTCCCGTTCATCAGAGGAAGCCTGGTCGCCTGCACCAGGCCTGGGGCCCCGCTGATTCACCAGATGTTCTCGGAGGTCCCGTTTATACCACACACTGTGGACAAGACCTGACTCCTGAGAATTAACAAAACCTCCAAACACCAACCTCTCTGTTTGATGCTGTCGATAAGAAGGGGCCAATTGTTCTCAGACGAAAACTATGGATTCCTTTACCATGGTCCCAACGTAAATGCCAACACTGCTTAAGCCCTGGTAAGGCCAAGGTGACAAAATTACAGTTGGTCCACAACACGTTTCCTGAGTGGAAATTGTAGTAAAGTATATATCAAAATATTTAACAGAAAAGAAATAGTTTGTGCACGAGTATCACTCACCTGCCCTGTTTATTGACATGATGGGAAATCTGCTGAAGTCTAGTAGAAACGTTTGAAGTGTCTGAATGGGGAGGAAGTCCTCCTTTGTGCCCTTTCCCCCATGATTTCAACAACCTGATTCATAAAACCCAAGAATTAATGGTAGGATTTTGACATCACTCCTGGTAACATTACTGACAATATCCTACAAAAACAAGCGAGAAGTGCCACAGGTTGGAGATGGGAAGAAAATGGCCTCAACTTTCAAAAGAGGGAAAACAGGCTGAAGGCAAAATTCCAGAGCAAATTACTGCAGAGTTAGGTTGTGTGTATTCCTTAGACAGGGGTCGTGGCAGCTTGATGGTCCCTCAGATGTGTATGAGTGTTGGGGACAGGGGGGCTATGGAGTGGCTTTGAGGGTCCCATTTGGGGAGGTTTCTTGTCATCTGAAGCATCTTTGAGAAGGAGTCACACCTTTACCCTCTAAGCCCTGAAAGCCTCTTCTTGGCCCCAAGAGGAGGGTGACCCCTTGTTATAGGACTTACAAGGCCACAGAAAAAGGACAGCCTATGTCACCACTTAGCTCTGATGTCAGACGGACCTGGTTTGGAATCTCGCCTGTGCCTGTTGCTGCTCGTGTGATCAAGGACAAGTTAACTAGCATCTACCCCTCAGTTTTCTTGTCTATAAAATGCAGCAATCAGCAGTTTCTCTTCAGTAAGTTTGTTCCAAAGGCTGACTGAGGATGCACACAGAGCTTTGAGTGTGGGCTATTACTCTGCCCTCAAAAAGCGGAGTTGCATAAGATGGGTTAAGGACTGGTTACTGCAAACCCAAGCAGCTTTTACAAGCGCTCAGTCCATTTCCCTTAACCAAGACTCCCTCCAACTGGAGCCGCATGTTACGTCATTGCCTGGTCCTCCAACATACATCACAGGACCATCCATACCCTAGCTCCATGGGACGTTCTCCTGCTCCATGCTGCCCTGTTGATCCCATTCTACCATTTCTGCCCTGTTCTAGTCCATCCTACCCTTCCATCCTGACCTTGGATGTGCCCTGATGGCTCAAGGGGTTCCTCCAAGTCCACCTGCTCTCTACTCAACTGGCTGACTGCCCCCATTCTGGGCTCCCCTCTGCTCCTCCCCCAGCCCCCATGCAAGGGACTGTCCATTCTCGGTTCCACCGACGAGTGTTCTCCTGCCTATTCGGAGTCAGAGCCCAGGGGCGAGGCCTGCTGATGCCACCACACCCAGTCCTGGCACGAGGCCCCTCCGCCCCCACTCAGGTGCAGCGCTCCGGGGCCTGCCGCGTGGGAGGGAGGCTCCCACAGTGAGTGACTTGCTCACAGGCTGAAAGACGGGGGTGGAGACAGGGCACACATTCTAAGTCAGGCAAGCAGGCTCGGAGACCCTGAGCACCAAGGCTGCTTCTCAGGGACCCAGGGGAGCCAGGGAGCCAAGGAGAAAGGTGCAAAACCACCTCCATGTGACCCAGGGGGACTGGCCACTGCCACCGTCCAAATGGATCCCAGCCCTTCCTTGGTTTGGGGTTTTCATGCTGCCTGTCTGTCCTGCTCACTTTCCTCCGGGAAAGCTTTGTTTCCTAGCTGCTTGGACATTTTAATTTGCCCTTCATAAGCTGTGTGCAAGGTTCTCACATGTCTCAGGACACACTTCCCAAGTCAGGAGTGACACCGATCCCCCAGGGGCCTGGCGGCTCTTTGAAACCACCCACCAAGATTGTATGTGAAAAATCTGGCATTACTTGTTCCTTCCCTTAAACCCAGCAAAAGTATCAGACAAGACTGGCTCAGATTCCTCTCTGAATGTCTTAAACCAGCCTGCCTGGGTGATGCCCAGGTCACAGCAGCCGTTTGTACAAAAATAATCGCCTTGGTGCCATTTCCAAGGTGCTTCTGAATGCTGTTAAACTTCAAAGAACCTACATCCCCGTTGGAAAGGTGGGCAATTGATGTCTGCCAAGCTACAACTCCATCAGACACAGAATGTTCTACAGATTTCCAGTTGAAAGGTCTCCAAGGACCAGAACTCACTGAAGGTGTGCAGTCTCGGGGTTCGGAGTTGAAAGCCAGCATCATAGAGACGCCCCTGCAGAGTCATCACTGGGGACGGAAGGGGTAGGGGGCAGGTGTTTGCGGCAGGACAGGGGAGCCTGCAGGAAGACACTCACAGGGAGGGCATTCTGAACCAGGAGGACCACCAGCTTTCAGGAGCTGGGGATGGGCAGCCTGGTCCTTTCAGGTCATAAGAAGGGATCCCATCACCAGCTGACTCCAGCAGTTCCTCCCGAGAGTAAAGTGCAGGAAGCTTTCTCAGCCTTTCTTATGAGTGAGAAAGACAGACTCTTGGGGGTGGAACTTTCCGGGGCTGGGGTGTGAGTGAGCACTTTCCATTTCCTGCTTGTGATGCTCGCTTTCCATCGGCACCTTTCCCGTTGTACTGGGGGGCAGAGAGGCACCCTCAGTAAAGAGATGCTGGGTCATTCAAGGTCGTTGGGCAAGGGCACCCTGCCCATACAACAGCGCCCCATGGGCACTCGGACGAGAAGGCACGTGAGGAATGTGCCATCACCAAGTCTGAAGAGAGAGGCTGGGACCTTGGCTCAGACCTGCTGGGTCTTGATTCCAGCCCCGGAGAAGCTGGTGTGGCTGGCAGGCTTCCTGCCTCACCGAGGGGGCTGCGTGGCTACAGGCAGTTTTTCACCCACATAACACCATCTTTGTGACAGACTCATAGACACATTTGTGATTTTATTTTATTTTTTACATTTCTGATTTTAAATCTGCTGTGTCAGTTGACAAGATGGGGAAAGGTTAGGGCAAAGGTGGGGGTAGTGATGGGGGAGCAGCCACAGGGTCTTCTGTTAACCTGTCCCTCTATATCCAAGGGCCCAAGTGAGGAGATGGACATCACGTCTTTAGAAGGAGAAACTAAGGTGGGCTCAGGGGAGAGATGGGGCAGCTGCTTCCTGTGAGGACTAGACATGCAGAGGGAAGGAGAACTATTTCAAACGTTGACAATAGTTGAGGAGAATCATTAGTCACTGGGATGAGAAGTGGGGAGGCTGCAAGAAAAAAAAGTTCTACTCAGCATCCATGCATGTTTTCTTATGATCAAGACACTGAAGGAAATTCATATGGGTTCCAGGTAGGTATATTCAGAGTTCAAAACATGGGGCCGTGTTGGACCAGCTCCACTGCCTTGGGCAAGTTAGGATGGCCGCTCTGTTTGATTTCTCAAGTTAATTCAATTGTTTCTTCTTGAGCACCCATCACGTGCTGTGATCTAGGAATGGGTAACCAGAGAGTGGGGAAGAGAGGAAAAAATAAAACCCCAGTTTGCATTTTAGAGAGGATGAAAGAAAGTGAAAATGAAGTCGCTCAGTTGTGTCCGACTCTTTGTGACCCCATGGACTGTAGCCTACCAGGCTCCTCTGTCCATGGGATTTTCCAATCAAGGATAATGGAGTGGGTTGCCATTTCCTTCTCCAGGGGATCTTTCCAACCCAGGGATCAAACCCAGGTCTCCCGCATCATAGGCAGATGCTTCACCATCTGAGCTACCAGGGAAGTCCTAAGAGAGGACGAAAGAGTAGAGAACTAAGTGAGATGTCCAGAGTGCCACATGGTGATAAGTTTACAGGGAAAGATGAGGCAGAGGACAGGCGGAAGGAGGAGGTGTGGGCTTGGATGTGGGGATGTTGGTGGTAAGAGTCTCTGCCTCCTAAGGTTTTAGGACTGGATGAGAAAACAGGCATCTGAAGCCCTCAACTCTCAGTGAACAGGGAGCACCCGCCCCTTCCCGCCCCCTCCCCACTGAAGTGCCGCCAGCCCCCCACCTACTCTGCAGCCCCAGCAGCTACTGCTCTGTCTCTGATATGTCTCCCCAGGAGTGAACGAGCCCGTGTGGACGAGCTCAGAGTGCAGCCAGCCCCATGGCAAGCACCCGTGTGCTCATAGCGCAGAAAGCCAAACTCTGACAGTGGGTGTTCACTATTTGCCGGCGCCAAGCAAGGAGAGCAGGCAGCTCATGCTCCAGAGACCCACACTCCCTGATGGCTTTCAGGGTTTTTAAAGATGGTGTGAGGGGAGAGGGTTGAAGGCTGCACGACCAGCTGGTGGACCTTCTGATGGGTTGTTGTGAGGTAATAGGGTGATGTTCCAACCAGTCTGGGTTTTGCATGCTGCGGTCAGCGGATGGTCACCATCCTCCACCTGGGTGGGGGTCTTAGTTTCTACAGAACTTCTTACAGGTATGCATCAGGGTCCAACAACCTGTATTCCTTCAGGAGGAGCTCAGACAGTAAGGTGACTTGCTTATCCTAATCATGAACTTC
The DNA here is from genome assembly GCF_963930625.1 of Muntiacus reevesi. Lineage (NCBI taxonomy): Eukaryota > Metazoa > Chordata > Mammalia > Artiodactyla > Cervidae > Muntiacus > Muntiacus reevesi. The sequence continues at coordinate 40,183,684 of NC_089252.1, read as the reverse complement.
TGCAGTCTGCTCTTTGGAATTTGGGGAAGGCCTAGGAGACAAAAGCCTTTTATTCTACAAATAAGAATCAGGACACAGGGGGGCTTTTTCACCTGGGAAGGCCCCCCAAACCATCTCTCATCACCCACTCTCTCATGACTTTGAAACATCTAAGACATCCCTTCTGTGCAAATTATTCTGAGGGTATTTGAGTTGATTTCAATTTCCCCCTGTTTTGCACAAGTCATTAAAGTTTTTTCTTTGGTTATTTCTGGGGGGTAGGATTTGGAATGGGAAAGGCTAAATCTGAACAGCGAACTTACTTTTAATATGCACAACATCAGAAATACTGAAATAATTCAGCTTGCCACAGGAAATGGAACAGTCTCCTCACAGGCCTACCTGGACTGGGCTTTGTCATTCGGAGACAGTTTTTGTCCAGTTTATGATGCTGATCATGGTACCTTTGGGGGGCTGACACTTGTTGGTGATGCTGTGAGTGTGCACAGGTGGGGTGACATATTTACTTTCCAAGTTCATTTCTTTGTGTACTTATTTAAGCAGCATTATGGAACTTTGTCAAGATCCATGGATAATTTATCCATCTTATGTCCAAGTCAGTTCTATGATATGGTCCATAGAACTGGATGTGAGCTTGGGTTTCAGGAAATCTAAAGCCCTGGGGATAACATGCAAGTGTGCTTTCTATGAGTGCTCATGCCACTTGTTCCTCAATTGACCTAACGAGAATGCTTTCTTGAATCAGTTTGGGAACATAACGACCCCTGATCATACCTGCCAAAAACACCCACTGCCTCCCCCGGGGCTGGGGAGGCTGGAGAGCGGGCATGGGGGGATAGGTGAGAGGTGGGGGCAGGTGGGAAGGTGGGGCCAGGTGGGAAAGTGGGGGATGTGTGAGAAGGTGGGGGCCAGGTGAGCAGGTGGGGGAGTGTGGAAAGGTGGGGGGCAGGTGAGAAGGTGGAGGAGTAGGTGAGACAGTGGGGAGTAGGTGGGAAGGTAGGAGATGGGTGAGAAGGGGGGCCAGGTGAATAGGTAGGGGGAGGGTGGGAAAGTGGGGGCAGATGGGAAGGTGCCGGGGTGTTTGAGAGCTGCCGGAGTGCCTGCTGGGAAAGCCCCTCCTTTCCTCTGGATGTTGACCATGGTCTCTGTGTCTACTCTGCAAACAATGGACGTGGGCTGGCGAGTATCCTGGCTGGAGAAGGCGCCCAGCTGGGTTATTTCCACGCTGAGCCCTTGATGTCAGGGTGAGGGGGCGACCCCACCCCAGGGAGGTTTCCTGTGGTGAGGAGGGGGCTCAGCCAGGTAGAGGCCAGCAGATGTGCCAAGAAATAGGCTCAGGTTGAGGGAGAGTTCAGGCTCGAACAACGTGGAGGTGACAGTGGGGTCACTCTCGCTGGGGCGGACATTTACACAGGTGTCAGGCGGCCACTCCTCTGTGGAGCTCCCTCCAGGCCAGCGTTTCCGGCCACATCTCTGCTCTGATGCTGGCGGGAAGCAAGACCTGGATCCTGAGCCCGGCGTCCTCTCTCTCTCGCATGCATGTGATCAGAGTTTGCATTTTTTGGCAGGAAGGGTAGAAGTGCCTTCGTCTTCCCTCCTGACCAGCTGAGGAAGGGGCATGCTGGCTCCTTCTCCACCCCAGTGCCCACAAGCAAGCACGTGCACACCTGTCTGCTACACACAGGTAGAGACCAGCATCGTCTGATGGACTCGGTCTCTGTGTCTGGGAGTCACATCGGGGCAGGGGCCATCCCTGCAGCACAAAAGCCGGGTCTCTGCCCAAGGTAGAAACACATACTTGGAGCACCAGTGCCTAAGGCTCGATTTCCAAAAACCGGGGGTGGGTCCCCCAAGGAGTCACTGTCCTGTGGAGCCGGTCCCAGGTTGGCAGGCAGCCCTCTGTGAACAGTGGGGTCATGGTGGCCCCTCCATCAGCGATTTTTGGGGGGCTTGATCCTGTGGGAAAGATTTTCCTTTAGAGCTGCGCTGTTCTGGGGCCCCTTTCTCAAAGAAGTGTTCTTTTGAGTGTTTTCCCTTCATGGATAACAATATGTCAAAAACTCGGCTTCGTGGCCATGACCTTCTGAGCGCCATTCAAGATATACACTGGCTTACACATGGACTGTGCTTCTTCTTGAATGTGTGAGAGCTAAAGTTCCCATCTTCAGCTGATTCAAAAAGTATCGCCCAAACCAGTGAGTTTAAGGGATGCACAGCAGGCCCAGCTCCTGTTTCCTTGTCACCATCACCGGCAACGCCGTTTCATGTAGATCCCTTTCTTCGTTGTTAAATATTAATATTTTCTCTACATTTTGATTTCAAACGTCTTCTGTCCTCAGTTGATCATTGATAATGACTTTGATAGAACATAATGGGCCCACATAAAGGATGAGGTTATTTAATGTGCTCCAGATGCAGGCAATTGTCAGGGGAACCGTGCAAGGCCAGGAGACCTGCAACCCCACCCTCACCTCCCCAACGTGACCAGGGCCCTGGGTCCTGCTCTGTTTTCCAGAATCCATTTTCACATCATGGGATGGGGTTGAGATGAAGCGGAGGGTCTGGAGCATTTGTGAGGTTCCATAATGATGTTGTCAAGTTTTATTCAAACCTCCTAGCTATAAATGACACTGTGCACTGTTTGTCATCAGGCTGAATGGTCCATTTGGATCCAAATTATAGTCATAGAACAGAAACATGAGGGTGAGTGATTACAGATGAGAAGAATGGAATGAAAGAACACACCTGATTACTCTATGCCATTAACATCACACAAATTCAGCCATCTTTAACTTCCAAATTCACTTTTCCTTAATAAGTGAAAAATCATCTTGTATTTAAAATTTGTTTCTGAGACAGGGATGTTGTGGAAGGACCCCACATCTCAGGTATAATCAATCTTTGTTTAACTGATTCTCATACTGCAGTGTTATGAAGCTTAACTTTGTTCTGAGTCATAAAAGTGCTAATTTGAAAATGATGGTTCTTAAAATCATATTTTAAGGCACTTTTGAATCCTGATGTGTTTTTAAGCCATTTTCCCTAGTTATCAGGTCTGTGAGTGCACAGAAGTGCTGGCAGACTGGTGACCCTGCACCATTTAAAACTAGAGTCAAAACTTAGCATCTTCATTTTTCCTAATTTGCCACTAGAATTGGAGATGAGAGAAAGGAACACGTATTCATGGCTTTCAGACTCTGTGATCCGCTGTGCCATTTCCCCCCCTTCTCGACTCCTGCAGTTTGCTCGTCTCCTCACCGGCTGTTTAATCCTCTTAGGGCCCCATTCTCTCCGGCTGCCCCGTACCTCCAGGAACAGAGGAAGGCATTAGCTCTGATCAGACTGATCGGCAGAAAGACCAACCCCGGCTTGTCCCGCTCGGACTCCACGCTCAGAGAAAAGGCTGGAGCAGAGACACTGGGGGCCTTTCAGGCACAAGATGGGGGGTAGAGACCTGGGGCTGGGTCATCGCACTCCCTGCAGAGCCAGGCCAGCCTGGGGGCTGAGCTCAGAAGCCCCTCTCAGGCTGGAATAAGGTGTTCTTGCAGGTCTTATCAGAAACTTGGCATTGAAGCAACGGGCTTTACGGATAAGGATTTCTCGAGCACCCCTTTTATTCAATTTTATTTCAAATAAATCCGAGTGCTTTGGAGTTCCTTGGGTGGTTGGGCGGATAGGCAGGGCGATTATGACTCTGGTGGGTGGAGTACAACGGCCCCTTCAAAGCCACAGGAAAGGAAACCCAGGCAGTAAATTAGCCGCAGGCTCAAAGGCCCGCTCAGCCAGCCATTCACACCATCACCCACCCCACCCCCAACATCACGTGCCCTCGCTGCTCCTTTCTCTGCCCTGCGTGTAATCCCTGGAAAAAATAGAAGCCTTTTTGTGTGCCGGGGCTGGGGTGGGGTGGGGACCCACTGGCAAATCCTACCCCCCCACGATCCCCCCCCCCACCCGGCATGGATGTGAAGCTGTCCAAGTTGCTAGGGAGCTTTTTCAGCCTCTGCGGAAATTCAGGATCTCCTGGTAGGGGGCTTGCTCTCCAGTGATGGGGAGTCTGAGTGGATAGTGGGGCCGGGTGGCCGAGGATTACCCAGCCAGTTACAAAAGGCATCAGGACCTTTGAGTCTGAAAATCAAATTTATGCATCCAGTGACCCCACCGCCAAGGAGGGCGCCGTGCCACATGAAGGAACCTCTTTTTTTTTCACAATGGCAAATCTCTCTTAGTGTGGAAATATTGCTGTGAAGCTTCTGATGTTTTACCAGCCTTTTCAGAACCCTGATTGTGTAACCGCCCCTCTCAGGAGCCTGCGAGTGTAGGTCATATCGTCAGGGGATTGTGGACACTGCAGTCCATGCACCCCTGGCCTGGGATGCCAGGGGAGGTGGGGCGGGGTCATCTCAGAAGGAGGAAGGATGTGGGTGGGCCACGGGGGACCACCCATCCTCCCCAGACACACTGGCTCCCTTGAGAGATGTGTGGACATTCAGTTTATTCATCCATCCTCTTCTGTCCTGTTTTGTTTCTTTCATCTCAAGGTGCTTATCCCCTGGGGAAGACAACCCATCAGAGTACAGCCTGAAGAAGAGTAAACTATTTTAATATATCTACAAGATGTGCAAATTCTTACTGGGTGCTTGGCTAAGATTTAGGCCTTCCTGCGCCCTCTGTTCTTCCCAGGTGGCTCAGTGGTAAAGATCTGCCTGCCAATGCGGGAGACACAAGAGATGTGGGTCCAATTCCTGGGTCAGGAGATGCCCTGGAGGAGAGAATGGCTACCCACTCCAGTATTCTTGCCTGAGAAATCCCATGGACAGAGAAGCCTGGTTGCCTACAGTCCATGGGGTCTCAAAGAGTCAGATATGACTGAGCAACTGAGCGCACATGCCCTTGCCCTTCTGTGTGCATGGATGAGCATGGTTTTGCATGTTAGGAAGATGTTAAATCTTACCAACATTCACCCAAGGGAGACAGTGACAGTGAACCTTGGACTTCTTAGAGCTGACCTGCTTGATGCTGTGCACTTAGGCGACCGGGATACAAGGCTGCACCCCTCTGCACCCATGCGGACCAGATGGGGCCAGGACCATCGCCAGGTGTGACTGAGATTCAGCCACATGGAGAGACACTTGTGGGTCTTTAGAAGTTCGGTTTTAAAGTCCGAGGAGCGGCTGCTCCTGCTTTGTGCACAGCAGGGCAAGGCGGACCCAGGCAACCCACTGACCCCTGAGATGCACCCCCAGGGAACAGACTTTGTTCTCAGATGATGTCTCGGAGCTCCCACCCCAGGAATTGCTGCGGACATGTCCCCAGAGTCAGCACCCTTGTTCTGCTGTCCCTCGGTGCCCTGGAAGACCCACTGAAGGCTGGTGTCATGACAAAGAGCAGACCTGAGGGTCTGAGGGGCCCCCAGGGGTGAGGATGACACAGGACATGCAACCACTCAGGATACCTGAGGCTGGGGAGGTGACGCAGGATGTAGGTCCTTCCCCTCAGCTGTCTCCTGCTGCTCTACACTGGAATCCAATGTCATCCCAGGAGGCTGACTCCAGTTTTCATCAAAGGACTGAAAGCTTGGTGGTCTGAGTGACTTCACCCGTGATGGAGGTCCCTAGACTGGGAACCCAGAATTCTTGCTTCAGTTCTCTGGGCCTCGTAGCTGAAACCACAAACTAGATGGATGGGTGGGCATTGGTTTCTCAAATCACAGATCCCTGCAATTAAACAATACCAAGAATTGGGTCCTAAGAAGTGGGCTGTTTTTGTTCAAATAAAAGGAAAAACAGATGATAATAAATTTATCTAACTCATTATGCCAAGAGCATTTTCAGCCTAAAAAGAACCTTTATCATAAAAGCAAATTCTTGATCACCCTCTTTCCCCCTTCTCTTCCCCTCCCCCAATGAGACCCCAATTCAGGATTCAAGTCCCCAGACCTTCATCTCTTGCTCATCCTTGCATAGATGATATTGGTATTTCCTAATTTCACAGATGTGAAGAGCCTGCCAGTAAGAAATGGCACAGGTGTCCTTTACTGTATAAAAGACTTGAAACCTAAATTGATGTTCGATCGGCTGTTGCTCTGAGTGATTTCAGCCTTGTATTCCCTTCTCAGCAGGAGTAGCCCAAGCCAAGAAGAGGCCCTAACACCTCCTGTGGGCAGGGCATGGGGGAGGGGAGGTGGCCCCACTCTTGCCTGACGCCCACAGATCCATCCATGGCGCCTCCCGTCTCCACTCGGCGCCCCCCCCCCCCCCAACGCCGAGAGACAGATGGTGAGCAGCCCGTGTTTTGCCAGGAGAGCCTCTCAGAGCTCTCAAGGGCGAGGGCTCCCTGGATGGAGGAGTCTGTGAGACACTGGCCTTCAATCTCCAAATAATGAATAGGCTCTAATGTGATTCTAGAAAACCATTCAACCAGGAAAAGTTGGCACAGATGCATGAAGCGGTTCCCGTCTCATTTACATCCCATCTTCCAATTGCGTTTCTTAGGAGCCCAGAGAGCAGTGGCTTTCCCAGTAACTGATTAAAAACTAGTCAGATACTCTGCCCCAAACAGACACTAGTCTTCCTGTGCTTTATACTTATCTTCAAGGCCATGGTATCAAATTATCAACCACCAGGGACATGGCTATTGCCATCACCATGAACTTATTACCTCTTAGTAAGTACACTGAAAATAGTTGCCTACCCTTATATTTGTTAAGAGAATGCAGTAGATTCTACAAATACATCACTTGGTCCTTGTATAACCCTACCAACCAGATGATAAAATAATCCCAAAGTCATTACTGAGTCTTCAAAGTTTCCATAGCAACAAGCGCCTCTTGTCTGAATCACACAACCTTTGCTGTGGTGAGTGCTCTAGGGCTTCTTTGGTGGCTCCGTGGTAAAGAATCTGCCTGCAATGCAGGTGACGTGGGTTCAATTCCCAGGTCAGGAAAATTCCCTGGAGAAGGGAATGGTAACCCACTCCAGTGGGTACAAAATTTTAATCTAGATAGGACCCAGACTCAACATTTTTCTTGCACATACTTTATTCCTAGTAAGCACAGAGCTTTTTTGTATAGAGTACACGGTTTGATTAATATTCAGAGCAGTCAAAGGACAGATTTATGACCATTTTTATGTTAGAATCTAAAAGGCCATCTTCTCAGTTCTTAGCATCACTGAGATTGTCCTCCCAGTGGACCTGGCACCCTTCACCTACAGGGCACAAGTGCTCACCAGCCTTTATTCTAAAGATCTTCTTTCTTCTTTTTTTATTTAAAGCAGAAGCATGTACAAGCATCCAAATGCTCCCTATAAAAGATAAGAAAGTATTTAGCTTTTCTTTCTGGGTTTTATTAAAATGAAATATGTAGAAGATGACAAACTTGCACCAAATGTTAACCCCCAAGTAAAACTCGCTCGCCACTCCTCAGAGAACCACCATCCCAGACTCACTGAGTGGCCCTTCAGTTTATATATTTTACATTTTCAGATGCCATGTGGTAAAGAATCTGCCTGCCAATGCAGGAGACGCAGAAGGCTTGGGTTGATCCCTGGGTTGGGAAGATTGGAGAAGGAAATGACAATAGTCTCTAGTATTCTTGCCTGGGAAATCCCATAGACAAGAGGAATATGGTGAGCTACAGTCCATGGGGTTGCAAAGAGTCAGACACGACTGAACACACACACACACATATTTAAGTTACAAAATTCCCATTTGCCTCTTCTTTCTTTCTTTGTACTTCTTTTATGTCTTTGCTGAGACTGTATATTTTCCATTTGTTTCAAACATGTTCAAAATTGCCTGTTGAAGCATTTTTGTGATGGCCGCTGTGAAATCTTTGTTAGATCATTTCAACCTCTGTGTCACCTCAGGGCTAGCCTCTATTAAATTGTCTTTTCTCATTCAAGTTGAGATTTCCCTCGTTCATGGCATGATGAGCGGTTTTCAATTATATCCTGGATATTTGGGTATTATGTTGGAAGATTCTGGATCTATTTAAGTCTTTTATTATAGCAAGTGTGTGTGTGTATGTGTGTGTGTGTGATGCTAGTGTTGTCATTTAGTTTATTTCTATGTATTTCATAAGCCCCATATTGTTAATATTTTCCCTTTGAGTATTCAATGATCTTTCAAAGATATTAAAAGTAAGGCAAGTGCCTATTATATGGAACATTATTTTTATTATTTCCATCATCCTGCTTGTCTTGGTGTTCAACCACATTTCCATCTGCTAGCCTGTTCTTTCTTCCTGAAAAACTTTCTTCAATATTTCTTGGCAGTGAATTCTTTCAGCTTTTGTTAAAAAGTCTTTGTTCTGTCTTCATTTCTGTAAGATATTTTCACTGTAAACAGAACGCTGGGTTTATTGGTTTTTCTTTCAGTACTCAAAAGACATCTCTTGATTTTCCTCAGGCTTGATAAATTTCTGATGAGAAATTGGCTATAATTTTTTTCCCTCTATGTAAGTTTTCTGCTGCTGCCGCCTTCAAGATTTTTCTCTTTTATCTTTGGTCTCCGGGGGTTTGATTATGATGTATCTAGGTTTGTTTGCTTTTGTTTGTTTTTCTGATTTCCATTTTCTTGAACCTCTTGCATCTGTAGTTTGTTGGTTCTCTAATTTAAAGCAATTTTCTTCACATATTTCCTTTGCCCATCCTCTTTCCCTGTCCTCTCCAATCATATGGATTCCAATTTGTCCTACAGCTCTTACATGTTTTGCTTTGTTGTTTTGGTCTCTTTGTTCTTTGAGTTTCAGTTGGTTTAATTTCTATTGACCTATCTGTGTTCACTAATTTTTTTTTTATTCTGATGTAGCCAGTCTGCTGATAAGTTCATTGAAGGAGTTCTTCTCTGATAGTATGTTCTTTTCTTTCTTTTTTTTTTTTTATTACTGGCATTGCCATTTGATTCTTTTTATAGTTTCTATCTCTCTGCCAAAATTTTCCATCTGTTCATGCATGTTGTCCATCTGTTGCACTGGATTCTTTAACACATTTGATGTCTTTATTTAAATAGTTTACATATTTAGCATCTCGTTGATAGTTCCAATATTGAGGTCATTTCTAGATCAAGATCTGTTAACTGTTTATTACCATTGCTACAACTGAATCTGGTACTGTAGGTGATAGTCATCATTAGAAAGAAAGACAGAGAAAGAGAAGCCATGTAATAGTTAAAAGGGGAGAGATAAATATATCATTATTTTCAGACACTGTGATCATAGAAAATTCAAAAATTCCAACAGAAGCAATGAGGGTTTACCAAAAATCAAACTTTAAAACTCAACAGCACTCTGACCTAATCAAGTAGAAAACAGAAGGAAAAAAAAAAAAAAAAAGCTGCCTTTCACAGTTGTAACAATATCTGGGCAGCATCAGAAACTAGCAAATTATGAATAAAATCTGCTTAGAAAAATGTTACAATTTAATTAAACTTTGTAAACTAGACTTTAAGTAAATGGAGAATCAATCATGTTCTTGGATAGAATAACAAATTTTTGACAAATTAATTCTCTCAACACTGTCCTATAATTTTAAAACAACTTCAATCGAATGTCAGAGATGTATTTTAATGTATTTGGTGAACTGGCTCTGAAATATACGTGGCATAATATTCTAATGTCTAATTGTCTATGAAAAGTTAAGTCAACTTTGAAAAAGAAGAGTGGAATTGTGTTCCATGAGGTATTAAGATATGCTTCGTAGGCACATTTTAAGAACTGGATGTCACTCATTAAAGAACATAAATAGGCCAACAGAATGGCATAGAGAGCTCAGATACAGATCCTTGTATTGTGGGAACTTAATGTATGATAAAGTAGCAGACCAGGTTATGGGGAAAAAGTTGATTAAGTAGACCAATTAAGGGTCTACTGGTGACCATCTCTCTAAGGGAAGAAAGGCCTGCTTTATGGAATTTGCTGGTCTCCATGGTATAAACACTCCATCACAGCCAACCTCAAACCCTCCAGCGCTCAGCAGACATGCCAGCTTGGAGCTGCCCCTGCCAAGGGCACAGTGTGCAGCCTTGGGATCCACTGTGACCACAGGCTCCTGTCTCCCAAATTCAAATGCTGGAACTCTGATCCCATGGGATGGTTTTTTGGAGGTAATTAAAAGTAATTAAGAGGTAATTACCTTTGGGAGGTAATTAAATCTTGGTGAGGGAGGTCTCATGATAGGACTGGTGACCTTGAGAGAAGAGACAGGGGAGCTTTCCCCTTCTGTCTATGATAGGCAATCTGCTGGAACCTTGATCTTGGACTCCCAGCCTTCAAAACCCTGAGAAATAATTTGCTGCTGTTTAAGCTGCCCAGCCTGTGGTTTTTCTTACAGCAGCCAAAGCAGAATCTGTCCCCCTAAGAGAAACATGGGTTTTCCCAGGTGGGGCTAGTGGTAAAGAACCTGCTTGCCAATACAAGAGATGTAAGAGAGCTATGTTTGATCCCTAGGTTGGGAAGATCCCCTGGAGAAGGGAATGTCAACCCACTCCAGTATTCTTGCCTGGAGAATTCCATGGACAGAGGAGCCTGACGGGCTACAGTCCATGAGATCTCAAAGAGTTGGACGCAACTGAAGTGACTTAGCATGCACACACACAAGAGAAATGTGGCGGCCGGGGGGCGGTGGGGGGGAGTGCGGGCGTGGCAGGTGCTACAGGGATCATCAAGCAGCTAGAAGAGAGAGCAGACCCTCCGTGCAACAAGGAAGGTAGATAAAGAACATGGACCAACACTCACATGTAGAGCAATGTGCAGGAACAGCCCCACAGCGAATGATGAATCCGTATACCTTCCCAGCAGCTGGCAGCTCTCAGGTCTGGGAAGGAGAAGCAGAGGAAAATTGGTGATCTGTTGAGGCTCCACTTGAATTTGGGGAACCTTCAGAAGGAGCAGGATACAAGATGGTGAGTTTCGACTTGCTCAGGTCTTCCTCATTCCCTAACAAGGGCTTACTCTAGGTCTGCAATTTAGAAGCTATGTGACCCTGAGTGATCACCTAACCTCTCTGAGACTCAAGTCTCCAGCTGGAAAATGAAGGGACCACACTCACCCTCAGCAACGTGTGTCTCTGAAGCCGACAGCCAGTCTCACTTGGAATTGCGGTGAGATGCCACTTAACGTGGAAAGAACAAGAAGTCGACTGTGGAAAAGAGATGAATGAGATGATAAACAGTGGTTTGAGGGGCATGGCACCCGGAGACAAATGCTGCAATTTAAGCGTGGCCGAGAACAGGCACCTGCAAGGCAGATACAAGCGGCCTGCATCAGACTCTAAGGGAGATACACCCAGAGATGTAATGCATGTGGGGGGAAGGGCAGGCCAGGGTGGGCCCCCCTGCGGGCTCCCCCCCCAGGAGCGTCCAGCTGCCCAGAGAGAAGGTGCATGTCTGACTTTGAGGTGTGCAGAGAGCCACAGGTCAGGAAGGGCAGACAGGATGCCCTCCAGGGAGGAGCCACTGAGAGCATCTCAGAGAGGAAACACTCACGTGGGATCTGAGAGGACAGACAAAGGGCCCTGGGAGGCCTTCTGCTCATCCAGCTGGACTCCCATCAGCCAGACTTCCCATGTGGAGAAGTCTTCAGACTCTAAAGCAGGTTCTGTCAAAGACCTGAAATACTGGCAAGTCTTAACGGTGTTGAGATCTGTGTATAAAATAAAATCAGTCTGAGCAGGTTCTAGTAACAGAGGTAGGTGATCAGTCTGGGTAATAGCATTTTGAGCCAAAAAAAAAAAAAAAAAAGGAAAAAGCAAGGAAAAAGTCTACAGTCATAAGACACTCTTATCTTTGGTGGTTAATATGCTAGCTGTGATGCTATTTCCCCCCAAAAAAGTCAGAGAAACTGTCAGGCACCAGCTAGCTCCCTGAGTAACTGAAATAATGAATTTCTGGTGTTTCCTTAAAAATGGAAACAATGTGACATTCAGCGTGTTATGGAGCTCTTCTAATGCTCAGGTGCCCTATTGGATGTAGGGTTAATATTACTCACGAGGTTGACGTGGAGTTGAAATGACAGAACACGGGAAGTCACTCAGCACCGTGTCTGCAAAACACGAAGTGCTTCATGAGGGTCAGCCAAGAGAGATGGTTGTTCAGAACTTCCCTTCTCAAGTCCCTCCCCTGGGAGCAGCTAAACAGAACTTTATTCAAAGCTGAATCCCACCTAAAATTAGGGATTTTTGAACTGAGAAACTTAAGTCTTGGGGACTTTAACTAAAGCCTGAGTGAACAAATGGTGAGTGGCAGGATTCCAACCCAGGTTATGTGGGTCCACACTCTCCCCAATGCCCACAAATCTCACCTGTGCTTCTGAGTTCACACCGGCTTGGTCCACACTGGTCTTGCAGGTGCGGGCAGCCGGGGGTTCCCCTCTGGTGAACAGATGGGGGATTTAACTAAGTGCCCCTTGCCCAGTGAAATGGGGAACCTGAGCTTGGATGCACGTTCACTGACTTACAGTCAAGAGTTCTTTCTAAATCAGTGTATAATACATGCCCTCTCCCACACAAGTCCACAAGCAAGCCTGCTCTGTCTTTTTCTATCTGAACATCATACTATGCCATCCTCATTCACCTCCTGAAACATGGCCCCCATACACCCTGCAGTGATAGAGGATGCATGAAATGTGATTTACCGGGAAACCCTTGTGATAAGCAGTGATGGTTTTGGCAAGAGCACGTCATCAGGAACTGGTGTAAAATGTCTGAGGAAAATGACTGAACTTCTCTTTAGAAAAGATTTGCCAGGATCATCGGCCCGCTCTTGCTACAACTTCCAATTTCAAATTTCTGCTTTTCTCTAGGAATCTGGAGTCTCACTCTGTAGGAATGAGAGTCAGTTCAGTAGGAAGTGATTGTTGGATGAAATCCTGAAATGCTCACGCAACAAGCAGTCTCTGATGGAGTCACCATGGCCATGTGTATTCCTCGCTGGGTCTCCATGGCTGCACTGAGACAGTCGCTTGTAGCCTGTGGGTTTTGCCATCACCATGGACCACAAACCACAGCCCGTACCCTTCTGCTGCTGTTGATGATGCAAAGTCTAAATTACTGCTCATTTTTAAATCCCTGTAGGATGGCCCTGAGGTGTGGACACTTCTGGTGTATTGGCCTTTTACTCTGTTTTCTTTTGTAGACTGGGGTATCATTGGGTAAACCACCTTTGGCTCCGCAGTGACTAGAGTGTCCATTACCTTAACAAGGACCCAGCCCTCTGCTTGTTCTTGTGCTTCTCAGAGGGACGGGTGACCAGTGGTCACGTTCCTGCAGTGGGGTTGGACCCTGAGGGAGTTTCCCACAAAACACTGGGGCTCCATCTTTGCTTTTGCCCACATGTGTCCACTTCCATCCACCTCTACCTCCTGCTTCCCTGGAAGCTTCTGCGATTTTAGATTTGTTACTGGTAATTTCTGTAGCTAAGAAAGAAGACAAATGTGGACTCTGTTTTTTTAATTGGTTAATGTATAAAACAACTGGGCTAAGCTATTTGGGTTGAAAAGAGAGGTCTGTTGGCTCTTCAGTGCTTGGGTGAGTGCATTCATTAGTAAGCACGTATTTACATTAGTTTCAGCAAAAACACATTTGTTTGTACAAACATGGAGCAGAGTAGGAGAATGTTTACAGTATCCCCACTTGCCAACTCAGAAACAGCTCATCCTGCAGACGCAATGAGGCATCAAGCCTCCGTTCTCCCGTGGAGCACCAGCAGGGAGAGCAGCCCAGGCTCTGCATGGAGAACGCCCCTCTTACAAGGAACCGCCCAGTCGCCCGGTCGCCCCTCCCAAATTGGAGGCACCTCCACCAGCATCCCTGACAGGTGCTTTCATAGCCCTTCCTGAACAAGTTCAAAGACAGAGCCCCTTGCTCCCTGGAGAATGACCACTGTCTGTCTAAACAGTTCTGTTAGAATGTTCCTTGCTATTGATGCGAAGTCTGGATCCTTACAACCTCTTCCTATCTATTCTAATTCTATCCTCTGGAGCCAAACAAAACAAAGCTCCTTCCTCCCCCAAACAATGGTGCTTCAAACATGTGGAGGAAACCCTGTCATCTACGCTCTGTGTTTTGTCTCCAGTAAACATTTAGTGCTTGAAACATTCCTTTTAAGACATGGCTTCTATTTCTTTCCCCATCCAGGGCCCCACCCTGCCCTTGGGCTCGACCTAGAACAGAGGGGATGATGCCCCCTCCCCTGGTATCTCTGTTCACGCTCGCTCCCACCCTGGCTGTGGACTTCCTCTGATAGACTGTAAGAAGCCGGCTGCTGATCAAAGTCAGAAAGCAACTGTTCTCGAACATCGTGCGTTTACTGTAAGGTCATGGAAATGTATCTGACCTTCTGGGTCTGCTCCATCAGCGGTTGGGATAGGGACGTGGATTCTAGAGTTGGGCACACTTTCTGTGCCCACACCTCTCTGCTCCTGCATGGCTAGTGTGGCTGCCCCAGTTTGCCTTTCTCTGGGGCAGAGGTTCTTGGGGAGCAGATGGAGAAGGCCAGACGCCCCCATCCCTCCAAGGGATGGAGGCAAGAGAAGTTTGCCAAAACCTCCCAGGGACTTTGACATGAAGCTCGTGTCCCTTCCCAGATCTGAGAACCCTGCCTCAAGGACCAGGCTGCCCCTTGAAGAAAGACACCTGAGATTTCCCTCCTGATTTGTCAAAGGATTTCCTACTCACCAGCCCAGGAGAACCTGCTTATATCCACTGCTCCACTTTCTCAGAATCTTCCGGAGGAAAAAGCTATCTATGAGCTTCCCTGGTAGCTCAGTTGGTAAAGAATCTGCCTGCAATGCAGGAGACTGGGGTTCAATTCCTGAATCAGGAAGATCCCCTGGAGAAGGAAATGGCAACCCACTCCAGTATTCTTGCCTGGAGAATCCCATGGACAGAGGAGATGGTGGGCCACAGTCCTTAGGGTCACAGAGTTGGACACGGTTGAGCAACTAAACCACCAAAGGCTTTGAAGCTGATTCCAGACTGATGTCCACACACACACCAATAGTTTGGAGCATCGCATCCCCCGGGACACCCAGAGCCCAGCTTCCATGTTCTCACTCAGCAGGCCAAGTGCGTCCCCTCCCAGGAGCCCGGCCAGTCTCCCCCTTGATGTTTCGGAGGGAGGGGGGGAAATGCTGTCCAGATCCAAAAAGCAGAAGGGATTACAGTCAGAGATCATTTTGAAGTTTAATGTCTTGGAACACTTTCTTTCAAATCTGTTATTTTAAGCACACACATTGTGATTTAATGACTCTTTTGGGGAGTTCAGTCTGTGGTTGGGGCTCGGGGCCCTGAGGAATGCGTGTTTAATTTTTTCTTCATCCTATAACCAGTATTTCATCTTAGACTAAATAGATGCACATTTTAGAAATCCCACAGAATCACTGAGAGAAACACTGCTGTTTATATAAACGAGTGCTTGTTTGAGCGAATTTAGCTAAAGGAAACAGCCAGAGCTGGTTCTAGAAGGGTTTGGGGGCTTCCTTCATCTCCTCCCAGTTCCTCCCGATCTGCATTCTTACAGGACTTACACGCATGCCCAACCCTGTAACTTGTCTGCATACCTGGTGCCACCACTGATTCTGGTCTCTGTGACATAAAGACCAGGCCCCGTGCTGCTAGACCCAGCAGCCAGAACAGAGACAGCTCCCTCGCTGCACCGGGCAGAACTCTGGCTGAGTTTGAACACATGGGTGAAGTTTTCATCCTCTCTGAAGACATGGTGAAGGGAACTGGCCGGCGCAGTGGAGAGAGTAAGAGAGAACTTTGCAGTGGGGCTACAAGTGAAGTCCCTCTGCTTATACCTCTTCTGCCCCCTAAATCCTCCAACGGTGGCACAGGAAATTTCCTCAAAACTTCAGCTGCCACCTCTTCATCCACAGTATCACTGACTCTGCCTAATCCACTGAAAACCAAGAGCCAAAGGAGTCCTAAAATATAATGTGCAATCAACACCTGAGATTTAAGAGGTCATGCATTTCTGCTCTTTGTCTTTCGAAAATGTTTAAGCAGTCATGAAACAAATATGAGGGCTTCCCTGGTGGCTCAGATGGTAAAGAATCTGTCTGCATTGCGGGAGACCTGGCTTCAATCCCCGGGTTGAGAAGATTCCCCTGGAGATGGGAATAGCAACCCACTCCAGTATTCTTGCCTGGAGAATTCCATGGATAGAGGAGCCTGGTGGACCACACTCTATGGGGTTGCAAAGAGTCAGACATGATATGACTCAGCTAATGAAGTAATAATGAAATGTATAGCTAGCTTTTCTTTGGGGTCTCTTTCTCTGAAGCTTCTGACAACCACATGGTTTATCCACACTACACACCATCTGTAATTCAGCACTACCCTTGCAAAAAGAGCACTGTAGGTACCATAAAATAGCCTTGGTCTACTGGGTGGACCTGACGGGACATTCTTAGCATCCTAGTCAAGGTGTCCAGGTGGGTCAGCTGGAATGGAACCAGATCATGAAAGATTGTATCCTTGGAAATGATTTTAAGCCACAGAGGGTTACTGAAAGCTTTGCACACTGGGTTAATGTGGACTTGTTTGCATCTCAGAAAATTGCTCAGGCAATGGGGTATATGGTGGTTCAAGAAGAAAGAGAAAAGAAGGTCAGTGAGAAAGCTGCTTCAATAACCCGTCCCTCCAGCAAACCAGAGGGTCTTCCACTTCTAGATGTCCCATGTCCTTGGATTTGGGGGCGGGAAGGCAGGAAAGAGGAAGCAGTGATTTCATCTGTTTCTCCAAGTTACAGAAAGCGTGCCGGGCCCTTCTTGGGGGTTTTGAGTCTTATGTCAAGAGGAGGGGCCCCGGCTTTGACAGGTGGGGCTCTTCCCATCCAATTGCCCTTGGCAGTCAGTGTAACGTGTGGAACGAACAAATCCCCAAAATGTATGCACACAGAGGGGTCTCAATACGTCAAAAGGTAAAACTTCATTATGTTCCTTCTTTAAGGTGCAGCTCAGAATGGCCTCTGGAGAAGGAGTGGGAGTTATTAGCGAACGTGGTAAACTAAGCACACACAGCCTGAGGATAAAAACTGTTAGCTGACATTCCCAGTGCTGGGGAGACTGGAACTTCATGAGCTGGAATAAGCAATGTGTTACGAGGATATTTCTATTGCAAATTCTTCACTGACTACTAGACTCTATCTTGCCGCCTAAATTATTTCTCAAAGAAATCCACTTTATATTATTCCAAAGAGAAAGAAAAGTTCTGTGGTCAAAGATCTCTCCAAGTGCATTTGTTTACTTCAGAGGTCAGCTGGGAAGACTGGCTTAGGTTTTTACGACACACTCACACAGGCTGCAATTACTTTAAATCCATTGATGCAATTGTAAGTCATAAAGGTTTGAGGACAAATTTGTAACTAGAAGTAAAAAAATCTCATGACTCTCCTTAACTTTTTTTTTTTTTTTTTTGAAGTTCTGGAAAAGTTAGTTTCAAAAATCAGTTGTGTAACTTAACTTTCACTCTTAGAATTTGAGAGCTCAATGCGGGGGGTGGGAGGAACTTAGTTCAGAGTCTAGAGCCCTCCTGCTCCTGCCTGGGGTTGCACCAGTTTCAGGCACAGGCCCTGCTGACTCACTCCCCCTAAACCTGAACTAGCAGACTTTGAAGTTAACTGATGGTCTGGTTTGTTTTATCCACAATTCATTTGTTAGCAGAGGAATAATTCCTTTTTATCTCTGGCTTCTCTTGACTAATTCAATTCAATCAGCCCTCAAATATACCATGGGATTAGTGAGGTCATATAGCTTTTATTCTTGAATGATGTAAATCCAACTTCCTAATTTCTATTAAAATGTCTTTTTTTTTTTAAATGAAACTTGTCTTTGACTTCTTGATAATTGAAAGAAAAATTCAGATATCATAAATCATAGTAATTCACACAGAGCTTAAAGGACTATAAAGTATTAGTCACTTAGTCGTGTCTGACTCTTTGTGATTCCATGGACTACAGCCCACCAGGCTCCTCTGTCCATGGAATTCTCCAAGCAAGAACACTGGAGTAGATTGCCACTTCCTTCTCCAGGGGATCTTCCTGACCCAGGGATCAAGCCCATATCTCTTGCATTGCAGGCAGATTCTTTACCACTGAAATAACAAGGGAGCCCCAGAAGACTGTAAGACCCAGTCCAAAAGGAAAATGTTTGCTGTAAATGAGTTGATGGTGGTACTTATTAAAACCTTGTCAGAACTGTCAGAATCAGGCTCAGAAAAGAGCAACCCTGGGGATTTTAAAGTTAAGAAAAATCCGTCAATCAGTTTTGCCTTCTGCCTCTGGTCAAACATCCTTCTTCAGGCTCTTGTGTTTCATGCAGCGGGTGTGGAGCTCCCGAGGGGGCAGGTGGCGGGGCTGGCACATTCCTGACACAGCACCCAGGTGGCTGGTGGATGAGGCCTTGCCTCCCAAGGGCCTCCAGCCCAGCCTCCCAAGTCCCAGGAGAATGTGAGCACTGGGGTCCCTTTCTCCTCAGGGGCCCTGTGGGGCTGGGGTGTTAGCAGGTGGGGGGCAGAATCTGTAGAATGAAGATGCTTGGTCTCCAGAGCACCCCCAAACACAGAAGGCATCCAGCCCGAGGCCAGGGGTGCACCTACAACCTGCTCTCTGGGCCTGAAAAGACCAGCTAAGGTCCTGCAGGTGGGCCTGCAGTACCAGCTTTGGGTCAAAAACCACTTGGAACTTCAGGAAACACAGCAGCACAATGTGTGGGGCTGGAGGATGGGAGAAATGTAGGTCTGGGACACAAAGGCGAGAAGTGACAGAAGTCACATCACAAAGGGTCCCGTGAGGCCCCTGAGACAGCTGATGCCTCACTTCCCATCAAATTTGGATTAGCCGCTGCAAAGGAGGAAAAAGAACAAATAAAGGAAATCCACAGATAATCCCCAAACCTCCCTCTGCCCTCCCAGTTTAAATTCCTCCTGTGCCAAGGCAGGCCTCCCTTCTGTTGACCGGGGCTGATAAAGAGGGACAAGATTAACCAGCTCTCCTATGAGCTCTGTCCTGTGCAAGCACACAGGAAATAGGGAAGGATGAGGGACCCCTGATTTGCACAGATCTGGAGCTGCAGCCTGGAGGGGCTGGAGAAGGGGGTCCCGGCTGCAGGGTGAGGAGCGGAAGAGGATGTGGGCTGTGCTGGGGTGTGCATGCAGGGACACACTGGTGGGAGCAAGCGGGGGTGGGTGACAGGGGACCCAGCCACAGAGCCACACAGTCAGGAGCCCTTGAACCCAGCCAGAGAGAGAGAAAGGACAAGGTAGGGGGCTGAGAAAGTGAGCCATAGGCAGCTGGATGGCATGAGGCTGGGGTCTCACTCTCCCTCCCGTGGACGCCCCCTCGATTAAACCCACAGCACTGGGGTGGATGACACCAGCCCGGACTAAAGTCGACTGGCCTGTCACGACACCTGCTGCGGGGCTGAAGCCGTGAGCCCCACACCCGGTCATGTGGAGGGTGATTTCTTCAAGTCTTCAGACATGGAGCCAGTCAGGGTTTCTCGGGGACCCACCTAGTGAGACGGCGTCCCCTGCTTCCTCAGCCTCCTCCAGGCATCTCTGTTCAGCAGCTGCAGGGCCCTCTCCCGGCTGTGTCACCAAGGACCATGGTCTCTCGGGCAAGTCCCCTTTCATCTCTGGGTCTCTGTCACCTTCTCTGGCTGGCCTCAGCTCACAGGGCTGATGCCTCCAGAGGGACTTGCTTCCCAAGTGATAACAGAAAGAACTCGTCTCAGGGTCTTTTTCTCCTCCTTTCCCTCCTTCCTATACCCTTTCCTTTTCCTCATTTTAGATATACCTCTGGAGGAAAGTCCAGCGTCCTCTGCTGATCTTCTGGGGTTTTTTAGCCCTTTTCCATTTGGTGTGTATGCGTGCTAGGTCATTCACTCGTGTCCAGCTTTGTGCAACCCATGGACTGGAGCCCAGCAGGCTCCTCTCTCCATGGAACTCTCCAGGCAAGAATACTGGAGTGGGCTGCCATTTCCTTCTCCAGGGGATCTTTCCAACCCAGGGGTCCAACCCGTATCTCATGTATCCCATCAAGCAGGTGGGTTAACCACTAGCACCACTCCATTTGACAATAACTTCATAAATGTGTTCTGGAAAAAAAATTTTTAATTTAATTATAGAAATTGGTGAAACAGAGGACAGAGAAGTCTTTTGGACACTAAGAATATTCTACCAACAGAAGCTGTCACACTGTTATTGAAGAATTGGTCTTCTGGGGCCACAGGACACACCAAGGTCAGATGGGCCTCAGAGTCCACCTCATTTCAACAGGGCGCATTCCATCCAGATTCCTTCTGGAAAGTGGAAGCCCCGCAAGTGTGTTGTGTGTTTATGGCCACCTCAGGCGCTCCTCCTCCTGGGGTCTGAAGGGCTTCAGTGTAGACGGGGACCCCAGCAGCCTTTGGCCAGATGTCAGTAGTTCACACTCTCAGGGTAGCGTTGCGTGTCTTCCTTCTGAGAACAGAACAAACCGGCTTGGTTCACTGCTGAGCCCCTAAGCGTTTCTGGTTGAGAGGCAGCTCACCCTCCTCTGTCATCTTCGGTCTGAGTACAGAAAATGGGCCCGGCCCTTCCTCATCCTTCCACACACCCCCAGTCCAGCCCCCACCTGCCAGTCCCGGAGCCCAGAGAGTGAGCAACAGGGCTGGCTCATCCTCCAAGAACAAAGGAGTCCCACGTCTTGGGCAGCGGTGTGTCCCGGCGCCCCCTCCATGTCCCCACCAGCTTGAGGACCTCCTCCAGCACGGCCTGTCCCCTTACCAGCCCCCTCTCAGAGCCCCGGGCTCCAGGGCCCAGGGCACATGGCCCAAGGCCTGGACTCACCCGGCTGCTCCTGAGGGGGAAGCAATGCCCTGGGAGGACACAGCGCTGGGGCTTCCTGAGGCCCTGCTCTCTCCGGGTCTCAGAGGACACCACACTTCACATGTGTCTGCACAGGATGGTGGGGTGGCTAACAGCAACCCCGCCCGGGAGTGTAGGCCGCTGCCCGGATTTAGGTCCTGCGGTCTCCCCCGCCTTGTCCTGACCCTCCCCTCCGCCGCCCCATCCCCATCCCCTCCCATCTTCTCTTCTCTTTTTTGTGCTAGGACACTGAGGTCAGCGGATCCTCAGAAATAACATGAAATTGTTGTTATTACTCAGTTGTTTTGGGGAAACGTGGTCACAAGCTCCATTCTGACCCTCTCTTGTGGTCACTGTGCTCACGCATCACTAGGAGTCTCAATGATCACTCAGACCAGTGCGGGACCATGCCAACCCAGAGGCTGCCCGGTTCTGAGCACATGTCTGCCGTCTTCAGGGTGCTCGCCTGGCCTCGGCAGCCCTGGAAGGACTTTTCATGCAACACGAGTCGCCTTCCACAGAAGGCATGTGAAATCCAACCATTTTTTAAGTTGCAAAAGAGACTCCCTTCTGCAGACCATCTGTTATTCAGTAATGTGCAAATTACCAATAAATAATTCCAGATTCTTCTTTGCAAGCCCAGCTATAAACAAACGCTCCACAGGCCGAAATGGAAGTTGTTTTTCCTTTGAGGACTCATTACATTCTGCGTGATTGGAAGAGATCAGGGTGGGGAGAAGCCTCTCAGCAGAGGCCCAGAGCATTGTGTCCTCGCACAAATAACTGCAGGAAGTCAAGCCCGGCACGTCTCTGGACTGGGACCCTCTCCTCCCAGGGCACTTCTGCTCCAGGCCCTCACCGCATGGTGCATCTGTGTGCTCGTGAAACCCACAAGGCGGGTTTATGTGGACTGGTCTCATTTGTTCTTTCAGCCATCGAAAACATTGGCAAACTCAGGATTCCTCTCCTACGAAACAATAGAACATCACACATGAAAACTGCATCTGACCTCTTGTTCCCAAGATGTGGTTGGGAAACCATATTTCCTAAGTGCTTCAGTAACCAAAGCACAGCCATTTCGTAGGACGCTCTGATCATGTTCCTGCTGAAATGGTCCTCGAGGGAGGGTTTATGAGAAGTAGAAGAAATATAATGAGGAGGGAAGTCTTTGTTGAGCAGATTGCAAGGCTCACCACAGTTAACTGTTCATTCTCCTGCAGCTAAATCAAACTCCAGGGTCAGGGTCGAGCCGGCAGTAGGACATGGGTCAAGTCCTCAGCTGTCTCTATGTTCCTTTCTGAGGAACGTCTATGCGACCTTCAATTTTCTTACAGCCTCAAAGTCAGTAAGCTTAAAAAAAGACATTAGTTTTACCTTTTTTTCAGTAAGGACTCTTTTTCTATTGAAAAAGAGATTTGATTCTAGACAGCCTGGGTAAATACGGCACATTAGAAGTTAGCTTTGTCTTCTAGTTAATGGCTAGAAATTTGGCTGGTTGAGAACTCCTACAGATAACATTTACAAAACTTGCACAAAATGCTGTGCTCCCAACCCCCAAATCACAGCTTGATGGTGTGTGCTCAGTCGCTTGAGTCGTATCTGACTCTTTGCAACCCCATGGACTATAACCCGCCAGGCTTCTCTGTCCATGGGATTCTTCAGGCAAGAATATTGGAGTGAGTTGCCATTTCCTTCTCTAGGGGATCTTCCTGACCCAGAGATCAATCTTGGGTCTCCCACATCGCAGGAAGATTCTTCACCATCTGAGCCACCAGGAAAGCCTGTACATGTCATAAGTATAATTTTTAATAAAGCTGATTAAGGAGTAAACAATAGTATTTAACAATGGTAAGAAAAAGCTAACAGAGAACACTGGTGTGGTATTCTGAGAAAGTTATATGCCCAGTATTTAACTGAGTGTAACGTTGCATTTTAAGGCATTCACAGCACAATATGTAAAGAGCGTAATAAGACATTTTTAGGAACAAGTTCAAAATTTGATTCTAGAATGGTAAACATGAAAGACAGATAAGAACAATTAAACAAATGATGAATCTGTTGGAGGGAGAATTCAAAATAAGATTAATAGCTTGGGGAATGATAAAGTAAAAGAGATCAAGGAGATCAAACCAGTCAATCCTAAAGGAAATCAACCCTGAACAGAAGGACTGATGCTGAAGCTGAAGCTCCAATACTTTGGTCACTTGATGTGAAGAGCCAACTCACTGGAAAAGACCCTGATGCTGGGAAAGATTGAAGGCAGGAGGAGAAAAGGGTGACAGAGAGTAAGATGATTGGATGGCATCACTGACTCAATGGACATGAGTTTGAGCAAACTCTGAGAGGTAATGAGGGACAGGGAGGACTGGCGTGCTGCTGTCCATGGGGTGGCAAAGAGATGGACAGGACTTAGTGACTGAATAACAACAATAATAAAGTAAAAGAAAGAAAAAAACATGTATAACAATGAGAAAATCGAGTATTCCTTATTTCAACTAGGTCATACCTGAGAAAAAGGCACGTTGAACAACTAGTATTTATTATACCTGTTGATCTGCCTTCAGAATGAAAACAAAGAAGCTGGGATTTGTGAGCAGCTCACTGCTTTCACACCTGCTATAGGAAGTACAGGTTTGACTTAGGAACTGAAAAAGTAACTTTTAACATTAAGCAGTTATTAGAAAGCCTTCCTCAGACAGCCTGTTTAAGGGTGAATAATCATAGGATGGTAAAGAAGAGGTGTCAGCAGACTTCTGATCAGAAATCCCAAAGGATTCTTGTGTCAATAAAGATGAATCTGAACCAAGATGTGGTCTCAGCTGTGAGGGTGTTAATGACATTCTTCAGAACCAGGCAGTGACCATCTATGATACTTTTTTGCATCTTCCCTGAAAGGAACATCCCTATGAAACCCATAAAATATGACTGTATAGCCACTTTGGGCTATATGATGGGAATGCCAATAAAATGCTTTAAAAATTAGATTTCTTTGAGAATGACATGGGATGCACTACAAGAATTAAGAAAATAAGAGAACATACTCAAATAAGCTCATTCTAGCCTTCAGATAAAATGAATTTAACTTTAAATTGTGACATTCACAGTTATAATTAGCATGAACCATTTCCTACTATGAATATAAGGCTAACAGATTGAACTTTAGTTATTTCACTTTCAAAAGTAGTGAAACTAAATTTTTGGAGAAAATATTTTCTTAAAAATCAAAGAAAATTTTGTGTGATAAAGTATCTAGTGGAAATGTTTTTATACCCATAGTTAATAATGCATCAAAATGAAGATTAATTACTTCTATATAAATAATTATATACTTTTGTAAGTATTACATACTTTTGTATGTATAAGAAATGGAGAGATGGGTAGATATGGAATGAAGAAATTGATAGAACAATGTCAAAGGGAGAGAACAGGCGGTAGGCACAAGGTGTCTACTGAAAATTCTTTTGAATCTGTTGTCTTTAAAATTATTCATGATAAAGTGATGGGAAAAAGAGAAATTGTATGTGAAATCTGCAATGAGTGGCCTTCCAATAAACTATAAGAGAGTTTTTAAAATGAAAATGTTCACATAACTGAAAAGATTCACATACAAACAATGCCAAACCCAATTTCTATGGAGACAATATTCTCGCCATTAAAGATCAAGCTACAGTATAGTCTTAATTAGAGATTTCAAGAAATTGAAAATTGAGCAGTAAAACTGCTATTTTCAACTTTCTTCATCATAACCCAGAATTTTAAAATTTGGAAGTGGAAAAACAAAATACTGTGTGGGTATCAGTCGTGAAAAGTCATAATATAAATGATAGCAATTTATGTAATAAAGTTAAAATATTTCATAAAATTTTCCATGATAGAGACAATTTTCCTCAAATAATCCATTGTGTATACATTTTGATGTCACATTTTCAGTTCATCTGAATCTAAGAATTTCTTTAACACTTTTGTGGACATTCCAGTTGCTATTCTCTTAGCAGAAGAATTTCTCCAAGTTGAAATTAAAGTCAGTGTAATAACTACAATGACTCGAGAAAGTCTGCTTCATTAGACATTAATGACAACAGAACACAAATTACATAAAAATTTCAATTATGAAAACAAAACTAGTAACTCCGTTGGAAGGAAGGAAAGCAAGAAAATAAATTTCGGGAAATAAATACACAATAAATGACATAAATGACTTATTAAATACATGAGTCATCACCAGCCTATCAATGGATCACTCAGACATTTGTAGTAATAATTAAATTCAATTATCTTTGATATCTTTCCAACCTTCACTTTGCACTTACTTTTCAATTTAGATAATATGACTTGAAAAATATGAATTGCCAAAACCAGATTCTAGAAGTAGAAAACCAGAATAGTACTATTTTTAGTAAAGAACTTGAATTTGTAATTAAACACATTCCCCCAAATCTCCAGATCCAGGAGGATTACTGGAAGATTCTTCTCATCAGTCTTACATAAACTTTTCCAGAAAATATAAAAAAGAGCCTACTTCCTTGTTCATTTTATGAACCCAGAAGAACTAATAACAAAACCCAGTGACAAGGACTCTGGAAAGAAAGAAAATTTTAGGCCAGTCATCCTCATAAGCAAAGATCCAAAAGTCTTAAACAAAGTGTTAGTGGTTACTTTAAATCATATATGCTTATGGTATACAGATGAATATTAGCAGTATATAAAAATGACCGGCCATCAGAAACAGTTGGGTTTGTTCTGGGAAGCAAGGTCGGTTTCACATTTGAAAGTGAATCAATGTCATTCACTATGTCAGGAGAATAAAAGAGAAAAAACCAGGATCGTGTTGGTAGATGTATAAAATACATTTTTAAAAGTTCATTACCAGTTCACGGAAAAACAAACAACTCCGCGCAAAGCAGAAATGGAAAAGCAATGTGGCATTGTCAGTGCTTTACCCGCATCCCAGCTGTGACCCTCCCTCTAGGGTTTTTTCTACCCCGGGAGGAGAGTAAGTCAGAAATGCTGGAGGCCTGATGTTTACAACACAGCCCTCACCCCTGCAGATGGGTGGGGGCGGTGGTGGTGGTAAATACTCCAGATTCCTTGCCCCTCTGAACAAGGATATGCGGGGTAGGCCCCCACGCCTCTCAGATTCCCCAGGGCCCTGAGCCTCAGCTGACCAGCTGACCTTGCACTGGGAGCTGGTCTCCGTCCTTGCAGCTCTCTCCTCCCCAAGACCCTGCTCCATCAAATCCAGCCAGCCTGTCTCATTCTGTCTCCTCTGTTCCAGAGACATCCGGCCTCCACCGCAATCCCTCCTGGAGCTGCAGCCGGAAACCTGAGCAGGCAGTGAGCTGGGGTGGTCACGGGCTCGCTTCACCACCCCCTTTACGGAAGTCAGTGAGGACCACCACAGGGACACAAGCAGATGCCCCGCCCGTGTGAGAACTGCGGGCATGGGGAGTGTAGATGACATGGCAGCGTCCGCTCCACCAATCCCACCGGGAACATCTCACCACCGTCTGGCCATCACCCCAACCCTGAGAGGCCGATCCAGCCCTGAGCCATGGCAGGACTCCTGGGGCTGCACTTGGATTCACCTGGGCATTTGCCCAGGGCTGCTTCTCACTAGATGAGATGCCCCAAACCTTGGTGAGCAGGCTCAGGCACCCCTTCCCCAGAGGGCAAGATGTTTTAGAGGAAATATCCTCAGAATTTGGGAAAAAGTCTATTTCCCTTGTACATGATCACATGTTGGAACGAGTCTTTAGATTTCAAATATGTCTTTAGCTTTTTGAAAGTGTTAGTTGCTCAGTTGTGTCTGACTCTTTGTAACCCTTTGAACTGTAGCCCACCAGACTCCTCTGTCCATGGAGTTCTCCAGGCAAGAATACTGGAGTGGGTTGCAATTTCTTTCTCCAGGGGATCTTCCCAACCTAGGGATTGAACCCCGGTCTCTTGCATTGCAGGTGGATCTTTACCGTCTGAGACCGAAGATCCATATACGTGTACACACAGAGATGAGTGTACAATTCATTGAATTTTCACTAATAGAACACACCTATACAGCCAACACCAAAATCAAGAAACAACGCTGGAATTTCATTTTCATCATATTTAGCCTGGCAGTCTGTGTTCTGAGCTGTCGGAAGCTCCCTGAGGACAGGACTGTGTCTTGCTCCTCACCTCTGAGTTTCCAGGGTCCCATCAGAGCACCCACCCTACACAAGGGGCCTAGCTTGCTAAGTACATTTGCTGACTGCAATGGAGGAAGTGGAGCTATGCTCTTATTGGAAAGAAATTGAGCCCCATCTGTAAAACATGAAATTTCTTTCTCCTTCGCTGTTACGAATCTCCTTCTCCCATGTATGTTAATACACAACAGAGCTCAGTAAAATTGCTGTTATTGAGAGTAAATTCAAATAACACACAGCTCAGTCTCTTTCTCTGCACTGTACCTATGAACCGAGCCACCCAGACCATCCCACCCTGGCAGTCGGGATGGTGTGAATAGCTGTGTGTGTTGGCAGAAAAGACACTGAAGTTGGCAAAACCCATGACTGTCTGGCAAGCTGAGCGACAGTGAGAATCTGATTCCGTTCCTCTTGGATGAGGCGTCGTGGGGGCAGCTGGGGTGCAGTCTCCTCGGGCTGAGTGGCCATGATCGTGGTGTGGCCTCGTTAAGCCAGGGGCTCATGACCTTGTCTTTGAGAGACTTGAAAGTGTTACTTCTTTGCTCCCTGCAAATGTGGGGGAAATGTGTTTGGTGATGACATTATCCCAAGCACAGGATGCTCCCCAAGGTGACCAGGGCTGGAAGCAGGAGAGGATCCTGTTAGTTGCAGAGAAGGGCAGGCCCTCTGCCCCCTGCAGAGAAGGGACTCAGAGAAGGGACCAGCCTTCCCTGCATCATCTGGTCACAGAAGCAGCTGTCAACTCCTTTACTGTCTTTTCTTTTTTAAAGAAGCTTTATTGAAATATAATTGGTTTACAGTGTTGTGTTAATTTCTGCCATATGACAAAGTGACTCAGTTACATATATATATTCTTTCCGTACTCCTTTACATTGTGATTTTTCATAGGATATTGAATATAGTTCACTGTGCTATACAGTAGGACCTTGTTGTTTATCCATCCTATGTAAGAGTTTGCATCTGCTAACCCCAGACTCCCAATCCTTTCCCACTCACCAGGGGTCCTTTGCTTTCATGAAGTCTGTCTTGATTCATACCCTCCAGAGGAGGAACCCAATAGAACCTGGTTTATCTTGTGAAGGCAATGCAGAAAGCCTGGTACAGTTGGGAAGAAGTGACACCCTTATATTATCTAAGGAGATGGGAGAGGGCTTCCAGTTGGCACCCCACTGGATGTGGGGGCGCTGGAAGTGGTGCAGGGGGTTGGGAGGAGACACAGCCGGGCAGGCGGCTGTGCGATGTGTGAACTGTTCCAAACCCTCCGAGCTTCCTGCCAGGGCCCTGGATCCTCAGGCTCGTTGTGGAATTTGGATCTGGGACAATTTGCTCTAAAGGGGGTTTGGCATCAACCAGTCATTACTATTAACAAACACTTGGCGAATGCCAACCACATGCCTAATGCTGGAGCAAAGATTTCCTTTGCTTCCTTTCCTCTTCGGTTAGGTTCCCAAGTCGAGGAGAAGATCCCAGACCCCATTACCCAGAGGAGGCTCTTGCCCAGCCCTTCCAACCCCACCCTGCCATCTCTGAAGCCCTGGGAACTTTTTCCAAGGGGCTTTCTCTCTTAAGAGAACATTTCAGATCATCGTAAGTGGTGGCTTTAAACTCTTCACCCCCTTATTATCAAGAGAGAACAGATTTTGGAGAGAAATGTGTCTCCTGACCCAGGCTTAGTCTAACCTGCTCTTTGGGCTGACTCAGCCAGGAGGAGGAGCGGCCGGGCTCTCCTGCTCTGTGGCCTCCACCAGGGCTGTGTCTAAATGACAGTTCTTGGATTACATGGAGGAGTCTTTAAAAATACAGAGCAGGATGAGCTGTGTTTATTTTTAGTGGGCTTTTCCCTGAGATGTCCACCAGCCTATTTCCCTGTCTGTGCATGTGGTCTCGCATGGGACCCATGAAAAGTGTGGGTCCTTGAAGGAAAACGTGCAAGAAAGGTTTGGACAGGGTTCCTCTTCTATTTCCCAGCTGTGGTTTGTGTTTAAGACAATTGGCATTGAGAACATGATAGTTTGACCCTTTTTATTTTTTAAGCAAGAAGTGGTTCTTCTAAATGACAGTGATTCCCATTGAAGAAGACAGGCTCGGGGTTGGAAGAGCATCAGAGGAGATGTCCCAGAAGCAGGGGGCAAGCTAGAGGCTCCAGCACCTTCACGATAGGTTTTCAGCTCAGGATCTATGGGCACCTGAGAAACACATGTGCAACGAGGCTTAGCTGCCAGTGCACCAAATAGAGGCCAGAGGAAAGTAAAGAGTTCCGGGGACTCTGTCACAAGACCCATGTTTCTCTCATGCCCCCTCCCCCCACGTCAGCTGGTGTCTAACCTCAGGCTACATATGTGCCCCTATTAATGTCATCCAAGACATTACCCTTAGGTGGCTTCCTGGCCAGCCCAACAAAGTCCTGGAAAATTTACCACTAAAGAATCATTTATTTATCCATCCTTTCATTGAACAAATCCTTCCTTGGTGCCTCGATCATGTGTTAGAGCATGATGGCCGGGCTCGGTGTGAGTTGCTGGTACTTCTTACTGCTCGAAGTCTTGGCCAGCATCACTGATGAATCACCCTGCTATTTCTTGGAGATCCATGGTACTGACAGCCTCCCCAGACAACACCATCTTCAGTACTGGAGTGACCCAGAGACCCCAGGCTGGACGTCCCTCCCTCACAGACGCTGGTGCTGGGGTCCTGCTCAGCCTCGGCCTGGGGTCTGGTTGGGAGGAAGACGGCAAGTGGTAATGCCTTCCAGATGTCAACAAGATGACGTTACCTCTGCAATTTAATTGCTTGTAATATTGACAGGGTTGAGAGAGGCAGGGAGTAATTAAAGATTTGGAGAAAGCAGAAGTTCAGGTTTAGCAAGTTAATGACATTGGCAGGACACTCCAAAGCCTCAGCCACCTACTCTTTTTGAGAAGAATGTGGTTACAGTGACTGTATTTTATAAACCAAAAATATGGCCTGACGAAGGAATCAAAACCATGCTGTAGAAAAACACCACTCTTGACTTTGGAATTTACTTTTTATAAGTCTTAACAAAGGAAAGAAATAAATCTATATACTTATACATTTTAAATGGCCTTTGGAAAAGAATAAAAGTACCTAAGTTTGGGACTCTCCCAGAAAATCTGCCTTATAAATATGCCTCCAGAGAGAAAAATGACTCTTGTTCACTGGGTCGTGTACATGAGTTTGTGCAATTTAGAAGTTTCCATTTTGCCTACATACTTACTCCCTCGATCAAATCATTGAACTCCTCTGGGTCAATTCTCATGTCCATAAAATGATAGAATTACAGAAATTGCTATGGACCTTTCGAAATTCTATGACTCTATAACTGCCTTAAGCATTTCCTTTCAAAGGTACTTGTCATGTTTTATTAACAAATTGGTTTAGTGAATGGTAGAAGAATGACTGGAGGGACAGTTGTTCACAGCTTCATTTGCTGTGGCCCCTGAGAGCATCATCTGGTGAAGGCAAGATCACATGCCTTGTGTTCACTACTGGGTTCTAGGTGGCTAGACAGGGGATGGCTATTGAATGGATATGTGGATGTATGAATAGATGAATGGATGGACGGAGGGATGGATGGGTGAATG
Source organism: Muntiacus reevesi (assembly GCF_963930625.1). NCBI lineage: Eukaryota > Metazoa > Chordata > Mammalia > Artiodactyla > Cervidae > Muntiacus > Muntiacus reevesi. Next base: position 40,153,057 of record NC_089252.1, on the reverse strand, counting down.
GATAGGTGGGTGGATGGTGAATGATGGATGGATGGATGGGTGGACGGATGGATGGATGGATGAATAGGTGAGCGGATGAATAGAGGATGGATGGATGGATAAATGGTGGATCAGTGGTTAGATGTATAGATGGATGGATGAATGGATGGAGGGATGGATGGATGGATGAATAGGTGAACGGATGAATAGAGGATGGATGGATGGATAAATGGTGGATCAGTGGTTAGATGTATAGATGGATGGATGAATGGATGGAGGGATGGATGGATAAATGAATATGTGGGTAGATGGGTGGATGCATGGATGAGAGGATAGATGGATGGAAGGATGGAAGAAATGATGGATGGATGTACATGTGGATGGAAGCACGGATAGATGTATGGATGGATAGTTGGATGGATGCAGTGTGGATGGATGGATGCATGGATGGGAGGATAGATGGATGGGTGGATGGGAGAATAGATGGATGGGTAGGTGTATGGATGGATGTGTCCATATCTATTATTATATATGTTCATTCAGGAAATGGTTTTTCTTTTCTGGAAGAACATATCATTTTATTAAAATATTTTGTAAAGTTTTCAAACTATATCAAAGTAATCACCCTTACAATCTCACAATTTATGCAACAAACTAACATATACTGATATTCAATTCAACATAAGGTGGTAAAAGAAAATTGCAAAGAAAATATAGAATTTATCTTGTGAACTCTTGGTTGGCCACTAACTGAAGCATTTTAAACAGCTTTACTGATATATAATTCACACACTGTAAAGTTCACCCAATTAAAGTATACAATTCAAAGATCTTCAATAGATTTATAGGGTGGCCCAACCATTACAATAATTTTAGAACATTTTTTTCACTGTAGTAGGAAAATTTTACTCATCAGCAGTCACCTGCCTTCCCTGCTTACTTCCCCTCCCAACTCCCCATCCTAGACAATGGCTAATCTACTTTCTTTCTCTATAAATTTGCCTATTCTGAACATTTCATATAAAGCAGAATTGAAAAAGCTTACATTAGCATAACCTCAGTTATGATATACCCAATTTCTTATTATGGATATTCACATATATCTCCACACTGAAGGAAGCTCACCTAAATATTAACGTTGATGGTCTTTGATCATTTATGCTTATCTTCATTTTCCTGATAATGTGTGTTCCTGATATTTTTCCTGATAACGTGTTAGTTCTCCATCAAAAGTTTGTTTTTCAAAGTTTTTAGAACATTGAAGTCACATTAATTATGCTATGAATGATTGTAAAGGGTTCATAGGATCCTGTTTTTTTGAGGGAATGAAGTATGAGAATTAAATTGAAACATTTCTACTTAACGATGAGCACTTGTCTTTTCAAACTGAGCAGTGTTGACTCTTAGTCTGTACTTTCCCCAGTCTTTTATTATCAATTTTACTTCAACTTATATACGATGTTGTTTGTGAGAGGCTTTGAGATTCTCCCTGGAATGAAGCCAAAGATAAACATATGGGCTAAAAACACAAAGATTGATGAATTTAATGCTCATGCATTAGTTAGAGACGGACAGGAGAGGAAAACCCTTAAGAACTGAAATCTGTAGTGAGGTACAGTCACTTGCCTTTTCAGATTCGCCAACAGGAGAAATGCACACCAGTTTGGAATCTATGTTCTTTTCTTGCTCCCTCAGGATGCTCCTTATGTGTAAGGGAACGTGTCAGATTTGAGAACTCGACAAACTACTTCAGAAACGTGTACAGTGTTTATCAAAAATTCGAGGCTTACTGGATTCAGAGCTCTAGGGGCCACATCTGGGAATTTATCCATCACTGCTCCCTGGGTAACCTTGAGTGGACACAGACGCTCGGAGCCCCAGAATGGAAGCTGAAGGGAGAGTGAGGGCCTCACAGTCTGATGGACACAGAGTTTGCCATCCACTTCCCTCAGGAGGAGGGGGAATTTACCCATCACTGCTCCCCGGGTACCTTGAGTGGACACAGAAGCTTGGAGCCCCAGAATGGAAGTCAAGTGGAGAGCGAGGACCTCGCAGTCTGATAGACACAGGGCCCCTCTAGCCACTTCCCTCAGGAGGAGGCGTGTGGACCTGGTCACTACTGCCTGGACGGTTCCTGGAGAGGCTGCCCTGTCCCTTGGCCAGGACCCCGCCACCCCCACCACGAGCTCAAAGTCCAAAGATTTGGGGGCCCAAGGGACAGGGTTTTCCCAAAGTAGACGATCAGTGTTTTTGTGTAAAAGCCCACTGGCCTCACCAAAAGACTGTAAACCTGTTCCCTGAGTTCAAGGATGCTGAGATGTCGGAGGAAAGTGAATCGAGGATATGATTCATGCTCCTCCTCCATGGCCCTGGTCCCTAGCAGGGCTACCCTGAGGCCAGACTCACTTTTTCTCTGAGGTTCACTTTCAAGGACCACCATCCTCTGTACCAGCTTGCATCTAACCGGGGTCACTCCAGGGGTTTTCTGCCCACAGATGAGGTCTCACCAGGAACCTCGCTTCAAGGGCTTCCCTCATCTCAGGCTTGGTCTTGGAGAGAAATACTTCTTTCCAAGGGGCAAACACAGAACACAGGTAAACATAAGCTGTTTGGGAAAGGGTGAAGTATGAGGTTGGACATTCCTACAATCTGGTTTATATTTAATGTAGGAAAGTGAAGGTGTTTTGGTAAAATTATGGTTCAAGGGGGAAATAATTTGAACTAGACCAGATAGTTTGACAATTTCCACCCTGCTCTTAGGTTTCTGTAGAAAATAAAAGAGCTTCTTTATCAAGAGAAAGAAATCTGAGGGTAGTCTCAGATTGCAAATGCATGAATTAGGGGTGTGTGTGCGCGCGCGCACGTGTGTGTGTGTATATGTGCGTGTGCATGTGTCTGTGCATGTGTGCATACCTGTGTGATTCCAAAGATTCTTTCCTGCTTTCATACTTTCCACAACCCATCAACAACTTAGATTATCAACAGGGTTTCCCTCTTTTTTCATGGAAAATAAGCTTTCTGCCAGGCAGATATGATTTATCCTCTTCGGGATGTGGAAAACAATGAGGCTTCAGAATGTCTTTGCTCTGCTGACGTCCTCCTATCTCCACAAACACCCTTCTCCCCTCCCTGCAAGCAGACCATTTTGTTCTGGTTGCAGCATCGGTGGCAGGCTGTGAGTGTGTGAGTGAGTTACGTGTCTGTGGATGCCGTGTGTGTGTCTGTGTGGGTGTGTAAGTACGTGGGTGAGAGTGTGTGTGAACATTTGTGCGTATATGAATGTGTATATGTGTGTGTGTTCTGTTAGCATCCTAAAATTCATAATGTCTAGAAAACCAAGGTGTCCTGGGTCTTTCAGGTGCTGGTTGCTTATCCAATGCACACAGGTTTAGTCTTTCTAATCCACTCTTGGGTTCTGGCAGCCTAGGGAGCTGGAAGAAATGGATGAGAGTATAGCCACAAGCCTAGTGCCTAGAAATTGGGTCCCCGGCCAGCCCCCCACAGCTAGCACTGATGGATTCCCGACTGGCAGGCCACTTTGGAGCTGCAAGCCCTGCATCACCCCTGAAGTTCCAACCTCGCTGTCGCTTCTGGCGACCTGGCCTCAGGCCCGAGACTATGGGGTCACCTGGAACCCAGATTGTTCATTCCCAGGAGAAATTCTGTGGGTTGCCATGGATGGGCGCTGCTCCCACTGCTGTGGATAAAACTTCATAGAGGATATGTTCTCACATTCGCAAAAGGATTTATTGGAAGGATTAATCCTAAGTGTTTGATCCATTTTCAAAACTAGTTTGCCAGTCACTCCAATGATATGTACCACGAGAGGGACGCTGCCCAGCCAGAGACCCAGCACCTTGTATCCTTGATTCACTTTCTTCCAACATCTCAGCATCCTTGAACTCAAGGTGCAAATTTCCAATGCTGTGGGTGCAGGGCCAGCCTGCAATCTCGTGAGCCGGTACCCTGGGTCGGGGGCTTGCTCAGGGTCTCCGCCACAGACATCTGCACCGGAGTTTCCAAAGGGCAGCTAAAGGCAGCCAGGCCAGGCTGCTCTCCACCCTCATACACTTCTGAGAGGGCAGCCCCCATCACACACTGCTTTACCACTTCCTTCTCTTACTGGAAATAATCCCATCTCCCTCTCGGACTCTCTGCCACAGGGGGCTGGCAGCCAAGTCCCTCACTGAGGGCCCTTGTCCGGCCAGGCAGGCACACAAGGCAAGACAGAGCAGGGAGCGGAGGCTGGGCTCCCGAGAGACCCCAGTGATGTGGGCACCCGGCCGGGGATGTGGCCACAGTGGTAATGAGGGTGAGAGGAGGAGCTTGCGGCTCCCCAGAGGACACCCCTCCACCCCCAGCCGGGACTGACTGCCTCCTTGTCTCTTCCCCACCATCCACCTTGTCCCAGCATTTTCCTTTTCCAAGAGCCCGCTGAGCAGGTTCACTTTTGCAGTCAGTCTCCCTGACGTGCTGCACAGAGGGAAGGGGACCCGAAGATCTCACCAGTGCTCCTCACCCAGGCGGCTCTGCTCCGCGGTGACTCCAGAACAGTCCACTGTCTGGTTGTCTCCCTTCATCCCCCATCAGCTCGCAGGTGGAGAGTCACTGGGCACTTGTGTGTTGTCACAGAGCTGGCAGGGTCCTTTCCATGTGGCAAGGCAGGTGTGGACAATGGTCCTTGGTCACAGAGAGGGTCACGTGCCCAGGGCCCCCTGGTCTGCAGACAGCATCCCCAGATGTGTGGTGGTCGCTGTTTTGGCCTCCATGAACCTACCCTACAGACCAGGTGGTCCAGGTAAACCTCCACCTGAGGACGGCATCCGAGTGACTTCTCAGCCACCTCTCCTTCCTCCTCCCCGGGGCCGCTGGGAGCCATGGCCGGCCCCTTCCCGGGTCCTCTGAACACCTGACACATCTGCGGTGGCCTGTGCGGCTGAGCAAAGGCCCCGGGGCTTCCTGGCGGACGGGCTGATTTTCTTGGCATTTTCTTTGTTGTTTCTTCCTACCGTTCCCATGGGAAAGTGGGAGCTGGGCTGGCCTCCCTGGCACCCACATGGCTGCCGCCCCAGGACCTGAGCAGGAGACAGAGGCTTAGTTCCAGGTCAGGAACAAAGGGCCCATCCCGGAGGCTGGCTGTAAGGGAGAACTTTTCCAGACCACACTCCTGCCCTCCTTGTACCTAGTTCCCATCTCTGGTAACGCAAGGCCGTTTCTAAAGGCTCATCCAGCAGTGGGCCAACAGGTGCTACCCCAGAACTGGGTCCCCAGACCTCAGCCCGATGTCATGTGTTCTCCCACGGGCGTGCATGCTAAGTCACTTCACTCGTATCCGACTCTTTGTGACTCCATAGACTGTAGCCTGCCAGGCTCCTCTGTCCATGGGATTCTCCAGACAAGAAGGCTGGAGTGGGTTGCTATTCCCTCCTCCAGAGGATATTCCCAACCCAGGGATCCAACCCACGTCTCCTGCATTGCAGGTGGATTGTTTACCGACTGAGCCTTGTCATAGGGTGATTCAGATTTTTTAAAATTCTCTAAAACAAGTGATTTTTCTAGATTTACACTGAGCTTAAAGTAGACTTCTGAAAACTTCTCACAGAACAGAACCATTGTCCTGGGGATACTTCCATAGCTTGAGAACCCAGAGAATTTAGGTAAATGTGTCATTTCCACCAGGGGCATCTCTCTGGAAGCAAAGGTGCTTGCCGACACAGTGGAGCAGGATGGAGCCTTGATGCCGCAGGGCAGAGAGCGTATGCCCTTCACGGAGAGCATCTGGCTTCCGGAGGAGTCAGCTGGCATGCCAATCTGCCTCTCTACCTCCCTCACGTTCTCCACCCCACTGACTCATCTGGAAAGAAAGTCTCTTTCTTGATTGACCCCAATATGGGTTAATTAAACTAGAATCCAACTGCTCATCACATTAGCCTTGGAGATAAGCCTTTCCTCCACATTTGTATTGGTATGATTATTTCCAGGTTCTGGACAAGGCGGGAACACCCTCACCAGTATCCTTAAAATTCATGCAGTTTATAACCCTGTTCATACACAAGGTGTGTGCGAACACCACTGGTGTCCCTATTGTCTGTGCTGAGTGTGGGTCTCTTACACACGCATATCTCATGAATCCTCCCTCAAGAGAACTTTGCAGGCGGTGGGAACTGACATTTGTCTTCCCCTCCTGTGTGTCACTTGCTTCAGCTGCTCCAGTTTTCATCCCCTCTAATCCGCACTCAGTCCTGCAAGGGCCAAATAATTTTCCTGGTTTACGTTACAAAAGTGCTGGGAGTCACCAAGGCTTAGCTAAAGCCAGACAGGTGCTGACAGATCAAGTCAAAGTTCGGTGAAACCTCAACACTTCCTAGTTCAGAAATTTCCAGCTACTCTCCCAAAATCAGAGCTAACAAATCCAGCAATGCAGGAACAGGCGATGAGGTAGAAGCTCAGAACCAGGAAGACGGCCCGTGTACCCGGGGGTCAAACCAAAGCAAAGTTCAGCAAAAAGACCGTGATGATAAACATCATAAACGCAGTGGCAGGTGTTTCAATGATTCTGTAGCATCCTTTTTCCCAATAAGCATCTAGGAGGCACTGAAACAGAAATGTTCGTTTTGGATCTATGTGGATTTGCTTGTTGGGTGTCTTTAAGCAGTGGCATTGTATTAATCACTATTCTATTTCCTTCAAACCCAAACTTCATTTGAGTTAGACAAAAATAAAATTCATTAGCATGAACTAGCCGTACTGTGTTTCTTTGAGCCCAACTTAATATTGTCATTGGCCGTGTCCTCATGTCTCCAAGGTCAGAAACACAGCCTTTTTTTCTCACAGAGTCTAGAGGTCAGTGGCTGGTTCCACCACTGGTGGGCATCGCCCAGGGCCATGGGCGCCCAGGTGCAGTCTGTCCCCAGTCTGCCCCTTGGTCAGTGTGGCCTGGCCTGCCTGGAATCCATCGAGACTTGGGGACACTACGGGAACCCTTTCAACTCTACCCAGCATTTTCAAGGACGGCTGATGAGATGCGAGGGTGACCCTGGGGACAGTTAAAGAGATGAAAGGAAGCTGCTCAGATTAAATAAGATTTAGGAAATAAAAGGATTAGCAGGACACAAAAGCTAGACTTAGCCGTTTATTTAGCCAGTGCAGTGTGGCATGCGGGGACGCAGGACATCCAGAAAGAGATAAAAGAGGCTCACTCAGGGGGTCACAGGGCGGCAGGGATGAGCAAGGCCCCCTCCCGAAAGCCTGGCAAATCTTCTGATAATTGAAAACGAGTCAGAAAGGGATCCTTCCCCATGGCTAATTCTGGCGCCTCCACCAAATAATAAGAAGAGATACAATGAGCAGCCATCTCCCAGACTGGGGGTAGGGCGCAAAGAAGCTTAGGATGCAGAAAGCCCATTTTATGGTAAAGTCTTATCCACAGATCATTTCTATCGAGAGCAACAAAGCAAAGGTTAAAATTAGGGGGGTGGGGGTCGATATCATTTGTGGGAAGTAAAAATCTCCAGGATCCTGTCTTCTGACAGCTTAGGTGGCACTAGTGGTAAATAACCTGCAGGAGATGTAAGAGACTCGGGTTCAATCCCTGGGTCAGAAAGATCCACTGGAGGAGGGCATGGCAACCCACTCCAGTATCCTTGCCTGGGTAACCCCATGGATGGAGGAGCCTGGCGGGCTACAGTCCATGGGGGCACAAAGAGTCGGACACAACTGAGCGAACTAGCACCACTGGTCCCAAGTCTGCAAGGTGATAACCCCAAGACCAAACACTCCGTGTCATTTACACGACTGCCACTCACACATCTGCAGCTAGCTGGGAGGATGCCCTTAAACATCCACTTCTCTGGCTGAACTCACCTCTCTCGGTAACGCCAATGATTTGAATCCTGGTTCTCTCCTGGGGGCGGTCACCGGAGGAGGGTGTGGTTCCGAGCCTTCTTCATAGCTGCTATGCCCAGAATCCCTGGGTGGCGGGGGGCGGGGGTGGGGGGCGGCTATCTCCCCGATCTGGTGTCTTCTAATCCCTGGATCACTGTACTTGTTAAACATCCCCTGAGGCTGTCGATGCAGAGTCTGCTCCAGTGCGAGGCTACAAAGCCAGCCACCGGCAACCAACCTCAAGAGGTAGAGTTGGTGGACATGACCCACCTGCTCATTTCCAGGGCACCTGATGGCTACCTGGTATCCACCAGAGCTGGAAGGGGGTGTTTAAGACACAGTCTCGGCCCTGGAGGAGCTCACGGTTCAGGGCAAGGCATCCATACAAACAGCTGGAATTAAAGCTGATAAAGAAGCAAGTTTGGAAGAGCAGTTTTGGGAACTTCTGAATGTTCTCAAGGAGACAGCGAGGGAAGGACTTTTCTCAGGAGGAGGACTGTGGCGCGTGGGGTCATGGAGGCAGGTAGGAATCTGGCATGTTGAGAAAACCACAAGCAAAGTTGAAAGGCTTGTAACCCAGAGTGAAGCGAAGTGGGAGAGGGAGGGAGGAGGGGATCTTACTCCAGCCCCGGACAGGGAGACCTGATGGAGGTGACATGTCTGCCTGAGACTAGTGGCTCCACACAGGTGGAGCAGGGGGCAGAGGTGACGGACTGCCATATGTTACCTGCCGTCACAGTGATAAGGGCCACCTTGAACTTCATGTGTTACGACTCCTGTGAGTCCATTTATAGAACTCATTTCCCATAGATCGTATTTTTCACTGGAAATGGCATATTGTCATAAAGACTTCAAACAGGATAACACAAAGCTAGAACAATAAAGGCAACCCTAAATTTTATTTTTAGAAAGCCATATAGCTGAACTGATTTTTAAGAGAAAATAAAAGAAAGGACCTCAGCCTTGGGAACTGAGAGAGCTAAGTTATTTACCATTTTTCGACTGTTCAATTTCCGCTGATAGAAACAGGAAGGAAGCCGTAAAGGGCCTGTCCATTGAAAAGAGACCAAAGTAAGAATGCAAATAAATACTGCGGCCCAGTGGTTATGGTAAGTGACGAGCTCCAAGGGTTTCCACATCCTCTCCAGGGAAAAGAATGTTTTATGCTAATTTTTCGATGGTGATTGATGGCACTTAACCTAATACGTAGATCCCAATGAGAAAATAAAAATTTCCTCGCAGAAGATATTTTTCTGCTCCATGCCAGTTCCAAGGCCTCAGAAGCTTAAAGAGGCAGAAGTGTTTTTGTTCCAGTCAAACTTGATCGAGTCTTAAATCATCATAATGAGATTTTCAGCGGTAACAGCATGTTCTCTGCTTCTATTTTCCTTGTTTCTGAGGCTTCCATGCAAGTCTGGTTTTGGTTGTGGGGAGAATGAGGCCATGTTATTTTCTCCGAGAGAGACAAGGAGATGCCCTGGGGTCTGGGGCTTGTTGAATGTGTCCTTTGTCAATCGGCACCAAGTGTCCACGGGACATCAGCAAAGCCCCGTGGGAAGCCAGCAGCGGTGCGTGGACCAGTCTGTCATGCCAGGCCAGCGTGGCAGCGCCATCAAGACAGCTGTTCCTGTTTGGCTTCTCACTTCAAAGGCTCCTGCCTTCCTGAACATGCATCCCGAGTTTTATTTTCCAGGGCTGCAAACCACCCCGTCCCTAAGGGCACAAAAGGTCAAGCTTTCATCCCAGGCCGAGAGGAATATGCACTTGGATCCTTTCCTTTTTTGTTTTCCTTCAGGGAAGTCATAAAACCCGCTTTGATAATTAGTAAACAGCCAGCATGTTCCCAACACTCATAAAACATAAAGGCGACACGAAAACCCAGCTCTGCTTTCAAGTTTTGAGCAGGCTCCTGTTTTGGGGGTCCTATCCTTCCTCCGAACGCAAGCGCGTCATCCAAGCCACACTGCTGGGTCCTGAGAGGAGTGGAACCAAGGTCAAGTTTCTGTCCCTGGTCTTCGAGGTCAGTTCCCTGAAGGTGGAGGAGAACCAGCCTGGCCTGTGACTGACCAGAGGCCACAGTTACAGCTGAGAAAGTTACTGAACTTTTCATTAGATAGTGGAGCTTCTTTGTTTTTTTTTCCTCTTTCTGGTAAACTCAGTAACATCACTTGGGGCACGCAGGAGAATTTTTAAGCTGTTTCAAATTACTTTAAATTTCTCAACCCAGCCTCTTCATTAATTCAAGGAAATGAAAATATTAGCAGCCAAATTTGAATCCCTAATATGTGGCTGCCTGCTGCCACATCATAGGATTAGCAAGCTGATCGCCTGTCTATCTACTCAGCCTAATGGCCCCAAAATGAACAGAAACCTCCTACGGCCTCATCTGTATGACATTCAGCAGAGAGAGCCTTGGCCGTGGCAGTCAGGCCACTTAGGGGCCGCTCTATGAGGAATTTACACACAGGTTAAAACAAACTGTAAGGAAATAGGGAAACTAGAGCAGAATGATGTGCAGGTATCATTTTCATTCTTAGAATTGCTGTTAGTATGTTTATAATATTATTCCTATAAAAAAATAAGGAGTCCTTGGTTGAATATGCCAAAATAGGGTCTTGACACAGCACTATTGTGACATAAATAATCCCGCTGTGCACTCACTCAGCTCCAGAGTCGACTCAGAGTCCCCTCCGTGTGGTGCCCCCACAGCACCAACCACAGCAATGGTTCCCCTGGCATCCCCTGAATTGAGTTAACTCCAAAAACCCACTTCACTTGGGCTTCACTTCTGTTCACCTCTCAACACTCTCCTGTTGTCTTCAACCCTGTAGGCAAGGTGCTCACAGTCTAAGGGAAGAGTTCTAGTAACAGAAAATTTGGGGCTTAGTTTTATTTTTATTTATTTCATTGAGATACAATTGACAAACATTATATTAGTTTCAGCTGTATGACATAATGGCTTGATATCTGTATTCACTGCAAATTGGTCACCGTAGTAAATTTAGTTAGCATCCATCACCACACACAACTCACAGAAAGTGTTTTTCTTGTGATGAAAACTTGTAAGGTTTACTCTTGTAGCAGCCCGTTGTGCATTAAGTCCCCAGGACTTACTCACCCTCTAACTGGAAGTTGTGCCCTTTGACCCCATCGCCCATTTCACCCTCTCCCTCCCCCCACCTCTGGCTACCGCCCCCAATCTGTTCCCCTATGTATGAGTCCAGTTTTTATTTTTTTAAGAGTCCACATATGAGTGATAGCATATGGTGTTTGTCTTTTTCTGTCTGATTTACTTCATTTAGTGTGATCATCTCTAGGTTTAGACATGTCACAAAGGCGGGATCTCATTCTTTCTGTGTCCAGTATGACTTCTCTGTGGTCTCTTGTCCTGTCCATGTGGCTGGAAGTGAAGGGACATGAGATTGGGGGACAAGGGACATAGATCCACAAGTCACCTTGTGGAGGAGAGCTGCTAGAACCCCCCCGTCCCAGGATCTAGGAGAGAACTGAGCTCTGATGGTGCTAATACCGTCTTTGGGGTTATTTGTCACAATGGCCAACATTTGTCACCCTTCTAAATCACGACAACTCTAGGATATCTGTCTGGAGAGTCTCCCCACTTACTGTCTGATCTTAAGTCTGTTTTCTTTTCTTTTTGCCACTCTGTATAGCATGTGGGATCTTAGTTCTCCAACCAGGATTGAACTCACACTCCCTGCAGAAATGTGGAGTCTTAACCACTGAACCACCAGTGAAGCCCCAACTCTGTTTTCACAAAGAAATAAACCCTATGTCCCTTTGGAAGACACTAATTCACTTTCCCAATCTCAGTTCTTACATCTGCAGTGAAAAGAAAAATCGTAAGATTCTCCAAAATGTTGAAAACAACACATGGCCTGACACACTTGTGTTGCCAACTTCATGTTGTCTGTGAAAATCCAAAGAGCTCTAACTGGATTCCAAATGTCTTGGTTTGGAACTGTTTTCCCCTCATGTTGTTCCCTTTGCCCGAATGCCTTTTCCCTCCCTCTGCCTGGCACAACCCACACACTCCAGGTCCTGCTCAAGTGTCCAGCTTTCTCTGCTGTGTCTCTGGGCCCCACCCCCCAAGGTTCGTCCTCCTCCACGCCATCATGGTGAAGCTTGTCCGTGACTTCCCAACCAGCCAAGTCTTCTTTTCAGTCTTTATTCTGTTTGCCTCTTTGGCGTTTGTTAGTACTGAAAATCCTCTCTTTATTCAAAAAAGAAAAGATTTCTCCTTTCATTTGAGAGTCCCTTCTTCTTGTGGATACACTGGGTACCTTTTCACCATCCTTCTCAGCCCCTTGCCTGGCTCCATCCATGCCCATCATAGATGTTAATGTTTTCAGGATCATCTCTTCTCACTTTACCAGCTCACTGAAGACTCATCGCTCCCCTTGGTTTCCATAAAGAGCAGCAAGCCCATGACTAGGCTGGGTCTCCAGCTGACCTCTCCCCTGGGCCCTGTTTCCAACTGTCCACTAGGAATCTCTACCTCGACCTCCCAGTGCTGCACACACAGCCCTGTCTCCTCCTCCCCAGCCCCCTCGGCCTCCTGCCACTTTTGTTCCCCAGCTGATAGCTGCCCAAGCCAGGGTCCTCCAGGTCCCTGTTCTTCTCCTCCCGGTCCCTGTTCTTCTCCTCCCCTTCTTCGTCTTCCACATACAAGTTACCACCAGCTCCCACTAGAATTTCCTTGGTGTTAAGAAAAGAACAGCCCACATGTTGACTCACCTCCTTCCTAGTTATAGTCTGTTAGTCGCTCAGTTGTGTCCAACTCTTCACTGACCCCATGGACTATAGCCCACCAGGCTCCTCTGTCCATGGGATTGCCCAGGCAAGAATACTGGAATGGATTGTCATTTCCTCCTTCAGGGGATCTTCTCAGCCCAGGGATCTAACCCGGGTCCCCCGCATTACAGGCAGATTCTTTACTGTCTGAGCTACCAGGGAAGCCTTGCATCAATTTACTTAATCTTTCTGAACCTCTTATCTGTAAAACAGGGATAATAATGTGAAATTCTCATGAGTGTTGCAAACAGTAAATGAGAAAAGGTGTGGAAAATGTCTAGTGGGAGGCAGACCAGATACAAGTTTCAGTTTCGCGTTTTTCCTAAAAACCCACATTCCCGCTGCCTCGGCTCAGGACTTCGTCACCTCTCACCTGGGTTATTGCAGTGGCCCCAGCTCTGACATCCCACCTTCCCCTGATCACGCTCGACCCATCTTGCTCAGAGCTTGCAAGGTGAAAAGTCCAGAGACTCAAGCCAGCTTTGAGAAGGGGCGTTTCGGCAGGAATGCCAACAGCTCTCGGGCCAGCAATGACCTTGGACTGTGTCCAGGCCTAAGCAGACTCCAACCCACTCCCCTCCTTCTGGCCCCCAAATCTGGAATATGGGGAAATGTAATAAAATATCAGGTTTTATTTCTATACATGTTTAATACTAAGGGAAGAATCCCTAGGTGCCAGGAATGAGAGGCTCAGATTCAGAGCAGCAGTAAGAGATGAACCAGGGGTGTCCACCCAGATGTTTCCAGAGCTCTGCCTCCTGCAAGACCAGCACGGGGTCGGGAGAACCAGCCCAAGAGGGAAGTGGAAACTGCATGCATGAAGCTCCTGCCTCAGTTCTTAAAGGGCTAAGTAAAGGGGGACCTAGTCCTGCTCCTGGGCCTGGATGAGCCACCAGAGGCTGGCCACCCTCCCAGTGGACACAGAACCCAGGATCTGCCTGGGGTGCTCAGAGCCCCAAATCTGACTCCAAGGGATGCATCCCCAGGCAGTGCTGGAGTGAGCACAGTGCTTTCCCCTGGGGCCACACCTGATGCCCAGGTCACCTGTGTGTCCCTCAGACATGGCACCTGCCAGAGCTGCGTCCTCAAAGATGACAACATGAGGACCGTGACTGCCTGGGCGACCAGGCGCCTCCTCTCTGGGCCATGAGCTTCTCCAGGGCAGACTGCAGCTCACTTGTCCTGTGTCCCCAGCACCCCGCCCACCCCTACGACATGGGCAAGACTCAGTGCCGCCTGCCCTTGACTTGTGAGTCCAGCCTTCTCCCAGGTTTGTCACCACGAGTGAGTCCACAGGGGTCCTGGACACCAAGTCCCAGCTTCCCTGATGGACAGATGGGGAAACTGATGCATGGCTGGGGAGGGAGCCTGACCAGGTCCCGGGCCTGGAGGGGGATGGAAGCCTCCCACAGCATCCAGCAGGTAGGAGGAGTCTGTCCACATTGGTGCTGGCTCCACCGGCAGAGCTGGTGCACCAGAGTGGGGGAGTGGACATCCCCGTATCTATCCCATCAGCTCTGAAGAAACAAGCACCCCCAGGCCTACCACTGCAGGCTCCCTGTGTTCTTTACTGTGTCTCCCTCAGTGCAACCTGGACCCCCAGCAAAGGTCTGGCCCCCAGGCTTTGGAGTTTGTGTCTGAGGCTCTCCTGACCCTGGTGTCACAGGCAGGGAAAGAACAGGGTCCCCTGGGCCCCTTCAGAGGCCCACGACCCTGGCCTGCCCGAGCCCTTCCACCACACTGGGCGGGGCTCACAGGAAGCCCTGGGTAGCTCTCAGGCAGGAGCCTGCAAAATTCTTCCCAAGACTGATAAACTCCTGTTTGGTTTGGATCGGAGGAAAATGAGGTGCTCAGGATAATAGAGACAGACAGGGAGGCAGCGGGACTCCAAAATGGGAGCAAAGGAGAATTATTGCTGGGAACCTACTGGGGGAGAGTCCTGGGACCAGAAGCTTGGGGTTGGGGACATGGGCTCAGCCGGCCTCCCTCCCCCCAGGCCTGGGATGGGGTCAGTGCTGGGCTGGGGCTGCAGGAGGACCACCAGGGCAAGTCTAGAAATCAGACCCCGTTAGGGTGGCTGCTCCCAGGGACAGGTACCCCTTCTCCACATGAGTGGCAGCAGGAGAAACCCCGAAGGGAAGCAGGAAGCAGGTGGTGGCTGTGCTGCAAAAGTTCCACCCTCCCTCGCAGTAGGGTGATGGGAGTATCCATTTTGGGAATGGCAGTTATGCTGGAGACCTAAGAGACATGGGGTCGGTCCCTGGGTTGGAAAGATTCCCCTGGAAGAGGACACAGCAACCCACTCCAGTATTCTTGCCTGGAAAATTCCATGGACAGAGGAGCCTGGCAGGCTACAGTCCATAGAGCCACAAAGAGTCAGACATGACTGAAGTGACATAGCATGCATGCACATGGTGGAGAACGCTTTGTCCCCAGCGACGCATGTTGGACTGACTCTGGGGACTTTGTTTTGCTGAGTGAGGGATGAAGTTGAGACAGAAAGCAGAGGATGTTGGGTGGTAGGGGGGAGGGTGGTTTCAGGGCCAGGCCAGGGCCCAGTAAGAGGAGAAACAGCTGGCGGGGAAAGAAGCTTTGGGATTAAAGAGATGTCTGTGGGGAGTTTCAGCTACTCCGAGTGGTGGACTGTGACTTTTCCTTTGCCCCTCTCCAAGAAACTTTCCTGAAAGTTCAGGGAAATATGCATTTCTTCCTCAGGCTCTGCAGGATGATGGCTTTGGACCCTGGTTGGTGTGGGGTGAGAGTCGACTTTCCTGTGGCCTGCCCCAGCTGGGTTCTGCTCTTAAACAAATTGTTTTGATGGAACTTCCCATGCCAGGCCTCAGACAGAAGTGCCAACTTGGCCAGAATAAAGGAAAATAGTTTCTTCTCTTATCTCCACTCCCAGAACTCTGCCACTGTAGTTAAAACGTAATGATTTATTAATAATTTAATGCAGTATGGTCCTTCTTGAGAAATTTTGTGCTTTGTTTCTCATGGTGGCAGACCCATTAGGAAAGAATAGAACTAAAAACAAAAAATAGAAGTTGCTAGGCACGGCCTAGGAAATAAAAACCGAAATAGGCTTTTTTTTTTTTTTGAAATAGGCTTTTTTAAATCCCCAAATTCTAGGCTTACTGAGGATACTTAATCCAGATGGTCCCACAGTGAACGCAGGTGAACTCTGGGAAGTTCAGGGCAGAAGGAGAGTAGCTCCATGTGGGGCAGGTCAGGGCAGAGGGTTCACACTGATTTCTGTGCCATCAACTTGGACGGCGAGGCCCTGCACAGTTGGGCCCTGGATAGCAGGTTCCTGGGACACCAACCAGAAAACTGGGGCAGGACCAGGCTTTGGACGCATTACCACCTTCACCAGTGGAAAGGACCTCTCCTAAGTCCAAGTGCCGTGCAGACTAGGAAACACCTCACAACACCCTCTCTTGTGTGTGTGTGTGTGTGTGTGTGTGTGTGTGCGCGCGCACTAGTTGCTCAGTCATGTCCAACTCTTTGCGACCACATGGACTGT
This sequence comes from Muntiacus reevesi, assembly GCF_963930625.1. Lineage (NCBI taxonomy): Eukaryota > Metazoa > Chordata > Mammalia > Artiodactyla > Cervidae > Muntiacus > Muntiacus reevesi. Next base: position 40,136,859 of record NC_089252.1, on the reverse strand, counting down.
AGCCTGCCAAACTCCTCTGTCCACGGGATTTTTCAGGCAAGAATACTGGAGTGGGTTGCCATTTCCTTCTCCAGGGGATCTTCCCGGCCCAGAGATTGAACCCAAGTCTCCAGAATTGCAGGCAGACGCTTTACCATCCAAGTCTTATTGTTGATTTATTTTCTACCCCATCTTTTACGACCCTGTTAAAACTCTGCCCCCTTCACGGAGTTCATGACATTTTATCCTCTAAAAATTCGGAAAATTTTTTCAAATTATTTTGAATTTCATAAAATTACAGCCCAGTTTTCCAATTATCCCACAATTATATCACTGTGTAGATATGTATTGTTTTGCTCACGACTTTTTTCTGGAGTATGTGTATATATGGTCCCCCTAACTAGAGTAATATCATAATAAGCAGGGGCCTCTCAGAGTAGATTTATAGTGGATCCTCCATGAGTCATTCTGCTGATTGGATGGACTTGGGTCGCCCACTGGTGCCATAGAAGGCCTGTTTTGGTCTGTGTATAGTTGAGATAGGGCTTCCCAGGTGACTCAGCTGCAAAGAATCCACCTGCAAAGCAGACGATGCAGACTTGATCTCTGGGTCAGGAAGATCTCCTGGAGAAGGGAATGGCTACCCACTCCAGTATTCTTGCCTGGAAAATTCCATGGACAGAGGAGCCTGGCAGGCAATAGTCCATGGGGTTGCAAAGAGTCAGACACAACTTAACTAAACTACCACCACCACCACCATAATTGGGATGAATTTTTCACTGATAACCCAGACATAACCCTGGGTCACAGGAAATTATTCTTCTGAAAGAATGACTTTCAGCAAAACCATGGCCTGTCTCTGGAATTCTGTAGATAATTCTGCCCACAAGTATCAAGGAAAACATTGAACAAAAAGTCGGGAGAGGGATGAGTGCTCAAAAGTCCCTGGTCTCAGAAATAGAGCTCTGTGCACCAGGGGATGGATCCCTCTGCCTGCAAAGAAGCTTCGAGACCACAGGATGGAGGTAGTTAGGAAGGCCCGGCTTTGTTAACAGAATCTCAGAATGCTAAGCTGGAGGACAGACCCCTTAGAGTTTGAGGGAGGTCGTCCTGGTGACAAATAGAAGAAATATTGTTTACTACAATAGGTTATAAACATATGGGGCAAATTATGCTGAGGATGTCAGGGGAACTTGTAAATAGATTCAAAATGAATTTAGACGCATTCATGCATAATAGACCTTATTAGTAGGTCTTGAGGGCAGATTCTGTTGGGCTCATTACTCCTTTCAGACCAATGAAAAAGAAGGAAAATGACGAGATTAGAACTATAACATTCAAGCAACACACGTTGCCCCTCACTTGGGTCAGAGACATCATGCTTTGGTGTGGGGAATCACTAACCTGACATTCCATAACATTTATCAGGTCCTTATCTTTTAATTGGGCTTCCCTAGTGGCTCAGAGGTTAAAGCATCTGCCCACAATGCGGGAGAACTGTGCTTGATCCCTGGATCAGGAAGATCCCCTAGAGAAGGAAATGGCAACCCACTCCAGTATTCTTGGCTGGAGAATCCCATGGACGGAGGAGCCTAGTGGGCTACAGTCCATGGGGTCACAAAGAGTTGGACACGACTGAGCGACTTCACTTTCACTTTTCACTTTCTTTATCTTTTAATATCCTGGAGTCAAGCGCCTTGGGGTGTGTCTACACTGAATGGAATTAAGTGAATTTAGGAGGCAATGGAGGTATTGGTCGGAAAATGGTTGATGTTTCTGGGAGAAAAGTGGCTTTATCAATACTAAATAATTTCTGAATACAGACGACTTCTCCCATTCAGATAACCCAGTTAAGTCAATCCTGGCATCTATTCAACCTTAAATTAGTACATATGGCCCCGACTTGTGCCCATTAAACGTGTATTAGGACTAGCCGCTATCAGTTGATCTTGCCCCAGAGACAGGAGGAGGGCTGTGATTTAAACCCCCTCAAGTAGAAATGCTTTCCAAGTGACTCAGTGGTAGAGAATCCGCCTACCATGCAGGAGACACAGGAGATGTGGGTTCAATCCCTGGGTCAGGAAGATGCCCTGGAGAAGGACATGGCAACCCACTCCAGCATTCTTGCCTGGAGAATCCCATGGACAGAGGAGCCTGGCAGGCTACAGTCCATGGGGTCTCACAGAGCTGGACATGACTGAGCGGCTAAAGCACACAGCAAGTAGAAACATAAGTGAGAAACACTGTCCTCAGCCACAAAGAGAAGCATTCCCTCGACTGCAGACAGTGGAGCATCCTTCCAACAGTCTGGAATGGTTCAGACACTTAGTGGCTTGGACAAGAGGTCCCAGGAGGGATGAGTACCCAGGAGGACACACAGCAAGGGGTGTGGAGGTGAAGGCCAGGCCTGCCCCCAGGACTCCCATCTGGGGTACCTGGCACTAAACCATGTTCACACTTTGCCGATTAGCTTGTTTGAATACGGGATGAAGGGTGGTGGACTTTGATGTCTGGGATGAAAGCTATTTTATTCCAGGATTTTATTGAAAATGCTAACATTAAAAGAAAGCATCTGCGTTTACAGTTGGAAGGATGTTTGGGCATCTGGCATTCAGAACGCCATGTTCAGGGACATGTCAGGAAGCAGATGACTGAGGACCGAGATGAAGAGTGGCAGTACCCACCTCAAGAAATCAAAAGATGTGCCCTCCCTTCTCCCACAGAGAAGGCCTCCCTGGGGGAGGGGACACCTGCCCACGTGGCCTGCTCTCAGTTGTTAGTGGCTTCTGTCTCCGTGGCCAGCAGACTTCTGACTATCCCGGTCTTCCTCCTTGATTTTGCTCAAGGAGTTTGGAGAAACGTAATACAGGATCAGCATTCTGTTTGTCTGATATTTTAAAAACCCAATGCTCGTGACCTGTGTGCAATTACAGACCACTCCAGCCACCTCCACTGGAGAATCTGTTGCCAACCCAATGAACATTCAGTCTCGTTTGAGCTTGACCCACATCATAAACCACACTTTATGTCACCACCCAGGACACACAGAGACACTCATACGCGTAACTGAAATGCAAGTTCCCTGAAATAAAACTCAGCTGGACCACCTGAGCCACGTAGCTATTCTCTATTCTAGGGACTTATTTTGGTAAACGCTGATCAGCACGCTCTCAGAGCTTCCTGACCCACAAGTGGTTCATGACCTGCAGGGGAGAACCTGAGTAGGTGAGTCCCAGAGTAGGACGCACTGAGCCTTTGGGCCAAGTTCAAGGGCACCACCCCTCTGCTTGCTCCTGGGAGCACTGGGGAGATGCAGGGTCTTGAAATGTGTCATTGGCATCAGCCAGCTTCCAGCGGAGGTTTCTGGACCCTGGCTTCTCTGGCAGGACTGCTAAGGAAAGAAGCTTCTTTCCGGGCAGAAGATGGACGGGCATGGCCCATGAAGAGCCAGCGAAGGTTCTGCATTATCAACCCACCCATGCACCATCCTCGCTCTGTAGGGGAGGGCTGTTGATGATCCGGTTTGGAATTCTGTTCCTCTAATTATTTCAGTCGACTGAGGCACCCGTGTCTTTTCATTTTCCTCCTGAAACGACTGGTTCTGAAAGCTGAGGTTTCACATCAGAAAGATAATGAGAACCTTCATGACTCTGGGATGAGATGCAGGAAAGACACTGGTGGGACCACTCCCTGGAGACGAGGAGAGGCGAGCCCCGGAGGATGTGGGACTTTCTGAAACAGCCTGGGCCACCACGAGGCACATTTATTCAGATTCTATTTTTCTAGCTTTTTTCTGAGAAGTGCCATTTGCCTCTGAGTCTCAGAATCGTGGAGACAGGGAGAAAGGCTATGAGGGTAGCAGCTCTGGTGCCACGAAGTCACTGCCCAGAATGAAAGGTTTGCCATCAGATAAGTAGCACTGGGGGAAAGAGGTCAGGAAGAGGCCAGGAAGAGCAGGCCACGATTTTCCTAGATGTCACCAAAAGAAAACCAGACAAGTGTTAGCTTTGGGCCTTGTGGGAACCCAGACAACCAGGTGAGACATTTAAAATCCACGCTGTGTAACTGTTTTGAATTTGTGATGCTGGATGGCCAGCTTGTCTCATGTTTGCCCCTGAAACCTCATAGAGAACAAAGTCTTATCTCCACGTTTGTGCAGACATGTTGGAAATTGTCTTCGATAGGATCTTTTGGGGGACTTTCACGGAGGAAAATAAACTGTGCTCCATTACTTCAAAAATGCTGATTTTAAAACTTCTCTCTTTTTTTTTCTTGGTATGATGCCCAGATACAACTTTCCACATTCCCTGTTTTTAAAGAAATTTCTGAATTCACAGTGTGGCCAATTGAAACCTGTGGTCTTCATTCATGGGTGTTTTGGGTCGAAAGGAAACTAGCTGGTGGAGAAGGTCAGGGTCTTGGCTCTGGGCGACAGGATGGCCACTGAACAGTAGGAGTCCCGCTCACTTGCTAAGCCCCCAATTTATCGGACGGCACTGAGTTTCATCCTGAGGGAGGGAACCACTCTTTCTGGGTGAAAACAAGAAGAGCATGAGTGATATCTGTGACCTTGAAGACAGGCAGAGAGTCCTGCCCATTTTCAAACTCTTAATGCCACCTTCCCAAGCCATAGAGATGGTCAGAAACAAAACACTGGCATTATTCATACATTAGAAAAAGAACAGAAAATGATCAGCTGTCTGCAAACCTAGTTCTCCTTCACTCTCTCCAAGTCCCCTGATAAATGCACTGCTTCTCCTTGACTTGCCCACGCACCCGGGGAGGGTGTTTCCAGGCCAGCAGGTCAGGGCTGGCCCTGCCATCAAAGGGAGCTCTGTCCGGTGGCTGCAGCTGGACCAAGTCAGGTCCGTGTGGTCAGGAAGCAGTCTCTGCAAACTCCATCTGCTCTCTGCCCAGGTACCTCTGCAGTTGACTGAGGGCATCCTCGCAGGCCCCTGGTGGTCACCTCTAACCTTGAGGGCAGCCCCCTCCCACCCTGAAGGCACACACCCCCAGCCCATCCTCATGACCCCATGAGAACCTTCCACACTCAAGCCAGTCAATCCTCCAGCTTGAAGGAGAAAGAAGTGAGCCACTCTCTCTCTCTAGGGTGTCGGCAGAGTGGCGGGAACACTGCACCATTGACAGCCCACACGCCACGTGATCCCCTGCAGCCTGCATGGTTTTTGAAAGACAGATCAGAGGTGCAGCCAAGATTTCATCCCTCTGCCAAATTCCTCAGCTATAGTTGTCAGTGAGAGGAGACGGTTTTGAAACTGGTGCAGAAGAGTCTCACCATCGTATTTCTACATTATATCAAAATATCTGTTTATGTTTATTAATACATACACGCTCTCAGTATAGATTATTTGCCATTGGAATATGCTTTAGTCTCTGAAAAGCCAGAGCAGTTCTACCCTAGCAAAGCTGGACACGCTCTTAGAGGGCAACAGCATGCTCGTGAACTTGAGCCTGCCTTAACCTTGTTGTTGTAGGGCCGCAGAGCGGGGAGCGGAGCTGCCGGCCTCCAAGGCCAGGGCTTCAGTATGCTTTGTGGGGCTTGTCGTGACCTGTCGCAGGACAGAGAGCCTGCTCCAGGGCAGGAAGTACTGCTCGCTGCAAACAAGACCTAGAATGTCCCCAAGTGGCTAAGGAAAAGCAGAAGACAGAAACTGGCCTCGGAAGCCACAGGGGGCACAACAGAAAAAAGACAGACACACGACCTAGAGGACTTCGGTGTGGGGTGACAAGCTGAAGCTATGTCCCCAGGGTTCTGTCTTCATGGTCTGGGTGGACCCAGGCTCTGCACCTGTTAAAATCTGCCCAGCTGATTCCTGTGTGCAGCCTGGTTGAGAACCGCTGGTTTAGAGAAAGCGGATGTTGCTCAGTCTTGTCCAACATTCTTCGACCCCATGGACTGTAGCCCTCCAGGCTTCTCTGTCTCTAAGCAAGAATACTGGAGTGGATTCCCATTCCCTTCTCCAGAGGATCTTCCCCATCCAGGGACTGAACCCAGGTCTCCTGCATTGCAGGCAGATTCTTTACCATCTGAACCACCAGGGGTTTAGAGAAGAGTGGTGAATAAGACAGACTTCCTGCCCTGGAGAGATTCAGTCACTCTTAACAAACGTTTTTGCTGCCTTCAAAGGGCCCTGAGCTCCTTATTGTTAATACAAGAAAAACAAAACACAGACTGTCCCGAATTGCCATTTCTCACACAGTTTGGCAAATATCCTCAGATTTGGGGAAAAGTGGGATGCTCATATACTGAAGGTGAAAGTGTAAGGATGACACAACCCCACGCCGGGCAGTTTGGAAATACCTGGCAAAATTTCCAGTGCACACACTCTTTGACCCAGCAGTTCTGCCTCTGGGAATCTACACTTCAGAACAAGTTGCACACATACAAAATGGCATGTTTACAAAGCTAGTCATTGCAGCACTCTTTGCAGTGATCCAAAGACACTGGAAACACCCCCAGTGTCCATCCGCATGAGGTGAAGTAAATGAATTATGATGCTCTACACACTGAAATACTATGTGGCCGTGAAAAATGATGGGGACGTGGTCTGAAGAGGGGTGCGTAGAGAAGTCACAGGCTAAGGGGGAGACGGGGAGGTGTGGGGGTGTGGAGGCAAGTGGGTTCAGGGAGTCAGACTTCCAGTTACAATGTAGTGAGTCTTGGGGCTGTAATGTACAGCATGGGGACTGTAGTTATAATACTGCGCTGCACATTTGAAAGTTACTAAAAGAGTAGATTTTAAAAGTTCACATTGTAAGAAAAAAAATTATAACTATGTGAGGTGATGTTAACTAGACACTTCGGCTATCATTTCACAACAGATACAGATATCAAATTATGCTGCACACCTAAGCTGATATAATGTTATATGTCAAGTCTATCTCACTCCAAAAATTAAAATAAATTTTGAATAAGCAAAGGAGCAGATGACAGAATAAGAACTGGGGAGAGGGCAGGAATGTATTTACTAGTATTCATGTAAAGAAATACTAGAATAATAGATAAGAAGCAAATAGGAAAAAAGGGGGTAATAGAGAATAGAATGGGAGGAAAGAAGAGTGGGAGGAGAGACGTATGGGAGTCAAACCCTCAGTCTGTGATTTTTTTATACTTTATTATAGTTTTTATTGGAGAAGTAAATGGCCACCCACTCCAGTATTCTTGCTTGGAGAATCCCATGGACAGAGGAGCCTGGCAGGCTACAGTCTGTGGGGTCGCAAGAGTCGGACATGACTGAGCAACTAAGAACATGCACACACACAGTTTTTATCCTTTTGAATCATGTACCTATAGTGATCCTTCCGTAAGACTTTAACTGAAAGAAAGTCCTGAGTTACACACACACACACACACACACACACACACACACACACACACACACACACAGTGATCAAATGCAGGTATCAGAACTAGTGAATCTTACTTGACAAGTATAGCCCAGAAAATACAACTAATGCCCCTTCACTTTTAACAAAGATTTATTTTCTTTTGGGGGTGGTGTGCTGTAAGTCAAGATTTTTAAAAAGGAAATAGAATTATTAGGAGTCCTAAGAAGCTTAGGTGTTGAAGAAATTTAGAAATAAATGACCCTGTCCTTCAAGGCTCTCAAGTTCAGAAGACTTGTGCCCATGGTCAGGGTCACACAGTCAGAGGCAGAGGCAGATCCAGGCCCTCGGCCAGCATTCTGTGTCCCTCCGGTCCCCTGGCAAGACGGCCGTGTCTTCTGAGACCGCCAGGAAGCGCTATCGGCTCTGGACTGGGGCCCCTGGAGGGGAAACAAGGCAAGAAACCAACATGGCTTCAGACTGGAGAGGTAAAAAGGTGAAATTTAACCAAAGTGAACCTTATGTCATATCTAAGAAGCTGGAAAAGGAGCAGCTGGTCTCTGTCCTTAGTGAAGAGCAAACTAGAATCAAGGTCCCTGCACAAAGCAGGAGGTGAGAGGAAGAAATTGCACATCCAGATGCAGAGAAAGATGCTGTCATGGGTGGTGGTGATGATGCCTCATGCGGATGTCTAGAGAGGTGTCCTTCTCTTCTGCAACTCTTCCCAGTACGTGTCACTTGACGCATCCACACAATTTGAGGAGAAGTTCAGCTAAGGCATGGCTGTGCCCACGTCTCCCACATGCAGGCTGCTGAGGCCAGGTCCTCCTTCAGTCCGTGGTGCTGGGGGTGTGAGCCCGAAGCAGCTCCCAGTGGTCTCTGACAAGGCCGAGATCAGATGTTGGGGTACAGTTGCTGCGTGCTGGTCCAGGCCCCCTGGTCCCACTCCCAGTCCTGCCCGTAAACCTGTTGCCTGTGAACTCAACAGGTGACCAGAGCCCTCTGCACGCATGGACACCGTGGAAACCTGCTACCCTGGCATGTAGCCCAGCACCCTGTAAACTTTCCAGAAATGTATTTTGTACCAGTTTCCCTGTTGGCCCACAGCTAGACAGTCCTAGTGTCTCCCAAGGCCTGGAGGTTAAATGAGCTGAGTTCTGACCAGTGGGTCGGGGGGTTGGGGGGTGGATGTGTGACAGTGGGCCTGGCCCTTTAAGACTTCCTGCCCCTCTTCTTCTGGATGGATGAGATGCAGAGAAGCCAGGCGGTGAGGATGACAGCACTGTACAAGGAAAAGAGCTACAGTTTGAGCTACTGCTTGGAGAAGAGCTGGTCACTCGCCAGGATCACCTGTTTGGGATATTTGCACAAGAGATGAGCAGATTCACTGACCGTGGGCATCTCTGTGATGCAGGTCATGGTGGCTGGGGTCAGCATGGCTGTTCAGAGGGGTATAAGGATGGGAATGTGCAGCTAGCAGCTTCTTCTGTTTGGCACAAACTGGTGTTTCTTCCCAGAGCGAACACCAAAACCACTGGCCGTTTTTCACATGGCATCAGCCTTGCTGAAGGAGCAGCACAGAAAAAGTTCTATTGGAAGTAAATATTTGCTGAGTGAATGAATGAACTTCATGCCAACTCTGCAGACGTGAAAGGCCATGATTCATTATTTTATGAATAATCTACCTTGTTTGCTACCTGTTTTACTTGTATTAAACACTAAAAAAAATTGAATAAGATAGTATTTCTTTCCCTGTGCACCATTTCTTATAAAAATCTTTTGGCACAGAATATTATTTAATTAACATGAAACAATATACATCAACATTGACAAAGTAGTTGGTATATTAAGCCCGTTCACCAGCTGCCAAATTTCCCATCACTGGAGCATCCTCATCTCTCAGACAAGGACAGAAGATGGGAAAACAATCCCCCTTTGGTTCCTTCTCCATAATCACGTGGCAGCCCCCCAGGAAACCCACAGTGGTCTTCACATTGATGCCCAAGCAGTCTTCATATCTCGGGCCTTTTTCAGCTTCAAGTCAGCTTATGTCCTAATGTTGTACATGTGAGTCATATGCTGAGCCTTCCTGCTGGGTTTGGGAGCCTTTGTCCTATCCCTTGAAGTACATCTCTTTCATGAACGTGCCATGCTGTACTTCCTGTCAGTAAAGGGGTCACCTCTAGCTTTCTGTAGAGCTCACTTTTCTATGACCAAGTCAAAGACATTCTGCAAAACCCCCTCCTGATGAATAAGTAAGTAACTGGATGGAAGGATGGATGGGTAGATGGGTGGTAGATGGGTAAATGAATGGATGGATGGAAAAATGGATGAGTAGATGGCTGGATGGATAGATGGGAGGATAGGTGGATGCTGGTCTTCAGTAGCCTCTATCTCCATACACCAGAACCCGAGAAGCCTCAGAATCTTTGTGGGCCTCTAGAGGCTATGCCTCAGGGGTTTAGAATTAAGACCAGTTGCCTCTTCAAATGGTCACCTGTGCTCCCCAACCAACATGCCAAGGAATCCCATGGAGAAATGTATGTTACTGGGCACAAGCTAAACCATACACACCACTTTCTCATAAATATGGAACTATTAGGGGAAAAGATCGAATAATGAATGATCTTGTGCATCATTTACCTTTTCCACTTAGAAAATTTGAAATTTAGTTTGGTTAGGTTTTATCTGCAGTTTCAGTCTGAGATAATATTTTCACGGAAGGTACAATTTTTTTCTTCATTTTTCCTTCCCCTCTGGCATAATCTTGCACACTTTGTCTGACTTTTTCAGGTTATAGGCATTGCCTGCTTGGCACCATTTAGGACTGGTCTGTGGTTGGTTGACAGCATGCCTGCGTGGGCTTTCTCAAAAGCAGCAGCATTTGGAGTCAGAGTGACAGCTCTGCTCATTCAAGCAGGAAGCCCAGCCAACTGGCAATGACCCCCTGACAATAAAATATTAATATGAAGAAACAGTCTTTTTATCATCTAAGGTATTTGTAGCAGATTCTCTGAGGCACTTTCTTCCCTGCCTCATTCATTCATACTGTGTGGAATACACTGAATTCCATCTGCTTATAGCCCTGGAGGGAGAAGTCATGCTGGCTTTCATCCAGTGAGTCTTGGCAGCTCCCACTGTACGTCGTTATTTGATGAAGGATTTGGCATGTGTACCGAGGTAAGCCTTTCTGTGGCGTTATCCAGAATGAGCTTCCTAGTAGAAGGCACTCCCCTCAAAGGTTCTTCCCAAGGACACTGCCACAGTGCTTACTGTGGGTAGAAGGTGCATGTGTAACCTGCTCACTTTATCTCGTGGACTTGGTAGCATTCCACTAACCCCTCAGTGTCTCACCAGGCGGGGTTGGACCTCTTGGATGAGGGGGTGGACATCCACAGAAATTCTGCAGGAGCCAGAGAGCAGCTTGGCAGCAGCTGCTGTCAGCAGCAGTAGACAGTGGGAGAACTCACAGGGAAAAGCAGAAATTCCGTATCTGCTGGGCGCCCCCTACTTCCCCAGTCTGCCTGGACTTTAGATCGGCCATCATGATGGGAGGAGAGGAAAAGTGACTTGATCAGCTGCTGGCCATGGCAAGGCTGCAAGGAAGGCTGGGGAGCCTTTGGGGAAGCAGAGGACTGTTGGGTGATATGCAAGTTCACGGGATTCTGCCTAAGAGGCCACAGTGAGCTTTTAGGACTCTGCAGGCTCCAGAGCCCTTCAGGCAGTTGCACAAGACCCAGCTCATGGCCATGGAGCCCTGAGTGCTGGGGAGGACACCAGCTTCCCTGCGCAAGACCCTTAAAGAGGCAGTGCCAAAAGACAGACCCCAAGTCTGGCCTGAAACACCAAGCGACTGGCTTCACTTCCTGCCCCCACCCACCTTCACTGCCAGTGCCCGAGTGCTTCCTCTGTTTCATTAAGATGAGTGCGTCGTCAGAGACTGTCTTTACCGTCAGGGATGACCTTCCCTTCTGCAAACGAAGGCTCATGGGAGAGCATCTCAGTCCAAGGGGATGCAAGTGGAAGAAGCACACTGCCCAGAAAATAAGAACTTTCTTGTGGGATTTGCCCAAATCTAATAACACTTTCCAGGCTTCCCTGGCAGCTCTGTGGTAAAGAATCTGCCTCAATGCAGGAGACAATGCAAGAGACAAAGGTTCGATGCCTGGGTGGGAAAGATCCCCTGGAGGAGGGCATGGCTATCCACTCCAGTATTCTTGCCTGGAGAATCCCACGGACAGAGGAGTCTGACAGGCTACAGTCTATAGGGTCACAAAGAATCAGACAAAATTGAAGCAACTTAGCACGCATGTACCCAATAACACTTTCCATTCCCTGGGCAGATGAGATTAAGAAACCCCCTCAACTACCAAGGGAAGGAGGCCCCCAGCCCTGGCCCTGGCTCCCCTCCCCCACCCCCAGCTGTCCTGTGGTTACTCTAAAGCAGACCACTGGGCCCCACACGATCCTGGCTCCTGGCAGGAATGTCAGCCACTGGCCTTGCCTTTTGACTCCACAGGAGCTGAAGAGAGAAAACAAACACTGCATTTAAAATGCTCTGGCGGATTTTTATAAATTTTTTAATTCACTTTTTCCTCTCTTAGCACCATCTCCCTTCAGTTCAGTTCAGTTCAGTCACTCAGTCATGTCTGATTCTTTGTGACTCCATAGACTGCAACACACCAGGCTTCCCTGTCTATCACTAACTCCCGGAGCTTACTCAAACTCAGGTTCATCAAGTCAGTGATGCCATCCAACCATGTCATCCTCGATGATCCCCTTCTCCTCCTGCCTTCAATCTTTCCCAACATCAGGGTCTTTTCCAATGAGTCAGTTTTTTGCATCAGGTGGCCAAAGTATTGGAGTTTCAGCTTCAGCATCAGTCCTTCCAATGAATATTCAGAACTGATCTCTTTTAGGTTGGACTGGTTGGATCTCCTTGCAGTCCAAGGGACTGTCAAGAGTCTTCTCCAACACCACAGTTCAAAAGCATCAATTCTTTGGCGCTCAGCTTTCTTTATAGTCCTACTCTCACATCCATACACGACTACTGGAAAAACTATAGCTTTGACTAGACGGACCTATGTTGGCAGTAATGTCTCTGCTTTTTAATAAGCTGTCTAGGTTGGAGTGAGCATCTTTTAATTTCATGGCTACAGTCACCACCTGCAGTGATTTTGGAGCCCAGAAAAATAAAGCCTCTCACTGTTTCCAGTCTCCCCATCTATTTCCCATGAAGTGATGGGACCAGATGCCATGATCTTAGTTTTCTGAATGTTGAGTTTTAAGCCAACTTTTTCACTCTCCTCTTTTACTTTCATCAAGAGGCTCTTTAGTTCTTCTTCACTTTCTGCCATAAGGTGGTGTCATCTGCATATGTGAAGTTACTGATATTTCTCCCAGCAATGTTGATTCCAGCTTGTGCTTCATCCAACCCAGCATTTCATATGCTATACTCTGCATATAAGTTAAATAAGCAGGGTGACAATATACAGCCTTGATTTACTCCATTCCCAATTTGGAACCAGTCTGTCGTTCCTTGTCCAGTTCTAACTGTTGCTTCCTGACCTGTATATAGATTTCTCAGGAGGCAGGTCAGGTGGTCTGGTATTCCCATCTCTTGAATTTTCCAGTTTGTTGTGATCCACACAGTCAAAGGCTTTGGCATAGTCAATAAAGCAGAAGAAGATGTTTTTCTGGAACTCTCTTTCTTTTTCTCCTTTACCTTACATAACTGGTAAAGGAGACATGGGAGAGGAAAAAAAAAAAGTCCTGTTTGGAAATTGTGTTTATGATTCTCCATCCTTGAACAAGGATGTTTTCAAAGTCCAGACAGATGGTTCAATCTTCTAAAACCTCCACACTTACATCATCTTTATTTTTGGAATCACGTTGGAAGTAGCAGGAAATAAAAATAGTTGAAATCAGGAAGACCCCAGAAAATCCAGGATGTATGGTCAACAAACCTCTGCTTTTTGCAGTGGGGAGCCCTAGCACCAGCCGACAAGGGCATGGGGAATGGAGATTTCTCTGTACCTGTCAGGGCTCCGAGGACCACCTCCATCAATCATCTCTGGGTCTCTCTCCAGCTCCCCGCCTTTGTCTTTCCCCTCATTCTCTGTCCCATGGAAGTTTTTTCTAGTTAAATTGCTAAACTTCATTCTTTTTAAAATTGAGGCATAATGGATATGTGTTGTATTAGTTTCTGGTGTACAACATAATAATTCAGTATTTGTATATTTTGCAATATGATCACCGTAACAGTCTAGCTAATATCCATCACCTCACATAATTGCTGAAATTTTTTTTCCCTTGTGATGAGAACTTTAAAAATCTACTTTCATGGCAGCTCCCAAATTTGCAAAACGGTATTACTGACTAGAGTCACCATGCTGCTGCTGTACATCACAGCCCCGGGACTGACTGACTTTATAACTGCAGGTTTGTAACTTTTGACCTCCTTCATTTCACCCACCCCCTACTCCAGCCTCTGACCACCACCAATCTGTTCTCTACTTAAATGAGTTTTTTTTTCTTTTTTAGACTCCACAAATAAGTGAGATTATATGGCATTTGTCTTTCTCAGACTAATTTCACTTAACACAAGGCACTCAAGGTGAATTATTGTGATCCGTGTCACAAATGGTAGGGTTTTGTCCTTTTAGATAGCTAAATAATATTCTCCTGTATATGTATACTGCAATTTCTCTATCCATTCTACCCACTGATGGATACTTCAGTTTTTTCCATGTCTTAGTTATTATAAATAGTGCTGCCATGAACATGAAGGTGCAGGTATCTTCTCAAGTTAGTGTTTTCATTTGCTTCTGATAAACACAGAGAAGATGATTTGCTGGATCCTTGCTTTTGAACTGTGGTGTTGGAGAAGACTCTTGAGAGTCCCTTGGACTGCAAGGAGATCCAACCAGTCCATCCTAAATGTGATCAGTCCTGGGTGTTCTTTGGAAGGACTGATGCTGAAGCTGAAACTCTAGTACTTTGGCCACCTCATGCGAAGAGTTGACTCATTGGAAAAGACCCTAATGCTGGGAGGGTTTGGGGACAGGAGGAGAAGCGGATGACAGAGGATGAGATGGCTGGATGGCATCACCGACTCGATGGGATTGAGTTTGAATGAACTCCGGGAGTTGGTGATGGACAGGGAGGCCTGGCATGCTGCAATTCATAGGGTCACAAAGAGTCGGACACAATTGAGCGACTGAACTGAACTGAACTGATGGTAGTTCTGGGCTTCCCCCGTGGCTCAGAGGTAAAGAATCTGTCCACAATGCAGGAGACACAAGAGACACGAGTTCCATCCCTGGGTTGGGTGATCCCCTGGAGGAGGGCAGGGCAACCCACTCTAGTATTCTTGTCTGGAGAATCCCATGGACAAAGAAGCCTGGCAGGCTACAGTCCATAGAGTCGCAAAGAGTTGGACGTGACTGAACTGACTCAGCATGAATATGGTAGTTCTACTTTTAATTTTTTGAGAAATCTCTGTGCTCTTTTCTACAAGGGCTGCACCAAATTATATTCCCATCAGCAGTGCATGAGGGCTCCCTTTTCTTCACATCCTCACCAAAATTTGTTGTCTCTTGTCTTTTTTATAATAACCATTCTGACAGGTGTGAGGTAATACCTCATTGCAGTTTTTGTTTGCATTTCCATGTCGATTAGTGATGCTGAGTATCTTTTCATGTACCTCTTGTATATCTGTACATCTTCTTTGGAAAATACCTATTCAGATCCTCTGTCTGTATTTTAATTGGGTTGTTTAGTGCTTTTTTTTTTCTCTTGAGTTGGTGAGTTCTTCATATATTTGGATATTAACTTTTATGAGATACATGACTTTCAAATACTTTCTCCCACTCATTAGGCTGCCTTTTCATTCTGTCGATGGTTTCCTTTCCTCTGCAGAAGCTGTTTAGTGTGTTAGGGTCCCACTTGTTGAATTCTGAGCTCCTGGAAGTATGGGAATTCAGTAGCACTAGTGGCGGTTAGTCCAGCACTGACCAGCCGGTGACTTGGTACATTTTATCTCAGTTCTGCAAAACTTTGCTTCCCTGGTTCATAGTAAATCCTCAGTAAACCTCAACTGTTATCCATTTCAGTCTTCCTGCAGATTCTGAACCAAATGAAAAGTAGGCACTGGGCATCAGGTAGAAACCCAAACAAGATCATTTGATAGAGATCAAAGCACATTTCCCAACTCTGTTTTCTTCAGCTGAGACTTTGGGAAACATCGAAGCGGAGAGTTGGGGCTGTAGAGCGGTCCCTTCCCACCACACATGGAGAAGGTGACCTGTCCACCAACAAGGATGCTGTGACCTGCCCTAGAGGACAGAGCACCCAGGAGCCCGAGAGGGAGCTCATAGGTCAGGCAACCCCAGGTTCATCTACTGTCTGGAAACACACGTGACATGGGAGGCTTGTAGCCAGAAGGTAGATTCAAGGTGAGGAGAGACAGAGAGAGCTAAGCCATGCATCCTCCTGGGGTGGAGGGGCCCCTCCCCTGTCCACGGGATTCTCTAGACAATATACTGATGTTGGGAATGTAAATTGGTGTGACCGTTGTGGAAAAGAGTACAGAGATTTCTAAAAAAATTAAAAGTAGAACTATCATGTGCGTGCTAAGTCATTTACGTAATGTCCACCTCTTTGCAACTCTGTGGACTCTAGCCCACCAGGCTCCGCTGTTCACAGGATTTACCTCCCTCTGTGGGTAAGCAGGGACCCAGGAGGGGAGGAGGCCACCTTCTGCTGGGGCCTGGGTTTATTGTTTATTTTCCTCCTGGCAAAGGACAAGTACACCACGGTCTCTCTTAGAAAGAGAGCCCCCTCACATGAACATGAGCGCCCCGGACACACACGTGCTGGGATGCATGTGACCCCAGGTGCCCCAGTGTCGTCCAGCCACAAATGGAGTCTCCACGTTTCTCATCTGATGTCTCTGAACCCCTAAACTTCCCTCCAGAGAGCTTACACTGTTTTCTTCAGCTGATTTTTCTCTTCCAAAACAGAAGTGCCTTCAAAGGACTGCCCTCCCACCGGGAGAAATACTCCCAAGGGCCCTGGGCTCTGAAAAACAGAAAATGCTCCAAACACCCCAGTGTTAGGCCTCTGAGAGCTTCTTCTTGGGGTGGGAGGGGGTTGGAGGGCAGGCAGGGATCCAGGGACGCCTTCAAAGGATGTCCCATCTGGAAAGGGCAGGGCACGGGGGTGTTTGGACAACCCTGGGCACAGGAAATGTGAGTTCTTCAAAAACAAACAAAAACAAAGCAAGCAACAAGAGGAAACTGCGTGATGATCCAGAGCAACCTGAGTGAAGCCACATGTGTCTTCCGGGGAACAGAGCCTGAGCCTGTTTTGGGCACAACTGAGCCCTCCCGGCCCTGGGCTCATGCAGGCAGCTCTGGACAGACCCCACAGGCTCCCATCAGTGCCCCGGGGCCACGGCTCTCGGTCCTTCTGCAGGGGCCCCCTCCTTCTCTTGGCCCTTCACCACGTGACCTACAGGGGGAGTTTCCCCACCACCGGGCAAGCCGTGCCAAGCCAGAAGAGGATGTGGGCTGGAGACGGAGGGGCAGAGGGTGGGCATCGGCCCCACCAGTGGGCAGTGAGCCTGAACCACCTCCTGTGAGGCCAGTTCCTCCCAGCGTGGACCCTCCTCCCCATCTGAGGACTGCTCTCTGCAGGGAGCCCCAGTCCCAGCTGCCTCTGAACTGAGGGACAACCTGTATTTGACAAGGCAGAGAAGAGGGGAACGTTAACTTTGAGTGTCGTTGCCCCGGCCTGAGGCTCCTGTCTGTGGTTGCTCTGCCCCAGGGGAATGAAAGGTAGGATTACAGACAGTTCACTGCCAGGGACCCAAACAGGCCAGCCCTGCCATGCTACAGACAAGCACTGAGGTCTGACTCTGGGGGACTGTGGCCCTGTCACCCTGACTCTCCCAGGCCTCTCACAGCAACTGTGGTTGGCTGTGCTATCCTCTGTTCTGTCCATAACATTCAAAGCATCGAAACAGTGCACGTGGGTCCCTTCCGGTTGGGTGAGAGGTCACCCAGGTCCCCTGCACACAGAGTATAATAAATAATAAACAGGTCTTAACTGGCAGACGTTACAAACTACAGAAAGCTCACCAGACATCCCGACCAGGCCAGACCTGCCCTTCTTGGAAAACCTTCTCTTGGAACCCTTAAAAGCGTTCTGCGATGCTCCCCAGATGGTTGTGCAAGGAGCCAAGAGAACTGAGCCCGAGGGGGAGCAGCGGCCAGAAGGCGCCAGCCGAGCGAGCCCCAGGCCTCGGAACTATCTGCGCTCGCAGGGCCTTCAGCCAAGGGAGACTTTTTGGAATGTGGACACAGGACACACGGAACACTGCTAATGGGAGGGCGAGTCAGCGCAGTTCATGGAAAAACATTTTAAGAAGAGCATTTGGCAATTTCCCTGAGCGGGAAACAAGCCAAGAGAAATTAAACAGGGGACCCCAGGGGCAGGCGCCAGCACGCAGGGGTCAGCTACATCCTCGTGGGCCGAACCAGAGGGTGACCCGCGGTGACTGTAGCAAAGGGTTTCAGAAGGTGGTTTACATGGAGTTTTACCTTGCTAAAGGTGACCTTTCAAAAACGTTAACAACTGACTGCTCAGGAGCTTCAGCAGTCTGATAAAGGTGATGGATGCCACCTTAGAATAATGTTTTTACCTGCATGAAATTAGACTCATAAGATCATAAAAGAACCAGTTATGTTTATAATTGTTCTTCAGTGTAATTGATTTCCCTTGTAATCTTTGTTGTTGTTTAGTCACTAAGTCATGTCTGACTTTTCTGTGGCCCCGTGGACTGTAGCCCACCAGGCTCCTCTGTCCATGGGATTCTCCAGGCAAGAATACTGGAGTGGGTGGCCATTTCCTCCTCCAGGGGATCTTCCCGACCCAGAGATTGAATCCACATATCTTATATTTCCTGCATTCCTGGCAGATTCTTTACCACTGACCCACAAGCACATTAAGTAACCAGGTCTCCCAACAGACCTCACGTCAATTATGATTTTGAGGATAGGAGGAGTGGAGGTATTTCAGGACATTTGCAAAAACGGAACTGCCATATGAAATTACCCTAATTCTATGGTGGTAAAAATCAGATTCTGTTGACAACAGCTGTCTGTCAACTACATCTGACAATGAAAGAGAGGCTAGATGTCAGACAGGGATTAGTGGAAGTCAAGATGGAGTTCTGCCATCTGAGTTCATGAGCCCCAAAGGGAGGTGGACCCGAGTTCAGAGCCCCCACTTGTGTGTCATCCCCTCTGCACACACACTGATGACCACCCCATCCCCCAGCACCCAGAGAGGGATACAGAAGTGGGATCAGGAGGTTCCTTTTGGAGTGATGGCACGTTGTATGTGTCACGCCCACTGCCCTCCTAAGAGGTAGTCAAAGCCCGCCCCGATGAGTCTCCATCCAGGCAGCCAAATGCCTAAAACAAGCTCAGAAAACACTGTCCTTAAGAGAGCAAAGTGGGGAATGGACCTTGGGGGCCAGTGGGCAGTTTCTGCCACACACCTTCGGTCACGAGATTTCACATGATGAAAAGTTCACAATAGCTGAAGTCTTCTGCAGGGTCTGAAGGCGATTTGTTTTCTTTGTTTGGAAAATATTTGCTGCTAGTATTTCGCAAGGGTTTTGCTGATGGCTCAGTGGTAAAGAATCCGCCTGCCATTGCAGGAGACGTAGATTCAGTCCCTTAGTTAGAAAGATCTCCTGAAAAACGTAATGGTAACTCACTCCAGTATTCTTGCCTGGAGAATTCCATGGACAGAGGAGACTGACAGACTACAGTCCATGGGGTCACAAAGAGTTGGACACAACTTAACGACTAAACAACACAACAATATTTCTCAGACTCACTAATTATCGAAATAGATCTCTGTGGCTCTAGATGCCACAAAATAAAGCACTATTGTGGACACAGGAGAATCTAGCAGGGGTCTCAGTGGGTTTTCTGTCCGCCAACTGCCTCTCTGAGCTGAGAAAATGCTGCTCCTTGAGTCTGTTCCCCGTAGCTCTGGCCCACACTTTACCAAATGATTTTTATGTTGTAGCTGGTGGCAAAGGGGTCAAACTCTTTTTTAAAATTCCCTCAGAGGAGAAATGCTGTTTTCACGGATTGAGGAAGCTCAGAGCACAAAGCATGACAGTCTCAAGGAAACTGCCCACTCCTCCCAGTCCTCTCTATGCATCCTACATGTTGGGTCACCCCATGTATGGGACATCACCACACACTTTGGGCTCCAAAGTTATCATGAGGGGTTGCTTTTCAGGGGCTCTAAGATGACCTGTCCTCCCCCGATGGGTGGGAGGTCTTCCTGAAGCAGCGTGCTATCCCCTCTGAAGCCAGTTATATGTTATCTTTCAATCTCCTCCATCACCCCTCAACTTGACCTGTGTCTTAGGAAATATCACACCCTGTTCTCCTCCACACACCTGGAAGTAAGAGACCATCTGTGTCCAGATTACTGAAGAAAGCAAGAGGTGTTTGCGTCTCTACAGCCATGATGTGACCAGACCAGTGAGGAGAGAGACAGCCAAGGACAGGTTAAGGTCAGAGACAGTGACCTCTGACCACCCTTCATAGCCACCTTGGAGAATCTGGGAGAGGCTTTATTAAGATAACCCACAGGGTTTCATGCAAAATAAGCCAGTCATAATTTAAGCGTATGCCCAAAACAAATGATTTTTGGAAGATTGTGTGGGTGCTCAGTCGCTAAGTCAAGTACAACTGTTTGCGACTCCATGGACTGTAGCCCACCACGCTCAGACTCTGTCTGTAGAATTTTCCTGGCAAGCTTATATATCCATTTCTGCTGTCTCTTGTCACTCTAGAGACTTGAATGACCTTGCTGTGAACAGCGTCCACCAGAAGCTCTAAACCTTACGAATAAAGCTGGGTCACGCTGTAGACACTCCAAGACCTTCCACTGAGCAGAGTCCTTCTGATTGAGTCGGTCTGCCAAACAGCCCTCCAGCTCAGTCTCTGGTTCCGCGTGGCCCGTCTGCTCATCCCACGCCTCTGCTGTGGGTTCCCGTAAAGGGAATTGTTCCCACGCTCCGCAAAGTATTCCGGCCAAAGATCCAGTTTTCCCCCTGTGAGGTCCGACATCGTCCTCAGAGCTTGGCCTGGGGTTGACTGGGAATGTCAGGTTCCAAGTGCATGAGTGTAACATCCTCTGTGCCTTGTCTGAAAGTCACTGCTAAGCTGTGTCTTTCCAATGCCACCTCCCTGGGGACTCTGCCGGTTAGCCCGCTGGAACCCACTTTCAGGCCCATTTTCAAAATGCTAGATGTCAGACTCCAGATCTATGATTGAGGCTTAGAGAAGGCAAGATTTTAGATGTCTGATTGACTTCATTTTCATTTTTAAATACCATATTGGAAAAAGTTATTAATTCCTGGTTCAAACCATGTAATAATGATTCCTGGGGTTATAATAGTAATAATATGACCACTCTTTATTAAGCATTTACTCTTGTGCTAAACATTGTATGTGCTTTGTAATCAATGAACACTCATAGGTACCCTAAGACATAGGTACTATTATGTTCATTTTATAGATGAGAAAACTAAGGCTAGAGTGTAAATGATTTACCTGGGGTTTCACAGCTTACCAACAGCAGAGCCAGGATTCCTGTCCTAGGTGTGAGGCCCCGGCTCCATGCGTTTTGCTGTATATATCTCATAGGTATCTGCACCAACCCCCTCTGTAGGTTGACAGCCTGCAGAAGCAGAGGGTGGCCCAGGTCAGTCCTGGCTGAAGGCAGTGGTCCATCTCCCTCTGCCTGGTCAAGGGGGATGTCAGGAAGGTGTCTTTGGAGGTTGAAGGCAAATAAGACAAGTCGCTTTGCCTAAAGCAGTGCCCAGCTTAAGTCAGCACCCAACACAAGAGACTTGATCATTTTATTAGTCATTTTATCACTTCCTCCCCCAGGCAACCCCCAATCGCAGCCAGGGCCATGTGTAAAGAAGCCTAGCCTACAGCAAAGAGCACATTCCTACCCACGTTCTCCTTGGAGCTTTGCAGTCTCTCTCTCACTGCCTTTCTGGAGACAACACGCCAGGGTTCCAGAACACAAGGTTGAATGCAAGTGGGTTGCAACCCAGAGTCACAGGAGGATGGAGACATGGACAACTTTGCCTGCTGCATCCCTGGTCCCAGGCTCCTGTGAGGATAACACCCGTCAGCCTCCAGGGGACACCTGTCAGACCCTGGCTCTCTGAGCTGGGTGGCTGTGGTCCATTGGGCTGGACTATGGTGGGGGTTGGCGGCTTTTAGAGGCCATTGAAAACTGTCCCTGGGGAGTCGGCCTGCCGAGTCAAAGTTTAAGTCAAATTCCAAAACCACTTTTTATAGGAAATAGAAGCTGTAGGAAAGAGGAAATGCAGAGGCTGTCTTTTTAAATTTATTTATTTTTAACTGAAGGATAATTGCTTATAGTATTGTGTTGCCCTATATGTAAAATAGATAGCCAGTGGGAATTAGCTGTGTGACTCGGGGAAGGCAACCCGGGGCTCCGTGACAACCTAGAGGGGTGGCAGGTGGGAGGGAGTTTCCGGAGGAGGAGGATATGTACACCTGTGGCTGATGAATGTTGATGTATGGCAAAGGCTGTCTTTTAAAAGGAGTAGTTAAGCCATTCGCCATGAAACATGAGATCAGCAAAACCCGCGTCCAACAGGTACTCTCTCAACTTCCATTTCTCTCTGTCTTTCCTCTCTCTTTCCTCCTGTCTATGGAAAGCAGAGCAGAGCCAGCCAGGCCTGTGAGATGCAGCGTGCATGCAGCGATGGTTACAGGACCCTGCCTGGCAGAGCTAGAGTCCGAGAAACAACCCACCTTAAGGTGAACCAACAACTGTGTTGTTTTTATGAGCAAATCTAAGTAAGTCAGGGACTTCAGGGCCAGTTTGGGGGCCTTCCAGACCTGGTTCTCTATGGAGCTTGCCAAGTGACAATTTGTAGGTGACAGAGCTAAGGACTTCCACACACTCAGGTCCAGGGACTGCAGGGCGGTCCAGCCGCGGCCCCCTCGGGCCTCTCTCTGGGAAGCAATGCCAGGCCAGAGACTGCACTGACTGCCTGCCCACCCCACCCCTCGAGTGTCACCCAGCACATTCGCTTCTTTTCTTCCTCTGGGAAGAGGACTCAGGTCCACATCTCCATGCTTCCCAAGTGTTGGGTGGGTCGGGAGCTGTGGAAACTGGGCCAGGTTAGCCCTCGTTGTAGGAGGGACCCTGGCACACAGGACCCAGAGGGGCACGGTCAGCTGTGACCTCAGACCCGGCCAGGGCCACCACGAGCCTCCGGCATCTGGGCCTCAAAGCAGCAAACGGAGGCGAGTTAAAACTAGGGCACCAGGGGTGCTGAGGATCTCAGATCACCCACTGGGGCAGAGGACGTGTGGGGGAGGGGTCTGGGCAGAATGGATGGAGTTGCAGCTCCAGGAAAGGTCATGTTTCCCAGAGAACCTGGAGAAAATTCCACTTCCCAGTGGAAGCAGAGTAGAGGTGTGGCTTTCAATTCAGGAGGGGAGGGAAGGGTTTGAAACAACACAGATCACGTACTGGCGGGGAGGACAGGACCCTGTCATCTGGCCGCACCAGGAAGTCAAGTGCCCAGAAAGGCTCCCTCTTGCCCAGGGCATCCATCTGGCCACCAGTCCAGGGACCTCTCACAGGCGCCTCGCCCCCACCTCCGACCAATCCGCATGCCGGGTGCAGAGCTCTTGCTTATAAAACCATTCGAACATCGCCAGATGTGGGCGTGCAGCCAGTTTTTACATGATTCAGGCTTGGCTCTGCTCAAGATGGTACAACTTAAAGGAGCCTTAGAAGTTGTCCTTTCATCTCCCCTCCACAGCCTTCCCACCCTCTGCATCCTTTCCTGTATCCTTTCCTGCCTCCTTTCCCCCATCCCAGCAGCAAGCCCATGCTGACACCTTATCATGTAGGCTGGACATCCATGCACCAGGCACAGAGAACCAGACCCAGACTGGCCTTTCCCAGTGCCCGCCCCCATTGTCCACCCCGTCTCCAGCAGAGCTGTCACACACACACACCTCCCCTCCTCTCCCCCGAGCCGTCAGCTTTTGGATACCCAGATGGGAAGTCCAGGAATGTGAGAGGGGGGACGAGGAGCCTGCATGGTGGGAGCAGACCCGTTTTATTCCAGTCATCAAAAGCAATCTTTCATAATTTAAAGTCACTCTTCTCATGTAGAAAGATCAAAGTCCTGCTTTGAGCCCGGTTCAGGGCTGCGGGGGACTAACACATTCATCCTTCAAGTCGGGGCTGAGATGGGACTTTCCCGATGATTGAGAGGGGTCATGGATTCTGGGAATTTTAATTTCCGTGTGTTGTCACTGGAGGGAGTGGGTCACATTGATTTTCACGAGGGTTCAAATCCTGCGTGCTTTTGTCATCTGGGTCACATCTGAAAAGGCCAGAGGGTGGTGGGAACCACAGCTTGGCTCAGAGACACAGACTGGAGAGCATGTGTTCTGGGAGCTTCGGGGAGGGAGAATTACTCTGCTCCTCTCAGTCTCTCAGTGTCTATCTCTGGCTCTCCGGCTCTCTGTGTTTCTCTTGCACACACACACACACACACACACACACTACAGTTGGCTCAATCTCCTCCAGTTATAATAGAACATCCAAAACCCAATAGATGTTTCATATAAAATAAAAACTAAATTTAAAAATGCACTGGGAAACCTTAAAAAGAATCAATAGATATTCCCACTTTGCCTCCTTGAATTCCTCCAACTGGACACGGCCAGAGGCCCCACCACCCACATGTGGGAATCAGGGCAGCCCTGGCTTCACATTGGGTCAGGGAAGACAGGCTTCAAATGGGTCCTCAGAGTTGGTGCTTGTGAGCAATCTCCCAGCACCTTCCGCTGGTTGTGAAGTTCTTTCCAAGTTATCTCACTCCTGATAAATAATTGGGCTGATAAGGAACCATGTTGGTTTCCCTCAGCTTTGCCAAGATTAAAGCCAGCTCTTTACTGTCTCAAAACCCACACACATTTTAAGGGACTGAAAAGTGTCCAGAAAGATTTTCTTTCAGTCTGCGTTTTGAAGCACATCTTTCTGAACATCTGGTCTTCTAAGCGGCCTAGAAGCAGGATGGACAGGGCATCCCCCCCGACCCTAGAATTTCTAGACTGACCAGAAGCAGGAAGGCTGAGAACCAACCACAGGACCTGGGTTTGGCCTGATTCTGCAGACCAGTTTCAGTAAGGAATGAAAGTTAAAGTTGCTCAGTCGTGTCCAACTTATTGTGACCTCATGGACTATATGGTCCATGGAATTCTCCAAGCCAGAACACTGGAGTGAGTGTCCTTTCCCTTCTCCAGGGGATCTTCCCAACCCAAGGACTGAACCCAGGTCTCCCGCATTGCAGGCTGATTCTTTACCAGCTGAACCACAAGGGAAGCCCAAGAATACTGGAGTGGGTAGCCTATCCTTCTCCAGGGGATCTTCCTGACTCAGGAATTGAACCAGGGTCTCCTGCACTGCAGACGGATTCTTTACCAACTGAGCTATGTGCAGTGAGATGTGCTTAAATCCAATATAACCCCATCCCTAATGCTGACCTCACCCAGCAAACAGAAAGGAGGAAACCACAATCCTGTGCAGGAGTCTGCTCACAGACCAACCTTGATTAGAACTCTGGGTGCCACGTGAAAAAACCAAGATGGCCATTCCATGTTGAGAAAAACACTGCCTTGGTCAAATTTAAACTGCTTACAGATTCAAGTTCACCTGCAACAGGGCCATGGCCATGAGCAGACACTAGGATAAGGCACTTCACACGAGTCTCATTTTGCCTCTTCGGGCAGCTGGTGGGGAAATGGGTGTGGTGATCTCCCACCTTCAATCCCCCCTCTGAAGGCCAGCTGCCTCCTTGGGCACATGTGTGTGTGCCCCAAGATCTGGGGGCCCTGCTTTCTGACTCCACCTCTGGCTTCTCCGAAATCATTTCTCAAGAAAATATCAGGGAAATTCCAGTCTCCTCCAGATGTGGTGAGTGTTTCTCCATCCCTTCTCACCACATGGTTCTCCTTGAAGGAAGAGTTCAGCCTTGATTCCTGGCTTGGGTGGTGTCTGATTCAATCCTTTGTTGACCTGCAGAGGGAGACTGGACTACAGCCTCCTAGAGAAAAAACGCAGACTCCCTTTTTGAGAGAAGCAGCATCTGAAAGCAGATACTTAAGCATCTATGATGGATGATGTCCTGGGAGAAAAAGAGGGTGGGAGGCGGCTGGAGAGGCTGGGGGTCAGGACCACCACCTCCTAAAGGGTGCCACCTCCACCCGAGTCTTCCCAGGTACAAGGGAGGTGACGATAACCCCTAGATGGGGTAGGGTTGCACGTAAGGTATGTGACATTCCTGACTCACAGGAAACGACCAACTCAAGGTGACTTTTGTCGTCCTCTTTCTTTAAATATCAGAGGCAGCAGTATGTTATGGTTACTCAACTTTGGGGGTTAACATTGTTTTACCAGAATTTTCTAGCTGTTTCCCTCGACCATGTAGCAGACGTATCTAAAACACGTGCAGGCACTTACTTTCCTCCCACAGAACTGAAAATAGCTGCATTTTCTGTGATAATGAAGCATCTTGCTGAGCCCTGGGCAGCAATTAGCGGCAGAAGCCTCAGTGGTGGGCACCGCTGTCGGCATTTGTGTTCAGTCAGCCTCTGGTCTTAGAGCCCTTCACTGGGGTCCACCATCCACGTATCACAGTAGATTGGGAAGCCTGTCGGGGTTGGTGGTGCTCCCAGTGGAAGATCGGCTTCTAGAAAATCTGAGTTTTGCTTGCTCTTTGTTTGGGATGCTCATTTGTCTTCCCCAGATGAGGAAAGTCAGGTCAATGGCAGGCACCCAGCTGAACCCAAGGCCGGGCTGGCCTTTTGTCATCAGATGGATGTCAGAACTCCCTACATTTATCTGCCTTCCCGGACTCACTTGCAACGCTGAGCGCTTTCTAAGGAAAGGGAAGCAGAGAGGAGATGGGAGGTCGGAAGCTAGACCAGGTTTTTCTTATTAAGTCCTTAGGCGGGTTTCAGGGGATAACTCACAGATTCTAGGCATGGAGAGTTGCGTTTACTTTGGCCTCATGAGGTTCTGCGGGAGGAGATGTGGTCTGAAGCGGGACTAGCAGAGGCCGTGCACCCCATACCCTGCAAAGCTTGGCGATAGCTCCCTTGGGTGCTGCAAACACCACCGAACTTCACCGGTTGACAGCAGTCTGATGAGTTCAGTGTAAGTGAGTCAGAGACATACGGACTGCATTTCCCTGAGAAAATAGATCACTTTAAAAATGAAGGGGCAAAGTGCTTGGGAAAATGCACTATGGACTCTGTCAAGACCAAGAAGGATGCAGACTTCTTCATATCCTCTCTAAACACCAGATGTGAGCAGGCATCTCAGGGCAAGCATTCTCCAGGGGTGACTAGGCACCCGATCCCACGAACGCCCTGGCCTGGGAACTTGAACAAGAAGACAGGCATCCGGGAGCCTTCAGAGGTTGGGAAAGTGGTTTCTGCCAAAAATGATACACACACAAGACAGTGAGGCCAACCTTTATCCCACAGGGAGGAGGGAGGAGCTGAAGCTGAAGTCAGAGTCTTCTGTCAGAAAACCAGTCCCACCTACCTTGTTTTTTCCACCTTCTGAGTTGAAAGCTATCAAACGGGAGAATCACCTGGGTTCCTTTCATCAGTGTATTTGTCCTTTATCATGGATTTGTATTTACAGTCAACAGAAATAGATTGGCTTCTATTTTCAGCAAAGATGACAGAGCATAGTTTGAAGAAGGGACTATTCCACACAAATATGACTGAAATGCCTTAAGCCCGGTGGTCCAAAATGCTTCATGTGTAGAACAAACACAGAGATGAAATGTGCACTTGATCATCTCAGAACTCAGAAAAAAAGGTGTCCCAATGTCCCTTAATAAATCTGAAATGAAAACCCACGTCAGAAAAGAATGGACAGCGTTTTTTGGATGATTGAAAAGAAGCAACCAAGCCATGCATAGCCTTTGAAACCTAGAGCCCCTCAACGTGAAAGGAGAGAAACGGGGGAGAACAGGGTGGCACTCTGGGGGTATTGGGAAGGTCAGCTCTTCCTCAGGAAAACTGCGCAGTTCAGAGTCAAGTGGGAAATTTCAAGAAAAAAAAAGCACCCCCTCCCCACTCTCTCTCTCAATGCAATAACCCTAAAAGTCCCAGCAGGACACAAACCACATGTTGCTGTGGATAAATGCTGAGAAGCATCTGAGGGTGAAGGTTTAATTACACTTGGCAGAGCTGTACCCCTCACTCTCCAGACAGGAAATCCCCAACGATTAAGTGCACTCGACCTCGACGGGCCCTACGTGGCCTTTCAGGATGGTGGGACTAAGCATGCTCCATTTATTTCAGGGTAACAGGAGTGCCTGAACCCAAAGGCTTTATGACATGGTTCCTGGACATCGGAGGCCAGGTGAATGCCACTCCCACGTCCTCAGGGGCACTAAATAAAAGAATTAAATCTGTTCCAGGTCAAGCTCCCTTGGGCCTCTGCCTGGGAGTGTTTAAGGCAACTCTTTAATGAGATGAGCTGAGCCACGCTTTCTCCCGATGATCTGAGATGGCCTCTGTTCTCTGAGCTGGGTGGAGGGGATGAGTCCAGTCCCAAGCAGAGTAGAAGAAACCAGAACATGACTTCTTTCTAGCGCCTGCTTCCTGTAGAGGACACAGCATCTCCTACACTCCTTTGAAAGTGAAAGTAAAAGTGCTAGCTGCTCAGTCGTGTCCAACTCTTTGGAGATCCCATAGACTATAGCCTGCCAGGCTTCTCTGTCCATGGAATTCTCTAGACATGGATATTGAAGTGGGTTGCCATTTCCTTCTCCAGGGGATCTTCCCAACCCAGGGATCGAGCCTGGCCTGGGTCTCCTGCATTGCAGGCAGATTCTTTACCATCTGAGCCACTGTGGAAGCCCACTTAAAGGAACACTTCTTTAAGGTTTATTAAATATCAAAACACAATTTGTGACTAAAACCCACACGAGCTGTTAGATGCCATCTGGCTCCCCCTCCTCGAGAATCACTGAAGTAGAATTTTAGCCCTTTTTTGTTAATGGTTTTCACTCCATCTGTTTTCAACGTGTGTGCATCTATCCTAGACCCACTTATCCATCAGCAGTATTTACTGAGGACCGGGCCACGAAGCTAGGTACAAAGTATTAGGGAGACAAAGTGGACTAAACTGTGGTTGTTGCCCTGAAGAAGGATAATAGACGGCTGTAACTGCAGCAGTTCCGAGGTGAAGGCGTGTCTGAGGGGGAGTGAGGGGCCCACTGGTCCCGCAGCCAAGGGCATGGGCTATCGGGGAAGATGTCTCCTCTCTCCAACTCCCATCCTACCAAACCCTCTCACCAACTCTTCACTCAGATGAAGATAAAAATCACAAAGGTTCACAAAATCGTTGAATCTTAAATATCTTTACTCTTTAGTCCAGTTTCACAATGCAGAAAATTGAGGGCAGTGAAGACCACTTGTCCTGGGTCACAGTTGCTCAGAACAGGGACAAAAGAGTAGGTTGCAAACACCTACC
This sequence comes from Muntiacus reevesi, assembly GCF_963930625.1. NCBI lineage: Eukaryota > Metazoa > Chordata > Mammalia > Artiodactyla > Cervidae > Muntiacus > Muntiacus reevesi. The sequence goes on along the minus strand of NC_089252.1, from coordinate 40,107,867 downwards.
AGCTTGAGTGCTTATCCGTCCACCTGTGGGAGGTGGGGGGTCAGTGGGGGCACAAAGCGATCAGGCCAAGAGAAAGACCCTCTAGACCCATAAAAGCACGGGGAGGATGCCTCACTGTGGTGGAAACAACAGACTTACCTGCAGGGAAGGAGGACCGAAAACAACTACAAAGTGAGAGGAATACATGACACATTTATGAGCAAAGGCGCAAAAAGGACAAAGGTTTCTCTCATCTTCCTGCTCCATGCCACGTTTCCTGGGAGGGAGCCTGGCACTAATTCCTGAGTCTGTCTACACTCAGGCTGGAAACCAGGCTCAGTCCTGGAGAGATGTACATGTATTCCCAACAGAGCAAGGATGGAGATTCACTGTTTCTCCCAGAAAATACTCTTTAAGAGAGGAAAAATGGTCTTGGGGGCCTGCATAAATGGAGAAAATGATTCTCCTTTATCCTTACAATGAACATTTGGGTCTTTTACTACCATGGCTACTTCAAACAAAACTGCAGAAGACAGCCACATCCTGGACACATGGTTCTCTTGAGTCACTTGACTCAGGAGTGGAAAGGCTGAGCTGGACCAGAAAGAGGGTATATGCGCCCAGCGTGCACCCCTAGGCAACTCAGGTTCCATCTCCCATGGGATGGGGTCTCCAGTGTGCCATAAAAAAAAGCTTACAACACATGGCCGTACCTGCTGGTGTACATATACATCCATATTTATATCATACATGTGTATAACGTGTATACATACATGTGGAGAATCAAATCATCGTTTCCTCTGTTTACTAGAAAATGTTTCGTTAGTGATGGCAAAAGGCATTTTCAATTCTGAATTAAATGTACTTATTTCCTAGAAAACTCTCAGGCTCTGACATGAGTCTGTTGCTGATGATTCATTTGTTCCTGGTTGGCTTTTAGTTCCTGAGTTTGCTCATTCATTTCAACTATTGATGAACAACAAATGTCTTGGCTTTCTTAATTAAGTCTTCATTTATGAAAGCCCATCCAGGTGGTTTCAATATAGACACCGGGTAAGGAAGACCCTCTGTGACCCTGCAAACTGACATCCAGAGATTCACTGGCCGGATGGTGAAAACAAAGGTGGTGGGTGGGGCCCCCTGATGAGGCCTCCTCCCCGGGGTGCAAAGTTGATTTCAGTATTTTAGGTTTTCTCTTTGTATTTTCTTTTCTTTATTAAGTTAGTTAATTCCCCGACCAGGGATCACACCCACGACCCCCTGCAGTGGAAGCTTGGAGCCCTAACCACTGGACCACCAGGGAAGTCCTTCTCTCTTTTCTAAGGTGGTGAGATGGGAAAGAGATGGTGAGGCTGAGGTCTGGCCCAGGACTAGTCCCGCCTTCCTTCATCTGAGTCTGGGAAGATTGGACACGCAATGACAAGTCCAGCTCCCTCCTCCCTTACAACAGCGTTTAATTGTGTCTGAAGGTCTGCAAAGAACTGGAATCCAGGGCAACTCTGCTGAAAAAGAAGCACAGAGCATCAAAGATGATGGACCTAAGAATAAACCGCAGATCTGATGATATGTGGAAACTTTTTATTGGTTCCATACCCAGCATTGTCAGGGCTCCATCAGGTGAGTAATGAGAGAAGACAGACACGTCACCCAGAGAGGACTGATGCACAAAGTGGTCCAAGTGTCTCCCACCACCTTGCCCCCACACTGGTATTCTCTTCCATAGGCCTTAATTAATCAAATTAAAAGAGTATGTGTTTTGCAGAAAGAAACTCACAAACTTAGAAAATGAACTTATGGTTACCTGGGGGAAGGGATAGTTAGGGGGTTTGGAAAAGGCATGTACACACTGCTATATTTAAAATGAATGACCAGCAAGGACCTACTGTATCGCACAGGGAACTCTGATCAATGTTATGTGGCAGCCTGGATGGGAGGGGAGTTTGGGGGAGAATGGATCCATGTATATGTATGACTGAGTCCCTTCACTGTTCATCTGAAACTATCGGCTGTACCCCAATACAAAATAAAAAGTTTAAAGTTAAAAAAAAAAAAGTATGAGTTTTGTTTCTCTGCTGAACTAAGTGAAATGATTGCTGACATGATTATAGTTCCCAAAAGCTTTCTCATAGCAGACCTTTCCATACCAATATACATGAAAGGAAATCTGGTCAGTTTGTTTTTAATATGTGTGTATGCCCTCACTGAATGCTGCTTACTTATTATGATTTTTGTTTCCAAAGAAAGTGTAGGGCCCTAGATGAGAGGAGACAGCAGGGTAAGAGCAAAAAAGTGATTGTACGGCCTCCTGGGCTCACAACAGGCCCATCGCTTCTCAGCAAAGCCAGTTCATAGTCCCGAGAATCGGTCAGTTGGGTCAAAGTCTTCTTAACAGGCACATCAGTGACCTGTGACAGTTTGAAATAATAGGAATAATAATAATAACACCCTTGCAATTCTAATCTGCTGGTTGAGGTATCAATCTCTACAGTTTGTTGTCACTATTGGAATCCGCCTTCCCCTCCTCCCATGTGGGCCCGGCACCAAATACTTGGAGCCCTTCATTTAAAAGAGACAATGTGGGTGAGGACAGAAGGTAACAGGAATTCCTCCAGGGCACTCATGCTTTCCAGAGCCGCTGCATCTGGTCACGCCAATAGCAAACCTGTAGGAAACACCGCTGTGCACGATGGATCCCAGCACTGGGAAGCCAGCCCGTTCCTTAGGCTGTAGTCGTGCAGACAGACACAAGGGGACCTGGCCACACAGAGGCTGGAGAAAGTGTAGGGCTTGTCCAGGGGAGGCCAAGCTAGTTCTGTAGGAGACTACTGGACCATGGCAAACCAGGCAATAGGTTTCTGTTCTTAAGCCTCAGCATTTAAGACTGGTTGAGCAACCAGCTGGAAAACTCAGGGTCAGCCTTCTGGTCCCACCCAGGCAGAGTTAATCCCAGGGTCTCCCTTCCTGGCACTTTGTTCTTTTTGTTAAGCAGAGCCCTAAAGCTTTGTGTAACAGGAAGTGGGCTCTCCGCTTGTCTGCCCCATCCCCATCTCACAGAACCGAACTCCTGCATGGGCTGCAAAGCCTCTGGGAGTGAAATGAATGAGACAATGAACAAGGGGCTGCTTGTTTCCTCAGTGTTTCTCTCCGAGTGCAAGTGTGGAAGGAGTGTCTTTAAACCAGAGCGTTTCCCCTCCATCCCTGCCCCCACTCCCCACCTAGAGCCTCAGAGGCTCGTCTGATCATTATACCTCTTGGTTTCCTAGTAATAATTTACTACAATAGAGGAAGGCCCTGGGAGCTCTTTTATAAATTCTGGAGGCTTAATTGACAGGTGGAACATGTTAGGATGCTACTTCGACAACTACTGGGAAACAAACAGAAGATGTGCATCAAACAGAAGCTTGAAATAAATGTTCGAATAGATTATGAACATAGACTGCACTAAAACTGTTTACACTACCCAAGATGAGGTCCAGGGAATCCTTTGAGGAATTAGTTTTTTGAATTTTTTCCAAACATTTCGGTGTTCCCTTTTCCTTTCATTGAGGCGTTAGCTTCCCACCTTTGGTATAAGATTAAAAAGCTCTGGTGGTCCTGCTTCTTCCCGTGTGTACAGAACAAACAGTGAGTCATTGTGGGGCTGACGTGTCCAGGCAAAATCTGAAGACAGGGGTAGGGGTTTGAGTGTGTGTGTGTGTGTGTGTCTGTGTGTATTTGTGGGCCAATTCAGACAATTAACATTCTTCCTCCTGCTATAGAGAATGAATATTACTTACATCTTGAAACATTTTCTTCCCAGAAAAGCCAAAGTAAAAGAAAATAAACACTTTGTTAAAAACTGTTGGTGTGATGTGTTGGGTGGTGCAAATTGTCTTTCTTCACTTCATCCTTTGGAGAATATAATTAAGAAAATTGAGATTATTGCAGTAAAGAATGTATCCCTCTGATTTCTCCTACTATTTGAACTACATAAAATAATCCATAGTTCAGGGCTTTGTGGTTACTCTTGCTGTATTTGTTTCTTAATAAGAGTATTATTTTGCTAATATTTTGACATACTTGTTTCTGTAGACACTGGTTCATCTTTGTCCACTGGTTTGTATGATCCATTTAAGTAACACTTATGATGACAGGATAATGTTGATAAATGTAAGAGCCAGGCAAAGTACTGAGGGCCTTTCACATGGTGTCACACCTGAAGATAACAAGTGTCTGACATGGGTTTTATTTTTCTCCATTTACAGATAGGCAATAGCATTTCTGAGAAGATGAATGACTTTCTCGAAGTCACCTAAAAAGCAGAGTTCCATCTTGGAGCTACAATTTCCATCACTTCCTCTAGTGCCTAAGAAAATTCATCCACATTCCATGGTTTCAACCTCTATAGAAATATGCTGGTGACTTCAGCCCGGATTACTCTACAAACTTCAGACACACATATCCAACAGCAGCCAACTGGATGTCTCCTCCTGCTCACTGCAAAGATTTGGGTTCATCACCAATACTACTTATTCTTCTGTGTTCTCTGTGTAGCTGACTTCTCCACCTTAAGTCCAGAGAGAAAGATGTTCAGATTTAAAAAATGTGTACATGGACTATAGCCTGCCATTTTCCCTCTGTCCACAGGATTCTCCAGGAAAGAATACTGGAGTGGGGTGCCATACCCTTTGATCTTCCCGGCCCAGGGATCAAACCCACATCTGATTCATGTCTCCTGCATTGGCAGATGGGTTCTTTACCACTAGCACCACCTGGAAAGCCCATACATTTATAAGTTTGTGTCAAATATTTCATGGGACACCCTAATACTAAAAGCATCCATTCCTTATTATCTGAAATGCAGGTGTCACTGGGTGTCTATCTGTTTGACCAAAGGTCCCACCAAAGGGCCAGCCTCGAATCCCCTCAACCTCACATCTTCGGCATCCATCACCTCCTGCTGATCTCATCTCCTGTTTCTCGAAAACACCTCCTCCCCGCTGTCTTCTTCCTATAGCTGCTGCCCCAGCTCAGACCTTACCATCTCCAGTGTGGGCGAGTGTTTCCAGCTTGTTCTTTCTGTTTATCATACCATTGGTTCAAACAAAGGAACAGCGTGGCAAAGCCAAGATCTCAACCAAAGCTTGGGGCATCCTCATACCACACAGTGAAAGGCATTTTACCTTCTAATGAGTCGCAGTCCCTTTCTATCACCTACATGGAGAGCAAGGATGGCTTACTTACAGAATCATGGTCCTGGAGCCGGCCCCCAAACTCATCAGGCCCCTCCTGCCTCCACATACCCATGCGTGCTCTGCTCTCAGCCCGTGTCCTGCTCTCAGCTCTGCCTACGGACATCCCAGGCACCCTTCAACATTCAGCCAAAATACTGTCATTGTGGGGAAGACCCTGAGGTGTCCACACCCCCAAAGCCCTCCACCCCCACTCTCTGGTTCAGAGTGTTCTGTATGGTTTTGGACCGAGACTGTTGAAGGTCAGTCTCCCCACTGGACTAGAACCTGTCTGGGGTCTTGTGCAGCTTGTTCACTACTCGGGTGCCTCATAGGTTTCTGTTTCTAAAGTATCACCTTCCACAGAATTTTGTTAAAGGAATTTTATACTTTCTAACCCTTTGAACAACTGGTCAGATCACTTCTTTCCCTGCACTGTTAAATGACTAAGAATCAACGCACTTTGATCTCTGCTTGTTTTTTTTGTTTGTTTTTTTTTTTTTACCGTAAGCAGTTTTCACCGTTTGGTCTTTACCTCCCAGTGAAAGTCATAAGAATGTCCTAAAAAGAAGCCTCTGTTGCTCTTCCCACCATCGGCCACCTGCCCACCTGTCACCAGTTGACACTGGACTGGATGAAGCTAGGAGAAGAGACTCTGTCCGCACCACGGGATCCCCAGTGCTCAGCCAAGGTTGTCCACACTGGCGGGAAAGCGCGATGGAGGCGGGAGCCAGGAAGGAGCCTTGCACACACCCTTGCCCATCTTTGATGTGCGGTCTTGGCTCTGCTCCATCCTCACCCAGGCTGGCGGTAGCGCGGCTGATCACCATGTGCAGCGGGGAGCATGGGGTTGAGGGGGCGCCTCCCCCGAGTCAAGTGCAGATCCTACTTAGTGATTTTCCACCACGGAGTGGAAAATCCACCTCCTCAACTAATGGGGTAGGAGAGGTGGCCCTGGCAACCCCCACCCCCCCATCCCGCCACCGGAATTTCTGGATTTTAATTCTCCATCGGCCACCCATTAGCAGCAGTGACCCTGAGCAAGTTCCCCCTTCTCTCGGGGGAGCTGCACCACCAGGTCAGTCCCTGGGCCTCGAGGGCTGCTGTGAGGACAGAGGACTGAACCACACAGAGAATCATCCCAAGAAGATCCCACAGCACCCACGAGGTTAGCTCCCAGCTCTATCCACGGTAATGCAGAAAACAACACGAAATTCACTCACAAAGGCCTCGTCCACATCAGGGCGTCTACAAGCTGCTTCCTGCTCAGTGAATGACATGTGTCCCCTCGGCATCTGAGAGCCCAGCCCCTGAAGACGGAGAGACCCCACGGATGGAGAGGCCCCTGAGGATGGCGAGGCCCTGAAGAGGCCAGGGGAGTGGACCCTCAAGGAGCTTGGCTGCTGCCCCCCACCCTGCTCGTCTGTCCAGACAAACAGCGGGACTCTCAGCCATGACCCCTAACATCAAATGGTCCCTCCAGCCTTTGCACTAAGTGGCTTCAGGAGCCCAGCTGTTTCTAGAAGAGAACCTTGTTGCCCTTCCTTTCCAGGTTTTGACTCCCTGGTGGTTGTCTAGGAGACGCACCAGGTTGGGGTGGTGGGCACAGGGATGCTCGGGTGGGGGGGCAGGGGAGAGCAGAGTGAGCGGACACAGCCCCCTCCTCCATCCCCCACCTCTCGCACCCGGCTTGCCTGCCTGACAGCTGCCGCCAGAGTCCTGAACACACTGGTCCTTCGCTAACCCTCAGGGTCTCAGGAGAGAGAGAAGAACACAGGCCTCTCAGCACAGGACACTCTTGCTAATCTTTAGGCCTAATCCACTGAGAGCCTGACTTTCAAGTCCCATTTACAGCAACACAGAGGCCAGGACCGAGCCAGATAAGCCCCCTACTTGAGGGGCTCAGCCGCACCAGCCAGGACCGACCCCTCCAGGTGCATCTCTGGCACTGCTTGTCCTGTTGGGATGTGTGCTTTATCCTTGGGGACACAGCAAGGAAGCTGTGACCCTGAGAGTTGGGGTCCCCCTACTTTCCCTCTAGCAGCAGAACAGGTGCTGCTGACCACTGCGGCTCCATCACGAACACCTCAGAGGCCCTGCAACAGAAGAAAGCATTGATTCTATTGGGGCCCCTGGTCCTTTTCCACCAATGAGGGCAGCCTAGAGTCTCTCAGGCTGATGGGGGTGAAAGGGCAGAAAATTCATGACCCCCCCTCCCCTGCTAAAAACAAACCGACGGCCCTGGGCTGAGAGTTTCGGCCAGATGTTCATTCAGACACAGAAGGCAAACAATACCCTGCACACAGCCCTTCCGGACAGGCCCAGAGCCGGTCCCCCTGCGGCCAGACAGGGCCGCCAAAAAAATGGATTGATAAATAAATAAAAGGAAAATAAACCTGCAGAGTCATTATTTCCAAAGATATAATAGAACACAGACAACGGAGACATTAACTCACAGGGAAGAGAAATAGATATTTAAGTCCTTTCCTCTTGGTCCCACCTGACTTTAAAATCACTCTCCACTTTAAGAATTCAAGTAGTTTTAAGAAAACATAATTAATATTTCAGACACTTTAAGTGAACAGAGGGCTTGCCTTCTCTTCTAAGGATGTGGGAGTTGACATCAACACTTCTTTTCCCAATTTCCCTTGCAAACATAAAGTGTGCTCACACGTGTGTGTGTGTGTCTCTGTATGTGTGTATATGTGTGTTCGAGTGTGTCTGTATAGGTGTGTGCATGTATGTCTTGTGTGTGTGTGTGTGTGTGTGTGTGTGTGTGAGCAGCTGTGTATCTTTTCTCCTACCATGAAATCTATAAGTTGCTCAGTCTCTTGAACTGAAGCGGAAACTCTGACGTGTCATGACAACGTACAGTGTTGGATCTACACACAGACGTGTCCTGCTATAAACACACCTGGACGTTTCTACAGCTGCTGTGGGACACTGAAAAAGACTGTAGCCTCTCTGAGCCCCATTTCCTTATACACAAAACAAGACCACTTCAGGAGACGGTGGTGAAATCCACTCGCTTATTGAGTTCTGTGAGGCTGTAAAAGTCCTGATTCACCAATCAGCTACTTCTTTTTGGAAGAATTCACAATCATGGCCACATCCCAACACACGTGTGGACGTGAATATTCAGTCTCCCCAAAACCCCACTGACACTTCACGTTTTTAGGAACATGTGGACGGCAGAACCTCCTGAGGACCATCTAGACTCCCCAGCAAATGAAAGAGCCACTGAAACTGAACACGGAGGCTTGTTTATAAGCAGGAGGCCCTAAGCCCCAGACCGTTCCTGCTGGCCTGTCTCCTCCGCTCGGCACCTGCCTCGAGAGGCATATGGGACGGCGTTTATGGTTGGTGAGGGGCCGCCCCCAAGGCCCAGGTGAGGAACAGACACAAGCAAACATCCACTGGCTCAACTCTCGGCCGGCTGGTGTCCTTTCATGAGAGTTCATTGCTCTCTGGGGGGATTAAAGCATTTCGTATAAATCCTGTTTATGTTTTCCCAGGAGTGTGTTTAAAGCGCTCAGACACAAGTCCATGTGCCTGGACTCCTAATCTCACCACAGAGATAAAAGGACCATTTTCTTTTGAAGTGAGCAGCAGCAGCTCCGTGAGCCTGCCGGGTCTCCTGGAAGGGCCGGTGGAGCACAGGGTGGGGACCCGGAGGAGGAACCAGGTCAGGAAGGCATTCCCCTGCTTCAACCGCCCTGGGGTCTGACACCCTCTGCAGGGGTTCTGGGGGCTCTGAATCAGGCCAGGACCCGTGGGGGACACCCAGGGCTGGACCCTTCTGAAACCAGCCCAGGCCAGCCAGGAACCTTGTGTCCTACACAGGCACCCTATTCTGGGGGGCACCCAAGGCTCAAATCCTGGTACTGGGAACCTACTTGTTACATGTGCATCAAGATGTAAGTTATGGCTGAGGGCTGTTCTATGAATCATTTGGGTGGGGGGTCGGCGTTTGGCCACACCATGCAGCTTTCAGGATCCTAGCTCCCCAGCCAGGGATGGAACCTGGGCCCTTGACAGTGAAAGCACAGAGTCTTAACTACTTGGACCACCAGGGAAGTCCTTTATGTATCATTTTGATACAAGGACTCAGTGACTCAAATGCCTGAGTATAGGCCTGCCCTTCGGAGGGGCAGCCTGAATGTGACAGCTACAGAGGCTCTGCTCCCCGGAAGGTCCTCAGGGGTTCTGGAACTTTCCAAGCCCAAAGGTCCCACTTGAATGACGAACTTACCTGTTCTGCATGGTGGCAGCTATGCCTGGGACACACTGATTAGAAATATACGTGCTGACAGTCGGGACAGAAAGTTGCCACAAATTCAGTAATGTTCAGCTGGGTTTGTATTTATCGATCACAACAGTATCAACACGCATTTGAGATAAAGTCTGAGAAATACCATTTGTCTCGTCTCCAAGTGGAGGAAATGCATACAAGAGCCACGTTCCAGCATTCAAGGGATGACCTGCTCTCACCGTTCACGCCCATCACATCCGGGGCGTTAGCATCGGAGAACTGCCTCCACGAGACAGCCAGGTTGTGACCCTCTGAGAGAGAAACACCTTAGACGTGCATTACATTTCAGACACTATTCTGAGCGCTTTGCTCTTCCTGACATGAATTTTTGTCCTGCCAGAGATTAATATGAGAAAGTGCACATTTGTTTGCTTTTTCAAATACAAAAGATACTCCTAATGTGTTTCCATTAGGAACTGGACATCGGCCAGGTGAGATGACCGAGGGGTTACCATGAATCCTCCCATAAGAATGAACATTCATAAGTGCGGACAAGCACAGGCCATAATGGGACCAGAACAGACCTGGCAAGTCACACAGGAAATGGTGGCAGATTTAGCCAAACAGCCAAACACCATCCACTAATGGTGTGCGGCTGGTTTACTCAGTGATGACTGAGCCAGGAACTGCTCGGTAATGTGATCGGTGATCGTAGCTGGGGGCCAGATCCAGGGAGACCCTGCAACCACGGCGACCCGTGCCCAGATCTAGGGGGATCTTGCCTGGCTGGTTTGCATCACAACTGGGAAAATCTGAAAATCTGTTGCCACAGACAGAGGGAAACTGTCCCCAAAAATCTCGTGGGAGATTTAAAGCCACGGGGCTTTTCGACTGGGAAACCCCCCTGTCAACTCAGGACGAGAACGGACTTTCCTGTGTAAGGTGACCCAGTGGAGCTGGGGGCCTAGGAGGAGCAACCATTCTGCAAACACAGACGTGTGGAGGGTGGTTGGGGCCTGGGGAGGTACCCCAGACCCCTGGTGGAGGCCAGTTGCTTCCATTCTGCATCTAAGCGCCTGGAGCTGCTGGGCCTGAGAAGTCCTTGTCCATGCCAGCCTTGTGCAGGGGAGGGGCCTCTCCTGATATGAGGTCAGTGGTTGGATCTGCGGTGAGGGCTCACTCAGTGTCTCAGACCCACGCAGCGCCTGCAGGGTAGTGCTGACATCCGAAAGCACGAAGCTTCAACACTGGGACAGCACTGGGGGTGGGGGCTGCTGCGGGCTTGGTGGCCTAAGAGCAGAAGGTGACAGTGATGGGGGAGACAAGGGGGACCAAGACCCCTGAAGTGGGAGGGAGGAGCGTTCTGGTCCTTACTCACCTCAGGGTTACCTTGACGACCGTGCAGACGCATCCTCCAGGGTGGTCTGCAGGGACCCTGCAGGTGCTCACCAGGAACCGCAGAGGAGCGGGCCTGGTGAGGTGATGCAGGGAGAGCAAAAGACGCTCCTAGTAGCTGTGAAGGACCAGGGGCCAGAGGTGCCAACCCCACTCTGGGATCTGGGGCCAGCCCGGGATGACTGCCACTCCAGGTGAAGCCGACCACGCCCCATGGAGAGGGGGCCAAGGACCCAAACTCTGAGAAAATCTACTTTAAATCTCCCACGACTTGTCCGGAACCTGAGCTCTGTTCCCCAGCACCCGCGGTGGCCAACGGTCAGGCACGTGCCAAACGCTTCACTTGTGTAGCCCTGCCCTACAGGCTCTTTACTTCACAGATGAGGAAATGGAGGCTGGGAGAGTCATGTAACTTGCTCAAGGTCATGAGGCTCTGAGAGACGGACCATAGCCTCAGGTCCTATGTCCTTCCTCACTGGAAAAACCAATAGTTCCTGATTCTCAGATTCAGATGTAACACCAGGTCTGAACCTCAGCTCAGAGCACCTCAAATTCTGAACCTGGCTCCGAGCCTTCAGGAAGTGGAGAAGCACACAGCAAGTCAAAGGCATTTTGAGGCTAGACGATGGGGCTGCACCAGACACAAACCAGGAGCTGTACAATGTTGGGAACTGCCTGGAAGTCCAGTGGTTAGGACTTTGTACTCTCACTGCCAAGGGCCCGGGTTCTATCCCTGGCCAGGGAACTAAGATCCTACATGCTGCATGGCGCGGCTGGGGAAAAAAAAAAAAAGTTGACAACTGTCCTACTGGGAGGGGGTAACCACCAAGGCAGAGGAACAGAATCATCAGTGAAGGACACAGAACCGCAAGAAAATTCACGAGAATAGGAGTTTTTCCTCATCTAGGAAACCCTGTATGTTTGTGGAGACTTTTCCAAAGGCAGGTTATGGAAAGCTCGTTAGCTGAGTCACGTACCATGGAACCAGACAAATAGTCCACAGCACTGGGAACCGTCTCTCTCACTCTGGACAAAATGACCTAACTGTCCCTTCACCTCCCATTGTGAGGAGTCTCCTCATTTTTCCACACAGAACTCCTCAGTCAGTTCATCATCCTTTCCTCCCTTTTGGGTTCATACAAAGTATGAGGCTGGAGCATTGTGACAGCCTAGAAAATCCAAACACTTGTTGGACTGAATTATCCTGAAGTCTTTCCATTCTCTGGCAATACAGGAAGAAGCAATTTTTTTAAAAACCCAAAGCATGTGTGAAAACAATCTCATGAAAATATCCTTAATGATACATAGCAAAAGGGGGGTGGGGGGAGGGAGAAAATGCTCTATGCCAATTTTGAATGTAATGTAGTTGGAATAGAAGTTAAGGCATCCAGTGAAAGCTGCAGAAGCCAAAGTTCCATTATTTCAGAAATACTGTTTCTCGGTGGCTTCCCAGTCCCATGCAGCTGGTTATTCAGATTCTGGGGACAGATGGCTCTGAGAAGAAGTACCCTGCTTATGATACGAGGGGCTTTGCTGACTGGCCATCAGCTACACCACTGAAGCTGAGTTCCTGGGCGCATGCGGCCTTCACACGTGCTCCTCCTCCTTTCTGCTCCCCCTCTGGCATGGAGTCTCAGAGCACATGAGGCTATGGTTTAGTAGAAGGAAAATTCAGAATAAATCAAGGGAGCTGGCCTTGGGTATCTGCTGTCTGTCCGTCTTGGGGGAGTCACTGAACCGCAGCATCCTCTCTGGAAGAGGAGCACCGTGCCAGCAGCACTGCATGTGGCCTCCCCCAGTCTTGCCAGAGACGGCTTCCCCATCCACCCAGTCCTCCCAGTGACCACAGGAACATTTCAGCCACTATGTGTGTGTTAAGTGTTAGTCCCTCAGGCGTGTCTGATTCTTTGCAACCCCATGGATGGTAGCCTACCAGATTTTCTTCTGTCCGTGGGATTCTCCAGGCAAGAATACTTGAATGGGTTGCCCTTCCCTTCTCCAGGTTCTCTTCCCAACCCAGGAATCAAACTCAAGTCTCCTGCATTGCAGGCGGACTCTTTACCATCTGAGTCACCAGAGAAGCTCCCAACCACCATGGGAATTAGTCAAACATCAAGTGGCCAAGGGACACTTGGAGACGCTGGCTCTGTCTCTCACTGCAGGCATCTCCCACAGGGCCCAGCTGTGCCGGTATTTGTCCTTCCCAGGGTAACCTTGGTTACCAGCACAATGTGCCTTCTGGGGCGCCTTCCTGGTCCCTGACTGATGGGTGGTGCCCGGCCCCTGCTCTCTGCTCCCCAGGATGTCCTCTGACCCCACCCATCACCTGGGGCCTGCTGTCCCTCCAGCCCCAGCCAAGGTCCCTCCATCCCTCTGAGGCCACCCACCTCAGGGTGATGATGACAGACATGCCTACAGTGCTTCTGCCTCCAGCCTGAAATTCCCAAAGTGCAGAAACACAAAGGTTTCAAAACTCATTTGGCAGCAAAACCTGCCCTGAATGGCCATGAAGCTATTTGTCTCTGTGCCTCCTACTTAGTATGGTACATGCCACGTGCACTATATCTCCTTTCTGAAATATGAGGAGTTCCGAATTCTGAGACACACCTGGCCCCAGGGCTTTCATCAGGGAGCCTAGACCCATGTGAAGGGCACTCATATGGCTATAGCTGGTGTCAGGTAAGACAAAGAGCATAGTGACACAAAGCAAGCGGTTCAGCCATTTGATTCCTAGGGCTTTGACTTTACCTAGTTGATTCAAGGAAGGCACTAAAGATTTCTGAGCACAGAAAAGCAGAATCTTATGCCTGGGATTACTCTGCTCTGAAGTACCTCCTATGACTAAGAGGAGGCACTGCTCAGCGGGGTGTTGACCATCCAGCGGCCCTGCCCTTAGGCACGTTCCCAGGACAGGGTTCAGGGGCAGGAAGCAACAGAAACTGCACCCGCCAATCCCGGGGGTGGGGGTGTGGGGGTGGGGCGTGGAGGCAGAGTGGGCAGAAGGCTGAGCCCAGTGGCCAGACCAGGGCCTGAGAGCAGGGCCGGCTCAGGAACAAGCGCCTGGATCCAGGGTGGCATGCCGTCATGGCTCTCTCTGGTCTTTGGGTTCACCGGGTGAATGTGGGGCACACTTGCCTGCCTCCCACGCTCCTGGCTCCCTGTGCTGTGTTCAAGCAGACAACATCCCAGAAGAAGAAACAGCCCGAGAGTTGGGCTTCCGAGGCCTATGCTTGGCTGAAACCCAAGGCTGCCCGGTGTCCGGCTCAGGAGCAGCTTCAGGGCTCCCAGGGGCTGGCCCTGACCCCAGCTGGTACTCACCCTCGGCCTGCAAGCAACATGGCTTCAGGGGCTAAGGGGCAGGGAGCAGGGCACACACGGGCCTGGCACCAGCTCTCAGCCTGCAAGCAAGCAAACTCCAGGGAGAGATCACTCCTGCAAGGACCCTGCAAGGGCAAGGACAGGGCCTGGGAGCTGGAGAGACTAGGGTAAGTGTTAGCTTCCAAGAGCAGCCGGGAAGCAGAGGGAAAGATGGGAGAGTCCAATTCCATCTGTTAGTGCCCAGAAGTCGGAGCCAGGCCAGCAGCATGGAATCGCTGGTAGCGTGAGAAGCCAGACCTGAGAACCCAGAGTCCACGGCGATGGTTCTCAAAATTGTCCCAGGGTCTGTGTGGACCCTTAAAACCGGGAAGGCTGGAATTAGCAGAGGTCAGTTGGCCCCCATCTCAAGAGCAGAGAAGGGCAGAGTCCACACATGAAGTCGGGCCCTGGGGTTCGTCCTCAATGCTCTGTCTCCCGATTTACACTTTTCAAACTCTTTAGAAGAAAAAATGCCCAGAAAGGTCAATGGTGCCAAGTTAGTGACTACCAATGCCCTCAGGACTGACGCTGAAGTTAAAGTTCCAATACTTTGGCCACCTGATGTGAAGAGCTGACTCACTGGAAAAGACTCTGATGCTGGGGAAGATTGCAGGCAAAAGGAGACAGGGACGACAGAGGATATGATGGTTGGATGGTATCACCGACTCAATGGACATGAGTTTGAGCAAACTCTGGGAGACGATGAAGTACAGAGAAACCTGGCCTGCTGCAGTCCATGCGGTCACAAAGAGCTAGACATGACTTGGCAACTGAATAACAACAATGGGTGCCCTTGACATGGATCCCAGACTGGTCCTCTTCTAGTTTCTTTTATGTCTTCAAAAGTCCAATCTTCCTGCTCATCTATGACATTAAAAAAAATATACCCAAAGAACATTCTTTCAAGTGCACTGCCACTACAGCGAGATGATTATTACCCTGGTGATTAATTACTGTTATGGTTCCTGGTGGCACGAGCTCTGCCTTTTCCGGGGTGCCGTCCAACCCCACCCCCACCAGCTGCAAGATGTCCCCCCTGATCTGAGCAGGAGACACTAGAGCAGCAGGTGTGAGCGGCGCTGAGCGTGTTGAGAACAGGTGAGGATAAAGGGCAGGGGGCAGGCTCCACCCTGGCTGGATTGGGGTGCCTTCTGCCCGTAGACTCTGAATGTGCATGCATGTGTGTGCTAAGTCACTTCCCCCGGGGAAGCTGCCATATATAAGGACTCTTTGGGACACCATAGACTATAACCCACCAGATTCCTTTATCCATGGGATTTTCCAGACAAGAATACTGGAGTGGGCTGCCATTCCCTTCTCCAGGGGATCTTCCCAACCCGGGGATGAAACCCAGGTCGGGTTTCAGGCAGATTCTTTACTGCCTGAGCCACCAAGGAAACATAAGGGCCCCTACATAGCCTTTAATAAAATCCACACTCACAGGGAACGAATGACAGAGACCTGCCTGGAGTCAGAAGCCCGCAGGAGCTACTGCTGTTGCTGCTGCTAAGTCACTTCAGTCATGTCCAACTCTCTGCAACCCATGAACTATAGCTCACCAAGCTCCTCTGTCCATGGAATTTTCCAGACAGGCATACTAGAGTGGGTTGCCACTCCCTTCACCAGGGAATCTTCCCCACCCAGGGATTGAACCTGCATCTCTTGAGGTCTCCTGCATTGGCAGGTGGGTTCTTTATCACTAGTGCCACCTGGGAAGCCCAGCCAGTAGGTGACCCCTCTCTAATTTCAATAAACAGACCTGTTCTCCGGGGTGGGCGGGGCCGGGCGCGATGGGCGGGGCCTGCAGGCAGGTGGGCTCCCTGCCTCTCTGCGCCTGCGCAGAGCCCAGCCCCTTGGCATCAGCCGACCAGCACGTACCCTGGGGGCGATGTGCGGGGCGCTAGGGCGGCAGGAGAGCCCCAGACATCGCTTCCCCAGCAGTAAATTCCATAATTACAGGTCACCGAGTGGGCGCCCCTTTGAAGTGGGGGACTTTCTTCATGTTTCTGCAGCGGATACAATTTGGCTGAGATATCAAATGTAGATAGCAAAAATTTAATTAACAAATCAAAGCCTTTATCTGGAGTTTTCAGAACTGTGGCCAACAGCTTTCTTGATCTCCAGAGCGCCTGTCAGGGCTGAGAAGAAAACAGCGCCTTTGTAGTACAGAAAACCTCCAGCTTCTCCTGAAGATTGCCCTCGCAGATAAGGCTCCTCTCAACTGCCTGCCCTTGGGAAGAGGTCCCAAGGCCCCCCTGCAGAGGGGCTGCATTTCTGCTTGCCCTCTGACCCCTGGCTCTGGCTAACCCCTTGTCTCAGAGCTCAGGGTGTCCTCCCAACAAGCCAGGCTGGGGATGGCTAGTCTCCCATGGACAAAACACCCTGGACTGAAAATGGAATCATTCTTTGTGCTGTGGACTCAGCCTCAGGAGCCTCGGAGACAAGGCACAGATGAAGATGGATGGACCACAGGTAATGGTCTACTTCTGCATCAGCCTTTCAACATGTTCATGAGGGCAACAGCCAACGCTGCTGTCCATCAAGGGCACAGATAGAGACACTGAGACCCCAGGTAGGCAGAGAGTACCCAGACAGAGCTCCTGTAAATAAACCAAGATTCAAGGCAACGTGTAATTAAAACACAGAAGTCAACTGTGTGGGTGTATATACTATATATGTACCTACATACACATAGTAAAATTATCAAGGTGGAATCTCTTGAGTGTGATCAAAGGTGTTTTTCCCCCTCCCCCCATTTTTTGTGTTTTGCTCTAGCTTTCAGGTTTTCTAAAATAAACATGCACATTTATAATAACAAATTATTACAGCAGTTAATTGAGCTCCCGAAGGCAGAGAGTGAGGGCCCCGGTGGCTGGTGCCCAGCACAGATCAGTCTTGGTTTCCAGGTGATTGAACTGGATAGGGTTGAACCAGATGGAGTGAAGGAAGGATAGAGCTCATCCAGGACTGCACACAGAGGCTATGAGGAGGGCCTGAAAGGGGAAGCTGGAATCCCTCTCTGGGACTACCTGTAAAGACATGCAAAGGCTGACCAAAGTACACTTAGGCATTTCCACCTGCTGTCACTCCCTTTTCTCAAGTCCAAGGGAGGAGCATGACCTGTAGAGTCCTGGCTCTCATCCTTTGTTCTGTCAGCTATCCCACTGCTCACACCGGCCCTGTGTCTGGAGAAGAGGGAATGGGAAGGAAGCTGAGGAGGAAAAAGGGGGCCTGGGATCTGCAGCAGTGTCAGCAACGTTCATTTATTCAGCAGCTTCCATAGCAAGTGCAACTCACAGGCTTCGTCTAGTTGAGCCACAGCTTGGATAAGATTGGATGGGAGACAGGAGACACAGGCAGGCTGTGGAGGAGGGGTGGGAGCCGAGGTAGTTAAAATGGCCCGGCAGGAAGCAGCACGGCTCGAGGACCTTTATTACCATGTGGCAGTAGATGCCTCTCCAGGTCTGGGGACGATTCAGCCAAGCTGCCATCCTGGACAACGTGTCCTTGAAGTCAAGGGCCTGACTGCGCTGAGCCCACTGTCTGAAGCCACCAGGGGAGCCTCGCCTGGAAAAGTCGGAGGCTGCTGCCCAATGGGGTCCTCTCCAGCCTCCATGCTGGAACTCCATCCCACTCCTCCACCATCCATCCCCCAAGAAGGTTTCTTTTCCACTCACCAGAATGTTCCATTTCTGCTCATAAATATCATCAAAGATGCATTTGACAATTAAAGCTGTTTATTACTGTCAAAGTTTCTCTTCTAGGCAATCATAGTGTTGGAAAAACAAATGAAAATGCCTGCAATACTCTGATGATGGGTGCAAGTCATCAGAAAAACCACAAGAAGATGTCATCTTTCTAAAGGTGTCATCAGAAAAACCGTAAGAAGATGCCATCCACTTTAAAGCATCACAGAGTTTTAAACCATGCTTGCTCATCCCATGGTTGAAAGAGAAAGAATTTGTAAGGGTTTCAAAAAGCGGTGACATCACAGCCTTTAATTTACTTTTACAGTTCCCTGGGTCTGCCGTGTGTTAAACGTGTATTAAACATGAGAGGCTTCTCCTGGCCAGCCTGTTTTTCTTGAGCCTGCCTCACTGGACACTTGCTTAGAAACCAGCTGTGAGGGCAGCAGCGTGGGGCCAGGTCTGTAGGCTTCTTCTTGAGGTGCTCTCCGCTAAGCATGTACTCACTTTGGTGAGAACTGGATGAATATGATCTGGGAAGAAAGAAGCTCGCAAAAAAAAAAAAAAGGAAGAAAGAAGCTGGCATTTAGGCTATACACGCTGAAGGGAGATAGCCAAAATCTCATGGGTCCCTGCTAATTTGTTCATGTGATTAATGAACCAATCAATACTTATTAACTGTAGTTACTGTTTTGGGGGCACCTGCTCTGTGGCCAGCACTGTGCTGAGCCCCTGTTGCATCCTCAGAGCACCCCTGAGAAGTAGAAATCATCAGCCCACCCCAACCCCCCAAGAAATGATAATGAACAGACCAGGAGTTGACTCCAGGTCTCTTTTATCACAGGCCTTCCCTCGTGGCTCAGAGAGTAAAGAAACTGCCTACAATGCAAGAGACCCAGGTTTGACCCCTGGGTCAAAAAGATCCCCTGGAGAAGGGAATGGCTACGCTCCCCTGTATCCCATGTATGGGATTCTTGCGTGGAGAATCCCATAGACAGAGGAGCCTGGTAGGTTACAGTCCATGGAGTCACAAAGAATCAGACACAACTGAGTAACTAACACTTTTACTTTTTCTTTTAGCTTGCTCCTGGTAAAAGAAGCTACAGCAAACCCAGACAGCAGTGTTATAAAGCAGAGACAGCATTTTGCTGACAAAAGTCCATGTAAGTCAAAGCTATGACAGGTCATGTATGGATGTGAGTTGGACCATAAAAAAGGCTGAGAGCCAAAGAATTGATGCTTCTAACTGTGGTGCTCAAAAAGACTCTTGAGAGTCCCTTGGACTGCAAGGAGATCAAACCAGTCAATCCTAAAGGAAATCAACGCTTAATATTCATTGGAAAGACTGATGCTGAAGTTGAAGCTCCAATACACTGGCCACCTGGTGGGAAGAACCAACTCATTGGAAAAGACCCTGAAGCTGGGAAAGATTGAGGGTAGGAGGAGAAGGGGGAGACAGAGGATGAGATGGTTGGATGGCATCCCTGACTCAATGGACATGAGTTTGAGCAAGCTCTGGGAGTTGCTGACAGACAGGGAAGCCTGGCGTGCTGCAGTCCATGGGGTCACAAAGAGTTGGACACGACTGAGCAACTTAGCTTACATTCATGATCTCCTTGGGTGGAGGCAGGCACTCCGTTCCTGGGGGAGCTGGTTTTATGTTTCTCGGGAATGTGGCCCTGAAACGAGCTCTGTTCCCCAGATCAATACTTTATGAGGCTGAAATCTGCAGATGAAAGGGGTTGGCGAGGCTGTGATGCTGCCTGCCAGGAAATCTGTGAAAACTATTTTCATCTTTGCTAAGAGGTAAAGTATTTGTGCCTTTAATAAGCATGGTGACTGAGACATGAGTACACTTATAAATAGCTGCACCAGAAATGTGCGCACACACCTCTTAAATAAGAGGAATGTGAGGCCTTCCAAGCACCTCTCGGATCCCCCAGCCCACGGTGGGTGGAGTCAGAGCTGCCACCATGAACCTCCGGAAGATCTGCCTCTTCCGTAGCCACGAGGCCTCACTAGGGGAGCCCCCGCCCTTCTTCTGTCATGACCACCCTCTCCCACTGCCCCCATGACCGCCGTGGCTATTTCAGATGGGCAGCAGCAGCAGCTCACGCACGCAGAGTTATGGGTTTCCCACCACAGGTCAGCTGCACAGGGGTCTCCGGGCAGGGGGCAGGCATCACGCGAAGCTGACCTCATGGCAGCAGGAGTACCGCCTGTCCACGCAAGACTCCCCCAGGGTCTTCTAAGCACTCCTGTTTCAATCACAGCATAAACACACCTCCAAACGTGACTGTCCAGTAACCGGTTAGGATAAAGCCATCATCTGACAGTCATCACTCAAGCACTCAGTTTGGCGAGCTCGGATTACAGGGACTATGAAACCAAAGTAGGACCTGAAAGACCCAGGACACATTCCCCACCAATCTCCCCTCTTCGCTGCAGAGTTAACAGCAATGGAAGACAAAACGTGTGTTGGCACCAGAAACAGTTGTGTGACCAGATGCTCCATGCTCAGCGCCGTAGACCAAGGCAGGGGTGACAGGGACAGCCCTAAAGACAGAGGGAGCTGAGGCCAGGAGAGGAGCTGGAACAGCAAATAAACACCGTTCACCAAGAATACAGAAATGTCTCGACTTCTCTGGGAGACAGCAGAGTCCCAGGGCACTTCTGGATACCTTTTTGGCATTCGGCATCTGCTGCAAGCATGTGCTCACACTGTCCCTCAGGGAGAGGCTGGAGTAAACATAATAAAGCACACTCCCCCCACTGGCCCTCATCCACACCCAGAAATTAATCCTGTGATTCTTCATACGCAGTGAAGTACAGTGAGGAGGTGACATTAAGTCACCCCAAACCAAGTCACACACCTGCTTCCTGTACGCACAGCAGCCCAGACTCTCCCATAAACAAATCCACACTTGACACAATGGGCTGTAGTTCAGAGATGGACCCAGAGAATCTTCTGTGCAAGATTTTGATTGAAGATGTTTAGTGAACATTTTCCATGTATAAAGCATTATTAGAATATTCTTACAGGAGACATACATCCTAAACCACAAATGGATTATGAAGAGTTTAATTTTCTTGAGTTTTAAATGTTATAAGGTATGATTATGCATTATTCCTACAGGTTCCTACAGTTTTTTCTAGGATCTCCCCAGTTTCAGAGCGTCCCTTAGGGTCACCGGGGAGGGACCCTGGTTTTGCCTGTATGAACAGTGAGGCAGGCCATGGGTCTCCGACAGCTAGGCCGGAGTGGGACAGGGCAGTCCTTTCCTCCACCCTCTTAGGTGGTCACAAAAACCTTACAGGTAAGGCTCAGTCCTGCTGCTCTGGGGCAGTGAAAAGCAGATCAATACTGCCCCAAGCCACCCAGCTGGGTCAGCTTTGTTTCGCTCCTCAGACAAACACTTCACTTCTTTTAGTAGCAGGAAGTTTGCATCATGGTCAATAGTAGTCTCTTTCAGAATAAACTGATGATGAGGGAAGCACAGGCTGAGTTTCTTGGTTGCGGTGGTTTCTACACAGAGCCCACACTTTCTCAAGCTCCGTCTCTCCTCAAGGTCGGCCTCCCTGTGACCAGGGCTAGATTTCTGAGAAAGGCTGGACACAAGTCACTTGTGAACCGTAGTTGCCAGGAACAACAGTGCCTCAAAATACAGAAATAGCTTCGAACCCTTGACACAGGACTCAGGCAGGCTCGGTGAATCTAACGTGCCTGAGTGTTTAGCTTGCCTTTACATAATAGAGATATAGAAAAGTAAGTTGGAATGTTCCTGGCGGGCCACTGGCTAAGACTTCACCTGCCAGTGCAGGCAGTGCAGGTTCAATCCCTGGTTGGGGAACTAGATCCCACATGCCTCAGGGTCAAAAATCCAAAACTTAAAACAGAAGCAATATTGTAAAAAAGTCAATAAAGACTTTAAAAATGGTCCACATTAAAAAAAAAAAAAACTTTAACAATAAATAAATATATGTGAGAGTAGGACCGTAAAGAAGGCTGAAGGCCAAAGAATAGATGCTTTCAAACTGTGGTACTGGAGAAGACTCTCAAGATCCTTGAACTGCAAGGAGATCAAACCAGTCGATGCTAAAGGAAATCAACCCTGAATATTCATTGGAAGGACTGATGCTGAAGCTGAAGCTCCAATACTTTGGCCACCTGATGTGAACAGCCGACTCAGTGGAGACCCTGATGCTGGGAAAGATTGAAGGCAGGAAGAGGAGGGGATGACAGAATACAAGAGGGTTGGATGGCATCACTGACTCAATGGACATGAGTTTGAGCAAACTCTGGGAGATGGTGAAGGACAGAGAAGCCTGGTCTATTGCAGTCAATGGGGTCACAAAGAGCTGGACATGACTTAGCAACTGAACAACAACAGATAAATAAATAAAGGCAAGTTAAATATATTAATATATTTTAAATCTTCTAATTTACATTATTATTGTCTCAATGTTTGAGTAGTCATCTACTCAGAGCCAATGGATATTTGGCTTCTATTTGCTGAGATGATTAAATCTAAACTTTATCATTTGAATTTTAGTTAAAACTTACAGACTGTTCTTTCCTTAACAGAGGAACATCATTAGAGTTTTTCTTACACTTAACTGCAAGTTTGAGTCAGAGAGAAATTTTCCTACCGTGGGGAACTGAGAATTGGAAGGGATTGAGGAAAAGGAGGATTTTTGTGTGCACATCAGAGAAAAGATTTCCTAACATAAAAAGCACTGATCTGTGAGAGATGAACGTTGGTGGCTTGATCTGTCTATTTCCAAAGGAAAGGAAAAAATGGTGGTTGGGACTTTGGTCCAAGAGTTCTTCACATCAACCACCAGCTGTTCCTCTGCCCAGGACTTGGGCAAAAAACCCAGCAATGATATGGTGATAAATAGTGTTTCCTGAGCACTCACCATCTGCCAGGCACTCCATGGAGATCCTCTCTTATTTTAATTTCTGCTGGAAAAAATTACAGAAGATTCTGCAATGGGCAGAAAAGACTACTGGTCATCATTCCCATGGAATGTCCCCAGCGCCTCTCAGGATGCTTGTCTTTGACTGGACAGGGCACGCTATGGAGTTGACAGTCAGCTTATGGAGAGTGGGCTTCAGCCCAGAAGCATGTGGAGCTCCATAACATCCAAAAACTGACTTTTCTTTTTACCACATTGATTAAAATAAAGTAGGGGTCCCCAACCTCTCAGATCTAATGCCTGATGATGTGACATGGAGCTGACATAATAATAACAGAAATAAAGTACACAATAAATGTAATGCACTTGAATCATCCCCCCTCAACTCCCATTCCATAGAAAAATTGCCCTCCACAAAACTGGTTCCTGGTGCCAAAAAGGTTGGGGACCACTGAAATAAAGGACATGCTGTAGAGACGGAGTCTGACGTCCTCAGCGCTCTTCAGTATAAACATATTTCTTATCATGTGAGGTCTCCATGACACGTAGAGGCCCCTTTGATAGCCATCACAATCACGGGGAAACAGGCACCAGAAGAGTAGGTGAGAGGCCAGAGGTCACCAGCAAGGTTAAGGATGAAATCAGGTTTAAAAGTGAAAGTTTCCACCACATTAGTCACAGCTCCCTCTGAGACTCCAGAACATCCTGTAAAACCTTGTTGTGTCTACCATCAAAGTGAGTTTCTATCATTAGCAAATGCGGAAACCGTCTGAGAAACATCACAGGATTCAGTTGTGCAGTTTGATTGTTTGGGTCTAGAAACGTGGGTATTACTTCCAACATCAGGAAATACCTTCAGCGTTCCCCTCAAGTTAACTATGTGCTGTGCTGTTTTCAGTCATGTCTGACTCTTTGCCACCCCAGGGACTGTACCCCGCCAGGCTCCTCTGTCCATGGGGATTCTCCAGGCCAGAATACTGGAGTGGGTTGCATGCCCTCCTCCAGGGGATCTTCCCAACCCAGGGATTGAGCCCAGGTCTCCTGCATTGCAGGAAGATTCTTTACCTTCTGAGCCACCAGGGAAGCCCTGGTGGGGCCAACCCTTAAACCTCCAGAGAGTTCCTCATTCACTGCTGATGTCACTTCTGCAGGAGCCCCAGGGAGGAAGCATTGATAGGACTCTGCACCCTAAGACTTTATTTCCTCTGAGTGATCAGCATTTATGGTCATTAGTGTTCCTGCCTCGGCTGATGTCCGGGACATCCCTTCATCCACACAAGGGAGCCTGGGGTGGGCGGTAAGGATGTCATTTGAACAGAGAACCAAGCTTGCAGCATTTAACACAATGCTTTAGCAACAAAGTTAGAGCATTTGTGTGGCTATTCCCACTTGTATGGGTTTCCCTGATCGTAAAGAATCAGCCTGCAATGCAGGAGACCTGGGTTCGATTAGTGGGTCAGGAAGATTCCCTGGAGAAGGGAATGACGATCCACTCTAGTATTCTTACCTGAAGACTTTCACAGATGGAGGCGCCTGGTGGGCTACAGTCCATGGGGTCACAGTCAGACACAACTAACAGCTAATACTTTCACTTTCCCACGTGTCAGGAAGGGAAGGCAGGCTGGGCACGTGGCTTCCATGGGGGAGACACATCCTCGCCCATAGACGGTGCACGAGGCTGTCCTCTGGACAGGGCTGATCCCAGAAGCTCACCAGAGCCAGGGACCAGACCATCCAGCCCTGAGCTGACAACAGAACAAACAAACTGTGCCGCCTTGGGAATCTTGCTCTAGGGGCTCCAGGCACCAAACCTCAGCGCGAGCTCCTCGGACCATTGTGTTCAGGCCTCTCAAAGCAAAGATCAGTTTGGGGCAGAAGGAAGCTTTGAACTTGACAGGATTTTCCTGAACATTCAAAACTGGAACAACCTGACAGGCTGGAAGCAACTAACCAGCCGCGTACAATCCTTCAGGGCAGCAAGATGTTGCACAGGGCCAGTTTGTCTGGGCTTGCAGCGGTGCCGACTTTAAACCTGCAGGTGGAACGCCAGCCCCCGACAGTGACCACGAGGCTGGGACGAGAGGGGGGGGCGGGGTTCGGACTACAGCCAGCACACCAATACCCCGATGTTCGCCTTCCGAGCACTGACACTTTGATGGGAAGAATCTGCTACAGGACTTGGAAGTTCCAAGGCTCACCCTGCAGGGTACGGGGAAAGAGCAAGGAGGTCAAAGTGAATAATTACCTGTTATTGATGTATTACATTTAAAGACCCTGGCTAGGGATTAAAGACACTCTCAAGGCCGTTAACAGGCTGCAGTAAACAAGTCAAGTTTCAGACGGGAGGAGGAGGAAAGAATTTCTCAAGGATTTCCTCCGCCCTCCTGGAACCCTCGTAGGCAAGGCCAAGTGTATGCGGTGTGCATTGCACAGAGGGTCATGTTTCCACCAGGAAAAAAAACCACCACACATGGGGGAGCTCTGTCTTTGTCCCCAAGTCCCGTGAGAGTTTTACTCTCGTTCAAAGACTTTGTCTTATTAATGGTTAGATGCCTGGCACCTCAGATGGGTGGGCAGTCAGTAGGTGCACAGTGAACTTGGCTACTCAGTTTGCGGGTTAGCTGGTTGAATTCAGTTTCTCTCTTCTTTATGCTTTCAGTAAAAAAAAAAAAGAAGGCTTTGTCACTGAAGTTACCAGCAGCCCACCAGACCCAGAATCACTTTCCGGGGACCAGCCTGGAGATGGGAGCGTTTCCCCCAGCCACGTCCCCTGGGTGCCTCTTGGGGGGTGCACTTGACAATACCCTGTCCCTTTTTCTGTTTCCCCTTCTGTGGTAGTGGGTCTTCTGATCTCTCAGCTGAGGACTATTATTCTAATGAAAAACACTTCCAGGAAATCAGTCCAAGACAGACTTAATTTGATGTGGAAAAGAATTTCCAATGCACGTTACGTCCATCGGAAATTAAGATCAGCCTTAGCTTTCAAGTACCCAGATCTGAAGATGCCACAGAGCTTTGAAGGAAACGGGGAGGAGTGCTTTTCTGTGTGCTTTTTTTTTTTTTTTTTTTTTTTTTAGGGCAGAAAAATAAAGAAGAAAAAGGAGAGCCCGGGGTGGAAAAGAGTCATGATCAGCATAATTACAACCTGCGGATGCCAGTGCCTGCCCCGCACCGAAGTCATGTGGGCCATGTGGGCCTCTTGGGAGCTGCCGGACAGTCTAACCTACCCAGGAAGCATCCACCTGGCCCCGGGAAGTCAGTTTTTCTCCATCCACACTGCTCAGGAGCCCTCAGCCTCTTGGGCTCCAGCACACACTTTGAACCCAGAGTCAAGGCCCCCCAGCGGCCTCCACCCCATTTTCCACGTCCAGCTTCCATACATGTCCTGTGCCCTCCACACCATATCCTGCAGCCAGGCCCTCCAAAGTGTGTCACCAGGGAACACTCACCCAGCCCACAGCCAGCCTCTCTGCCCCCTCCACAAGTAAGGGATGCTGCTGCTGCTAAGTCACTTCAGTCATGTCCGACTCTGTGCAACCCCATAGACGGCAGCCCACCAGGCACCCCTGTCCCTGGGATTCTCCAGGCAAGAACACTGGAGTGGGTTGCCGTTTCCTTCTCCAATGCATGAAAATGAAAAGTGAAAGTGAAGACGCTCAGCCGTGTCTAACTCTGTGCGACCCAATAGACTGCAGCCCACCAGGCTCGTCTGTCCATGGGATTGTCCAGGCAAGAGTAGTGGAGTGGGTTGCCATTGCCTTCTCCTCAAAGAAGGGATAAACTCCCACATTTGTAGAGTGAAAAGGGACTTACCAATTTGGCACCTGAGTCCCAGGGAAATGAAAAGTTCTCTCCATGTATTATTAATAAGATGCCTCTCACAGCTCAGCATTAAGACCACCTCCAGATCCTCCTCGGGGCTGGACTTGGAGGCTACGGTACTGCCAGGCTTGACTCCTGCCCTGGAACTGCCCCCTCGCAGGCGTGCAGAAGCACACTCGGAACCATAACGGTAAATGTCATCCCTCCATTTACAAATCTTTTTATTGTGGTGAAATATATATATAATTAGCTGTTTCAACCATTAATTGCATTCATAGTATTGTGCAACCATCATCACAATGTGTTTCCAAAATTTTCATCATCCCAGGCAGAAACTCTGTCGCCCGTTCAGCAATAACTTCCCTTTCTTCTCTCCCCCCAGAGAAGGAAATGGCAACCTACTCCAGTATTCTTGCCTGGAGAATCCTGTGGACAGAGGAGCCTGGTGGGCTGCTGTCGGTGGAGTCGCACAGAGTTGGACATGACTGAAGCGACTTAGCATGCATGCATGCATTGGAGAAGGAAATGGCAACTCACCCCAATATTCTTGCCTGGAGAATCCCAGGGACAGGGGAGGCTGGTGGGCTGCCGTCTATGGGGTCACACAGAGTCAGACACGACTGAAGTGACTTAGCAGCAGCAGCAGCAGTTTCTCTCCCCCCAGCCCCTGGAAAC
The DNA here is from genome assembly GCF_963930625.1 of Muntiacus reevesi. Lineage (NCBI taxonomy): Eukaryota > Metazoa > Chordata > Mammalia > Artiodactyla > Cervidae > Muntiacus > Muntiacus reevesi. The sequence goes on along the minus strand of NC_089252.1, from coordinate 40,080,571 downwards.
CTCTGTCTACTTTCTGTCTCTATGAATTTGCCTCTTCTTAGTATTTCGTAAGTGGACTCCTATTTGTTCTTTTGATTCTGGTTTATTTCACTGAGCATAATGTTGTTATGGTTTATCTGCCTGTGTTTTTGTTCTTTGTACTGTGGAATTATGTTCCATCGTATTTGTGCATGCTCAGTCGTGGCTGACTCTTTGTGACCCCATGGACTGTAGCCCATCAGGCTCCTCTCTCCATGAGATTCTCCAGGAAAGAATACTGGAGTGGGCTGCCACTTCTTTCTCCAGGGGGTCTGCCCAATTCAGCGGTCAAACCTTCATCTCCTGAATTGCAGACGGGTTCTTTACCACTGAACTACCTGGGAAGCCCCTCTATTGCGTATGTATACCACATTTTATTTATCCATACATCCATCAATGGGCATCTAGGCTGCTTGCGTTTCCTGGCTGCTGTGAACGGGACGGTTGGAGCCCCTGCTTCAGTTCCTTCCGGTAAATATCTAGAGGTGGGATTGCCAGGTCACCCCTTCGCTTATATTTGATGAACGAATGAGGTTTCCAGCAGCCTTGTGGATTTGGGCACAGACCCCAGGATGTGGCACAGCCGGGGAACTCCGTGTGGCCGACGCCGTGTGCAACAGCTGCCCTGGGGCCCAGGGGTGGGGACCCTCCTGGACCCCGTCATCTCCATCTTCTCAATGCACTCACTCCCAGCCTGACAAGCTCCCAGGAACAGGACAAGATATGACTGGTTCCCAAACTCTCCTGGTCCCTGACACCCAGGATGGGTCACCCAGAGAGGCAAACACCCTCCACGCCCTGCCAAGGAAGTGGCCCTAATGCCACCCTTTCTCAGTCACTCCAGAAAGATCTCAAGGTAAGAGATTTGTGCTTTTCAGGGAATATCCACTCTAATATACTAGACCAACCTTCAGTGTTTGATCTTGGACACCTCTGACCCCCTCATGATCAACACGGACACAGTTCCTGGAGGTGGAATTTTCGGAGAACCTGGGAACACAGGGGGCTGACATCAATCTCAGACAGAGGCTGATAGACACCCCTGGGGTGGGGGTGGGGGCAGGGGGCAGGTCTCCAGGGCGATGTCAGCCTTGAGAGAAAGATGCAGGAGTCATTGGCATACAGGATGAGGTGGCCCAGCCTGGGCAACAGCTTGAGAGGAAAAGACCAAGAGCTGAATTCTGAGGAATTCTGACATTTGAGAGATGAGTCAGCAAAATAAGAGAAGAACAGCAAAATATCACAGAGGTCAAGGGAAGCAGTCCAAGTTGCTGATGACCAGCACCCAGTCCCCCCAAGTCCTAGGCACATGAAGGGTTCCCCCTGGATCTGACAGCTCCTGGGACCATGAGGTCTCACACATCCCAGGGAGCAGTGGTCATGTGTGAACTGGATGGGGCATGCTTGGCACATTTGAAACAGAGGCTATATACACAGGAGATACTTGGATGCTTACTGCGTTAAGTAAATGCAGAAATAAACGCTTGGAAAAAAACAGAACCATCTATCACTGCTGAGTACATGACCCACTGTGTTGAGATTGGAAGATGCACATGTTCACAACTGCTAAGCAGTTATAGGAGAGCCTTGAGTTTTTTAAATTGGAGAAACACTATTTACTGATATAACTGTGAAGCAGTCCATGATTGTAATAAATGCAATAAATCCCATCATTAAATGCACTACTACAAGACGATTAGAAGATACCAGACTTTGAAAATCTGATGATCTGAAACACTAGAACTTGCTCTCACTCAAGCAGAGATTAATTTTTCTCACTTAAAGCTAAAGGCAATACCAAGAGTCTGAACACTTTTGTTGTTGTTCAACAGTCGTGTCTAACTCTTTGCAAACCCATAGACTACAGCACACCTGGCTTCCCAGTCCTTCCCTATCTCCCAGAGTTCACTCAGATTCACGTCCATTTAGTTGGTGGATGCTATCCAACCATCTCATCCTCTGCCTCCTGCTTCTCTTTTTGCCCTCGATCTTTCCCAGCATCAGAGTCTTTTCCAATGGGGTTATCTTGAATGTTTTAGAATATGGATGATAGCAGACATAAAAGATGATGACGATGCAGAGGTCTCTTGGAGAACCACATGAGCCAGGGGCCAGTTCACCACAGGCTAGTAAACTCAGAGCCCTCCCTCAACCTGTTGTCGTGGACAACCAGGAGCTGTCATGGACTCTGCTCTTGCACTGGAGGCCGGGAGAAATGAAACAAAGTGAAATAAAGTCGTCTGCATAACAGGACACAAATCCTCACCTGTGTGCCCTGCTTTAATTCAGAGTGGCCCTCGCTGATAACCAGGGCCTCACTGGGAACCCTGGAAGTTGGGCAGACAGACCCACTGTGGGGTTCAACACCCCTGTCATTTCTAAAAAGCTGTGGGCACAGGTAGCGCAAACTATTTGCCCTCCAAACTGTGCCGGGCACACTCTGCCCATCTGACCCGTACAACCTCCCACAGCCAGGCGTTATCTTAGTGGCACACAGCAAAAGAAATTACTCCCAACAGTGAAATGGCTTGGTCATCAGCAGCCTTTCTAAGGATCTCTGTGCAGCAGATTTCCATTTCCTCCATGTGGCAGGACCACCATTCTTGTTCAAACTCCACCCACACCATCCTCACCCGGGCTGCTAAGGTCAGACCTGCTCAGAGAGTCACTTGGCAAAGGTAAGGACTTGGACACTTGCCAGTAATGAAGTGTTTCCACTCAGGATTCTGGAGGGGATGCAAGGCTGTGACCCTCGCCTCTGGTCCCCTCTATGCCCAAGACTGTTCTCTGAGTCAAGCATGTGGCTTGGCGGCACCTGGTACCCACAGGCAACCCTGACTGATGGAACAGAATTGTCTCCTGCTGGATTTCTTTCTTGCCTGTGACCCGAAGATACCTTCATCAGACTCTTTATGGTCATGGATCTTAATCTCCCTTGTTTCAGAAATTGCACCTAAGGCTGCAGGAAGCTAAGTGCACAGCGTCCTGCTTTATGTGGCATTTTCCACTGACGTCTGTAAAATTCAAATCCAAAATTTAGCTTCCATCTTCAGGATCATTAAGCATTTTCATCTGAGTTTTGCTTTTTTTTTTTTTACTTAGTGCTTTTAAGAAAGAAAAATTTTTAAGTGTGCTTGTGTACAGGACAAGGGATTTGAATGATGTTTCTGGTGATTATCCCACTTAATCAGCAACCCCAAATGTCACCCCGAGCACCTCATGCATTGCTAAGCCATGTGTTTGCAATCGGCAGCTGCTCTGTGAGCCTGGCCAGCACACGTGTTTGGCTTTTGAATTCAATTTCAGCAACCTTGAGAAGGCTCAGCAGAGCCCAGCAGGAATATGAAGGGTGTTCGCTTAATTCAGGTTCCATGGAAGCCAGACAATGTCCACCACATCCACTCTGGGATGCCCACTCACACATATGCAGGTGTCACACATGATTCTGGGCCTCCAAGGCACGTGCGTGTAAGGGGCAGGGGACGAGAAGATCTACAGCCTGTTTGACTGAAGGCCTGTTGGGCAGCATGAAACACCTGGACATCTGCAGTGAACGCCGGAGAGCCCTGCTGGGCTGCGGGTTCTAATTGGCCAGAGTCTGACCAAGTGCAAACTGTTGGGCTGTCTCTCACATCCTCCGACATCTGGAGGGAAAGGAGGAGGGAGTGTGTTCCACTGGTCCCAAGCACCAGATTTGTGCCATCACCCTGCAGTAGTGTCCAGATGCCGGCTATCCCCTACATCCCTCCAAGCAAGTCTTTCCCCAAAGCCTTCTTGCAAGTCAGATGAAGAAGTCTAATTAGGGCTTCCTCACTCGGGCACTTTCTGCTACCACAACCCTTTAGAAGAGGCTGGGTACAAATAAGGAAGTGCTTTATTGTGAGACTCAGGAATTTTCTAATTATAACCCTGTTTTTAAATAGACTTTATTACACAGATGTGAATGTGGGAGTGTTTACCTGAGGTGTGTGAGTGTGGGTGGGTGTGTGTGTGTGTGCACATGTGTGTGTTGGCAAGAGCCTGGATTTCAAAACAAGGCTCCCAGTCATCATGAATCTGAAAAACTTCCCAGAAATACAGATCCCTGTTCCCAAACTGGATCCATGGAACCAAAGTCTCCAGTTCTGGAACCAGGAATCGGTATTTCTAAAATGCAGTCAGCGGATTCTGCCATCAGAGCACAGAATGGCGCCTGTGAACAGGAAGCAGGAAACAAATGATAGCAGCGCTGTCGCTGACACTAATACCGACGGTTAACATTCCCTGAACTCTGACCAGGTGCCAGGCACGGTTCTCAGTACCTGATAGACACCTGTTTAACAGAAATGAGCTCCACATCACGGAGGTATTACACTACAGCATTTCCACTGTAAAACTAAGGGAATTGGAGCTCAAACACAAAACTGGCAAGTGGCGCAGTTGAGCCTCAGAGATCATGGTCTGAAGAGCTGGTTCTCGTTAAACTACGAGCTCCAGGCAGACATCTGTCCCAGCGCCCTCCCCACGCCCCCCTGGTCTCCAGTTGATTGGGACTGAATCAGGAGATTAATCTCTCTTCTGATCTGAACCCGCCTATTTGTTTTGCAGATGAGGAAGTTTTGACCTAGAGAGAGTGAGTAAGCGACTCTTCTGGGAACACCCAGATGAGAACTTAGATTTCCTAGTTTGATCAGAGCTCTTATGAAAGCACCAAGCTTCTGGTCACATGACTGTGCTCCCTTCATGATATAAACACTAACAAGTCCCCCTGCCCTACAAAAATAGACACACTTAATGGTGCTCAGTGAATTTTCTGTAAGCTCTAGCCTTAAGGATCTCTGGAACGAAGACTCCTAGAATACCATAGTAACCCTTACAGCATTCTGGGGTTGGCTGGCTGGTCGGTTTGTTTGTTTAGGAATCCAGATAAGAAATATCTCCAAATTCATCTAAGAAGCCTGTTAGCTCAATCCCAATTCCATGAACATGTGCTTAGGGGGTAAAATAGGAAAAGAGCTGCCTCCTAGCCTTTGGAGAGGACAGATACATCTTAACAGTTTCCCCAAGGGTCCCACCTCCCTCCATGCTTGCTGCTACATCTCCAGTTAAATGGCCATCAGCTGCAGAACCTTCCTTTGCCGAGAGACCCACCCAAACCAGCTGCCTCGAGGGTCACTCAGCAAATGGGTCAGAGTGATGTATTTGCTGCCTTCAAGTTCCAAGAAAGCCCACTGGACTTTATGTTTTCTTCTTAGCGGAGGCAGTATGAGATGCAAAACTTACCCTCTGACAAGTTTTGGAGCGCCGGGCCCCTTAAGATGTCCACAGAGTTTCTGTGAGATCAACTTCCACCCTCTGCCACACACAGGTCTTCCGGAGTCTGGGTTGTTTCTCTCCAGCTCAGTCCCTGGAGTCCGGTCAGCGTGAGGTCGTCAGTTACCATGATGTCCTAGGTCAGTGCACTGTCCCGCTTAGTGCAGAGACCAGCACGAGCCCCGTGGATCACAGGCCCCATGGATCACAAGCCCTGTGGATCATACAGTGGCGGAGGGACAGATGGTCAGCTCAGCAAAGGAGTGTCACCAGCCCTGCCGGGAAACAAACTGCTCCTCGTGGTCCTTACCAACAGGTACAGAGGGAAAAGCGTCCACCAGCCTAATGACTGCATACCACCAGACACTGGAGGACATGGAGAACATGCACCCGGAGTAGCCACTGCACTGAACCACCATCTGACTGGGCCCACAGTGATCCACGGTTGGTTCCTCAAACCCACTCATCCTCTGCACGGGCGGAACAGGCAAGGTAAGCGGAAATACCGCGGGCTGCACGGCTCTGACCTTTACATCCCTGGTAGCGGCCCCAGGCTCTGCAGTCCCAGTGACGCCCAGAGGCTGTTCTGGAGTCTTCCGCTTGGCCTTTCCCACCGGAAAGCCTGTGGGTCCCTCCATTTGTCAGAGGAGCAACGTGGGAATTCTGCCTAGTGTGTCCACATGGATGATGGAGTCTAGAACTGGACACACATGTGGGACAGGCTCAGAGACACACCTGGCCGGCTGTGGGGGACCTGACCCCAACACCCCCTACCCTGGCTGATGGATCATGGTGGCACGTGAGTCCCAGCCAGACTTGCATACCCCCCCACCCTACTGAAGTCTCATCTCCCCCTCCCCCAGGACACGGTCTCCCTGGGAAACGGCCAAGAGGGAGACTGGGGGTGCGCAGTCATGGCCGTGCTTCACTATCGCCTCACTGCAAGCCCGCTCTCAGCGACCGAGTGGTGGTCACGCCCCCAGACCCTGGCTCCTCTCCAGACACCTCCACCGGCAGTGAGCACCCCTTCACACCGGGCCTCATGCCGCCTTGCAATCCCCGAGGTGCCCCTATTTGGTGAATTTTGGTCCTTGGCCTCCAGAGAGGAACAGGCTGCCCGGACTCCTCTCCCCTCGTGTGAGTGTCTGGATATAAATCTGTTGACACCTTAGAAAGAGGCCACAGGAGATGGGTGTTATAAACCTCTCGGTCTCATTTCCTGGGGCCGCTGGAATAAACGACCATAAACCAGGGGCTTAAAACAACTGAGATATAGCCTCTCCCAGCCTTGGAGGCCCCAAGTTAGAAATCAGAGTGTTGCCAGGGTGGTGCCCACTCTGAAGGCTCCAGGGAGGGCCCTTTCTGCCCCTTCCAGGGGGTCCTCGGCTCGTGTGGCATCCATCTACACCTCCGTCGGCCAGGCCACCTCCTCCACATGCATCTCTATGTCCTCTTCTGCTCTTACAAAGACACGGCGTCTGGGTTCCAGGCTCACCCTGCTCCCATGTGAGCTCAACTCACAATGTCTGCACCAACCCTGATTACGAATAAGGTCACACCTGGCAGTCTGTGAGCAGATGAATGGGGGCAGGAGGGGCGGGGAACACGGCCTCTCACCGTGTATCTCGGCCCCTGACTCACTCAGCGACTCCCTCGAGACCCCTGCTGTCTGGGCCCCCTCCCCTCCTGAGATTCTGCAGCATTTCAGTCCTGCTGGGAGGGCAACTGAGTGGGCCACTTTCCTGGCTGTAGCCTCCGTGGTCCCTGTGGTGTGGGCACCTTCACCCACCTCGATCCTGAGAGGACCCTGTTCTCTGACCCTCCTCAAATCCCCAGCTGTTGCAATAGTCACTGGTCTGGTCCACAAGGATTCTGTAAGATCTCCAGTCAGGACCCTATTTTTTCCCCTACAGAATACGGGGTGCTGCGTCCACATGTGTGGAGTCTGGCCCTACACACATAAGCACTGCTGGGCCCAGCTCTCCCCATCCTGGCCCCAGGCTTACATAGGGCATCTCTTCTGGGTCATCCCTACAGTGCTCCATGCAGCACATTTCTGGAAAGGGACCACATGTGACATGGCCCAGCCTTCATCACCTGGGCTCCCAGCCACCCAAGTTATAGGGACCCCAGAAGAGAGAGCTCCCTTACTCCTCCTGCTCCCTCGGCGGAGTATTCTCAAGGCAGGGTGACCCCTGTGGGGGCGGGACCCTAACCTTCCTAACCCGAAGCCCCAGACCTTCCTCCTCTCTTCAGGTGGTCCCATAAACCTGAACGTCCCCTGCGCAGTCAGGGCCCCGCCTTCCTGCCTCATCCAGCTTCCATACCCCCCATCCCACTTGTAGGGGCTCAAACTGAAACACACACAAATACACAAGGTGTCCACTCTGTGTGTGTGACAAGTGTCCCTGAGAACAAGCTCCCTTGCTGTTTTCAAGTTTTCGCCCACGATAAAAGTGAAGCCACTCCCCCAAAGGTGAGGCTTGATAGTTTTCCTGATGAACTCAGTTAAGAAAAGACAGTCTTCCTTTGCTCCATGATAGCTAGTTTTCCGGTTGTGCAATAAAGGCCGTGTTTTTCATTCATGCCTCCTAGAAGAAGTGAGTCCACATTTTTTTTTAACCCTGGATGCTCACAGAACCAGGGATTTTCCATTATGGAGCTGCCCCCAGATTGTCTTCCTTAAAACAGTGCCCTGCCCTCCAGGGATGGCTCTGCCTCTGCACGGCCAGAGCTGAGGCTCCGTCTCAGGTCCTCTTGATGCCACGATGGAGAGTTAGCAACTGGCGGGGGCGGGGTGGGGGACTTGTCGGTGAGTGGTTCTGTGCTGTGCTAAGTCATTTCAGTCATGTCCAAGTCTTTGCGACCCCCATGGACTGTATCCCACCAGGCTCCCCTGTCCATGGGATTCTCCAGGCAAGAATACCGGAGTGGGTTGCCATGCCCTCCTCCGGGGGATCTTCCCGACCCAGGGATCGAACCTGAGGCTCTTATGTCTCCTGCATTGGCAGGCGGGCGCTTTACCACTTGCGCCACCTGGGAGTGGAAACTACAGCTAAGTAGTCCCCACGTGCTAACTCCAATATGCTGAGTATCAGATGTTGTTGTTCAGTGACTAAATCATGCCCGACTCTCTGTGACCCCGTGACCTGCAACACACCAGGATTCCCTGTCCTTCACCGTCTCCCGGTGTTTGCTCAAATCATGTCCGCTGAGTATCAGACAATAATATATAAAGTTATGACATTATATGAAATACAATCATCAGAAGCAACTTTTCCTGTCACCTTGTAGGCTATAGAGAATCCTGGGATCCTAAGCTGCTTGTAAAACCGATCGTCACCATCCACAGCCAGTGCCCCGGCATGGCCGTGTCCCTTCTTCCCTCCATGGCCATGAGTCCCTCTCTTCTTCCCCCTCCCCACCTCCTGACGGTCCCACGCTGGTGGCTGTTTTCCTTCATGTGCTTTGCTTGGGGTATTAATATCCCTGTGTTGAGAAGCTCATCAGCCTGTTCCTGGAAAACTATATATAAAGTCGAGGAAGCTAATCAAATGCCCTGGAAAGGACACAAAGTGCCAGCCTGTGTGCGCTTCCCCACGGCTGCTGAAAGCTCTCCTGCTGCTTCCGGGGGGGCCACAGAGAGGGGGACCAGCAGAGGCTCTCCCCCCCCCACCTCTGCCCTAGAAGCAGGGCACGACCCGCCCTCGCTTTTTCCAGCTCAGCTTCCAGCCAAAGCCCCCCTTGACGCCAGACATCGCTGATCACTCTGGCAGGAGGCCGCCTGCATGGGCAGGACCACAGCCCTGAGGAAGCTGGGCGTGGGGGCAGGGAGTCAGGGGACGCTGTATCTGAGGACGTGTTCCCCTCCCGGCACCTGGGTCATCCCACATCTAACAGTGAAAGGTTAGATCTAGCGATCTCCACACGTGCACTTCCAAATCCAACAATCTGACCCGCTGGGGCAACACCAGCTGCTGACACACACTAGCAGGCCCAGCCTCTGGTCTGACCTTTTAACTCAAACTGCTGAAATACATATAGTTAAAAAAATCTCAGTGATGTTGTATGGCAGAAATCAACACAATATTGTAATTATCCTTCAATTATAAATAAATAGTTAAGAAAAAAATAATTCTCAGAATCCAAAAAAGAAAAAAGTCTCGATTTGCACACAGATCTGTAACATTTGCTCACATAGGGAGCCTGGGCTCACAGCCCTCCCACCCTAGCGCTCCCCCACCCTACCCCTCCCCCAGCACCTCAGAGGAGCCTCCGCCCAGCTTTCATCCACCAGGGAGCCGGCTCCTGGGCTCCTGGCAGCAATCACCTGACTAGAAACAAGGTTAACTCCAGGAGCTGATACGTGACCTGCAGCGGAGACCGGGGTCCAGGAAACGAGGCTCCCCGCTCTACTCCCCCCAGCCCCAGAGAGAAGGAAGATGCTTTCTCAGCCTCCCTAAACGTGGGTTCTCACCTCTTGCCCGAACTCTCCCGAGGAGCCTGTGAGCAGGTGGGGTCCCTGGGCTCCTCCTGCCTGCACAGCTAAGAGGCTCTTTAAACTAAACTTGTGGGCTTTTTAAATTACAAAGCGAAAAGCATCTCAAGTGACTGAAAAAGATCAGGGAACCTGGTAACCATGAGCGTTTCTGGCGTAAGGAGTCAATTCCGATCCACTGGGACGGCCAGGATAGGACCCACCATGTAGGAATAAACAGCTCAGATGGATAAACACCTATGAAGACTCTACTGTGTGCAAAGTGTGGGGGTCTCTGAAATGTCTCCTCGGGCTGGCATGGCGTTGACGTCCCTGTGGAGCTCCTCAGCAGGGTAACTGGAGACAGAAAGGGAGACCAGTGCCTCCTTAGGACACACGACCCCCAGGGCATCAGTCCCCTTGCCTGACCCCCCAGCACCTGCCTCACTCCTCACCCCCTGCCTGACCCCCTGCTACCTGCCTCATCCCCCACCCCTGCCTGAACCCCCAGCACCCGCCTAAACCCCCCACCCCCTGCATCACCCCTACCCACTGCCTGACCCCAGCACCTGCCTGACGTCCCAGCCCCCAAGCCACACGGATCAGGACCCCCCCCCCACGGGGAGGGGCCACAGCAGCCTCTGCCCCCCAGGTGGCCCCACAGATTGTGGTTCTAAGGGGTGGGTGCCAGTTTGCAGGGAGCCACATGTCTGAAACAGCAGCCTCCCTGTCTCATGACTGCCTGCTCCAGGGAGCCTCCCATGGGGCCCTGCTGTCCCCCAAACCTCTGGAGTCACTGCCTCCACCCCCTGCCACCTGTCCTCGCATCCTCTCCTCACCCTCCTGGTGCAGACCAGCCTGTCCTGCAATCACCGCGCCAGCTGGGACACCATCAGGCCTGCCCTCAGAGGTAAAAGTGCTCCCACCCCATGCAGGTGCTCCCTCAAGTACAGGACAGATTTTCACTGGACCTCGTCTGCAAATGCAGTCACCAAATGAAGTCCACAGCGCTGCCCTGCGTCCTCAGATCACAGCGCTCCGATAAGTGTCAGACTCTGCTCAGAACACCTCTGAATGAGAGGAGGTCGGTGCCGCACAGTAAGCTTTATGAATTCAGTTGATTTGAAATGATCGTGAGAAGGAGTCTTTGAGAAACAGCCTGGTAGAACCTTCCATGCAGGATCCTGCTTGAGTTTGGTCTTTATATCTTTAAAAATAACAAATCCCATCCTTTCTCTTTGGGAGTGGGGCAGACCTTGAGGACCTGGCTTCCCTGGCTTTGAGCTGGGGAGTTTCTCTCCCATCTACACGAGGATCAGTGTGTGTTGGTCCCTGCCTGTTGCTCTCTGAAGGTTCCTACTGGTCCAGGCTGGGCCTGCCTCAGATGAGGACAGAGACAAGCCTGCGATATCCACCCCAGAATCCTCGTGTTGGTGATTTTCACCTGGTGTTTTGAGCGTGGTTTGACTTTCAGTTCATCCATGTCTTTCCTTCCACAGCATTGTTAGAGACAGATAAGTGTAAACCCATTGTTTTACTATTTTAAGAATACTGAAATGGATTGCCATTCCCTTCTCCGGGGGATCTTCCCAACCCAAGGGTTGAACTCAGGTGTCCTGCATTGCAGGCGTATTCTTTACCATCTGAGCCACCAGGAAAGCCCTTTTAAAGAACATCAACAAAGAGAACATTTGTGTAACATTTTGTGGACTGGCGGCATTGAAACAAAAATCATGTGGCTTAAATATCCAAATAACCAGTAACACCGGAATTGCTCTTTCCCTCAGATTTTGATTGAGGTAGGGAGAGTAAGTGGGTTGTCAGAAGTCAAGGGTTGTCAGCAGCAGGTGGGTTTGGGGCTTTACCAGGGTCATCTGCTTGACCATCACTGTTCTGAGATCTGATCTCCTGTCAGGAGCTGCAGATCGGCAACGCCACACATGTGGTAAAGAGACAGCCTACCTGATTCCAAGATTCTCCAAGACAGATATCCCCTGGTCTTCAGTTACGGCGAATAAGGTCGGGCACCCACCCCAGAGCCATCTCCCTGGACCGGCCTCCAGCGTACACTCTCGCCTCCTGTCATTATCTCTGGGGCAGAGAAGAGCCCACTGCCTTTCTCCCCAGAGGACTCTTCTCAGAAACGTCTAAGGTGTGTTCCCACCACAGACCACTTGAGCTGTTTTGGAAATCGGGGTTAATTGCAAGACGGGGCCCAGAGCCCAGTGAACCACCTCTGGGGCTGGTGCTCAGGCAGAAGTCAGCAGGGCTGGGCCCCAGGGAGAGAAGAGGGCCCTGCCGGGGAGACAGATAGGGACAGCATCACCGTCTCTCCAGCCGGGAGCACGTGGGTGACCCACAGGAGACACTGATGACGAGGAGGAGATGCCTGGGACCCGGAGCTGCCCTGGTCTGTCAGCTGCCCCCTGATAAGACAGCCGGCAGGCAATGGCTTCTGGCTTGACCTATGCCATCTGATGAGCAAGGAAACAGCCGCCACCTCGCACCTCCTTCAGTGAAACACACCTGCGGGGTGTCACCCTCCACTCCTGGGACCTGTCTGTCCACAGTTATACCCTCAGACAGAGCCTGAAAGGATGCCCTGGTTGAAGGAGAGTTGATGCCTCCCCGGATTAAGGTCTGGGTCTGGGCACCATGGCCTGTTTAGGATAACTTCTTTAACACTCTCTACCTTTTCCTCTTTACACCAACTTCATGAAATTTTTCAGAGACATGTGTACATGAATAAAATATTGTTTCTTGCCCAGTCAGCAAGTCTCGCCCCAAGGCACACTTACAATATTGACAAACTGATACTGACAAACAAACCTCCTGTCGTTGGTCCAGCAAACCGTGGACAGGCTTTCAGTGCAAAGGCCTTTCCCTCTTCCTACAAGTGGCTTTAAGTTATTGAACTAACGTCACTCCTGGGGAGCCCGGCCTCAGCGATTTCACCTGTGACATCAGAACGTTGCTCCATCTGACTCCGCACTAAGGAGGGCTCCATCTGACTCCGCACTCTCTCGTGCCCAGATCAAAGGCAGTGCACACCAGGTTTTCTCCTAAAAAAAACAAAACATCTCATGCGCTCCTTGAAGACTCTGCTTAATGAAACCTGGCAAGTCTTTTTTCTGTGCACACGTGTGACACACACACTGATGAATAAAACCTGTCCAGATGGGTGGAAACCGTCTGATCTGTTATGAATAACAAATGGACCAGAAATCAACAGATCCCCTGAGAGCGTGGTGCTGATTATTTCCTTAGTCGATTGGAGTGTCCAGGCCATCCTGATGGATGGAGCAGAAGCTCCATTGTGAGGGGAGGAGAATCCAGGAGTCTCGTTATCCCAGGAAATGCCAGCAAAATTCCACATCTGGTTGACAGGACTTTCGTACAAGTTCGATATTCACCAGAACAATTTTACTGTCATGGTTTTAAATTTCAATAGAATATATTAATTGTATGTATATAATTAATACAAGGGACTTCCTAGTGGCACTAGTGATAAAGAACCTACCTGCCAATGCAGGAGTTTCGGGTTCAATCCCTGGTGGTGGGGAAGATCCCCTGGAGAAGGGCATGGCAACCCACTCCAGTATTCCTGCCTGCAGAATCCCATGGACAGAGGAGATTGGTGGGCGAGTCCCTGGGGTCACAGAGTCAGACACAACTTTGCAACTGAACAACAAGAGACTAGATCTTAAAAGTTCTCAAAATAAAATGCCAACCACAGAGGTTCTACTTAGTAGCCACATTAAAAAGAAAATCAAACAGGTGAAATAAATGTTAATAATAAATTGTGTTTAATCCCATGCAGCCAAAATACTATGATCTCAAAATGTAATCCATATAAACTGTACTGGGAGATTTTACGATCTTTTTGAAACAGATCGCAGAAACATGGTGTGTGTTTTACCCTTCAGCACATCTCCCTTCAAATGCTGAATTTTCATCAGAAATTCTTGCTCTGTGTTTAGATTTCATAGCCTTTGCAATTGAAAACACTAAATACACACACCCTAGTGGTATGGTCATACTGAACAGTTTTTTGATAGCTGATTTAAATTTAAGTGCTACATAATTAAATGAACAATGCATTTGCCTGGTTCAATAACTGTCTGTCCAGGGGTCACCTTTCTGGACATCACAGTGGTCAGGGCAGACAGAGCCATGGGGCCACATGACCCAGAGCAGTAGAGGGGCCAAGGTGCTTCCCAAGGCCATGGCTGTGGGAAGAAGCCACGGTTCCAGTGGCTGTTAGTGGCAGGTACTGCCATGGAGGGTCGATGGTTAAAGGAAAGTTAGGGAAAGTCAGCCAAGCCAACTTCTTGGGTGTTGACTTTGTAGGGAAGGAGAAACACGATAGGGGGGCCTCAGTGGGTGCAGATGGAAGAGTGTTAGGAATATTAACTCAGAGAAAGGAAAAGTCCTGGACAAGACTGCATAGAGGAGAATCACTGATGCCATCTCAGAGGCTGTTTTTCTCTGAAATCATGGTTTTCTAAGTCTCTTTGGCCGTGGCTTGCAGGATCTCAGTTTCCTGACCACGGGCTGAATACCAGCCTTAGTGGTGAGAGTCCGGATCCTAACCAATAAGCCATCAGGAAACTCCTTTGAAATCCCTGTTTAAAGCCACGTGTGATCATGAGAGTCACGGCAGTAAAGTTTACCAAGGACCTCCTATTGGTTGTACTTGGTCCGTGAGTTGTCACATTAATTGACATGTAATTACAGAATCATAGGTTCTGCTCTGAGTAGGAAAGGAGAGGCCAGAACGGTCACTGTTAAGTTCAGTAGGACCAACCCGTCACCACAATGGGAACGGAATCCCAAGGTAGATGCTGTGTTTGGGACCTAGGCTGACATGTGGCGACCCGGCCCCTGTGCTCGCTCCTCTGTGCTGTGGGACTTGCTTCCTCGACATGGAACTGATGCAGAGCAGCTTCTGACACGGCAGCCACGTCGGCGCAGACAGAACAGAGAGCAATGCTGAGCCTGCAGGCCAGCGCAGCGGGTCCTGGGCCACAGAGCCCATAGCGGCCTGAAGACCAGCGCTCCCAGGGGCTGAGGGGCTGCGTGTGAAGCCCCCTTATTTGTCCTCCATGATCAAATCGTGTGCAGAGTCCTGCAGGACGTGGATCCTTCACCAATGGCTGGAAACCGTAGGGAAACCGGTTTATCTGCACCAGGCCTGCAGAGACCACAGCCGCTCACACGTGCAGAAAACATGTCTGGCCCACTTCAAAGGCGCCGTGCCTGTCTTCACCACCAAAGGAAAGAATTCTGAAAAGAAAGCCATAAATAAGCCTACGGGTGCAGGGTGGGGCAAGGGGAATTTCAGCTTTTTGGATCACTCTGTTGAAAGGCAAATTTTTCCCCCTTTTTTCTTTGGCTGATCTTGAGCCAATAAAGCAATTGGCATAATTTTTAAATACCAAGCACTAAATGCAGATGTATTTTTTTAAAAGTTTATCCATCTGTAACAGCAATCCTGGTTCATGAGAAAGAAGGCGGTGACCTCACCTGGTCACAGAATTCCACTGCCCACCGGCTCCAGAGAGACCCGAGAAGGGCTGAGTCATGCAGAAGGTACCAGACAGAGAACCTCAGGTGAGAAAGTGGGTCCAAGGGTTCGCCCTTCACCCGGTCCTGCCGGCTCGTTTGATGGAGAGGACTGTTGGGAAGTCAGCATCATCCAGTCAGTGTGAAGACCCTGTTACGTACGACCCCACAGGAACAGCCCACATGTACACAACACACTTGCCTCTGCCACAAAACTCTGAACGTGTTACGTATGCATGCATGCATGCCTGCTCAGTTGTGTCTGACTCTTTGCCACCCCATGGGCTATAGCCCACCAGGCTTCTCTGTCCATGGGATTCTCCAGGCAAGAATACTGGAGTGGGTTGCCATTTCCTTCTCCAACAATACATATGGATATATTTAAATCCCTTCCGTCTTCATAACAATACTTGGGAACAAGGACACTAAGGCACAGAGAGGTTAAATCACTTGCTCAAAGCCACATAGCTGAGCAGGGCAAAGCCAGAACTGGCCAGCAGCGTGGGCTCTGAGCCTGCTGGAGACGCACCATTCCTGTCTCACCCCAACTCAGCTGTTCTCTGGACAGTTTCTACATTTAAATCCTGGGGAGAAGGAGCTGACATTGAAGGAAATCCCCTCCCTCCAGACTCCAGCTAAAATTCCAACCTCCTCATTTGTATATCAGATGGATATACAGATGCCATTTTAAGGGCTTTTTTTTTTTTCTCGCTTTGCTTTGCTACCAAGATTTTTCTTTTAACATGCCATGAAATATCTTGATTGTATATTTCCCAAAGTACTTTTCCAGCTGCATCTCCCAAGACTTTACTGAATGTGGGCTAGTAGCTCTATATCTTGTGTGTGTGTGTTCAGTTGGGTCTGACTTTTTGTGACACCATGGACTGTAGCCGCCAGGCTCCTCTGTCCATGGGACTCTCCAGGCAAGAATACCAGAGTGGCTGCCATGCCCTCCTCCAGGGGATCTTCTGACCCAGGGATTGTACCCAGGTCTCCTGCATTGCAGGTGGATTCTTTACCATCTGAGCCACCAGGGAAGCCCCATAACCAGAGCCCTGGTAAAGACTGACCTGAATTTCTTATCTGCTGTCTGATGGATTCCTATTTATTAAGGAGGCCAAGAACCCTGGTGAGTAACACATCTGCAAACATGGCACATAGCATGGTCCCAGGTCCCAGAAGGAGGGTGTGAGCATCACCGGGGCCATGCCACCTGCAGTTCTGACCAAGGCCAGGGGAGACAGTCACAACCCAGGATGAGTGTGGAACCATCCAGATTCAGCACAGAGTATGTGTGTCAGGAGCCTCGGGGCTCTAAGCAGCTGGGCTTTAGGCAAGGGGCTCGGGCCCCCAATCCCCACCGCCCGGTGGACAGCAGGGAGCCGTGTGAGCTTGGTGTGAGTAGTCTCTGCGCTGTGCGTGCCTTCACTGTTTTGTGAGGGTGGCTATGGATCCTCAGACCATTCAACAAACAGATGTGCAAATATAAATACCCAAACCAGTTGCAGAATACTCATTTGTATGTTAATTTATTCAGTCATTCAGTAAACATCTATGGAGCACTCCCCATAAGCAGGCGATGTGGGAAAGCTGCGTGGATCTGTAGCAGCTCTGAATTATTCATAAGGCTGCTCCCTTGCTGAACGTGGATGACTACGTGGGCCTCATTTTTGCCTGTCCATGCTCATGAGCCTTCTCTCAGCCTGTGGACAATGAGAAGCCCTGGGGCCTTGGCCAGTCTGTGGGGTAGGTGGATGGAGGTAGGAGCTGAAGGTGTGGGACCCTGCCTGCAGAGCAAGGGCCTGTGTTTATGGTCACGGTTCTTTCAGGCCTCAGCATCTCGTCCTTCTACCCCGGGGGGCCCAGCATGGATGAGGGTGTGCCGGGCTCCTGGGCAAGGCCACAGGCCATCCTGCTTAGGACACACATCATGGGCCTCCGTGTGTATGCTGCCAGCGCCCTCTGCTTCTGTGGTCCAAGGCTGTACAGCCTCTGAGAACCAGCTCACTTCCAAACAGGCTGACGTGGGAAATCTGAAATTATCAGAGCAACCTCTTCTGTGGGTAATGGCCCTTCTCCAAAAAGACCCAGTGTTCATCTTGTAACACCTTTAAACCACAAGCTTTCTCTAAGTATGGCTCAATTTAGGAACAGATTCCAATTTCTGAAGCTGGAAGAGGCCTTAGAAGCCAAATTTTTTATTTTAAAACAAGAAAAATGGGGCCCAAAAAGGCAGAGTGACTGGCCCAGGAGCCCAGCTGGGCAGGCAGGGATGGGATTCAGAATCCCTGAGCCTCTGTACCCGCTCTGCATCACACACCTTATTGCCTACAGCAGCGCTTACAAACTGCACAGGATATAGTCAACTCTGAATTATCCTCACTGTGCACATCACTTGATCCAGAAGCACAGAGAAGTGGGAGAGACTGTCTGAAAGCCGAAAGAGCTGGGGTCCAATCTCAGTTCTATAGATAACACACTGTGTGACCACAGGCAAGTGGTCCAACCTCTCTGGACTTCATTTCCTTTGTGTGTAAACTGACCAAAGTTGGAAGTCTTTCCCATCTCCACTATTCGTGACTGAATGCAAAAAACCTTGCAGGGTTAGACACAGGTCATGAGCAAACGAGAACTAGGGGAGAGTTTGGGCTGAAAATTGCTGACTTAATTTGCTCTGTGTTGATAGCTTGAGTAAGGGAACACATGGTCCACCAGGAGATCCCCACGTCCACCGAGGTGCAATGTGCAGGGTGAAGAGCCACTGTGGTAGGGAACGAAGGAATAGATGGTTCACAGGGCCACCCACCTCGGAGTCCACACCCCTCTGGCCACTGCATCATTACTGGCTGTTAGCACCCCCATCCTAGTCAAGGTTGGGTAGAATGGCAGCTAGTCCCGGTCCCTGCACTTTTTATCTGATCCTTCCTTCGGAGACACCAGGCAAGGTGTGCAGAGGGACTCCTGAGCCCTGGGGGCCTAGCTCTGCTTCCTGGCAAACCCCACCCTCTCTGATACAGAGGACATGCCTCTGATGTGCAGGATGGCCCCCACTGGACCCTCACACTAACCCCAGGAGAATGATGTAACCCTTATTTTGTAAATGAGACAACGAGGGCTCTGCAAAGTGACCTGGCGGTCCTGTTCATGACACACAGCCCACCACCCTGCCCTGGGGGGGCAGGATCAGAGTTTATATACTGTGCATGATGGGAGAGGCCGAAAATCTAAAGGAGCTGACAATCCAGCGAGGAGAGCTCAAAGCTCATCCAAGATGCTCGAAACTAGCAGAGGAGGGTGACCATGTCCTACCTGCCCCGGCTGCGCTGACTGAGGCTCCAGGAGGTCCAGGTGGGGTGGGGGGTGGCGAGCGATGACCCCACAGCCTTACCTGTCACGTGGCTCACAACCATGACACCGTTTGCTGGGCAAAAATCAGCACACCGAATCCCAAGACAGTAATAAATACTGTCAGAAGACAAAGCCCTGATGTTTTATCACTAGGGGCAATATTGTGGTTTCCGTGTAGAGTCAGGGCAGGGAAGTGGGGAGGCAGGACATTTCACACTAACTTTCCCCAGCAATGGTGGTGGCTTTTTGTGCTCAGAGGTGGACTTGACATTCCCCCAGCATAGATGGTAACTCTGATCTCCCAGAAGAGTTAAGTTCATAAAGAGGATTTTTCTGCTTTTAGGAAAAGCAGAAGTTAAGCACCAAAATATTGAGAGAGACAGCCACTTAAACAAATGGAAATTCCCTACCCAAAGAAGAAAGGTCTCAGCCCAGGTGAGTCAGAATTTAAGGATTAGCAGGGACTGCAGACTGCGAGTTGATGAATGAAGCTGCTCCAAAGAGGCATGAGGATTACAGCTCCATGGGGTCCCGGGACCACCTGGCCCCTCATGCCATGATTGTACAATAACTGAATCCAGAATCCAGGCTTCTGTGTGCAGTTAGACTGTGCAGCTGTACGTGTAAGTCCGGGCCCACCCTCCCTCCCTGCTTGAGTAGGAAACCAAGGAAGGAGGTTCTTCAGGTTGGCCCAGGTCAGGATGGTGTACACAGTGGGGCAGAACCGGCAGAAACCTCGAAGCTTATAGGTTCTATTCCATCCATTGACAGAGAAGGACCCTGAGTCCTGCAGAGGGCAAACGATTCCCTGAGATTCCCAGGGCGCTCACTGATAGAACTGAGGTCCCTGCCAGATCTCTGCTCTCCAGGACCTCGGAGGCCGGGCACCTCATGCCTCAACCGAGAAGCCCAGAGGGGCAGGCATTCGGCCCGGTCCTGCTCCAGTCTCTGCAGGCTTTGCTCCTCATCCCAGTCATGTCCCCTGTGGTGCCCAGGCCCGCTCTCTCCTCCCATCTCCACCCCCACCTCATGCAAGTGGCCTGGGGACGTCTGCCTGGGTCACCGCACGGCCCCTGCATGTCCTAAGCAAAGCTTCATCCCGCCGGAAAGGCCTGAGAGAGTGAGGGGATGGGAGGGGAGGGACAGGGAGGCCAAGAGGAGGGGGATGGCAGGAGAGGGGACAGGAGGAGGGGGATGGCAGGTGGGGGGATGGGAGGGGGAGGGGGGCAGGAGGAGGGGGATGGCAGGAGGGGGGATGGGAGGTGGATGAGGGGCAGGAGGAGGGGGATGGCAGGAGGTGGGATGGGAGGGGGTATGGGGGGATGGGGGCAGGAGGAGGGGGATAGCAGGAGGGGAGATGGGAGGGGGGAGCGGGCAGGAGGAGAGTAATGGCAGGAGAGGGGACAGGAGGGGGATGAGGGGCAGGAGGAGGGGGATGGCAGGAGGGAGGATGGGAGGGGGAGGGGGCAGGAGGAGGGGGATGGCAGGAGGGGGGAGGGGAAGGGAGAAAGGATCAGGGGCAGGAGGGGCTGCAGGGGTGGGGCTAGGGAGGCAGATTCCCCCCTGGGAACACTGCAGGCCGGCTGTGTGGGACTTATAGCAGGGCAGTGCGTGATAATGAGGGCCAGGAGTTTAGGATCTTATCCCCTTAAACTCTCCCCTCAGACCAGAAAGGTCTGAGTCCTCCCAGGCATCAGGGTCTTACTATGCTCTCCAGGGGGCAGTTGTTTCAAGGCCTCACTAGAAGGAGGGAAGATTTGGGTGGGGGTGGGGGGCTGCCTTCCCTCACTGGGGGGAAGATGGGCTTTCTGACGGGGCAGCCCAGGCAGGCAGGGCTTTTCCCTTAATGCCGACGACTCTGAGAGCCATGGGCAGTGAGGGTTTATCACATGTAGCTGGAATGTCCGAGCATCAGTTTTAAAAGCCTTACATCTATTTATGAGGTGAGGTTCGACCTCAGTGGAATTTGTGGAGTGTATGAATTTGTATTTCTTAATCTTCAGAAACTGCACGTGTCTGTGTGGTTTTAGACCAAAGGAACCAATGCTGCTCCATCTTTCTGATCGTTTAGACCAACCTGAGTATTTCCAGGTGTTGTTTGTTTTAATTCATTCTCCCTGCCCTCCAACACTTTAAGAGATGTTATATAAAACCACCTTTAATTATTTCAAAATGAAATTAACTTCCAGTGTAATTCTGAGAGTAACCATCGGTGACAGAACTTTTATATTAGTAGCAACGAGTAAAAATCAAACCTTGCGATATAGTATGTATTTTCATGTCTAACTGCATCTGCTCATCTTTGAGGCTACTTGATTGAATCAGTGATCATGCCTTTAATTTATGAACTACCTTGGACTGCCCAAGGTAAGAATAAACCATTGCCACACAGAGGGAGGTTTTTCAAGCATCTGCATGTAAGACCTGGTTTTCCAAAGGTTTCCATCTGCAAAGTACTTGGGACAATAGGAGTCTTTTCTTAGCAGCCTGGCTTTGGAGACTGGGTTCCATTATTGTTGTTCTATAGCTAAGTCATGTCCGATTCTGCAACCCCATAGACTGGAGCATGCTAGGCTTCCTATCCTGTCCTTCGCTATCTCCCAGAGTTCGCTTAAACTCATGTCTATTGAGTCAGTGATGCCATCCAACCATCTCATTCTCTGGTCCCCCCCTCTCCTTTTGCCCTCAATCTTTCCCAGCACCAGGGTCTTTTCCAATGAATCAGCTCTCCATATCAAATGACCAAAGTATTGGAGATTCAGCTTCAGTATCAGTCCTTCCAATGAATATTCAGAGTTGATTTCCTTTAAGATTGACTGGTTTGATCTCCTTGCTGTCCAAGGGACTCTCAAGAATCTTCTCCAGCATCATAATTCAAAGCATCAATTCTTAGGCACTCAGCCTTCTTTATGGTCCAACTCTCACATCCATACATGACTACTGGAAAAACCATTGCTTTGACAATAGGGACCTGTTCGGCAAAGTGATGTCTCTGCTTTTTAATATGCTGTCTGGGTTTATCCTAGCTTTTCTTCCCAGGAGCAAGCGTCTTTTGATTTTGTGGCTGCAGTCACCATCCGCAGTGATTTTGGAGCCCAAGAAAATAAAATCTGCCACGATTTCCATTCTTCCTCATCTATTTGCCATGAAGTGATGGAGCCAGATGCCATGATCTTAGTTTTTTGAATGTTGAGTTTAAGCCAGCTTTTTCACTTAACACAACATTATAAAGCAACGATACCCCAATTTTAAAAAAAGGTATATGTATATGTATGTATAACTGAGTCACTTTGCTGTTTATCAGTAATTAACACATTATAAATCAATGATACTTCAGTTAAAAATTTAAAAATAAGTAAATAAAAATAATAAATGTCATGATTTTCTCCATTTTTCACAGGGTACCTCTCTGCAGTGAATAGATCCGGACAAGGAAAAGGTCCTAGTGACCTAAAGCACTATTATCCACACCACTGGAGTCCTAACCCCCTCAGTGGATGTGGGTCCCACCCTCACATTTTTATTCAGAGCTGAGTCCTTTGGGGGGCCTGTCCTCACAGGACAGGGAGGACAGGCAGGACAGGGGAGGGGCTGGCTGGGCTGATCTTGCCTGGGCCAACGTAAACAGGCCCTTTGTGGCCATTATTTTAATTAGATAATTCAATCAGTCTTGACAGGCTTTCTAAACACAGACAGGAGCACGCCCAAACTGCCACAGGGTCAGTGATCCTGAAAAGCTGATTTTTCCACTCCCTCCTGGATATAAAAATAACGAAAGCTGGGAAGAGTTTTATTAACTTTTTTTCCCTCTTCACACAGTACCACTGAATTTTTTGCCAAAGGTCTAGTGAAGAAAACAAGCCATAGATCCAATTTTTTAAAGGAAATTATTTGTTTTTCCTAATCTTTGTAAAGCAGTGTTAGTCTCTCTGTTGTGCCCAACTCTTTGCGAACCCATGGACTATAGTCCAGCAGGCTCCTCTGTCCATGGAATTCTCCAGGGAAAATTACTGGAGTAGGTAGCCATTCCCTTCTCCAGGAGACCTTCCCGACCCAGGGACTGAACCTGTGTCTCCTGCATTGCAGGCAGATTCTTTACCATCTGAGCCACAAAAAAAAAAAAAAAAAAAACCAAGGTGATGGCAAAAGGCCCAATGAGAAAACTGGTATTCACAGGCTCCACCCTCCTCTTGCTCTGCCCCCCAGCAAGCAGACCCCTGGTTGCAGCAGCTGGGCCTTCTGGGGGTGATGGGGAGGAAGCTGGCAAGAGTGGGGGAATCTGAGGCCAGGTTAGGATGCTTTAGCTTTTAGAAAAGCATAATTAATAGGAAAAAACAATACACATTTGAGAGAATTTCTTCTTCCTTTTCAGAAGCTACCTAATACTCTTTCAGGCAAAGGGAGAAAAGGAATACAGTGACCCAAGTTCAAATGATGTTTCAAGAAGACTTTCTGTTTCTGCTCATCTAGGACTGTCCCTTGCCCTGGAGGGCAGTCTCCTGACTTGTCCCTTAAAGACTGTTTCAGGACCCCATCAGGGTCTGGCCCCCTCTCCCCTCCCCCTGCCCCCCTCTCGCCTCCCAGGCCCACCAGGCTGCTGTTCAGAAGCCTCATCATCCAAGCACTCTGCAGGCCCTGGACTTGCCTTGGCTTTCTCACTACTGTAAGCTCTGCCACCCACAACCAGTCATCAATCCCCGCCACCTGACCTACCCGCTCCCCTCCCGGAACAGCTCCCACCTGACACGGACTGTCCCATGGAACACACTGTCCTCCTAGGAAGTTCAGACCTAATGGTTTCTACACATGCTGAGTGCTCGTCCTCAGCTACTTCAGTGAGTCACAGTCATTTTCTTCCATATTGTGACTTGATTTTCATTTTTTTAGTCTCTTTTGATGATTCAAATTTCTCATTTTATTGGGATCAAATGTATTCTGAAAGTCACTTAGTCGTGTCCAACTCTTTGCGATCCCAAGGACTATGCAGTCCATGGAATTCTCCAGCCCAGAATACTGGAGTGGGTAGCCTTTCCCTTCTCCAGGGGATCTTCCCAACCCAGGGATTGAACCCAGGTCTCCCACATTGCAGGCGGATTCTTTACCAGCTGAGCCACAAGGATAGCTCAAGAATACTGGAGCAGGTAGCCTTTCGCTTCTCCAGGTGATCTTCCCGACCCAGGAATCGAACTGGTGTCTCCTGTATTGCAGGCAGATTCTTTACCAACTGAGCTATCAGGGAAGCCCTGAAAGTCATTCAGTCATGTCCGACTCTTTGCAACCCCATGGTCTATACAGTCCATGGAATTCTCCAGGCCAGAATACTGGAGTGTGGAGCCTTTCCCTTCTCCAGGGGGTCCTCCCAATACAGGGATCGAACCCAGGTCTTCCGCATTGCAGGTGGATTCTTTACCAGCTGAGCCACTTTTTAATATATTGCTTGTGTTTTTCTGTGTCTTGATTAAAAAAAAAAAATTCTCTCCAAAAGACATAATGATGTGCTATTATAATCTTTTCCAATGTTGTTGTTTTTTTTTATTCACATTTAAGTGCTAACCCAACTGGAATTCGTTTTTGTTACAGTATGAGACAGGCCATGATTTTTATTTGTTTTCATATGGACAACCATCTGTCCCAGCTGCTTTTGTTAAATAATCCATCCTTATGTGCAATGAATTCTATGTCACCTACCAAGTTTCTATCTGCAAGTATCCAACTTCGCGCCTGTATACCAAAGATGTGACTTTGTTCTCAGATCTCAGAATCCAACCCAGCACTGCAGGGCCTGCTCCAGTCAACCCCTCAGCTCATTCACATCTTTTCCAAATGTGAGAAACATGGTTCTCATTACCTACAACATATTTGCTCTTTTGATCAATCCTAAAATAAAAACAAAGTAGGTTCAATAGTTAAAGAAGAAGAAAAGAAAAAGATCAGACCCAAGCAAAAGAGAGGACATGATGAATGTCCCAAAGATGCAGGTCTGGGAGAGAAAGACACAGTCTGCCCTGTCCCTGTCCTCGAAGAGCAGTGATCTGGACCCCCAACTCCCGGCTCTGAACACAGCAGCCTTATTGGAGAGCCAGCACCCACCAGGAGTAGAGTAGACATGGGAAGCAGAGTTTAGTACCCACCCAGGAGCAGAACGGATGCAGGGACCAGAGTGCAAATGGGACAGCTCAGTGCTGGGTGGGCTGCAGGGTGGCCGACAGTCCCTCCACATGAGCTAGGTCCCACACACGTCCATGCTTCTCAACCAAGAAAAGCATATAGCATCCTCCTCCTATCTTATCTTCCTGCCCAAGGGAAGCCATAGAGAATTACAACAAAGGGGATCTTGTTTCTCTGTTTAATGCTCTCTAGAGACTGGTTTGGAGACACAGATTCAGTACATTCACCTCCTCACCAATTTTATCTATTCTTCAGAGTCACTTTGTGGGCTTAGAGGTGCTGTCAACCCACTCAGAAGCGAGGAAACTGGGACAACAGCTTCTGTCCTTGCGGGGAGCATAGCAAGGAACCAGGGGCTTCCAGATGAACATTTGGGAGCTTTGTTCTCCACTGAAGCCTGAAATATCTGGTGGGAACCATCTGGGGGGCATCTGGGGGAGGTGACGACAGTGCGGGGGGCCCAGCCTCAGACTTCAAAGCCAGCTTCCCACCCCGCAGTGAAGGAAGTTCCCCTCGCTCCACATGTCTGCCTGGCTGAATATAAATCCATCTGGGTTTATACTGTGCAGCCTCTAATTGAATCACATTCTTCATTTGTTTGATTCAGAAGCAATAAGCCATCCTGAGTCCTCCCTGGGAAGCCTGCGAGGCTGCGAGGGGTGGGGGTTTCTCCGCTCCTGGAGAGGAGGGATCCTGCCTCCAGCATCCACCACAGAGTGCTTTGGGGGCTGAATGGTAAAGGTGCAAAGATGAGCCAGTTCTCAGAAACACTTTTAACATAATCCCTACATCAAGAAGCCCAGAGAAACCGTCAGCCTACTAGATGCCAAAGAGGTATTTCAGGGTGTTATCCCTCCTTCTTGATGTAACCAAAAGTTCCTAAGTAGAATCAGAACAGGTGGCACGTCCTTGACATGGTGGAATGTGTACCTGAAGGAAGGAGCCAGGCAAGCGGGTCCCTGCCACCCTGGTGTCCAGATTTATACTGGAGATGTAAACAGATGAAGAGGAGGATACAGCAGAATGGTCCCTGCTTGTAGATGACATGATTACATACCAGAAAACCCAGGGGAATCCGTTAAAAATTAGAATTTAGAAAAACTTGCTTACAAGTCAGTAGCTAAAAACTCATAAGTCTATGAAATCGGTTTCTGGTTCACCAAAGCTGCTTTCTTTCACTCACTTGACAACTATTAAGCACCTGCTGGTTGCCCATGTTGGTCTGGATACTGGCGACTTATAGAGCAGAGCAGACCCCTGCCTCCCCTGTGCAGATACCTCCAGGAGCTGGACGGCAAACAAGGGTGTCAGCAAGTGCACCACGTCCAGGGGGTGACACACCCGTGGTGAAAAATAGGGTCAAGGAGGCAGCCAGTGACCAGATGAGGGATCCAGTGACCGGGTGGGGGATCCAATGACTGAGTGAGAGATCTAGTGACTGGATGAGGGATCCAGTGACCAGATGGGAGATCCATGGACTGAGTGAGGGATTCAGTGATCAGGTGAGGGATCCACTGACCAAGTGAGTGGATCCAGTGACAGGGTGAGGGATCTAGTGACTGGGTCCATCCAGTGTCCGGGTGAGGGACTGCTGTCTTTGCAGGAAAAATAGACAAGTCATCTCTGCAGAGCTGACTTGGAGAGGCAGAGGTCTCAGCAACTGAAACTGAAATCTGGGCTCCTTTGACTTCCCCCAACCCAGTAGAGCATGAGTTGGGCCCAGGGGAGGCTGAAGAAGAAGGGAACCTCACAGGGTGGGCATTGGGTCCCAGGGTGGGTCTGAGAAAGTGTGAGACCACCAGGAAATGAGGCCAGAGGCCCCATGGGACCCCCTCAGAGCCCAGGGGTCTGTGAGGAAGACTGCAGCTAGTGCTGTTTAGAGGGCTGTGAGCAGAGAAGCTGTGTGATCTAACTTTCTGTCAAAAGAGAGCAGAACATGCTGAAATGCCATCTCACACCCATGAGGATGGCTACTGTCCTAGAGATAAAAAAGAACAGACAAGAGCAGGTTTTAGCCAAGATATGGAGGAATTGGAAAGCTTGTTCACTGTTGGTAGGAGTGTAAAGTGGTGTAGTCACCACTATGGAGTACAGTATGACAGCTTCTCAAAATATGAAAAATAGAATTACTATACAATCCAACTATTTCACTTCTGGGTATTTATCCCAAAAACCACTGAAAGCAGGGACTCAGCCAGCCATTTGCTCACCCATGTTCACAGACGCTCTATCAGTAGCCACAGTGTAGGAGCCACCTAGGTGTCCACCAACAGGTGAACGGGTAAATAGAATGTGGTCTGTGCATACGTGTAAAATTACCCAGCCCAAACAAGAAGGACTTTCTGACACCTGCTGCAGCAGGGATGAACCTCAAGGACATTATGATAAATGAGGTAAGCCAGTCCCAAAAGACAAAGACTCTATGTTTCTACTCGCATGAGGGGTCAAGTCCACAGAGATGGAAGGTCGGGGGGGAGGGGGGGAGTTACTTACCAATGGCTGGGGGAGGGGTGGGAGAGGTTGTGCAACCTCAGACTTCAGTTTTGTAAGATGACAAGAGTCTGGAGGTGGGTGGTGGTGGTAACTGCACAACAATGTGAGTGTAATTAATACCACCCAACCGTGCACTGAAAAATGGTTAGGCCTTTTATGTTCTGTTGAGAGAGAGAGAAGGAGGAAGGAAAAAAGAGGACGAGGAGGAAAAAGAAGAGCCAGGGAAGGTGTGGAGGGGGAGGAGAAGAAGAAGGCAGCCTGGGTTAAATAGTTTTTAGTAAAATCTCATTGTATACATCACACAACCTGAGGGGCCTCCGCTGACAGTAATGTGTTACTGCCCAAGCATCCACAGGGCGCAGCAGGCAGCTGGCCCTGCAGATGGGAAATGAGGGCCCCCTTGTGAGGCCCCCCGCACAGCAGACAGCACACCTGCCTGCCCTTCCCTTTAGGGACGAGGCAGGCTGACAACCAGAAATATTTGAACAGCAACCGAAACCCTTACGGCCATTTCTGGGAAAATGGCAAAGGGCGGCCTCATTCATGACTCACAGCAAAGCGTTTTACGATCCTCTGGCCCACCTCCTTCTCAGCATTTCCCCCCCTCTGTGTCCCCTCTTCCCTGCCAGCACCCCCATCTGGATCCCATGCAGGCAGAACCCCACCCACCTGGCTGTCTCAACTTGCTTCAACCGGACACAGCGGGCCAGAACCAGCAGAGAGACCTCCTGCCCACGCTGGATTCAGGGGCTGTGAATACTCATATCCTCCCCATGCAGAGCACTTTGGGGGGCTCGTTTGATTTCCCTCCAAGTGATCAGAGTGTGGAGGTGGAGCTGTAAGCAAAATTCTCTGAGACCCCAAAGGCTGAGAGACAAGCAAGGTGGCCTCCCCAGGAAGGGGGATGGGGAAGATAAGAAACAGCGCTGGGACCACGTCCTTTAAGTGAGGACAGTGTCAACCTGCAAAGTCACCCCCCAGACCTCTTCCTGACCATGGCACTGGACAGAGCCCCCGACTTCACCCACCTCCAGGCCCCCATCTTGATCTCTGAGACTGCCCCCCACCTCCCCAGAAAGAACCCCCTTTGGCAGGGCAAGTGCTTGGCCGACTGGATTTCACCATCAGACTGTAAGATGGCCTGTCCCTACAGAACCTCCTGATAAAGGAGAAACACAGTCACATCTCACACAGCTCTCCTAAACCCCATCAGCACCAGGGAAGGGCTCCAAGCCCCGGTGCCGTGACTCACGCCAGCACACTGCAGGACAGGCCCGCCTCCCAGAAGGGTACTTTGAGAGCTGTCTGAGTCTGGGGCACTCCTAGACTCAGGAGCTGGGCTGGTCCTTTTCTATCAGGTTGTTGCCTCTCTGGCTGTCTCAGGTGAGACCAGACCCCCGGGTACCTCCCGGCAGGTCACTGCTGGTTCACTCCATTGCGACATCTTCCAACTCAAGGCCAAGCCCAGAGTTTCTGTGGTTCTGGGTTTTCCATTTGATGTGGTTTTTGAAAATACAACTAATCCTTAAAGAGCATCTCTTATTTCAAACCGCAGCTCGAGGCCATTTTCCAGAAGGAGGGTAAATGCTGCTCCAAACATCCTCCTCCCACTTTCATCTTAGGGACCAGTTAACTGAGCCCTGGAGGCAGAGCTAAGGAGGTGGAGATGCCCACTTTCCCCCGCTGAAGCCCGATGGACCCCAGCGTGGGCAGTGGTCCCTGAGCTGTGAGTGGCTCTGGCAGGTAGCCCCAGGACCGGACTCGCCCGCTCTCACTCTGGGCGTCTACTGCCCACTACAGGAGAGCAGCCACATCTGATAAAGGAGGAAATGAGTAGAATTAGCTGATGGCCAAGCGACAGCCCCACGTTATCAATTTGATTTCTCTGTCTTTGGATGTTTGTTCTGAAAAGACGCATTTTCCCTGTGAAGTGGTTCCATGCCATTTGTCACAGCAAACATGATGAAGCAGACCCCGAAGCTCAAGTTCAAGTGTGCATTTTCACGTGTCACATGCGTGCTGCATCACTGACAAATGCCAAGCACCAGCTCAAGGTCTTCCTGGCCAAGTGGAAGCGGTAGCTGGTCCCACCACTATGAACCGTGAGCTCTGCCCCTCCTTCAGGCTGCAGTGATGTTGGGGTGGCCTTGAGGGCGGCGGTGGTGCCAGCAGAGCACACGCCCTGCCATATCCGAGGTGAGTGCCATGTGAGCTGGCACCCTGTGCTATGTTAGGCCTGTGACAACAGCTCATTGCACCCTCACAATGATTCCATGATAGAGACCCTTCTGTATTCATTTGACCTCTGAACTCTGCTCACAGGAGGCTGTTTATGACACTCTGGGTGGCAGGCATCCCCACCCTCCCCCTGGATGCCTGAGTTGTGTTGCTCCTGGGATCCATGTAACTCTGGTCCCTAGTGAGGATGAGCTGATGGACAGGGTGCTTCTGGGCCTAAGGAGCAGTGAAAACTCCTTCCAAGGAATGAAGGTACTTGGTGATCATGGAGGCTCACAAGGAACAGGGCAGACGCCAGAAAAAGGAGGTGGAGTGCCCTGCCAGCTGCCCGCCACACAAGCTGTCCCCAGCTTGGGCCCAGGACATACGCTGGGGGCAGGGAGTCTCTTCCAAGATGTCCTGGGCCACAAAGTCAGGAGCAGAAGTGTCCTGAGGGCCTCACACAGGGGTGGCCCACACACGGCTTAGCCATGAGGCCCAGCAGCACATCCGAGGCCCTTAGCGTCATCACCATGAGACACAGACAGTGCACCCCAGACGTGGGGCCAGCCCAGGAAACTCTCCACATAAAACTGAAGGGGACGCTCGGGACAGAGCAGGTGGTTGTCCATGGCAGTAGCAAAGATGCTTTCTGAACTCTTCCCTTGCTCTCCAGCACCCAGGGAGGTGAGTCGGAATACACCAGACACAGGTCTCCGGGGGCCGTCAGCCCCACCGTGGCATCTGGGCTCAGTGGCTCTCCGCACACTCAAGCCAGCACTTTTGCCGCCCTTTGGGACATACTCCAAGAGAAATGCCTATTTTCTCTATTTTGCACGTTATTTCCACTCCCAAACAAACTTGACGAGTCCTTGTTCTCTGGGGTTCTGCATCCCTGGCCACCTCATGCCCAAATTCCCCAGAGCCCCCATTTCTCAATATGCCTTCAGTGTGACCCAGGTCACTCACATGGCTCTCAGGATCATGCCGTCCACACTCCCCTCCAAAGTGCAGGTTTGTTTTTCATCCAGTTATAGAGATAATACTTACATTCAAACAAGACAGAAAGGAAGGAAAAACAAAGCAGAGATCAACGGAAATCTTCTTTGCTTGTGAGTAAATTAGCACATTTTGCAATGCCACGCCAGTATCTCTGCTCTCTGCCACGCCCGCAGCCAATGGCAATGGAAGCAGGTTTCATTTGGCCCTGGTTCTGTTAGCCTATCTCCAAGGGGCAGAAAAACCTGGGCAGCTCCAGGATGCAGACGGGCAGCTCCACCACCCCACCCTGCCATGCCACTAGCGTCCCTGCCTTCACTCACAGAATCCAGGCCTGAGCTGCCAAAAGTCTTCTGCTGCGTTCATCAGACCAACCAGATGAAAACGTCAGGTGTTGCTACATCACCTCCATGTACCAGCTCCTGGTGGTGGTTGCATCCTCGGTGTGTCATCTGCTCCTCTCCCCTGGCTGCCTGCCCCCGGGCACGATTTGCCTTTGGACACAAATAACTCAGCTGTTTGTCTAACTTTCACCAAGAATCTTCTTAGTCTCTCCTAAACCAAGAGGATTTTGCAAAAACAACATAGAGTAAGCTTTAAGCGGAGTTAATCCCAGCAAGGGAGTTTCAGTGGCCTGAAATGGCTCAGCAGGTGGATCTCAGAAAACCACCTGCCACCAAGATGACTGGACCTCAGATGGAGAAACAGTGTCAGCCCAGCGATGGCCACAGAACCAGCTGTCCCAAAAGCAACAGGAATGAGCCGGGCTTTTTGCATGGCCTGTGAGTTATGCACCGCCTACTATGCACGCGACTCACAAGCGTGTTTTCACAAGCGAGGCTGCTTCCCAAATCCCCACACAGCTGCTGTGAGGAAGAGCAGAGGGCAGGGATGGTTGGGCCAGTGATGGGGGAGGACACCTTGAAGCTTGGGAAGAGGTGGAGTCATACCCATGGGTGAAAGGGGAGAGCTCCAGACCACCCCCCATGCGCTGAGATCCCCAGAATGAATGGGAAGAGAGTGCAGCTCTTTGATTCCTGGAGGAGGACCACACAGGCTCTCGGCCACGCTGGTTTGGAATGGATCCCTTCTTGGGGGAGCCACTGAGCAGGAGCAGCCGGGCCTGGTGGTGGTGCAGCTGGCCAGGAAAGGACCGTTCTGGGGCTGGAACCACTGGACTTGGGAGGAAGGGTGCGGCCAGGTCAGCTGGGAGGAGCAAGGAACCCTCGACCCTTCCTCGTCCCTTCTCTTCCACTCAGTCACCACCTCTGCCAGCTCCAGAATTTGGATCCACCACCGTCCCCTCTTCTCAGGTCTAGTTACTGCCACGGGGTCAAAGCCACGGCCTCCCGGGACTGCAGGGCTCCAGTCTTGATCTGTGCTGAAGCTGAGGCTCCAATACTTTGATCACATGATGCAAAAAGCTAACTCATTGGAAAAGACCCTGATGCTGGGAAAGATGGAGGGCAGGAAGAGAAGCGGGGGACAGAGGATGAGATAGTTGGATGGCATCGCCGACTCAATGGACATGAGTTTGAGCAAACTCTGGGAGACAGTGAAGGACAGGGAAGTGTGGCATGCTGCAGTTCATGAGGGCACAGAGAGTCAGACATGGCTTAGTGACTGAACAACAGCAACAGCTCGGGCTCTGGCTGCAGGTGCCACAGCGTGTCTGCCCAGGAAGCCTCTCCTCACTGTGGTTTGGACAAATAACTGTTGCTGTCAGTGTTCGTGATGAAGACCTTGCGAAAATTCTGGTGAGTTCCTCAACAGTGCCCATGGCTCGGCCTCTGCTGACAGCTGAGGATACTGGAGCCGTTGTTTTCCGAGCGCGGCTCACGACGTTGGCCAGAATCACTCAGGGCCAGTTAATCAGAAGGAAGAGGCGATAACAGCATCTTTACGATACACAGCAATGTGATAAGACGCAGACGTAATGAGAACTCTTTTCTTCTGGAAAAGATTAAAGACATGAAATCCTGGCTCAAGAATAAAAGACTCTTTGTCCCACTGAAACGAAGTGACCGGATGTCTTGATTCAGGGGAACAAGGCCTGACGCATCAGGACTGGACCCCCATGTATTTGGGGTTGTTTGCCTGTTTCCTGGGCTTATGAGGCACCACTGAAAAGAATCCAGGCTTTGCTGGGGCTGGCCCTTCTCCTGTGGGAAGCAGTGCCCCCCTCAGAGACAGGACCAGGGCTGGTGGTCCCGAACACAGGGAGGCAGGGACATGAGCCCTGAGTTGCTTTCCTGGCGCCCAGGTCTGGGGGCCATGGCATCAGCAACAGCCCCCTGCTGTTCCCCCTCCAGGGATGCTGTTCCAGCTTTCCTCCTAAGGGATCCATCGAGTGGACACCATCATCCAGGCCAGAAGGATAGGACATAAAGCAGAGCTCTGGAACCACTCTCCATGAAGAGGGTGTGTGTTCTTCCTGCCTATGTAGAGAGAAGAGGGGTGTTGGATGCCTGCTCTCCTCTGGTTGGTGACTGCATGGGCAATGGATTAAAGTTGAGAGTTGTAGGGCCAAGGACGGGCCATCGGTGACCAGTCACCTGGCCCTCGATTTCCCATCGCTAAGCCCATTCTTCACCTGTGAGCTTAGAGCAATGGATGAAGGGCTGACATTGCACCCCTAAAAGAGGCTTCTATCCATCACAGCTGACACTGACCCTCCAGCACCTCACATGGTGCCTGCTGCATGGCAGGACCTCAATAAAAAATGCTGAATGAACTAAGGAATGCCTGCCCAAATAAAACAACCTCTAAAAGTCCCCCTGTGTCCTGAACTCTGATTCTTGCCAGGTTGCTTTTCTTTCAAATCACTCAGCCTGCAAAATTTGCACTGAGCCTGACCCTCAGTAACTTTGTTCACTGCCCAGTGAGTCCACAAGATCTGCCTCAGTCCTGAGACCTCTGTGGGGGTCTCCAGACAAAACCAAGCAAAATTAAGCCAAAGAGAGAAACGGATCATGCTTAACAACCTCTGGTGTCCAGGCCCCATGAGACGGACATGCTCCAGGTGTGGAGACAGAAAATGCAGTCTGAAACTCACTTTTGCCAGAAGTGGGGGGTTTTGCCTTTGGATAAGTTGCTTGATCCCTCTGAGACTCAGTTTACCCATCTGTGAAGTCAGATAACGATGTCATCACCAGACACACACACACACACACACACACACACAGACACATACACATGCTCACACAGGCTTGTTTTGATGATTAAATGAGAAGATATTTGTGGTCACACCGGAGAGCAAAAAAAAATGCAATCACATGTCATTCTTTACTATTATACAGACGGGTTGGCTTCGGGGTCTGTCTAAGTGGACAGGGCAAGGACAGCAGTGACCCACGTGGCCTTGAACTCTAGCTGTCAGATGCTCTCCCAGTCCTGCCACTTTAGGATTTCTGAACATCAAACCATCTCCTGGAATAACATTTTGATGTTTTTAGTATCCACAGATGAGGAACAAGTGGATTCAATATCATTGCCTCTAGGGCTGCAAAAAATGTCCTGGTGGGGCAGAATGTGATGCTGGGGAGAACCCTAAAGTTAAAAAAAAAAAATACAATAATTCAGAAGAAAGGAAAACTAGTATTAACGAGTGCATGGTCTGACTAGATGTCTATACTCATCACCCCCTGACCCTCCACACCCCCACAGAACATGGACTGCTTGCCCTCATTTATAGAGAAGGCAATGGAGGTCAGAGGGGGTGAGTTAGTTGCAGGAAGTCACAGAGTGCACCAAAGCTCAGACTCAGATGAACCCCAGTCTGACTGATGCCTCTGGATTCTCCTTCACCCCATCTCTCTTTGCCAAAACTCTCAGTTCAGAAAGTGGTCACCACAGCCTCTTGACATACAAAATGTCACCTTTTTCAGAAAATGCAGACTGTCCTCCACAGGCTCTGTGGACCTTAAAAAATCTGTAGGTTGATAAACTTCCTCAGGCCCTGCTGGGAATAATCCAGAAAATGGCCTCCTTCTGAGAGTTAATGCCCACAGCTGCTGCACTGGTGCTACGTCAGAAACACTTCTCCAAACATATTTGCTTATTTGGTAAATATTTACATGCTCAGGCACTCGGCCACATTCCAGCCTGGCTCGTGAAAATACCATATTTGGGAGCTTTACATTGAAGCAGAGAATCTTTGATAAACGGTTTGGAAATGACCGTGAAATCAACTAGGACTTCTTGGCTTTCCTGAAGGAATCTGGTAAATTCTCCCAGTCCGTTTCCAGGAGGGCTCGGCCTGGACGTCTTCCCGTGGGAGCCAAAGACACCGGCCCCTGGTCCAGCCAAACGGGGCGACACACCCGTCAGGGTCAGAGAGGCGACGGTGAAGGCTGCCCAATGTCTGTCCCCTGGCCACCCGACTTGTCAGGTCCACAGCCAGAGTGGACGCCCAACCTTTCAGAGCCCCCAGCAGACTTTCACGGTCCCCAGCAGACTGAGCGGGAGAAGTCAGGCCAGGTCTCATTGCTAGCACTCGTAGGGGTGTTCTCTTTTATCTCTTTCCCACTTACAACATTTCTTACCCTCTGGGCTTCCAGGAAACCAAACAAAACGTCTTCAGTGTCTTGAGCATCCTGGGTTTGTGACCTATGTTTACATGTTACCTATATATAAATATCCTGCTCTTAATAAACTCTTGTTGAATTCGACCAAGGAGGACTACACCCAGCACAGAGAATGTGCTTTTTCAGGGACCCTAACAACTAAACCATTCGAAATTAAAATATTTTGAATATAAAATGTTTTGATGATTTTATTTTTTCTAGTTCAATTAATTCAAAACACGCAGGTTTGGTTTCAAACTGATACACCAGGGTTTAGAATTGGAGATTTTGTTCTCCTCCTTGGTAGGATTTTTTTTTTTTTAATGACATTGGTTCCATTCATGGTTGGGGAAACAATGAATATTTGATTTCAATAAAGTGTTCAATAAATGAACACAGCCCACTTTCATTCTCACTGCCCAGCCCTTTACATGCCTGGATCCTGAGAAAAATCGTGATTCCCAGGCCAGGAACTGGATACCTCGGAACGTCACAGCCCTTTTATGGAAAACCACCAGCCAAGATGGAGCTCACACTCCTGGCAAACTTCATTTCTATGTCATCTTTTCCCATCATGTATGAACATATTTAATGGATGTTCATTAAGCACCAACAATGTATCAGGCCCTATGCTAAGCACCATCAGGGTACGAAGGTAAAATAAAACATGGATCATCCTAAAGCTCCTACAGGACAACCATGCATATAAAGGAAACAGTTACAGTCACAGGATTGACATGGGAAGTATATAAATATTTTTTTTATTTATATAAAAAATGAGGATAGGACCTTGAGAAAGACCTGTGTGTGGAAGGAGGAGGAGGAAGAAGAGGAAGAGGTAATGGGGAGACCCCTCTCCATTCCCAGGTCCAGACTTCTTCCAACTCACACAGGATGGGCCTCAGTCCAGGCTCGGGAACACCCACAGATGAAGCAGGGCCGGGGCGAGGGCCCGAGCCCGGCTCAGCACCCGACGGTCAGTGTGGGAAAGAGGAGCCAGGTCAACGGGGAAACCACTGCCCAGCACTGGCCCCGAGGGGACGAACTGAGTTCAGAAACCTGCCTGGCATCAGGTGGCTGGAGTCAGCTGGCTTGGAAACGGCTGTCCAGGTTAGTCACTTGGTCAAGCAGTTGACCCTCCAATAGCTGAAGGCCATGCCATGTTCAATGCGTTCGATTTTTAACCCTGGACTCTAAGGTGTGGATCATAGCTGACAAAACCCTCAGCAGCCCCGAACGTGCTTCCCAAGCAGCTTCTCTCTAACTCTCAAACCACAATGGAGAGAAAGGTCAGCCCCTCCTTCCCAATGACAAGCACGGGTCTAGACTGACCGAGCATGCAGGGCAGATGGCGCAGGTGGTGCAGCCGGTCCATGGCCCGGCCCGGCCCAACAGCCGCTCCCACCCTTTGTAGGATGACTTCCTGCCCGGGTGTCGCCATTCAATGAGAAGTAAAAGAGGGAATGAGACCTGCAAGATGTGAGGACAGAGGCCAAAACTGTGGTGGCGTCGCCAGGAGAGAAGTCAGAACCTACCGTCCTGAAACATCGCCAGATGGCCATGAGCCTCCCTACATCCGTCATGAGCCTTCATGCCAAGTGTTTGCTCATTTCTAAGCCATGGGCAGGAGTTTTAACAAGGACTGTCCACCCTGTTTAACTGCCTTCCAGGGAAGCGGCTGGAGGCTTCCTGGTGGCTCACTCCTGGGTTTCACATGTTTAAAGCACATCATGTGTTTAAAGCACGTCATGTGTGTTCATATATTACACATTCTCATTCATCACGTGTGTTCATCTCAGGTGGGAATTCTCAGCAGGACTTTCTTCACTTTACATCATGTCAAAATGTAAACATTTATAGGGAAAGGAAACCCACTGAAGACTGATGGATGCTGGTGACATTGCAGGTCAGAAGGCGACTGGCAGGAAGAAGCTTAAGGTCCCCGTGGGTGACCTGAGAGTCAATGTCCCCTGGGCACTGAGTGGACCCCGAGGGTCCCTGGGTGCTGGGAGGCTCCAGCCAGGAGCCCCGTGAGTCACCGCAGGCCTTTGGGATTCCTAAAGGCGGGCAAACAGAGGGCTATTCTTCCGCCTGTTTTTATTGGACGCCCAAGTGTCTCCAAAAATGGACGCGTATCTCAGAGCAGATTAACGCTAAGAAAAAGTCAGGACTGGGGAGAAAAAACAGAGAGGCTGTGTAGCTGATGCTCTGCGGCCGCTCCAGGACTCAGCCTGACAAGCTCCTGGGCACCGGGGACTCCAAGGCCAGGGTCGCCGGGCTCTTGAGGAAGTGGAGGGGGGCCCAAGGGGGCCCCAGGACAGCCAGCACAGCTGCCAAAGCTGCGTGGAGGCCCGGGACCGGGTGCTGACCGCCCAGCCCTGCCCCTCCCAGCGCCGCTCCGCCATCCAGTCTGTTCCAGTTTCTTCTCTGAAGTAGGCTCTTTGATGGAGCCTCATTCTGTGCTCAGTGACATGAAAGAGATACTGGAGCTGATTATCAAAGGCTCCACACGCCAGCGGTGGGGCCTGGGGCGTGTAACCTTATCTCTTCCTCCACGTCTGCATCCTCCCGCCAGGCCAGCCATCGCACAGCTTTTCCCTCCTGAGTCCCCATCAGATGTTCCTCCAAGGGGGGATGTGAATTCATACCTTAAGCTTGTAGGACGCGGTCAGGTGAACAAGCCCCACGGAGCTAAAGGCACGGATGCTGAGCGGAAGCTGACCATGGCCCCAGTTCTGGCTGTAGGATCCTCTCTCCCTACGGTGGCCACGTGGCGTCCAGACCTCCTTCTCTGCTGGCCCCTCCCCTAGAAAAAGCCCCTACCCGGTCCCCAGGAAACCCGGTCCATCCAGACACTGGAGAAGGCAGGATATGGCAGCAGCACTGACACAAATCATCCCAGTGACCCTGCAACTGGGTACAACCGAGCAAGTCATCTCAGGACGTGTACTTCCAAGAAAAACTCTCATCCTGTACAGAGGAAAAACTGGGGATCTTAACAGCATGGGTGGAGTGACTTCAGTTTTGTAAAAATAAAAGAAGTTGAGTCCACAGAGGAAGTCTGAGACTAGTGATTCCAGCCACAGGTGTGGTCATGACGGAGAAAAGGGCCTGGACGGGCTTTCCTTCCGTCTTCCTTTGCTTATGCATAACTTGTCCATAAAATGCATCATTTCCTAAAGTTATCAAAGTCCAGGATTTAACCCGACAAACCTGCCACGTCCAGGGCCACCCTCTCCCCTCTCCGCCCTCTCCTTCCCCTGCATGGGGCCACCCCTGCCCCCTTCACACACACCATCCAGGTTCCCCAGAGGTCCCCCTGGGCCCGTAGCATCCACTGGACACTGGATAGCACTATCTGGCTCCTGTGCGCCAAAGGAGTCAGGTCAAAGCAGGGACACCCCCATCGTGTGCCCAGGGCTCTGCATCCGTCCACTAGACCCCCAGCTCTCTGAGTCCTTCAGAGGCTCACAGGCCTGTCCTGTGCCTGGAACCATCCAGGCACCCATGGGGTCGGGGTGGGGGCACCCCACCCCCTCACTCAGAGGCCAGGCGTCCGCTGCCCTCTGCTGCCCCCAGGCGGCCGACAGCAGAGTCCTGGAGTGCAGGCCCCCACCTGCCCCTGAGCTGTTCCCATCCCTTTCGATGGTCAGCCATGCCTGGATAGACCACAGGCCGAGCCCACAACCGCACACCATGCAGCCAAGGCTTGGTCCTTTGATTGCTTCTCCCCAGGAAGCTCCCCAGGAAGGAGAGCAGGAGGCCGGGACTGGTGCTGGCTCCTCCCATGGTGGGCAGGCCCCACCGGAAACTGAGCTCCGTGAGGAAGACAGAGATGCACACAGTCCTACCTGCCGGGGCATGACGAGAGGTGTGCCTGGCAGTGTGGGGCTCCTTCACATACTGAGTCTCCCCTGCTCCCCACCAAACAGGGCCACCAGATGGGATGCAGATGCTCTCAGGAGTGGAGCTCAGATTCACAACCAACAATGCTTTGGTATGAGTGCATCTCAAATGTGTCATGGTTTTAGCCTAAAAAATTTTCATCATTCATCTGAAATCAAAAGTATCTGGGCATTTGGTTTGGAGGAGTTTCATTTGTCTTTGTTGGTTTGGGGAGTTCATTTCTTTGTTTCTAAATCTGGTAGCCCTCTCCCCACGTCAGCATCCCCACCTTAACAGGACTCACGCCCTGAAACGCCTGCGCACATGTCTGTCCCCCAGCAGCACGATCACGTAGTGACACGCGGCGGGCCTGTCCTGACGAGGGAAGCCAAGCGAGTTCAGAACCTCCGGCTGGAGGCGGTCGCTCCCAGGGCTCCTTCTGCTCAAGCGGTCACCCTAGGACAAGGGCACCAGCTGCCTGGGGAGTGGCCGCTTCTTTCATCCCAGCTGATAATTTTTTCAAAGTCAAAGATGAAAAGCACTTTTAAGGCCCCAGCATCTCCCGAATGTCTGTTACTCATTCTCTTTGACCTTGATTTTGTCTCAATCTCGTAGAAGGGCTCAGGCATGCCTGTGACTATCTGATTTGTATTCTAAGATGATGACACTGTGGAGCTGGCATTTCCCTCTAGATAAGAGCAAGAACACCCACATTTGTTTCCAAAGGCCTCTGCCATGCATCCTGTCATGTTATCTTTCTGCACTGGGAGACAAACAGAGCAACAGCCCCCACCCCCTAGGGCAACACGCTGGAATTACCTGGAGGTGCCGGGGTGGATAGGGCTTCCCAGGTGGTGCTGGTGGTAAAGAGTATGCCTGCCAATGCAGGAGACGTAAGAGACGTGGGTTCAATTCCTGGGTTGGGAAGATCCCCTGGAGGAGGGCTTGGCAACCCACTCCAGTATTCCTGCCTGGAGAATCCCATGGACAGAGGAACCTGGTGGGGTACAGTCCATGGGGTCGCAAAGAGTTGGTACGGCCAGGAGAACAGGATAAAAGCCCCAAATCGAGGAAAACCAAAACAGCAGCTGGGGCAGCAGACAGAGCTCCTGACGCTCAGAAACTCCTCTGCCTGAGGTGAGCTACTGTCTAGAACCAACCCAGCAGTCGAGGGTGGAACTCCAGGCCCTGGACCCAGACTGCGATGCCTCAACTTGCTGCAGCCATCTCTGCTCTGGGCTAATGGATCCACTGTTAAATTCTTTTTAACTCAGATTAATCTCATCATGGTCTTCCCTGGTGGCTCAGTGGTAAAGAATCTGCCTGCAAAGCAGAAGACCCAGATTCGACCCCTGGGTCAGGAAGATCCCCTGGAGGAAGGGCATGGCAACCCACTCCAGTATTCTTGCCTGGAGAATCCCATGGACAAAGCCTGGTGGGCTACAGTCGGTAGGGTCGCAAAGAGTCAGACACGACTGAAACAACTGAACACAGCACTGCACGGCAATCTCATCATGTTCCTCCTTTAATTCAACTAAGCAGCTCTGGGGGACCATATACGTGGTTAGGAAGACAGGGAGTACCTGAACAAGAAGGTAGACAGGTAAGTAAGTAGGTTGGCAGGTAGTTAAGCAGGAAGGCAGGTGGGTAGGTAATTAAGAAGGTAAGCAGGTAAGCAGGTGGGTAGGTAAGTAGGAAAAAGAACACATGCACACATTTGAGACAACTTAGAAAATTAATCACTATACGTTGTTTGTTGTTTAGTCATTAAGTCATGTTCGACTCTTTGCGACCCCATGGACTACAGCCCACCAGGCTTCTCTGTCCGTGGAATTTTCCAGGCAAGAATACTGGAGAGGGTTGTCATTTCCTTCTCTAGGGGATCTTTCTGGATATATACACAATATACAACAGAAAAACAAATAGTAAAATTAGAGTCGAAGTCTGATTGGAGAGCAAACAGGCACCGGGGCATGAGGATCCAGCCACTGGGGACCCAGTCCCGAGCCTCCTGTGACAATGCAGGATGTACTTGTCACTGTTGGGTGAACAGACGATTCATCTCGGGAGCAAAGCTTTCTCTGTTCTGCAGGTTGTTAAGTAAACCTTCCTGTTCTTTGGATAACGTGATCAAGTCCTCCTCTGTGCTTCTCGGAAAGACCCCAGTTTGTTCTTCAAACGTGCATTTCTGTGTCAGCTGCCCTCTGTGAAAACTGAAAATGTGACATTAAATCTTAATTCACCGACTGCTTTTCTGTGGGGAGCTAAGGTAACAAGGTCCAGGCACATGGCTCTTGAATGTTCTAACTCAGCCACATGCACAGGTCTTGTGCTCTGCTTTCTGTCTTTGAGTATCTACCCCCAGAGATAGGAAAAGCTCTCAGTGCCTGGGTATCAGACACCCCATAAACATCCCAGCTAGGAGCTGCAGATGCACTGGACTCCGATACCCAGGAGTTGGGACAGCAGGCAGACAGAAAAGGTGACAGTCAAGGGAGAAAATAATAGGCTATAAATGGAAGATTCTTGATAAAATCGTGTGTTTACAGTCCCCGTGGAGGAACACATACACAGTCCAACTGCCAATGCCAGCTCCTCGCAGACTTGCACTCTCACATCCACTCAGCAGTTTCTGCATTAACCACACCTCTCATCTCTGAGTGTTATGTTCAGCTGGTTTACCTTCTAGAGCTTCTTGGGTTCTTGTCTGTTTTCCCTTATTCTCTGCCACCTGCCTGCTCACTCTGACACATCTTCATTCCATGGAAACACATATCCTTTCCTATTCTAGCCACAAACCAGACTTGCAGGTGTGGTCTCTGAAAGAATAAATGAGGAGAGAAGGTGAGAATTGAGTCATGCTTGAATAAATGTATATCCAGTCCGGAAAATGTCTATTGAGCTCTGTGTCTGCCAGGAACCGTGCTGGAGTTGAGCTTTCAGCGCTGAGAAAGGCAAATCCTGCCCACCAGGGAGGTTACTAGTGAACAAAGGAGCGTGTGCTATGGGTCCATGATCTGAGACAGGAAATCGAGCTGGTCAGCAAACCCATCTGCCTCTCTGCACTAAGGTTCTGCGACAGAGGAGTGATTGGAAAGGCTCACTGGCTGCAAAGGAGGAGTAGGGACGCAGAGGGACAGGACTGCCTACCCCAGCGTCCCACACCTCAGTTCCTGGCTGAGTTAGTCTTCTTCTGTGTATTTATAGTAATTCACGTTCTATAAAAGGTTACTTCACTCAGTACATTGAAACATTTGATCAGCCCTGAACTTCCCTTCTGATCTCTAGGTTGAGCATTAGGCTGATTGAAGCATCTTATGATTGCATCAACTGTATTATATCACCCTTTCCCATCTTTTCATTCCACACTGCATAAGTCTTAACGGCTTTATTTTCTCATCTTAGGGTCTTTGCCCATCCAAAAGTCTAAAATACATCATAGACATTGTGAGACATCTTAAATATTTTAAGTCATAGTTGACATTTTCAAGATGACTCAGCCTTTAGATACTTTTATTTCAGGGACCTGTTTCATCCTTGGCCACATCCTCTGGAGATGCAAGCATGTAACTAACTATAGCTCATTATCATAAGAGGGGCAAGCTTCAAAGAAACATCTAATCATTCACATCAAGCTCTCAGTTTTTTCCTTGACAGACTTATCTATCGATGCCAGACTTAACTAAGCCCTAGTGTCTCCCAGGCTCAAGGAGATCTTGCCTGGAGGAATCTCCCAGAACACAGCCACTTTCAAGTATTTCTGGGATGTTTTAGAGGTGAAGACAGTCTCATATTAAATCAGCCGCAGGCAAACTTTTTATCACAGCCAGGCAAAAGCTTCTGACTTCACAGCCAGGCGAATGCTTCTGACTGCTGTTTCATAGCATAATCTCTGTTTTCTGTAGCTCTTCCTAGAGATCAGAAACCAAAAACCATACCATGCTTTTGTTACTATACCTATGCAGGAGTTCTTTGCGTCTTTCTCCTACAGAGGCCCTGACCTACCAGGTGAGAAGTTCTAGGGTCTCTCTTCATCACTGGGCCGAGCGCTCGCATCTTCGCATGCGGTGACCTGGACTGTCTTCCTGGCAATCAGGAAAGTGTCCACCTCAGCTACCCCAGCCTTCTTCCTCAGGGAGCATTTACGGCGGAATTCCCACAGACAAAGCTGTGCTGATCCCAGTGTACATGTTGGTC
The DNA here is from genome assembly GCF_963930625.1 of Muntiacus reevesi. Classification (NCBI taxonomy): domain Eukaryota; kingdom Metazoa; phylum Chordata; class Mammalia; order Artiodactyla; family Cervidae; genus Muntiacus; species Muntiacus reevesi. The sequence continues at coordinate 40,037,347 of NC_089252.1, read as the reverse complement.
AAAGCGAGTCCTAGAAAAAGACATACAGAGGGTGGCAGTAGCCCATGGGCTCAATGACCACCAGGGGCCAGATGCCAGGACACCGAGGAGGCAGCGACCACTCCATCCTGAGGACTTGGCAGGAGCCTCGGAGATGGTGACCTTTGAAGAGGACTTAAAAGGTCAATAGTCATTCCCCAGACAGAAGAGAAAGGGCCTGAGGCGTTCCAGATGGGAAATGTCATGTGCTCATGTGCCAGCTAGAAAAATACAGAGGAACACTATCCTCTTCTGTTATGGACGTAATAAGGAAGAGCATGTGCAGGGCCTGGAGGTGGGAATATCCAGGAAGGAGTCTGAAACTGGAGGCCAGAGCCCAGGAAAGATGCTGAAGCCATGGCCAGGCTGCTCTCAGCCAGGACAGGGGAGCAGATAGAGAAAAGGAGGTGCTCGAGGGAGGAATCATAGAGCCAGGGATATTTCTCTTTTCTGAAAAAACTACAGAGAGCTGGACGAGAGCCTCACCAGCAGAACCCGGAACACAATCCCACCCTCCCATTGCCCGTGCCCGCCGAGGGCTGCTGCCTCGGGCTGTCCCATCAAGGGGACAGATGTGGACCATACCCTGGCTTCAGTAGCCCAAACGCCATCCTCTATTTTCCATTCACTCTAACTCCCTCAACTGCTTTTTCTTCTGCATTGCCCCATGGTTATATATGGACCCAAAATAATTTGTGGACTAAGAAAGTTTATACATAAAAACCCTCTATAGCCTCCCAATAATTTTTTTTTTTTTTTTTTTGGCTGAAGTTAACCAAAACTGGTTTGTGTTACATGCTACCAAAGAACACTTAATCACCCTGCATTTGATCACACTGTCCTGGCCACCCCACAGATTGTCCTGAGGACAAATAGACCACCGGGTGTGAGAGCGTTTTGCTGGCCATAAAGCTCTGGAGGGGGTTTGGCATCTTCACCACGTGGACTCAAAGTCACAGAGAGAACAGGCCAGGAACACAAGTCCGAGAGGCTGGGAAATTCCCACAGCATTGGTCTCATGGAGTTTAGAATCCATCATGCCAAGGTATCCCAACGTCCAGAGAGAACAATGTGCATGGTGCACTGCAGATGTGTTTTCCATGGGCCCCAAGCACCTGGCCAGTAGGACCAGCACTGCCCACTGCAAGCAGGCATCACATGCTGGGTTTGTGGCTCACAGATTAGGAGGGATAAATCCTCCGTGCCTCAGAAACCAGCTAAACAAACAAGGGAGCGCATGATGTCAGTGCCTGCTTTGCCTTCTGAAGACCAGGAATGGGCAGAATGATGCTGGGGTTATAATTAGCTCCATTGAGATGCTTTGTAAAATGCCCAACGGTTTTGACGTGAATCATCCAGCCTGCCGTTTCCTTGGTTTCCTATTGTGGCTCTTTCCAGCCATAATACACGAGCCCACAATACTGTTTGTTCTCTTAAAAGAAAGGGCTTGCCTTGAGAGTGGGGCTTCCCTCATAGCTCCAGTCGGTAAAAACTCTGCATGCAGTGCAGGATTCGATTCCTGGGTCGGGAAGATTCCCTGGATCTTGGAAATGGCACAATCCATCCATCAAGGAAATGGAAACGCACTCCAGTATTCTTGCCTGGAGAATCCCATGGACAGAGGAGCCTGGCGGGCTACAGTCCATGGTGTCACAAAGAGTCGGACACGACTTAGTGACTAAACCACCACCACGGTGAGAGCTCAGGGTGGGCTCTGTCTGCTCAGCCAGTCGATGACTTCTAAATACCCAGTCGAGAGGTAAGTGCTTGTCCCACTGGTCTCTGTTGTACACTGTCAAGAGGAATTTTAAATCCTAAAGTGAACAGAAATGAAATACACAAGCCAACTTTGCCCCTCAGTTTTTTTTTTTTTTTACTTTCTTTGTTTTTTGTATTTATTTTTGTATTTATTTATTTTTTTCATTTATTTTTATTAGTTGGAGGCTAATTACTTCACAACATTGCAGTGGTTTTTATTTTTTTACTTTCTTTTTTTTTTTTTTTTGTATTTATTTTTGTTTTTTTTTTTTCATTTATTTTTACGCCCCTCAGTTTTTAGTGCAGAAGAAGCACAGCTTTCCTTGACCTGGTGTCCAGCAGGTGCAAGATACTATGCATGGACTGCCCTGGTGGCTAGCTGGCTAAGAATCCACCTGCCAATGCAGGAGATGCAGGTTTGATCCCTGGTTCGGGAAGATCCCACATGCTGCGAAGTAACTAAGCCCTCAAGCTGCAACTACTGAGCCTGTGCTCTGGAACCCGGGAGCCATAAACTGCATCCATGTGCCACAACTTCTAAAGGGTTGTCCATGGAAACCAAGGCCTCCTTGCAGAGTTTGGGAGGAAGTGCAATGGTGACTATGAAGCACCAGGTACTGGAAGCTGCAGCCTGGCCCTGCAGACAGTCTTTGCGCAGCCTCCACCCGGGGAAACCTCGGGGAGAGCACTGCACATGGGGTCATGTGGCAATAGGGGTTTGCCGGCCCCCCGCAGGGCAGTCATCATCCATCCAGGAAGGGTCTGCTCCACATCTGCCATCCTAGTGTTGGTGTGGGGAGGTGAGAACCCCGGGTGCGCCCGGCCATCCGAGAGCAGGGCCCAGGAGGCAGGCAGGTGTGGTCTAAGGTGCAGACTAGCACAAAGGGGACCCCAGGCCCTCAGACCTTCGGGATTAGCGGACCCACTCGTATGGCGCTGGTGAAACTGATTTTAATCTCCACAGCGTGATCACTGCAGTGCCTTAGATGCAATGACACATCTCAGAACCTCACTCAGTGAAGTTTCAGAGCCTCTCCCTCCATTTGCTTGCTACACCTTAGTAGATGGTCACGTAGGTATCCACCAAGGTCAACTTTACTCTAACCTGGGCTGGATGTGTGGGAGGTTCTGAGCTGCGCCCTCCAGGGGCCGAGACATCACAGCACCTGCCCAGGGAAAGCTCCAGATGACACAGAGCAGCTATAGAGCAGCTAAGAGGCAGAAGGGAAAAGACACCACTCAAGAAAGAACCTTTCTTGTTGACTCAGGACCAGGGCAATTCATTCGTTCGAGGATTTCGTTTTTCAGGAGTTAAATCAGTCACGATTTCTGAGCACAGAGTGTGCGCCCACAGGTGACAGAACCATGGATGTGCTTGCAGACAGGACCAGAGAGGGAGCACTGGGCGGGCTTTGGACACCCCAGTTCTGAGGAACGAGGGCCACACTGAAGCTCCAACCCAGGTAACATCCTTAGGCCCCAATTCCCTTTAATTCCCTTTTCAGTTCAGTGTTCAAGGGCCTGTGGTCACCAGTGGTCTTGGAAGTTCTGCCTTGGAGGCTCTGGGAGCAAGAGCCAAAGCCCTTCCAGCCTTCACTCCCCCAAGCTGGCGGGATCGCCTGCTGTGGTCTCAAACCACATTTGCACAAACCATCATTTTCTCGGATTTCTAGGTTCTGTTCTCACGCACAGACCAGGCTTGGGAAGTTGTGCAAAGCTCAGGAAGTGAATTCCTCATAAGAAAATGATTTATAACATGACCACTCTAGGGCTACGTGCGGTCAGAATAAGTCCAGCTCAACTTCTCCCCAAGTTCATCAGTTCTTTCTCCCTCAGCCCCTCCTCGTCTGCCCCGCCACACACATGCGCACACTCATGCACACACAGCACACACACTGCCCTCCGCTCACTTGTGTCATGCCCCTGTTTTCACGTCTGTGTCTCCCTCACCGGCCAGCCATGCCCCGGGACTGTGACCCAGCTGGGAACCCTGGTCTCAAATGTCAGCCTGGAGAGTGACCCCCGCCGAGGGTCTTCAGACACCTGTGGTCCCTTAGTTGGCAGCTTGTCCACACCAGCCGGAGTCGCAGAGCCTTTCTAGGAGGTCCGGCCCATCCCAAGGGGCAAGTAAGAAAGGCAAGTACCAAGCAGGCTGATGTGTTATCTTCACCCCCAGACCAGGACAGTGTCCTTTGGGCCTCCCAGTGCCCACCGAGAGCCCAGTGGGACCCAGTGAGGCAGCTGACATCCAGCCTCAGGGGTGAGGGCGCCATGATCCTCGGAGCAGCGGCGGGGCGGTGTGAGGAGGCCCCGGGTGTCCAACACTCTTTCCCACCAAGCAGCCTGGAGACCTGTTTTAAGCAGGTGGGGGAAGGCGGGGTGGGGGGTGGTGATCTGTAGTTTCCCTGTCACCCCTTCTTCTCTGGGGGCCTTCAGAAACATGACCTTAACACACAGCCTTCAGAGGCATTTCTAACCGGTTGCCCTGGGCCCCACCAGGGTGTCTGGCACTGACCCTCTGTTTCTCTTGCAAAAAGCCAAAGCAGGAGGACTTGCCTTCAGGGTTTGAATAGCCTGCATTCTGGCCCCAGATCGGAAACTCAGAACGACTGGGAAACTCAGTTTGCTCCCATGTGTTGGGTTCCTTGGAGGTGGCCTGGACCTGTCTCCTCGCTGTCGGCCCAGAGAGAGGGCTAGCTCAGCCTCTCCCAGAACATGAATGGGTTTGCACGGCAGCATCAGAGGAGGGAAATGAATCCTGTGCTCCGTGCTCCCTACCAACTTCTTGATGATCGGCAAATGTCAGGACAATTAACCATCCACTCCCAGGGACATGCTCGACATGGACAGAGGCATAGATAGGGTCGCTGAGGCAGGCAGGCCTCCAGGGTGTCAGACCACAGGGAGAATCCAGGGTCACACGGGGTGTGAGCTCTGGGCACAGACGGAGCCAATTCCCGCTCCAGTTGTTCCCAGGGGCCCTTACGGATCACCCAGGAGCCCGACTCCTCCTGACACACTTAGCGAATTTCACTCAAACTCATGAAAAAACACATATTTGTCCATTTGAAAATCATAAAAACCTCCCAGCTGGAGAAGACTTTAAAGTCACTTATTTCAACCTTTGTTGTGACCCTCGCACCACAGGTAGGAATGCAATCTCCCCATCACGGGGTCCTCACCGCCCCCCCGGGGGCTCAACTGGAGGGTCCTTTCATGCTGAGCCCCCTCCCCCACAGCCTGTTCTGGCCCAGCCTCACGGAGCAGCGCCTACACGGTCCAAGGGCTCCCGTCAGCTCTCTTAGCCGAGGTTTGTGTCCCCTCCCCCATTTCTCATGCAGCATGGTTGGGGGCCCACGAGGCCCCAGCTCTCCTCTTGGCAAAGCACCCCATCAGCTGTGCCCCTGTGGAGAGAGGCGCCCCTTGCAGGACCAGTTGCACCGCCCGGGTGGTCCAGCAAAGCCTAAGTGGGACGCGCCCTCGTGCCTTGAATACTGCACTTTTATTAATGCAGTGGCAGCTCCGATTCCCAGCGGGCACAACCCTCCAGGACTGAGGATTAACTTCATCCTCAACCAGCTTGCAGCCCATCCCAGCCCATCTCAGCCTGTGCTCGATGGCTCCCATCACCCCTCCCCAAGTTTCTACAATTCACTTCCTGGACCCAAGAGCCAGGCCTTTTGTTTGCCGGGCATTTTAATTCAGAAGTAGACAGCTAAACCACAAATCAAAATTAGGGCACACCCACCCACATCCTTCGAAAGTTACCTGAGAACATCCAACAAACAAGATCCAACAGGAGAGCAAGAATGGTCGAGCTGACCTGAAGCCCAGCCCATACCTCCTCTGGATACTCGATACCCTATCCATTTTAGTTGGTGATTCATTCGAGCCCTGCAGGGTCCAGCAGCCTCAAGGGACAAAGGCATCTATTAAAGCAAATGTTCTGATGTCGAGAGCCATGGGGCCCTTCTCTCTCTTTGGCCTGTGGAACACAGCAGGGAGCTGGGGCCAGCAGAGGGGCCTGGCGAAGTTGAGGCCTCCTGGTCCCAGAGGGGCTGCCAGAGAGTCAAGCAAACCAGTGCTTTCACACTTGGACCACCATGCCGGCTACCTGGCACCCAGGGCTGGGTGCCCCCACTAGACTCCACCAACAAGAAGCACCGGTGCCACCTCTGGGGTTCCCACCACAGTAGTGGGATGTGCCAAGCTTCCCTCTTGCTTTCTTTGAGTCTCAGTCTCTGAACAGCACTGGCTGAAGGAAAAGAAGAGAAGGGAGGATGAAGAAGGCAAAGATGGAGAGACACAAGATGAGTCCTGGGCCTCTTTGAAAACATGGACAGTACTCTGCACTCTGATGTTTTGGAGGAAAGCAGACTCTAAGAGTGACAGTGTGCACTGACCTCCCTGCTTGGAGAGAGAAGAAATTCGCCCTTCCAGCCTTCATGAAGAAAGGAGGCTTCCCCAGTGCACCCAAGCCACCAGCCAAGGTCACACCCTGGACACAGAGTCCAGCGGGAGGGCCAGCCTTGAATTCCCTAACAGCAGTGACCCGGGACAGAGGCCCTTCCTGCTGGGGAAGTGGGGTCTCATCCACTGAGGGGTGACCCCGAGTGCTCGCCGGCTACCCCAGGGCCTAGAAATTGAGCACAGAGGATCACCCTCCCCGCGGGCGGTCTCTGCTCCTCCTGGCTCATAAATCACGTTTCATTACCAGCCCACGAGTTCTCCTGGGGACTGACTTCTTTGACTCAGCTTTTGGTTGAAAGGAAAACCAAGTGCAGCAAGAAGCACAACTCAAGTTTCTCCCCAAACGTTTCCACGACGCTGTTGATGTGGTTCCTCTGATGTGGGGGCTGTGCTGGCCAGAGGCACCCACTCCGCTCACACGCAGCTGGGGAGCAAAAACACTACCGGAGCATCTCTGTTATTCGGCAGGCCTTTCTGTGGCGTCTCATTTTATAACTGCAGTTTCCTTTGGAAATGCTCAGAGCAAAGACATCTGTTTCCTTTCATTGGGATTTTTATGTTCTTCCAGCCAAAAAAGGAGAGGACAGAGGTCATTAATTCAGCCTAGTAATAATTACAATGTCCACATAAATTCTGTTGGGTTTGGTGCTTTCAAATATTGAAGCCTCCACCCCCTCCTGCCCTTCTGCTTTCTCAGTTGAGACGTGAGGATGACAAGAAAACTGGGACGACCCTGGAGGCCTTGCCGGCCATAAGGAACTTGCCACCAGCTCTCCGGGAGCACCGTGACGTCCCCAAGACCCCCAGAAAGCATGAGGACATGGTCACTCAACATGCCGTGGGCCCAATTCTGAGGACACAGGGAGATTCAGACTGCCCCATGTTTTATTTCCTGAAAAAGTAAAAATCTGCCCCAGAGAAAAGGCAGAAGGAGGCAGGGCCAGGACGTGAAAGCCCATATAAGTTAAGAAACTTGGACTTCTTCCTTAAAGCATGGGCTCTCAACTCCTCAGAGGTCATGACTGTGTCATACATAGTTCCTGTCGTCCAGGCTCTAACTCTGGTGTGGAGCCCACAGTCCAAGCTCTGCCCATCCCGAGGAATTGAGCTGATTGATGGATTTCAATTCAACACCAGTGCCCCTCAGGAGAAAATGAAAACAACTGATGGTGTTCGATAATGACACCAGGAAGCCTGATTCTCTGGTACCTCAGAAGCTTCACCAACTCTCAACATGTACAGCTTTTGTACCAAACAACCTAGTTAGTTTTTTCACAAAATCATCTGGGTATGCATTCTGCACACTTCTCAGGAGAGCATCTGCAGACGTTATAGGAGGCAGGTTCATTGACCATCACGGTTAGGCAATGCCAGCAGCGATCTGGCCCTCCAGGCCAGGAGGCAGGCGTCGGCCACAGCCCCCCGCCTGCACTCCTCCAGCAGCCGCGGCGGAGCCAAAACAAGCTTCCTTATTTTGTTCCTGTTGCTCATGACGTCCGAGCTCCTACGTACATGCGCTGCATCCTCACCTAACGGGATGCACACAGAGGGCAGCCTGCATGCCCAACTGCCTGGCTCCCCTGTTAACTGGCTGACTGCAAGAGACCCTGTGCTCACCTAAAACATGCAAAAATCGTCATGTGGGGTCAAACTAAAAAGCTTCTGCCCAGCAAAGAAAACCATCAACAAAAATGACAAGGCAACCTATGGAATAAGAGAAAATGCTTGCACATCATATATATGATAAGGGGTTAATATCCAAAAAACATCAAAAAATGCAAACAACTGGAAAGCAAACAAACAGGGAGCCCCCTCGTGGCCTAGTGGCCAGGATTCAGTGCCTTCACTGCCGCAGTCCGGGTTCAACCCGGGTTAGGGAACCAAGATCCCATAAGCCATGAGGCATGGCCAAATATATAGGTATGTACATATCTTTATATGTTCATATGTATTTTCATATTGTTGTTCCATCACTCAGTCGTGTCTGACTCTTTGTAACCCCATGGACTGCAGCATGCCAGCTTCCCTGTCCTTCACCATCTCCCAGAGTTTGCTCAAACTTTTGTCCATTGAGTCGAAGAAAAGAGCAAACAATTCAATTTTCAAATGAGCAGAGGAATAGACATTTCCCCAAAGAAGACATACAAAAATGGTCAACAGGCTTGTGAAATGAAAATCAAAACCACAACGAGATATCACCTCATACCTGTCAGAAGACTACCACCAAAGAGACAATAATAAATGCTGGCGAGGGTGTGGAGAAAAGGGAACCCTAATACAGCAGTGGTGGGGATGTAAATTGATGCAGCCACTGTGGAAAACAGTATGGCGGTTCCTTAAAAAATTAAAAACAGAACTACCATATGACCCTGCAATTCCACTCCTGGGTTTGTATCCAAAGAAAAAGAAAACACTAACTAGAAAAGGTGCCTGCACTCCAATATTCAGAGCAGCATTACTGACAAGAGCCAATACGTGGAAACAAACTCAGTGTCCGTCAACTGATAACTGGATGTGTGAATACAAATACACACACACAATGGACTACTACTCAGCCATAGAAAAGAGTGAAACTTTGCCATTTGCAGCAACACAGATGGACCAGGAGCGTCTTATGTTAATAAAGTAAGTCAGACCCAGAAATGCTGTATGTTGCATGTTTCAACCACTGCCCACTTTTATAAATTAAGTTTTACTGGAACAGGGCATGCTTCCTCAACTACATATTATCTATGGTGGCTCTTTGCTACAGTGGATGTGTTGAGTAGTTGTGACAGAGACCACGTGTCCTGTAATATCTGAAATATTTACTATCTGGGCCCTTTGCAGGCAAACTTTTCCCAAAACCTCTGGTCAAAAGAGGTTATCTTCCCTGTGGTAACAAGCAACTCCAAAAATCTCAGTGGATTCACACACTGGGGCTGGATAAACCCCAGGCATGCTTTTCCCCATGGAAAAACACAATGTCTTGATCCCATGGATCTGCCAACATAGCACAAAGCCTCCTGGATCACCGAGTAAGGAAGAGCATGCTGGGTTCTCACCTCCCCCACCCGCACCATGACTCCACCCACAGAGCTTCAAGGCGACCAAAAAGTGTAATCATCTGGATGGCTGGAAGGAGACAGAAACCAGGTATTGGTAGGAATTACAATATCTACCAAACAGATTTTATTACATCTCAGTAATTTCTTTCCATTCGTATTAAAAAGTTTTTATTTGGTTGTTAAATTTTCAACATGTATTGATAGATTCTTATGGGTTTTCTCCACAGGAAATGCAAAGTAGTAAATTATGCTCATAACTTTTCTGTGAGGGACTCATTCATGTGTTGCTGCAATAAAGTCTATTTAGTGAAATTTTTATGACAGTTGATTTTTATATATTAATATTTTATTTTTGCAGCTATATCCCTGTGTGAGATTAGGCTGTTGTTTTCCCTTTTAGTATTACCTTTATCATACTTTATGCTGGGAAAATCTCAATCTCGGTACTCATTAAAATCACATGGAGCTTTTGCAAAACACCAATGTCCATATGTTTTGGACTGTTAGGCACAATGAGGAGACAAGGGAATATGTCCCAAACAAAAGAACAAGACAAAACTTCAGGAAAAGAACTCAACAAAACAGAGATAAGCAATCTTCCAGGTAAGGAGTCAAGAGCAGGGACTTCCCTGGTGGTTCAGAGGCTAGGACTCCACGCTCTTGATGTGGGGGCCAGGTTTCCGTCCCTGGTCAGGTAATTAAATCCCACCAGCTGTGATTAAGATCCAGTGCAGTCAAATAAATAAAAATAAATATTAGAAAGTAACAGTAATAAAACTACTCACTGAACTCAGAAGAATGGAGGAACACATTGAGAACTTCAACAAAGAGATAAAATGTTAAAAAGAACTGAATCAGAGCTGAAGAATACAATAACTGAAATTTTAAAAATATACTAGAGGAAACCAGGAGCAGATTAGATGATACAGAATAATAGACTGGGGATCTGGAAGACAGTCTGGTAGAAATCACTCCCACCAGAACCAGCAAAAAGCAAAAAAAAAAAAGAAGATATTTTAAGAGACAACATCAGGCTTACAAACATTGCCGTATAAGGGTCCCAGAGGAAGAAGAGAAAGAGAAAGGAAAAGAGAACCTAGTGGGAAAAATAACAGCTGAAAACATTCCTAACCTGCTGAAGAAAAGAGACATGCAGGTCCAGGAAGCACAGAGAGTCCCAAACAACCTGAACCAAAAGGCAAATTCCTTTAAAGGAGTGATAAATAGACTGATGGCTGACTTCTTACAGGACCAGGGGGAGCCAATGACATTGGAAGCATATTTTTAAAGGACTGAAAGAAAATAACTGCAAACCTAGATGGTACACCCAGCAATAATATCCTCCCAGGATATAGATGAAATGATGGCATTTTCAGATAAATTATTTAAAAGACAGGCTGTAGCAAGGGCAGGCTAGGACACATCAGAGCTGAGGAACACCATTCAAACACAGCAGAATCTTTTGGGAAGCCGCAGACCCTGCCAATGGCAGTCAAGTTTCCCAGTTCCTCTGCCTGATTTTGGAAGTAGAATGGACACCTTTGGTCAATTGTGAGGGGTGGGAAGCCTGGCAGGAAAAAAGGTCTATGATCCTCAGTCTTTACTTCATGGTCCCAAGATGACCACTAGAGGCAAAGCCCACCAAATTCATGTTTCAATCTGGAAAACAGTATCAAGGAAAAAATGACATAAGCAAAAATAAGAAAATGAAATGTCCCAGTAGCTTCCAGCAGTCTCCTACTTACTTCTGACTGCTCATATCACATGATCATCCCCCCAACAAGCAATGTCAATGTTTTTACCTGGCAAATGTCACCCCAAACAATGGCAGGGTCTATGGGTGCAGAAGGAAAGGAGTGATGTGGAGAAAAGGCAGGTGGGCCTTCACAGCCAAGTCAATTTCACAGGAAATACACCATTCAAACTACCTCAAAACTCAATGGAATGCCTGCTTTGCAGTCAACATTTTTTTAAAGGTTACATTCTAGTCTCTCAAAATCTGTGTGGCATCTTTTGGTTGGTTTGTTTCCTTTTTACAGATGCTTCCAGGCTGAATTTGTGGAACATGGTTTGGACACCACAAAGATTGTTTTATTCTTTACGGTCAATCAAAAATGTCTTCTTAGAAGTCAAAGAACATCATTAGAAATGGTATGCAAAGGAATAAATCTAAAACTGTTCCCCAAAAGTTAAAATCAGATTTTTTTTAATTGATAAGTGTCCTGAGGCATCATTCCTTTCCATTGAGGTAGGTCGAGGAAGTGTATTTATTCATCCTTAGGATAAACCATATACTGGCGGTAATGAACTCCACCCATGCCTCACTCTCTGCACAGCCTAACGAGAAGCAGACGGTCCCAGTGGCCCCCGCCCTCTCTTTTCCCTTCAAGGCTGGCAGCTTCAGAAGGAGCTGCTTGTGGAGCAGGCCAATCATTTCCTTCGTCTTGGTGCACTGTGCCAGGCAGAGGGGAAGATGCCCCCTTCATCGCAGGGCAGACACTCCCATTCAATTCCAGACTGGCCATAGGACCAGGGCTGCTCACCCAGAGGCATCGTCCCCTCTGCCCACCTGCCCACGTGTAGGGTTTGCACAGACGAGGACTGGGTCCAGGCTCCAAGGCCAGCTCCACCCCCAGGACAGCAAGTTCCTGACCATCAGCTTGTGACTATGGAGGCACCCTCTTCAAAGACATCCAGCTACACAACTCGGTGATGGGCCGGCCACCCAGGAAGGTCCCCTTTCAGAAGGCCCTGGGTGACCCAGATAACTAACCCTTCGAGTGACCCACTCCTCTCTGCCTGCACCCCAGTTCCTACCCTTAGGCTTTCAATTTGCCAATAAAGAGTGAACCTACAAAACACAGAGCACCCCACCTGGGACCCTAACAAAGGTCAAGCCCCAGGTCGTCACTCCTTCCCTCCCTCGACCTTGACCTCAGTGTGTGGTCCGGGTGTGCCGCCGGTCCTCCAGGACTGGTGAGTCATAAATCTTTTTTCCAAAGTTTCCAGACGCTTGTTGCTGAGGTGCATTCTGCAGTCATAAGACCCACAAAGCCTGATCCAGCCACATCCTTGGACCCTGGTCAGGGAGTTGTCTGTAGGGCTGCTGCAGGTGGGATGACCCAGGTGAGCATCACTGTCATAGACTGAGACTGTCAGGAAACACTCTGCTGTGAAGATGTGTGTGCAAGCTAAGTCTGTTCAGTTGTGTCTGACTCCGTGCGAACCCATGGACTGCACCACAGGCTTCCCTGTCCTTCACCATCTCAGAGGTTATTCAAACTCATGTCTATTGAGTCAGTGATGCCATCCAACCATCTCATCCTCTGTCACCCCCTTCTCCTCCTACCCTCAATCTTCCCTAGAATCAGAGTCAGTCGGTTCTTTCCATCAGGTGACAAAGCATTGGAGCTTCAGCTTTAGCATCAGTCCTTCCAATGAATATTCAGGGTTGATTTCCTTTAGGATTGACTGGTTTGATCTTCCTGCAGTCCAAGGGACTCTGGAGAGTCTCTCTAGCACCACAGTTCAAAAGCATCAATTCTTAAGCACTCAGCCTCCTTTATGGTCCAGCTGTCACATTCTACATGACTACTGGAAAAACCATAGCTTTGACTATACAGACCTTTGTCAGCAATGTGATGTCTCTGCTTAGGAGATTTACTTTTTAAATTTCTGTTGTTTTCAAGCCCGTGTTGAAGCTTTCCTCTTCCCTCACCACGGTTCAACCTGAAAGTCAGTACACAGGCCTCTTACACATTAGCCAGGTGGGCAGGGTGTGCACATGGAACCCAGAATTCAACCACTTCAATTATTAACTTAAAAAGCTGCTCCTCAATAATCAGATAGAAAAAACATACAACACCTTACGCAATTATCAGATATTGTAAAAAATTAAAGCTTACAATGAAAGTCAGTAATGAAATTAAAGGTATTATTCTATAGCATCTTTTCATTAAAGACATCATTAGCGTTTACCCACATTATTGCTATAATTATTCCAATTTTATAATGGAAAAACAAACTTTACATCAGCTGTTATCTTCTGAAGGAGAGGGGAGAAGTTTCGTATCTATCCTTAGAATCAAGACAAACGCTTCCCTCAGTTGGTAATGACACTGTGCATAATAAACATAAACGTCTGATTTGTTTGAGATGATAAACCAGCTCGTTGGGCTGGCCCGTCCCCCTCAAGACTTGAGACTGCCCTGCCACCTGGTGGCAGAATTAAGTTTTACAACAATTCATTTGTGAGCTTGCCAGCCTTTGGGAAAGACCAGCAGGCTGGTCAAGATTGAAGGCAAAAGAAGATGGCGACAGAGGATGAGATGGTTGGATGGCATCGCTGACTCAGTGGACATCAATCTGAGCAAACCCTGGAAGGTGATAAAGGACAGGGAAGCCTGGTGTGCTGCAGCCCATGGGGTCTCAAAGAGTCAGACATGGACACAATTTAAGCGACTGAACACACACACCCACACACACAAACACACACAGCCTTTGATTTACTATTTTTAAAAATGAAAAGGTGGTTATCATTTAACTTAAAAAAAATGGAAGGGTCTGAGGGACAGGGGGTTGAAGGTGTCAAATTTAAACAAAACGTCCAAATCTTCTTAGAAAGCTGTTAGCCCCATCCATCCCCTGGAACAAAGGCCAATCCCACTGACACCTGGAACTCAGCGAGTATCCCCCCAGGTACCCCGTGGAGGTCACACCACACTTCCAATATCCCTGCTTGCTTTAAAACCCAGCCATGCCTCTCAGCTAAAAATGACCTAGTTTTAGGAAACCTGAAAGAAGCCAGGAGCACAGGTGTTACTCGAAACCAATGAATTCTAGTGATTCTCATTTCAAACATGTCACAGTGGTTACAATCTTGAGACTGAGATTTTAAGGAGTATTTCCTAAGACCAGGTGGTTTAGCACAATAGCTAACGAGCTGTGGACAGGAAGAGGATACGTTGCTGCCTCTCAGGGAAAGGGCTTTGGGGGTGCCCTCAGCAGGACCCCAAACTCTCCCCAGGATGACCCCATTGCAGCCCAGTACAACCCACACAGAACTAGACTTGTATGTGGTGGTGTTCATTCGCTCAATTGTGTCTGACTCTGCAACCCATGGACTCAATGGACATCATGCTTCCCTGTCCTTAACTATCTCCTAGAGTTTCCTCAAACCCATGTCCACTGAGTTGGTGATGCCATACAACCATCTCATCCTCTGTCCTCCCCTTCTCCTCCTGCCTTCGATCTTTCCAGGCATCAGGGTCTTTTCCAATGAGTTTGTTCTTCACATCAGGTGGCCAAAGTATTGGACTTCAGTAATTAATGTATATTTACATCAAATATTATACTAACTCTACACTTGATGTAAGTATATCAAGTGTATATATACATATATATATATGTATATATATATATATCAAGTATATATATAAGTATATAAGTACTTGATACTTAGCTCAGCATTCAAGAAGCTGCTGATAAGTCATCTCTGGGGAGAAGTATCAGAATTCTTTTCTACCATATGCATCGCAATAATTTCTAAGCTTCTAAAGTCAGCGTCACCTTCACATTCAGAAAAAAAAAGAAGGAAATAAAAAACCAAAATGCATCACGTGTAACACAGTAAGAACAACCTCCTTCTCTAAATGTGAAGGTATTTTTACATTTTCTAACTCAAGGTCCTCACTTCCATTAAGCAGCTGTTAGAAACTTTTAAATACTTATTGTATCTTTCTGATACATGATCAAAGGACAGAGTACAAGTGCCAATTTTAATATGCCTATTATGTACCCCAAACTATGCTGGGTTCTTTAAAGTGCCCTTCAGTCCTCACCACACCCTCCTGGATTGCATGGGAAGTGTGACCAGCAGGCGTGTGGCTGCCAAGGGGGCCTTGCGGGAGGTCGCACCGTGTGCAAGGGCGGAGCTGAAACCCGAACCCAAGCTCCTCTCTTCTTCAAATTCAGGGTCAGTTAAAGGTGTTTGCATTCGACCAGGCACTGCATTCAGCAGATCTGGTTCACAACTTCAAAATGTCAAGCCAGTCCCCTCTCTGGATACTGCACTCTTGACCCAAATAATCAGACAACGGCCCACTTTCTGCCTCCCTTGTAGGTGGACAACACCTGCTTCCATCTGCTGAGCATCCGCTTGGCACCAGGCTCTGCTTTCCCACCCCCTTCATGCTCAGTGAAGCAGGCGTGGGTAGGACGCCCTCTTACGAGCGGAAGAATTGGGGCACAGAGAAAAACACCCCAGGTCATAACCAGGGATGTGACCAAACTCAGAACATAACCCACGCCATGTCAGCCCAGGGCCCAGGGTAGTAAACCCTTTGACATGCTTCCTTCCCAAGCAACTCATGCTTCATACTCGAAACTGTAACACTAAACACCACATATATAGCTAGTCATCTGAGTTAACTGGTTGAAAGGTCAGCTGTAAAGAGCCTGGGTTGCAAAATGTTTAAACTCTGAAACCATATCCTGGCCACAAGCTTCTAGCCATGTGTAGTGTGTAGTAATGCAGTGTGTAGTAAGTGTGGAATATTGTCTTGATGCCAAGATTTTCAAAAGCAGAAAATTACTTATTTAATACATCCAGTATTGAGAGACTGAGACCAAAGTGTGCTCTCATTTGTATTGAACTGAACATCATTAAGCCAATTTGGGGGTCTCCCTGGTGACTCAGCGATAAAGAACCCACCTGCCAATGCAGGAGACCGAGGTTCGATCCCTGGGTCAGGAAGATCTCCTGGAGGAGGAAATGGCAACCCACTGCAGTCTTCTTGCCTGGAATCCCATGGACAAAGGAGCCTGGCAGGCTACACCCCATGTGGTCACAAAGAGTTGGACACGACTTAGCGGCTAAACAATAACAAAAGCCAATTTTGCAGCTTCATCCACCTTCTCCAAGACGGTGGGGCACGGGGAGGCCCAGGCCTGGGACCAGGACACGGCTCAACACAGTAGCCTGGAAAGGCCAGTCCTCCCAGTTCTCCTCTGTTAAAAGGTGCTCCAGAGAGGAGTTACATAAGCCCTAACCTACAACGGTTCCTCCTAGAAGTGGCTTCCATTGCTCCTCAGACTTTAAGGGTGTTTCAAGCTGATGATGCTTTGGACCTTCTGGGCCCAACCACCTATTGATGAAGGTCAGGTGTCTTCAGGCATCTATTGTCGCCTGAGAATAAGATTCCCGTGGATCCCACCTTCCAGAACTCAATCCCAACCTGGTGTCATCGTACCCCAGCCCACGCCCGCCAGTACTTGGCTCAGGGAAGGAGTCACCACCAGTCCCACAAGATGAGGTCCAGGACTCATCCCGCCAACCCGGAAGAAAGACAGAGCCTTCAAACAGGAAGTGAATCTGAGTTTCCCCAAAGTCGGAAGCCCCAGCATTCACATATCTCCATTTTCAAAACATCCAAGAAAAACCTCCTCCGTCCAACACACGGACGAACACACAGCCCGCAGCACATGCCTGAAGCAGACAGCAAGGCAGTGTGACCACACGAGGGTCCCACACACGGACCTGCATTCTCGCCTCCCTCCACGTAGACTCACTGTCCTTACAGCTCAAGTTCTGTGCGTCTGTGTACACACATCACACAGGCAGCTTGTAGGGCAGCGTTTGCCCACCTTCCTATCTCCCTCCTACAATGAAACGCAACCATGAGACATGCAGCTTTAGCAGAAGGGCCAGGACCTTCGGGGTCTTGCCATCACAATTTCAATGCCAGCCTTGGCAGCAACAGAAAACATCCCTGTGACGAGTGCGAGCTGGCAGGGCAGAGAACGTGGTGTGTTAGGTCCTGGAACTTGAACGAGACACGCCAAGGGAGATTTCCGGACATGTGCGCGCCTCCAAGAACTTCTAGGGGAGGGAGAACTCGACAGCACGCTGAGTAAAGGATGGCATTTATGTCACAGCTTATGACAGGCAAACATGCTACGTGCTGATGGTGACATACTAGAGGGTAACATCTTGATGCAAGAACGAGGACCCCCCCCCCCCACCGGACACCGCGGCTCAGCGGTCTGCCTGAGGGAAGAGCCCTCGGGAAAGAGTACAGAGGGGACATCAGTCCTTCTCTCTGATGAGTTCCTTTTCTCTTTTCCTTTCTCTTGGAGTACAGTTGCTTTACCACTAATATTGTGCTTGTTTCTGCTGTAGATGATTTACTTTTTTAAAAGAAACCAAGAAATCAAAGGCAAATATGGAAAAATGAAATGTCAAAGCTGAGGAAAAGTTCATAGTGAAAACAACAAAGCCCCAGGGGAAAGGTGACCCCATCCTGCAGGCACGCCCATCTCAGCCCTGCGACCCTGGGGTGGGGACACAGGCAAATGGAAGCCTTGTCTCCTACTGGCCTCCGTTGTTGCGTGCCTGACTCTGTGACCTCATGGACTGCAGCGTGCCAGGCTTCCTGGCTATCTCCCAGAGTTTGCTCAAATTCATGTCCACTGAGTCGGTGGTGCAATCCAACCAGGCCTCTCTCTGCAAGGTACTTTTTTAGAGTTACGGGATCTAAGTATTAGATGGAAAGAAATGTTATTTACATAGCTTGAAACCCACTTCATGGAAACATCTGTATGTTTACTGCCTCAACCAGATACAGCGATATTGTTAAAAACTTGGAACAGCATGTGCCCTCGTATGGCCTCTTGGTGCAAACACTACAAGGACAAACACGCAAATTTTGAGCACTTTATAAAGTTCACTGTCAAGAACCTAAGCATATATTCCGATGTACTTACCTCCCTAAAATTCCACCCACCACTTGTCTGACAAAGGAACACTTTACCCAATTAAAAATTAAGATTCTTAAGCCATTTCCTCATTGTAGAATATAGGATCTTGGTAAGAAACTAGTTTCTTAAAACATGTAAGGAAATTCCCCCAATTAACAAATTCCATGGGGGTGGGCGGGGGTGCTCACGGTCTAAGAGCATTTTTCCCTTGAGAAGATGAGAACTCAATTTGATAAATTAAACATGATCATTAACCTTTTACAAGAAATTCTGATTTTTATTTCAGTTATTTCACAAAATAGTTAGTTGATGGCAAAGTACAGAAGGGCATTCGAAGAAATACTTTGCAACAAAGCTTCCCTTTGCTTCTCAAAAGTTAGTTGGAATTTTTCAAATCAAGTATTTCCCTAAATTTAAATCAAAGTAGCTTGCTACACACCCTTGTATATTTATCTACATACTGCACATTTAAGGATACACACAGGATTAAAACAGCACACGATGGAAAAGCAAGTTTGCCCCCAAAACTACATTAAATTCTTTGTTACTCCCAACAAACCTCTACTTCTTAAAACAAGAAATTCACTAAAATGAGGAATTTTTACTGCTAGAAAAGTCAAATAGACAAGTACCTGCAATTCTTCATAACTCTCTTTGTAACTCAGTTCAGTTATTTCTTTCCCCTCCAAAATCTACATTTTTCAAGTTCCTTAGGTGTGTACATCACTTGATCTCTTTTGTTCTCTGTAGGATTATAAAGTGAAAATGAAGTCGCTCAGTCATGCCGACTCTTTGCAACCTGTAGCCTGCCAGACTCCTCTGTCCATGGGATTCTCTAGGCAAAAATACTGGAGTGGGTCACCATTTCCTTCTCCAGGATTATCAACAGTATCACAATTTTAGACTATCAATGATCAAAATCCATACACTTGGTTTAAATATTTAAGGACCATGTAAAGACTGAAGTCACACACTGTTCCTCCAGCTGTGAAGGTCATACATAAGCCAGTTTCTGAGTTCCACAGTTTCCTGCTTATGTGACGTTGACAAATGTGTTTGCCTATGCTCATCCTGTCTTTATTTAAGAGCTGAGATTGCTAGTGGCCAGTTATTTCAATTCTACGGGAAATAAAGGCAAGAAAAAAGGTCTTAGAAGATTCAGGACCACAAGGTTCCAAAGTTCCAGTCTGCCCTCCAGCATGTGTGGGCTGTGCATCACGGATACAACAGAGCTGATGGGACTCAGTCATTTCATATAACTGACTGTTGGACACCCCTGGGTCATGGTTTCCTGGGGGAATCTTGGAACCCATCCATCCTCGGGCACAGAGGGAGGGCTGCATCATTTGTGCAGTCGACCACAGGCATCACAGAAGGACCACACCAGAGACGGTGCTGACTAGGACAGGACACGAGGCACCCCCTCCACGAGATGGACCTCAGTGGGTAAGAGCCCGGGCTCTAGGAGCACATCATCAGGATCCAACACCTGACCTGTTACCTAGAGCCCTTACACCCGAGCATCCTTCACTTCCCTAAGCCTGTCTGGCCCTCCCCGACAAAGGTGCTAAGAATAGTGCCTGTATCGCGATACGGGGATGAGGACTACAAGTTGACCAAAGAGTACCATCTGGTACACTGTGATAAAGATCTTGAAAACCATTCTGTGCTTTGAGAAATATGATGGGTGAAACACATCTCTCAGGTGGGTAATCACTCTGGGTGTCTGCTAGCAAAGCAGTTATTAAAGCTGAACCTCAAAACATTTGTTAAATCACTCATTTTTGGACAATTTAGATCCTTTTGCAAGATAAAAAACTTTACTGGTGTTCTAACCAACCTGACAGACAGCTCGTGCAGTAGCAATCCCTACAAGTGATGCCTGTAACTTAATAAAGGTTAACATACTAAGAATTTTGAAAATGCAGGTTACCTACATTGTTAAGGCTTCAGTCTTAAAACTGATTTTGTACCTTGCTTTAGCATTTAAAGCAGTTTTCCGGCTGCAGATTAAAATGACTGGAGCTTAAAAACAAAAGATCATGCCAAGTCTCCACTCCCCACCAATTAAGGGGTATCTCTGCAGGTACCAGTCGTGTCAGGACACCTTCTGAAGTGCATCACACCCACTAATGCATGGGTCTGGTCACCCACCACTGAAATCTAACATAATAAATAGCTATCTTAGTAGTTTCCTACACTTTTTCCAAGGTGGGTGTTATTAATACACACCAGAACAACTGGAAAACAAAACCAGTTTTAAAACAAGAGCAATGTGGTATTAGGGAACATATGAATAATTAGAAAGGGAATTACCTGGCTAGTCAAGCTTTACACCATAATGCTCAAAACCTTACAGTCAAGAATGTGATCATAAAGATACTTTAGGATCACAAAAAGCATTTTTGCAGTCACTTATACTTGGTTTTCAATAAACCTGAGAAAGCTTAAGTTAAAAAAAGATGCAAAGTTGTATGTAATTTATGGTTATGCTTGATCAGTACAATTATAGGTAAACTCACAGAAACTGATGCTGGATGGCAGAACTTAGCATTAGTTTTTTAATATAATTTATTTTCCAAATTGCCTAAAATGCACACCTCATGATTTCTACAATCAGAAACACAGGAAGACCAAACTCTCTCCCTTCAAGGGTGATGTTCTCACTTCTCTGCGCCCACCCCACAGGCTGGGAGTTCCCAAGAGACCACAGCTGCCCAGAGCTCTCCAGAAGCTCGGCTCTCAGGGCGGGACTGGAGTGCAAGCCCTTGACCTCCAGGTCAAGGTCACTGAGAGAAGACCACCTGCCAGCGGTCTCGAATCCCAGTGAGTGACACGCCATCATGCCCTGACACAACATGAGCACGCGCATGGCCGTACTCCATGGAGATCAAATCCCCTGTTGCTGTTTTTTAGAAAGGAAAATGACACTTCACCACACTTTTGAACAGTTTATTTATTCACACAATAGTTTATCTCCCTTTGAAAGCTAGCATATGAAGATCACTTATTTACCTTGTTTTGTTGTTTTTCCACATGGTAAAAGCTTGATCGTCCCCTAATTCTCATAAAGGTCAATGTTTTCAAATCTATGCACATACCAGAATTACCGAAAGCAATGTGCAAAGCTCTGGGAAAATTAGTGCTTGAATGTTTTTAAAGTGGCAGAAGATCACAATTCAGGGATAAACCCTGTAAGGAAATGTATTTTTTTACCTTATGGGTAAAACTTGTTTTTAAAGTGATATATTTTGAATGATTACAATCCAGAACTAAATCCCATGGCAGACAACATCCGTTTTTGGGGAACTTCTGAGCTAAGATAACAGAAGGAGAAATTAAGAATATTACTTTTCCCTGACGAGAATTACCAACTTTGATACATTTTTCCAAATGTCATTTTTTAAGGTGACATATGATACACTCAGAATATAACTCTTAAATCTGTCTCTTGTAAATACAAGAATGGGCAAAATCACGTACATTAGTTACAGAAAGAACGCAGGAAGGTGGTGCACTTAGCATCACGTAAGAACGTTAAGGCCTTAGTTACGTGGCTGTGGCTTCGGTGATGTCAACAGTGCGCTCCCCTCACGCTTACATTCCAAGTAAGCAGGCAGGCAGAGCAAAGATTTCTAAACATGGAAGGGTTAAAGATAGTTTAGCCTATATATTACCAGTCAATTAATACAGTCGGGACTCTTCTCAAGTAACTGTCATAAAGCAACCAAATCACACTTCATACAGAAATGAGGCGCCTCCCACACAGTCAGAGTGCTTCCTGGAATGTAAAGCAGAGGAGGAGCCCACGTGGACTTTTATGTTGTAAACGGTTCCCAGCTAAGACCAACCACTGCATCACACAGTCAGTGAAATGCCTTCCGGAAAATGCATTTACCTCTTACCAGTTGGGAGGGGGTAGTCCTAGCCTAAACATTAAAGCCAGACATGTAGGTGAGACTATTCCATAGCGGCCTGTGGTTTCATCTTAGGACAGGAAATTTCACAGTTATTAAACAGCGTATTAATGTCCACTATTCCTGTCATGTCAAAGTTATCAGAAACAGACAGGAAGCTGGAGTCCAGAGAGCAGGCTTCCTGGTCTGGCCCTGCCTCCACCTCCCGTGAGACACGAGGGAAGTTCTCAGTCCCCAAAAAGGCCTCAGAGCCCTCAACCAAAAAGCAAAGGAGCTGAACAAAACGAACCCTAACTACACAGGATTCCCATCAAATGGGATTCTGCTAAATTTAGCTTGAAAACTGACAGCTCTGAAACTGCCAGCCTGATGCTCATCACCAGTAACACTGATCACAGGGAGAAATTTAGGCCAGGGAGTGCCTGCTTCTGCACTGATGGGGCGGGATGGCAAGGCTGCTGCCAGCGTGCATTCCCAGGTTCTAAGCAGAAAGAGCATCCACCCTGGGCCCTGGGCAGGCAAGCGGCTCCAGAGACATGCGTGTGTTCTCGTAACTCGTGCACACAGGCAAAGGGGTTTTCTAGAAGACACCATACAGCACATGGACCTGACAAGCCCAAAACACATCTGAAATGAAAATGCAACCAAATACTTCAGGCTGTTTCTCTCCTTCATAAAATGCACACACAGACGTGGGGCCAACATCCTTCACTGCACGCCAGGTCCCCAAGTCCAACTTCCCTTTCAGATATCAGTGCTTCTTTTACAAAACCAACACCTATTTTCAAAACTCAAAATTTGCTTGGATTAGATTACACTTAGTAGAAAAAGTCAATCTATTTTTTCTAGTTTCAAGATTTTCTATGCCAACACAGAAGAACTAAATGAGACATAAGACTTAAGTGCAGGGAAGTATACCAGACACTGCCACGCACTTACACTGAAAACCCACTTCACGTGGTTGACACAGAAGGTTGACAAAAATGACCTTGCAAAGAAGGTCATTTTTCACAAAGGAATTGCCCAGGCTTACTCGGTAATACCAACATTCCATAATAGATGTTACCTCACATGTCAAATTGGACCGGGGCAGGGGGGAGCCGCAGAAGTACTTTTAAGTATTATTCTGAGATGCTACAAAATCACTAGGCTGGTCAAAAAGTGGTGATTAGAACCAAGGAAAATTAGTCTTTCTTGAGAAGATAGACACTCAAGAATCTAAGAACAGGATAAATTAAACAGAATCTTGCCACAGGGCAGACACATAAACTGACTAACATTACAGCACTTTTTAAAATTCTCATGATACTTGCTTATTTTGTATTATCTTGAAGACAAACGGATTATGACCTTCCAAAATACCAAAAGTGTCCTGAAATCTTATCAATTCCTTTCCTTAAAGGAATGAGGCCTTTGAACCACAAACACCATGACACCTGCAAGGGTTTCCGTGAGGTAAATCATGCGTTTCATAACCCAGATCGCCGCTCCCTGGCACCCGCCTCAGGACACGACAGACACAACAAGCTATCGAGCAAGAATCTGTTAACAGTTTTATTATTTTTGTGTTAAATACCATGGGACAGGATTGGAAGGATGAAAATTCAGTCAACAACTGCCTCACAAGGGATAAGAAAAATTCTGCCATGATATTAGCAAAGGTGAAGGAGAAAATTTACACTGTACGAGGCACCATTTCCCCACAGAATACCTCTTGGCATTTCCTGAATGAGTGGGATTAGCAATCTAAATAAATCATATTTCAAGAGGTAACAGCAACAGATAAAATTTAAAGGGATTATTAAAATAACATTTACAAGACTCTGAACAATTCTTGAACTCTTATTAAAACCACAAAGAAAGAACAATTCTTTATTTATGAATTTCATAAAGGACTGAATGTGCAATGACACCTGCTAGGGACGGTCTGGTGACGATGGCGCTGTCCGGAGCCCAGCACTCTGTTCTTACGTGTTTCTTTCTAACCGTGAGACCGTTACGGGCGAGGCCTACATGACGCTGAACACACAAAGCATGGTCACCGTGGGCCACATGGTCACCGTGGGCCACACTACCAGTGAGATGGCAGGTAAACGAATCTTTTCTGGTCAAGAGGAAAAAAAGAAATAGCACTCTGCATGCTTCACTCTACAAGATGAATTTCCCTAGAAAGAATCCAATGAAAATGGCTGCAATGACAACAAGAAGTGAAGGAAGAGGACTGGTGACGTTCTCTCTGAAGGATGCAGCTGAAGTGGATCCAGGTTTATCCGAATGTGCTACCTTCCTGAGCCGTAAGCCTTCATCCTAGGAAAAAACACAGGCACGAAAAGAGGTTTCAAAAACAAATATGCGTCAGACCACAAGCTACAAATCCACAGACAGACAACAGAGCCATACACAGGTGACCCAGGGGGCCCACACTGTCCTCACAATGGGCCCTTCAGCCACAGACAACCAGAAACAGGTGAGTGCTAGTCAGAGCTCGGCTTACAGACACGTGGCAAGACAGCCCCACACAGGAAGAGCCGAGACCTCTCGGGACTGGGGGAGAGGGAGGGTGTGAGTAAAGGGCTGGCACCCGGCCTGGACCAAGGAGGAGACATGGGACCCTGTTTTGTGAGAAAGGAGGGAGGGACACAACAGAGGAGGAGTGCTGCTCACAGGACCCCGCCCCCAAGGCTCTGCACCTGGCCTGGAGACCACTTTTCTCCAAGGTGGTCTCCACTTCCAGACCAGAGTGGCCACTCCATCCTGACTGATGCTGTCTCACACAGCAATTTCTGACAGTCAGTCTGGGACTTTAGGGGACAAGGTTCTCAGTAACACGACAGCAGTCACTCAAAGGAGGAGGCTGTTATGACACTTCACCAGCTGCAGAATGACCTTGGAAAACACCCACACCTGTGCACGGAGGCAGCTGGCTTCACCTGGCCTATCACCCTGACCAGCGAAGGGGCAACCCTTCATTCACCTCCTCAGCACAAGCTGGTCTCACTTCTCGCACTGCCTCCCCTCGTGCGTTCACTAGTAACACCCCACGCACTTCTCGTCATGCTGTCTACCCACATAACTGACTGCTCAGAGGCATTGTGGCTTTGGGTCTTGTTCTGCTGAGTCCTATGTGGACACCACAATGACTCTCGGTCCCAGAGAGAACTTTAAAAGGCACTCCCGATGATTCTGCCTCCCTCCGTCTGGGGTGTGGCCCGGACGTGAGCTAAGAGCTCACAGCAGACTCCGATGAACAGGTTGGATGAGGAAGCAGAGGTGGGGAGGTGAAGGGCAGTGGGGAGATCCTGCCCGGAAGGCTGCCACAATGCCAGCCTTGATGTGAGCTGTTAAAGGGCCAGAGGTCAACTCGTGCACCAGCGGTCTTCAAGGCTCTTTTATCTTTTAAACAGCAGGATGCTTCTTCAAACAACATCTCCTAGAGAACATCAGTCAACTCCATCACCTGTCTCCCAGTCTGGTCAGCCTGGCAGTTCCTGACATTCAGGCTTCAGCTCTCTGAACACCTGGGCTCAGCACGCTGAGGAGCAAACCGTCCATCAAACACTGAACTGAGGTCACAGCAGGTAAAGAGAAAGTGCAAACAACAGCCCCCTTAAAACGGCACGGGGTTGAGTGTGGTTGTGAAACAGAGACCATCTTTCCACCCTCCAAGTAGGTGCTCAGTGCAGGGGCCTCAGAGAGGCGCTTGGGAAAGGGAGAAATAGCCAGAAAAATCATCTCAGCACAGGTCAAGTCACCTCACAGGAGCCTTCAATGGGAGCCATGCACGAAATTTAAAATTTTCTAAGCCCATTAAAAAGGTACCAAAATTGATATAATTAGCTAGCTTTAATAATGTATCTTTCACTGAATCCAATAGAATCCAATATTATTTCAACATAACAATACAAAACACGGATTTGGGGCTCCCCTTGTGGCTCAGCTGGTAAAGAATCCGCCTGCAATGCGGGAGACCCGGGTTTGATCCCTGGGTTGGGAAGATCCCTGGAGAAGGGAAAGGCTACCCACTCCAGTATTCTGGCCTGGAGAATTCCATGGACTAATCCACGGGTTGCAAAGAGTCGGAAAGGACTGACCGACTTTCACTCACTTATGTGACTCACAGCACATCTTAATTCCAACTAAGCACACCTAAGTGCCCCGCCCTGGACAACGGGGGCCCCTCGCAGGGACGGCACTGCTGCCGCAACCGACAAGACCAGGCCCGGAACGCGGAGGCTGCACCAACGACAGAGGAAGCGGCAAGGCCACGCCGACCGCCAGCACCCAGGCCAACTGCCAGAAGGGCATCAAGGCCGTCACCGACAGCGGGGACCACGCGGACACTCACCCTCAGGTGCCGGTTCTCCTCCGACAGCTTCATCATCTCCCCCTGCAGCCGCTTGCACTCCTCCATGAGCTTCCTCGTCTCGGTGTCGTTGAGGGAAACACTGTGCGGCTTTGGCACGGGCCCATCCTGCTTCGCAGCGTTCAGGGGAACAGCTTTGCTGGGTTCCATGTCATTCTGCATCACAGAAATAGCAGGCGCGGAGTCTGTCAACTGACAACTCTCCTTACAGATTTTAAACAAAACTTTAAACTCCGCATTTTTGTCCAAGAAATTATTTACACAGCAAGTTCTGCCAGTTTCAATTTCATTATTAAAGTTTTTTAAATGGCCAACATCTGTCCCCTGTGACCAGCTTTACAGGACAATAGTGAGCATGAGCGGTCACCAAGGTCTGAACACGTGGTTCCCTGCTCTGCATCCACCTCCCACCCCAGAGCAGCCAGCAAGCAGCTCATCATCCTCCAGGATCCTTCCCTACAACACCTCAAAGTCTGGGAGAGCAAGAGTCACTGGTCTGTGCGTTCACCCCTAAACCCAGCACCCCAGCCAGTGGTCACTCAACAAGGACACCAAGGGACGCCTGCCCGGATCCACACACGAAGTTCACAATCAGTGCTGATTCTGCAGCCTGAGTGAGTTGCCGGAGGGCAGGGGGATGTGGTCACAACCACTCAAATGAAATCAGACCACCTAAGAGAAATGCGTGGGAGAAAACCCAAGTTCTGTTCACAGAAAAAGTCACTGGAGGATCTGGAGCCTGAAGGGGAGATAATGAGCACAAACACATGTCGTGGGGAAAAAGCAGGCAGGGAGTCCACCTGACTGTGCTCAAACATGAGTGACCCCACATTTATGCAGTAACGCTCCCTGCTACAAGTCATGAGATTCAGTAAGAGCCAAGGTGGGGCTCTGGCACTTTAAATTACAAGCCCCACATCTGAAGTCTGGCCAGCACTGACCCATGTGACCCACCGGGCCCCTAGGTGCCCTGAGCCTCAACAGGACACCTGTCCACCAGAACCTCCTCTCCACCTTCAAGCACCCCAACAGGAGTAGCACAACAAGTGTTGTCTTCAATTAAAATTTTACTTGCTAAAAATCTAACTTTTCAGATAACAAGGTATAAACTGCTTTATTCAGATATAAAATTCTACCAGAAACATTTTCAAAATTAACTTTACGGCAGGTTCCACAGTACTCATCAGAGGATTTAATCACAGTCAACACCTGCCACAGCACCCCAGTTCCGGAATTCACACAGTACAAATGGGGACAAGACATACTTCCTATGAAGGGGTTGTGCTCTGATTGCTATGTCTAGATCCATGTAAAAATGAACACCACTGATTATACTGAGGTCCCAGTCGACACTCAGATTCCCATCTCTCTCTGAAGCATCCCCACCAGTCCGGGTGCCAAGAAGTTTGCTTCAGGATCCTCTCTGCTTCCGTGTGAGCCTCATTCTCCCCTCTCTCCCTTCCCAGCCAAGCCTGTCAGGTCTGCTAAAAATCCCGTTTCAGATGCTGGTACCCTCCACACTTCTCTCTTCCTTTCCT
Organism: Muntiacus reevesi; assembly: GCF_963930625.1. Taxonomy (NCBI): domain Eukaryota; kingdom Metazoa; phylum Chordata; class Mammalia; order Artiodactyla; family Cervidae; genus Muntiacus; species Muntiacus reevesi. The sequence goes on along the minus strand of NC_089252.1, from coordinate 40,009,479 downwards.
TCACAGTCACTAGAGTTCACTTCAAAATGGCTTCCCAAGTGACTTCTCCCTTTCCACCTAGAAGCAGCCCAGCATCTGGGAACCAGGATGGCACATGGCCTTCCTTCCTCTGTGAAGACAAACAGTCCACAATACCACAACTTGGCACTCTTCTGGTTTGGAGAAAGAGTATCACCCTCGTGCCAGAAAGCTGACTAAGAAATTAAGAGGAGATACAAAAGGTCAACCAAGCAAAGACAAAACTAGAACGAGGACTCATCAAATTCTTCCCAAATGGCTTTTTATTTTTGAACAAATTTTTGAAATTCTAGAAAATTGAGAATATGAAAGAGAAAATTACCTCCCGTTCTCTCGTCAATTCAACTTAACTACTATTCCTATATTACCTTCCAAATATTCTTTCATATGCACATTTTATAAACTCAGCATACATATAACTTTTAATTCTTTATTCATTTATATGTACATCTTTTAAGTGTCATTCTAAATGACATGATGTCACTAAATACTATTCTGTGCCTTACCAAAGTTACTTAAACATTTCACTCTTATTAACATCTGACGGGAAGCTCCCACTCTGGGATTTTAAATACCACGTCAACTGACAGCATCTCACAGTGACAGAATTATATCTTTTTATTGAAAACTTTCCTTAAAGTAGTTATATTGCCATTATAAGGAAAAGGAAAAGGAATGTCATAACCAATCTGTGGAGCATACATGTTAAGACTAGAATGCACAAGATAATAGTGAAGCCTAAATACTTGTCAGAAGTGAGCCCAGCAGGTCATGAGACAGTCACGCTGAGTTAAGTGCACACACACCCTGTGCTCACAAGCATTCAGGTCCCTGCAAACCAGCCAGCAGCACACACAGCAGGGGCAAGGAAATCCAATTTACTAACTAATTTGTAGTGGAAGCATATAGAACCTAACTCAGGGTGGCTAAAGAAGGGTTGAGTGGGGGCGTCACTGGTGCGGGACAAGCTGGAGACACCAAGGCTACTGGGACCTAACTCAGGCTCCACTGTGTGGTCCCTCGAGAGTTGCTTCAGACACTCTCCAAAGAGGAGACAGGTTCTTCTGAGAGCCATGGACACCAACTGGAGACATTCAACAAGCTGTGATGCTGAGCAGTCAAGGAGCAGTGACGCTGCACACATCTAACACTGCAACTCGGAAGAGACTCAGCAGTCAAGGCCATGACACCCCTAAGAGCACACTACCCTCCTTCACGTGGCTCAGCCTATCAGCAGCAAGCCCCTCCACCAGATGAGTTTACTGCTGTGCTTTTTAGAAAGCCTCCTTTAGAATTTCAGTTCCAATACTCTGAATTATTCCTTTTAGGGCTAATTACAAACAGTGAGGGCTTAGGGGCTCGACAGAAAAGGAAAAGTGGGGATAAAAGGCAAATTTGGTTTCTGCACTGAAGCCCTGGGATGGACAGAGGAGGGAAAGAACGCACACCTGGGCAACACTCGCGGCTCCTGGGGGAGTGAGGGGTCCAGGGCATGTGCAAGGGGTAAAGGGCAAAGCCCAGAGTTGCGGCAGGAAACTGCAGGAGGCCCAAATAAGACCTCAGCTAAGAGGAGGTGGTGTCTGAATATAAAGTTACCAAAGTATCAATACACCTCCAGTCTAAACTAAAATCACAAAACTGTTAGAACTATTAGGCCTTTAGAGAAAGGAGTAGGTTTTTGAAGCCTTAGTGTCCGTGGTTTCTGAAAGCTGGAGCTTCCCAGAAGCAGGAAATGCGAGAGCGCGGCAGCCTACAGCACCCGGGACACCGCCAGGAGATCAAGGTCATCAACAGGTGTGCCAGCGTCGTACTCAAGTGGATGTTAGGTGTACACACGCACACACACAGAGACACTAATAAACTCAAACGTGACCTCATATCTGTAGGGCTCCTGCCACCATTCTCCTACCCCCGGGGGCGCCGACAGTTAAAGACAGTGACCGTCAGCTGCATGAGACAGAAGACATAAGGCAAAAATCTCACTGATCCTTCTTATATATAAACATAAACACCTGCCTGGAGAGTGACATCCACCAGCTCCCCCTTGACTGACACCTGCTGCCCCCGTCAGATCTTTCCCAGAGGATGCTCCCCAAACCTCAGCGACAGTGAAAAAGCACATCCATTTCATGATAATGCTCCCACTTACACTGTTCTGCTCAAGACCAGGATGTTATCGAGTATTGTGTTTGCTGTTTAGAACAGAAGAATTTGTATGCGTGGTTTTTAAGTGACTGTGGTTCTGCTGTCATTTTAAACATAGCTGAAATTTTCAGTTCTAGTTACTGCACATAAAACACTCACAATAAATACCTCGCACGTGCTCAGTGACTACGCCACCATGATCAGTGACACTGGCAGACTCGCCTATCTGTCAGCTCCCTGAAACAAACCTTCCTCTCCTGTTTGAACACACTGAAGCCCCTGGGCTCACTCTTCGCACTATAACTGGCAGGTGCTGTGCCTGTGCTGTTGACGCTGCTCAGAGGAGCGGCGGCCACAGCGGGCCCTGGAGGAGCGAGGCCCTGAGGTGCGGGGGAGACACAGTCTCAGATTCTCACCGCGCTCTGACCGCTCCTGCGAGGGACTGGGGACGACCAACACAGAGATCATGAGGCTCTCAACATTCAACTTATTCTGTAAAGACGCGTCACACATAAGAAATAGTAATAAATAATAGTTATGTTAAAGCAGAAAGTACCCTTTTGAAGTTTTTCTATGAATTAGCTATAATCAACTTGCACTAAACTAAACGTATAAACCTTATTAACCTTAGGCCAGCCTCACGTTGTCCTAGAATGAGGACCTTCTACCTGTGTGGCTCCTAATTTTCGTTACTAATGAATACTCGTCAATACCTGATGAACAAGCACTTCCGTTTTCTTACTTTTGAAAACACTCAACTTGAACAATGTTTAAATTAAATGAATTTTTTCAAGGGTTCAAAAATTGCAATAATTTATACACTTCTGTATTCAGCACAGACACCCCTCCCCCAAACACAAACATGCACGCACACACCCCTACCTACCTCCCAAGATCAAGATACAAAGACACACATAACTTTCTAATACACCATTGTATCTCCACAGTTCTCTATCTTCTCAAATTCCTTTAACACACACATAAAGGTAATAACATACAAAGAGCTTGTAGCAGACTCAAATAATACTTATGGATATCCAGGTCACTATACATAACTATGATAAAGACAACTCCATCTTACTTGATAATGCACTGTCACCAATCTGTTCTTTATCGCAACAGAAAATAATGTATGCTTAATCATAAAAAATCTTTATACACAGGACCCCTGAGGTTCCCTTTCTTGACTGCCCTTCACTCTTCATTATGGTAAGTATTTTTTCCTTGAAAATAACATTATGTCATAAAGCAAACGCCATTAACAGATGTTAAATGGAAGGCTTATAAATGAAATGTAATACTTTTTTAAAATTTGGAAAATGTCAAGTATAGTTGGTGGCCTAAAGAAAAAAAAATCAAAAAATTTTATTTCAACAGAATTGAGTAAGTGATCAAATATCATTACTAACAAGTTAATCTGAAACCACACTCACCCTAAAAAAACCACGAACACTAACTAGACATCAGATTTCATAATACAGAGATAATCATAAGAGCTAACAACTCAGAGAACTGCGCTTGCCATGAACTCACTAAAATGCACCAAAGACGTGCTCAGAGTCCTGAGGACTGGGGGACCACAAGTCTTAGCGCCTAAAAGCACAACTGTCCAAGAAGTGTAACAGTATCCCTTTTTATTCTAAGACAAAAGAGTTGGACTCCTAGGCCATTCTATGTATGATCCAAATCAGAGACCTATTTCCCAAAAAGAAGCCCATATTCCAATGATGGTTCAAATACATTATGACTGTTTCATTGCAAAAATGACTTCCTTAAATGATTTTTTTAAAAAATGGACTCAACCACTATACTAGCACCTTTCCTACAACATAACCAAAAACTTCATTTTCTTAGTTATATATTTGGCATCAAGGTTCTAAAAACCCTAAGGAAATCAACAAGATAATAACACACTCTTTTCCAACTGTCTTTAGGAACAGTAAATGCCAAGAACTAACAGCATACCTAAAAAGACACGGATCCTCAAACAGAGTGTCTTACCTAATGTGTTTAATTGACCGTCTACTTCTCTGGGGTGGCTCGGGGAGGTGGGTGAGGAGCTGCGGGCAGGGGTGAGAATGGGATGGAGTACCAAACATTTAAGAAATACTGAGTCAACATCACAATGCTGAGACTTGCTGCCTACCCCAGCTCTGAGAACAAAGTATAACAACTATGATAGCTACTGCAACATCTATCAGCTTTGGATATTAACTAAAGCTTTCTAAATTGATTACTAAAGGTACTAAATTCAGATGGGCAACTCTTCAGAGTGAATGTGGAAGGGGCCGCTAACTGGCATGGGCTTCTCTTCAGCTCCAAACATTAAGTGCTGAACACAATGCAAGTGCCATCTGGACGGAGCTGTGTATTAAACCACAGGCTGTCACCAGCAACTTGGTCAAGACTAAATTGAATTTTGCTGAAATTAACACACTTTTAAAAACATATAAACAAACAAACCAAACAAATAAGAGATCAAACCATGTCACCATAGGAATTTACTACACAATAATCGTAACTATATACTAAAAAATGCTTCGTACTTTACTTCTAAAAATATATGCTACTAACTGTTTAGAAGTGTGTTTTCCTTGAATAAGGGAGTGTCCTCTTTAATCAATTTGTGTAGTCAGCATTCAGCTTCATATGGCACCTAACCAATTTATCTGTAGTAAACTGACAAACTTTATCTATGCAAAACACAACTCAACCATGCCCTAATTCCCTAATAAACAAAGTTCTTACTAAAGTGAAGACACATATACAGAAACAGGGTATTAAGTAATTTCATAACTGTACCTATGGATGCTAGAAAGAAAGCAGTATGTCAAAGACACTATGATCTTAGAGCAGTTTCATTAACATCGTCTGTAGTTAACACTGAACTGGAAATGCCAAGATACCATTAGGGTCTTACCAACAGGGTCTTATCACTACATGAATAAAGCATTAGAAAAGAGGTGTTTCAAATGTATTTCTACACATGTGTGTGTATCCATACATATATATATAAGGTTTCATCTTTAACCATTGTAACAAATACACAAAAACTTCGTATTTTGTATATTATAAACACTCCAGGTTTGGTTACTTTGATGCTTCACATTTTCTATAAAGATTCTGACACAATAGCAAGCTGACACCTCGACAGGAAGTCAGTTAATCAACAATTCAGATAGCAGGTCTGGGGCAGGCTGCGTCCACTTCAGTGATCCCTGTGTCACGGTTCCTTGTAGAACCTGCAGGTTAGCAGCACCGCAAGAATGAGTTTAAGCAGGAACAGTTTCCAAAAGAGTACTTTACAGAACACCTGGTACCAGCATGGTACCTCTAAGGGGCTGAAACACAAACGGGTTTAAGTCCATCAGTCCACAGAACACACAGCAACGAGGAGAAAAGGAAGGAGGTGGCAAAGCTAATGGAACATATCGTCAGAAGAACACAGTGAGGGGATGCTTCTAACCTAAGAGAAAGACTGAGAACCCCACCACCAAATGTATCAGCAAATATCAAATGAGCGCCAAATACTTCTAACACAATGAAGCAGGAATGACAGAATCACCATTACGTAACCTTAAATGAATTAATGGACCTAAACCATGTTTTCTCACTTTCAACTTGACTGACATTTAGGGCTAGAGAATCTTTGCTGCGGGAACAGTCCTGTGCGCTGGAGAAGTTGAGCAGTGTCCCTGGCCTCTACCCACTGGTGTCTGTAGCAACCCCCCACCCCAACGGCTGTGACAACCAAAAATGCCTTCAGACATGGACAAATGTCCCCTGGCTGGGAACCACTGTCTACACACCAACAGCTGCTAGCTTCAAAACAAAAAAGACACTATGTGCCTCCCTGAAAGAACAGATAATCATCTATACAGCAGTCCTCTCTCTCCCTCACCAGCAAAAAATGAGCCTCAATTTAATCCAGTCTCTAGATTCGATTAGGGGAAATACCAAAAACAGCAGAAAAGTTAAATGACACCTGAAGGATGCAACCAACAAAACCCAGGCTATAGGAGACTCTACAGGACAAACCTGATTTAATAAACAATTTTCAAGAGGAAAACAAGGGAATCTACAGTTTAAGAGTCTTAAGAAATATATCATCCAAGAGCAGTATGTTTGATTTCAAATCAAACTACAAATGTCTAGATGACACTTGTGACTCTGCCTGGCAGCGTGATGTTAATGATACATTAAACTTTCAAAGACTAATGACAGTGTTGTCTTCACTCTTCTACTTTTCTTAACATCCTTAGCTTTGAACAATATATACTGAAACAATAATGATTGAAATTAATTATGTCTGAGATGTGACTTCAAACAATATGTGAGATGGGATGTGATGGAGATGAGATAAAATCAAACTTGTTATTGTTTATAAAGCTGATTCACAAGGGTTAATTTACTGTTCATTTTTCTAAGTATTTAAAGTTTTTCATAATCAATTGCTTTAAAAAATCATTACCTTTAGCAAGTATTCCCTATAATTTAATTGGTCAGTAAAAACTATACTACAAGTCCAAGTAGTTCAATGTATATTATCTGTGGTGAAACAGACCACCAGCCCAGGTGGGATGCATGAGTCAAGTGCGCGGGCCTGGTGGGCTGGGACGACCCAGAGGAATCGGGTGGAGAGGGAGGTGGGATGGGGGACCGGGATGGGGAATACGTGTAACTCTATGGCTGATTCATATCAATGTATGACAAAACCCACTGAAAAATAAAAAATAAAAAAAATAAGTGCAAATCCTCTGCAGCTAGTATATCAAGCTCAGGATCAGATACTCCCTGGAGAACTTTGAAATTGCTGAACACACTCTCCAGGTTTCTAACAACCTGCTCTGAAAAACTTCTAGGACCAAACTACTTTGGCTTTAGCTCCATGGTGCAGGGCCCTGGGCTCACTATGCAGTATCTGTTCAAGCCTTTAGCAGATTCAAAGCCACTCTGCTGGATAATCTGGGCTGGTCTCTGTCTGGTGAACCTGCTACCTCCCTGTGTAAGGTGGAAGATGGCTGGGCCCATCTATCACAGTCATATCATTTCCCTCAATTTCTGGTTTGGTTTCCAATACTACTTGGGTGCCAGCCCTTTTCAGACTATAATCTCAAATGGTCTCCTATCCAGAGCATAAGAGAAGCCCAGTTGAAAGACAGCTTTGTGCTTATTAAACAACTGTAAAAATCACATAAAACTCATAAAAGTGAGAAAATACCCAAACGTGTTTTTAAAATAAGTCAACCCTATTTCAATGAATTCTACTTCTTGGAATACATCTGAAGGAAAGGAAAGCGCTATGTGGAAGAGATATTTGCACGTCCATGTTCACACAGTAGCATTATCTACAACAGACAAGACATGGGAACAACCCAAGTGTCCATCAAGAGAATGGATAAAGCAGCTGTGGTGTATATGCACAGACTGGAATGCATGTATACAATGGAATATTATCCAGCCATTAAAAAGGAAAGCCTGCCATTTGTGACAACATGGATGAACCTCAGGGGCATTACACTAAGTGAAGTGAGAGAAAGACAAATTCTGTATGATGAGCTCACTTACACATGGAATCTTAAAACAACAACAAAGCCCCAAACTCTCAGAAACAGAGACCAGGTCTGTGGCTATAAGAGTTGGGTATGGGGAGGAGCAACTGGATGAAGGTGGTCAGAAGGTACACACTTCCAGATAAACAAGAACTTGGGATGTAACATATAGCATGGTGACTACAGGTAACACGGCTATGTGGCACACTCAACTATGTGGTACTACAGATAACACTGCTATGTGCGATCTGCTCTCTGTTAAGAGAGCAGATCCTAAGAGTTCTGATCACAGGGAAAACAGTGCTTTTTTGGTAGCTATATGAGACGACGGATGTTAACTAAACTTACTGCAGTAATCATTTCACAATGTATGGAAGACTAGTCCTTATGCTGACACCTTAAACTTATAGAGCATGTCAACTACAGCTCAATTAAACTAGAAATAAAACAAGTCAACCCAGACAATGTGCTACTGTGCTTTCTTGGTTCCGGTAAGAACTACCCAAGCTATTAGCCTTCTGGCAACCTCGGCAAAAAAGAAAGTGCACTCTACATGGAAAGTGTCAACTTCATCAGTGCTATTGCACCATCAGAACCTCACTCTCCAGTAAGAATATGTGTTCACATTCTCTGTCTTTGGCAAATATTTCAAAATCCCCTTAAAAAGGCATTAAAAGCACAATAAATGATTTGTTCAACACCTAATTACCACTCAGGCACTTTTTCATTTCAGCTTATCCTCAAAGAGAAACACAATAATTGAGCCCATGTATTTAACTTGCAAGTTTACTTTTCAACAGAGCAAATGGCCTCCAGGGCAAAGACAATAGTCATATCAGACTGTAACCTAAAATGTGCAGACTGTAACCTAATATGTGCCAAACACAATGCTATGTGTTCATATTACTTTATATGTTAAATCACATGCACACAAATCTACTGACCCTTCAAGTCCCTCCTAAAAAACACAGAAAAAATTCAAATTTGCATTTCAGAAAAGGAACAGAGAAGTGACCACAACCCATTCTCTAAGGCTACTTTTTAAACTCTGCGCATATAAACATCAGTCCTTCAAATTTTATTTGCCTCACACTAATCGAAACACAACATAAAAATCATTTACTAACTCAGATGTATTTTGACCAATAACAATAGTGAAAAAAATACGTGGAATAGCCAAATCTGAAATAAATGTTTGTCCATGTAAATTAAATCTTACCCCCAAACTGCAGGTATATAGCTGCCAAAAAGCAGCTTATGTCTGTAACTTAATCATATTTATATATACACGTCTTATTCTAACAAAGAACTTGTAGTGGTTTAAGTGGTTAAGATTTTGGTAGGAAGAGATGATTCTTCTCCATCATGCAGCTTTTTAAATTATTTCTTTTTCAATCATACTTTTAATCAAAAGTATCTAAAAGTACTTTTCTTCTTGAACAAACAAAATGTTGTAACATGAAAAGAGCATGTCCACATGTTTTTTAAAAAAGCCTAAGCACCGAATCTAGACCAGCTATATCATACATCACACACCCACCAAGGCCAAAACCAGCAGCAGAAGTTAAATCTCAGTGACTAAGAGCTGAGCAGCTTCCAATTTTCTTAAATTTTCCTACTTACCAATTTATCATTTTCATTGGGCATTTCAAATACACATCTCAATTTAGAATCCATTAATTCGTCGGGTTTTGCTTCTTTCCACTAAAAACACAGGAAACCAAACAATGAGGCAGAGGAAATACAATTGCAAGAAGTAGGTTTCCTCTCAAGGGATAACCAAAGGGTTAGTGTAGCTGCCTGGAGGCAGGGGCTGGGGGGTTTCCAGGTGCCACATAACTTTCTACAGAACCTTACAAGAGCTACTGTCACCACCACTAAAACTATACTCACATCCCTAGAGATTACAGGGCTTCACTGTTAGCAGTGCGCTTCTAAAACCGTCTCTAAGAAATACGACTTCAAAATTCCTTTATTCTTGACATGAGTTAGATTATCCATAGTGAAGAGATACACAGATTTTTTTTTATTTTAAAAAGTAGGTTTCTCAATGAAGAACTAAACAAAACCCAAGTTTAAACAACATTCCCCCAAAAGATTTCTGTTCAATTTCTCTACTCACCACAGCTTCCATGTCTGAAATGTTTGGTGGAGCAAAGATGGTCTGTACCATAAACTTGTGTTTACTCTTCTCATTGGGGTCATAGTCAAAAGGCTGCAGCATTACTGAAGAAGAACGGATACATCACTGACTTTTGATCATTCCTAGTACTCACTAATGTGCAAATTTAAAGAAAACCAGGAAGGTTGCAAGAAACATTGGATTATTAAAGTTGATTCAGAACCAACTTTATGATTTTCAATTATTTTTACCTTGTCTACGTTTTTAATTTGCTACAACTTTAACAACCCACAAAATAAACAAATGGCTATTTTAAAAAATAAGTATCTATGATTGCCCTCTCTAAACTTAAGTTTGGAAAATTTTCAAAACTTTGCTAACATTAACTATTACAATGCCTATAAATTCAAAATCTAGTAAATTTGTATTTAAAACCACTTATAAATTTAGTTTTCACATTAGTATTTGGTAATAACAGCTCTTAAAATCAGACAACTAAAATATTTATAGGAGAAATTCTAGGTAACTTAAAACTCACTACCATTTATTAGTGCTTCGATATAATTAGCTTTTTTTAAAATAGATTTTAAATAAACACCTATTCAAGAGTTTATCAGTGTGTTTAAATGAGTCTAAGACAACAAAGTGTACAAGGAAACTATACAGTCTCATGATTTCTGAACTTTTTCTACTGTCCTACTAATTATATTTAAAATTTTTTCCCAAGCATTTATGGTTTTCAGTGGTGTACAAGAGGTTTTTTAGAGGCTCGGTATGGTTTAATTATGTAATATAAATCTAATAAGAGACTATAAAGAATGAATCAGCAATTCCACAAAATATGTACACAGTACTGTGGAGTTAACTTCCCTGCTAATATTTAGATTATTTCTAAGATAGATGTCAACATTTTCAAAAACTCAGATGCAATTAAGCAAATGTAGAAAATGCAGAGGATAGAGGGGAACCCTGGTGGCTCAGTGGCAAAGAACCAGCCTGCCAATGTAGGAGACATGGGTTCAGTCCTTGATCCGAGAAGATCCCACCTGCCTCAGGGCAACTAATAAACCCTTGCACCACTACTGAGCCCACAAACCACCACTACTGAAGCCCGAGCACCTGAAGCCTGTGCTCTGCACAAGAGAAGCCCCTGCAATGAGAAGATTGTGCACCACAAGGAGAGAATGCCCATGCAGCAACGAAGAACCAGCAGCCATAAATAAGCAAGCAAAATTATGGGGAAAAAAGAAAACGCACAGGATAAATGCCCAGAATCCAGATAATGAACAATCTATCTCCAGGAACACCTTTCACTGAGCCACCACCCCAGGATATTCACTAGAAACTGCATAAAAAGAAAACTTCAAAAATGTGACTGACTTGCTGACAGACCTCATAACAAGAGAAAGACAATCCATAAAAGCGCGTGCTAGAGTGAGTATGCAGAGTCAATCAAGGAGGGCTGCTGCAAAGTGTGACTGGAGGACCCCTCACCCACTGAGGGGCTGCACTACGCTGGAGTGCCGAGTTCCAAGTGAAGGAAAGGCGTCGAGGATGCGTGTGGACACAGGAACTAGTGTGCTTGGAGAAGTATATACACCTTCTTAACAAACACTAATACCGGAAAAGCTCAGTGAATTAAAACCCTTCAAGAAAGTCACTCTGAACAGATTCTTGGATTCCTAGGGGTACAGCTGCTCGTGCCAAAATCCATTTTTAATCATGTGGATAGAAATTATTTTATCTTCTTCCAACTGAGCTGCAGGCTTGTGGCCTTAGAGAGCAACTTCCAGGACACACGTCCCCACTGCTCACTCTTCTCACTGCCCGCCACCTTTCCCATGAACTGACAGCTCGAATAAACACGACAGCAAGCCTGCCCAGCTGCCACATCATAAAACTCCTTTTCCAGGGCCTCCAGGCTCTGCGTATGGGGCTAGTTACCTAAGGGAGGATTCAGTGCCCCACAAGGCCTGATGGCAGTCTGGCCTCAACTGCCACTGCATCAGGTTCCACCGCGAAACATCTCAAGGAGCCAGCCCCTAGCCGGCTTTGTGGGCCTGAAAACTGGAACACTGATACAGAATTGCTTAATATCTTAGTAATACCTGTCAGGATTACCCAGGCATACTCTGTATGCTTGAACACACACACATCTGGGCTGTATCCGCAGAGGCTAATCTGGAGAAGCCCATGCTACTGTGACAGACCTTCACAAAGGTGAGAGCCACAGCCAGAAAACGGGAGTAACTGGTCTTGGCGTGGGGCCTGTGAGGCGCCGCCTTGACTACCTTCCTGCCTGCACCGTGAGAGTGTCAGGAGGGGAGAACGAACACTCTGGGGGCACTGGCTCTGCTCCAGGGCAGGTAAGCCATCTGCATGAGGAGGGGGCCAAGCACGCACCGCGGACTTCAAGGAACCACAGAAGGGGTACAGAACTGACACCCAGCATTAACAAGAAAGGCAGAAGCCTCATCGACTATTACAACTTACTGGCCAAAGATATGCACTGTACATTCTTAACCAAAAGACTGACAATAATCCCTCCATAGCTGCATGTAACATGTCACACTAGTGATCTATGGGAGAGAATGAGCAAAGCCAAAAATGATACAAAGTTTCAAAGACCAAATAATAAGGGCAGAGGATGTGGCAGTAAGCTGCAGAAATAAAGAACAAGGTAACATTTTAGACGGACAGTAACTGCTTTCAGCCCATCACACACACCCCCCACTCCATCCCCAAACACACCCCGCACCCCACCCCAAGGGAAGGGGAGGCAGTTTCGGCAGCAGTCTGCACACAGTGAGAGGACGACACGAGCATCTGCTACCTGAAACGGTCACAGTCAAGCCGGGGTCAATGATCCCGCTGTTGGGCCGCACACAGTACCGACGAGGCGCTGTCGTCTTCACTTTGAAACACACCTTCCGATCTGACGGATTTCGCAACTTAAGGTTTGTAGTGACTACATCTGTGAAGGGGCCTGTAAGATTTTAAAAAAGCAAAAACGGGAAAAAATGTAATTGGATTCACACCCACACAAACACAGAATTCAAAACTGGAGAAACATAACCTCGACTTTATGTAGTGTGTAGTGAAGTACACACACAGGTGGGGACTCACAAAGGGGCTGTGTTCTCTCCTTCGTTCCTAACCAACCCATAAAATCCCTACTCCAACTTTTCTTCTTTCCATCACGTAAAACGTGTTCTGAAAGTGTCACAACTTACGAAATAAGCCCCAAACTGTATTCTCCCAGTACATGCTTACCCCATTACTGAAAGGATCGGTTCTCCAGTGCTCTGCAAACCAGAGCCTGTCTTCAGACCCTCCTGACCGAGCCAAGGACAGAGTCTCTCCACCTGAAGACAGCAGGCCGGGAGCCGGGTGGCCCCCCTACCTCCATCAGCTCTGATCCCCTCACTCGCTCCTTTCACTCACGTGTTCACTAAGGCAACTGTGTCAAACGCTCTACATACAAAGGTATTTTTAAGCTTTGGTTCAACACCCAAACATAAAATTGCAAAACAAAGAAACCAAAAGGGTGATGCACTCCTGCCTGAATAAGTAAATCTAAAACCACTGTTTGTTTTAAAAAAAAAAAAGGGGGGGGGGTAAACTGGAGTGCGGAGAAACAGTACAGTTCTTGGTTCAAGAAAAGCCTAAAGACATTTTATGCAGATTTAGACAATAAACTGAATACCGGTTAATTTGGAGACAGAAGATAAAACTTAAAAAATATGTCCCAATGAGAAGCAACAACCACACACTTCTCACTAACCCAAAAGCAATTTTAAGTGGTTTCTAAATGGAAAAAAAAAAAAAAAAAAACTTTAGAAGTCTGAAATCAAATTTCAAGGCTGAAATTAAATAAACCAGAGTAAACATGTCTTTTAAAACTTTAAAATGTTTCTAGTATGCTTTAAAATGTTTCTAGTAAGGATCCCAGACTGAGAAAAGACAGAAAATTCCCCAACTCTGCCAAATAGTTTCCCTTTTTGCTGAGTAGTGGGAAATTATCTAAGACAAAGGCTTGAAGGGGAACAACACACACAGACAAATGAAGGACAGTGCTAGGAGGGCCGGGCAGAAAGTAGACCAAACTGATAAGAGGAGAGGAAAAGAGAGACTTCAAATGAAAGGCCAGGAGAAAGCACTTACTTCAAGTTCAAGGAGATAAATTAATTCTACTCTGTGCTTAAAAGTTTTTGAGTTATATTTTCTAACGAAGATTTGGAACTGGGATGTGAAGAAGAAGCTAGAAACAAGAGGACATTAGAAGAAAACACAAAAAAGGCAGAGAACCAGTTATAAAAAAATTTTTACCATGAAACAGGCATTTAAATCAACAAGTAGGCTTTCTTTTTTAATATATACAATATACACAGAGCTACAATCTCTCGGACAGCTCGTTTTAATTTCACGGTCGAGTCACTCATTGTATTTGCATATTGTCTCACATCCTTGCTGCTCCTCCCAGCACTGCTACTGCCTGCACGTTTTGACAGACACCTGACCACCCCATCCCCACACCCCCACCCAGGGAGTTAACGGGAAAGCCCCCAGCTGTGCATTCTCCCACGTGAATCCACTGGTAAAACCAGGACTCTTAGAGAGACAGATCCCATTTCCTAACATTCTCAAAATCCACAAGTTACTACAGGTAACTGAGAATGTGTCCATTTTTATGTTATTATTTCAACTAGGATTTTAAGATTAGCATGAAGTATAATTTTTAAAAGTTTCTTAGTAAAATAGCTAACATTTTACAAATCTTAATTTAGAACAATCCTATATTTTCATAACATAATTATGTAACCTTGTCATTTTAAATTCAATTTCTAAAATGTCCCCAATTTTAGAGGAAAGTACCAACTATTCAAAATAAGGTAAAATAACTGGTTTTTTAAACTGATTTTTTAAATGACCATGTGTCAATTTTCATCAACATATGAATTCTGAAACAGTACTCACATTTTTGATTGCCCATCAGGGAATATGAATATAAATCTTCAATTATTAGACTGTGATCTTTCTAGACATGAAAATACAAACTATCTAAAGATGAAAATAACATGTCAAAAGAAAAAAATTTCACTAAAACCAAATTCTTAACTGAATATAAGTTAACCTCAGTAAAATGTAGAATTACCTGTAATAAACCCACCTAACAAATGAATTTGAGGTTTTCTGCACCACTGCGTCCCTCTAACCAACTCTCTCAGTAAGGGTTGCTTCCAGCAGACAGTTCAGAGTCCAAAGCCATCTTCCGGGTTAAAACGCAAAATCACTAAGTACTAACGACCACAAGCATAAAAACCAGATTTATAGCTGGAAGCGGGTTCAGGCAGATATCTGTTACACTTCATGGGTCACAGAAACTCTGAGAATCTCACAAAATTAGAATTTAGGTGTTCTGTCTGACGTGAGGACTGGAGGAGCTGCTGTTGGGGGAAAGGAACAAGACAGCAGTGTTCTGTGATGCCCAGGCAGACCTGCACAGTCAAGGACCCACCAAACCTTCACACACCCCTCCAGACATCCACATTGGTTAAAAAAAAAAAAAAAAATCTCTTTTCCAGAAATACATCTATTGCAAAAACTCTATTCTCTTTCTCCAAAAAACGAAAACATGAGTTCACACCAATACAGAAAATTATTCTACCAACAGCAATGCCACTCAGGACATGTGAATTCTGCAACAGGTCTGGGACAGTCAGCACACGTGTGTGGGTGACAGTCATATGAGTGCACCCACATGCATAAAGATTCTCTTGGCCTTATTTCAAGACGTTAAAGAAAACCAGTCAGCCTCCACCAGACAACTCTTGCCTCACTTCCCTTAAACCGAAGCTCACTTGTTGAAGGAGGTCACAGGCCATCTGGCTACTTCACTAGGCTCCCAGTACAGTCTACATAGATATATTATCTATCTATATACAGATACACTACATCTAGTATAGTCTATAGGATAGATCTTCTAGTCTTCTAGTACAGTCATGCCCAACACTTACATATCGAAATGCCTATTTTATTACAAATCCAGTTTCTTCTGTATGTTACACAGTCAGGGCATATATTAAGATTTTCAACTATGTACGTTAGTAGGTAATTCATACATGAATTTCATCTCAGAATGCAAAACTGGGCACTACAAAATATAAAATGTTAAAATGGGATACTGTGTCAAATAAGGTTAAAAACTACTGCATTCTATCAATACTCTCCAGCTTTACTAATATCCCGTGCAAAGCTTAGGTGTTTAAACTGTTTAGAAAAACATGAAAATGGTCACTCTTTTTTAAAGAGCTAGCTAGCTGTGCCAGGGAAAGGAGGAGGGCTCTGCTGAAGCCAAGTTCCGTTTCTGAGCCTGGGCCGTAACTGCACGGCTATTGACTCTGATAATTCTATCAACTGCAGATGGTTTTCCTTTTATGAAAAACAGTAAAGGATTTTTTGGTTTTTTGTGTTTTTTTTTTTTAAGAAAAGATGACTCTTGGTATAACCTTAAAAAAAAAAACTGAAAAAACCTGTGAAAAGCACTTCTGATGAAAAAGTGAAACATTTGAAGCAAACTACATAAGAAATAGTATTCCCTGGTGGTTCAGACAGTAAAGCGTCTGCCTATAATGCGGGAGGCCCAGGTTCGATCCCTGGGTTGGAAAGAGCCTCTGGAGAAGGAAATGGTAGCCAGTCCAGTACTCTTGCCTGGAAAACCCCATGGACAGAGGAGCATGGTGGGCTACAGTCCATAAGGTTGCAAACAGTCGGACACAACTGAGTGACCACTCACTCACTCACTCACATAAGAAATAAACACTCATGTTTTGAAAATTTCTAGAACAATCCCTGTAATTGAGAGAAATCCAGCCGTGTGTCCAACATAAATGCTTAGTTTAACATTTAGAAACATAATTACTACAACAATCCATTTAAGATTACTTGGTAGTAAACTAATCACCAACCACAGATACCATCTGGTATTCCCTACTTGAGAGATGAAATTTCACTGTTTACACGTAAAAATATTCCCCATAAAACAAAATTCCACACAATACAGATTACATTTAAACTCTTCTACTGAAAAGAAACAAAACAAAATCTAATTTTATTAAAAGTCTACCTTTTCATCACACAGGCTGCTCTCCTCTCCTCTCAAGCAGCCAGGCCACTTCGGGTCACCAGATACTCCACCCTAACTCTACCAGTTACCATTCCCTGTAAACCAGCATCCTAGCCTCAACCCTAAACTGACAGAAATGTAATATACTTCAATGTGGGCTCAGTGTTAAAAAGCCTGGAAAACTTTGCACCCTCACACTTCAGAAATGTAGGAAAAGCTTAGGGCCACTCACCTGGAAGGTTGTCCTTAGGGAGACCAGCCTGACTCCTTTACCTAAAAATGTATTCCAGGCCCGAAACACTGGGTATCTAAAATTTAGAGCAATGATTTCCTTTTAAATAGTTCTCCAAACCATCCAATCTTAAAAGGAACTCAATTAAGCTAAAAACAGCTGAAAGTAGAACCACTCTGACTAAACAAACCCTTAAAATGTTTATCATCTATCCATATTTTGATGCAAACTGCTGTTAAAAGTTTTCTTTAAATGCCAGGCTTTGTTTAGTTACAAAGAAAACTGACTTGGGGGGTGCAGGGGGGGGGGGGGGAGAGGAGAGAGAATAGTTGCCTTTTCTCCCAGCACTTTGAAGAATTTCAGAAAAATAAAAATAACTCAACTGTAAATAGTCATATATGCATCACCTAGACTCTACAACTGACACCTGCTGTTACTGTAAGACCTAGCAACCTACCTAGCCATCTGTGTCCATCCATCTTATCTTCCTGCATTCCAAGGCTTAACTGAAAACTCCGAACACCTCAGCATGTATACCAACTTGAGTTCAACAGTATCTGCTTACTGAGAAGAGAATCAAATGCTTCAGGATACATGGTCCTGAATACAGCATGGAGTGTTACAGAAACAGAAAAGGTCTCTGGGATGCGGCTCCAGAATCAACAGCTGTGTGCATGAACGTTACCCTGAGAAGGCTGTGGCATCCTTTAGACCAGGGACTTGGAGGCCTGCTGACAGACCAGTCTCCATGGGTCCTGGCAATTCTGCAGCTTGGTCAGTGCAGGCCCTGGGGGCTTTCACACAGACAGTCTTTCCGGGGATGTACAACAGAGTCAACAGCCCTGGAAGACAACACCTCCTCCCGAAGAGTAGGCTTCTCTACTATCCAGCATGATAAGCTCAGATCTTCCTCTGGAAAAAGGTCAGGCAGGCTTCTGTGCAGCATCATGAAAGATTCAGGGCCCTATGCTCAAAGTCTCCCAGCTATGACACAAATCCACCACGTGGGCAGCACCCGCCTACACTGAAGCCCTGTGTGCCAGCCCATGCAATGAAGGGCAAAGGAACCCAACGCAGCTATGAAGATGCTGCCTGTAGTGCCCTGACGATCACACACCCTGGTCTCTGCACCCCGGAGTCCCATGCCTTCCACAGCACCCACAACCCTGAAGCAGACTCAATGTCCTGAAGTGATCACAGCAGCTTTCACAATCTAGCCTTTACTGGACACTCACCAAGTATCAAGAACTCTGCATGAATTATGTCATCTAACCCTAATAACAAGCCATGAAGCTGATACTCTTATTACTTATTATTCTCATTTTACAGATGAGTCAACTGTGACTCAGACATGAGAACACTTGTCCAAGGTCAGACAAGCACAGAACCGTGCAAATGGGAAGTCAAAGCAGATCTGTCTCCAGGGCCTGAATTCTCATAAATTCTCTATATATTCTATGTGAACTATCTGGCTATATTTATTTCCTAATTCATAAGCCATTCTAGGCAGACTTCTGCAGCATTAAGGCATGAAACTGCAGTCAAATCAGTAATACAGGAAGAAGATTTTTAATGGTTACTGTATTTCTCTTGGTTCCACAGGAAAAACATTTCCAGAAATAAGTTTCGAATACCAAGAAAAGTTTTTCTCTTTTACACCAAAGAATGCCCTAAAACACAAAGCTACCTAACTTTATTTACCTTTACTCCATTTTCCCCAAAACACACTGAAATCTCTGACCTGAGAGAATGTGAGCTCTGTGAAGACTGGTCTCACGTGCAGCTTGCCCCCAGCTGCTAGGACAATCCCCGGCACAGCAGGTACTGAATAAATGTCATCATACAAGCATTAGTGTAAAAACAAACAAGAGGACCCCTTCAGGAAACAAAATGAATCAATTCAAGATGGTTTATAGTTATTAAAATACTAAACATAGGGAGGGGGGATCAGGATGGGGAACACATGTAAATCTATGGCTGATCCATGTCAATGTATGGCAAAAATCACTACAATATTGTAAAGTAATTAGCCTCCAACTAATAAAAATAAATGAAAATAAATAAAATTGGTATGCAAAATAAAATAAAATACTAAACATATCTTTTTTACAAGGTTTCATTATTACAAAAGTAAGGACGCGGAGATTAATACAAAAGCCAAACTTCACTATTTTATTTAAACACACCACCCTTATGGCAGAAAACGAAAAAGAACTAAAGAGCCTCTTGATGAAAGTGAAAGAGGAGAGTGAAAAAGTTGGCTTAAAACTCAACATTCATGGGCTGGGAAGACCCAGAGGAATCGGGTGGAGAGGGAGGTGGGATGGGGGACCGGGATGGGGAATACGTGTAACTCTATGGCTGATTCATATCAATGTATGACAAAACCCACTGAAAAATAAAAATTAAAAAAAAATTAAAAAAAAAACTCAACATTCAGAAAACTAAGATCATGACATCCAGTGCCATCACTTCGTGGCAAACAGATGGGGAAACAATGGAAACAGTGAGAGACGTTATTTTCTTGGGCTCCAAAATCACTGCAGATGGTGACCACAGTCCTGAAATTAAAGACGCTTGCTCCTTGGAAGAAAAGCTATGACCAACTTAAACAGTCTATTAAAAAGCAGAGACACATCGCTTCTCGGCCTTTTGGCTAAGCTCAAGTGTAAAAAGCAAAGACATTACTTTACCGACAAAGGTCTGTCTAGGCAAAGCTATGGTTTTTCCAGCAGTCATGTATGGATGTGAGAGTTGGACTATAAAGAAAGCTGAGCGCCAAAGAATTGATGCTTTTGAACTGTGGTGTTGGGAAAGACTCTTGAGAGTCCCCTGGACAGCAATGAAATCCAACCATTCAATCCTAAAGGAAATCAGTCCTGAATATTCATTGGAAGGACTGATGTTGAAGCTGAAACTCCAATACTTTGGCCACTCTGGCCACTCCAATACTTTGATGGGAAGAACCGATTCATTGGAAAAAACCCTGATGGGAAAGATTGAAGGCGGGAGCAGAAGGGGATGACAAAGGATGAGATGGTTGGATGGCATCACCCACTCAATGGGAATGAGTTTGAGTAAGCTCCAGGAGTTGGTGATGGACAGGGAAGCCTGGAGTGCTGCAGTCCCTGGAGTCACAAAGAGTCGGACACAAGACTAACTGAACTGAACTATTTAACAAAGTCTTTGATGTCTTAAACTGCTTCACTGCCCTTGTTTATCCATATTACATAATCAGCAAAGAACTTCAGAATGCATCATGAAAAATCTCCAAAATCCACTTAAGGTAGTAGTTTGTGGCCATTTCGAGGGGCTTGAAGTCAGGGTTACAAGTGACCAGCAGGCAGGAACCATGTCCTTTCTTTACCTGGCAGCGCTTTCAGTTAACTTAGCAGTGTTCTGAGCACACAGTCAAGTACTCACCCATCACCTGCCAGTGAAGAAGCACGGCCACCATGAAGTCAAAGCATAGATCCTTGACTCCCCTGTGGGAGGCGGGGGGGGTGACCTTGAGCAAATCATGTCTCTTCTCCAGCACAGCCTAACCCCCGCTCTAGCTCAGCAGACAAAACCAGCTCCAATTCCTAAACTTTTCCTCTCAGTCCTAAAACTACATGACATTTAGGAACAACTTTACTACATTAATTAGAAAACACCTACTACTCCAGGGAAGCAGGGCAGATAATCCAATCTCAGATGATCACAGCTTTACTGACATTCAGCATAAAGCTACTAAACATTTTAGGAGTACTCTTTCTGACCTTCTGACACATAGACTGCTCACTCTGAGCCTAAACAATCTTTGTGACACGGTACTGAAAACGATTGGTAGAGAATACACAACTGCACTGTCTTCACAAAGAAATGAGACAATTTGATTTGCTATTTTTATATAAATTTTATGTTCTTCCACTGTGCAACATTATAAAGAAAAATCAGATGTACATGCACATAAAATTTAATGCTTGCAATCAAAATTAAACATTAAATGTGGAGGCTGCTTAAGTAAACACTTTCATTAAAACAGAAATAAGTGCTTCATATTTGAAGAGTTTAGACTACTTTTTAAAACCTAGGTAGGCAGGATAGGAAAGAATAAAAGAGAAATGGATACTTTGGGGAGAACTTGAAATAAATGTTTTAGCACTACTTATAAATCTAAAGCTCTTGTTAGACTAGAAGCAAAATAGTTATGAAAAAATTATCACAATAGTATAAATTTTACAAAGAAGGCAATGGCACCCCACTCCAGTACTCTTGCCTGGAAAATGTCATGGACAGAGGAGCCTGGTACGCTGCAGTCCATGGGGTCGCCAAGAGTCGGACATGACTGAGCAACTTCATTTTCACTTTTCACTTTCATGCACTGGAGAAGGAAATGGCAACCCACTCCAGTGTTCTTGCCTGGAGAATCCCAGGGACAGGGGAGCCTGGTGGGCTGCCGACTATGGGGTCGCACAGAGTCGGACACAATTGAAGTGACTTAGCAGCAGCAGCAACAAGTGTTATTAGGTGGTAGGATCGAGAATTTGCTTTACTGTTCTATACTTTCTCAACTTTCAACATTAAGCACTGATTTTACAATCAGAAGGGATTTTTAAACATTCGTATTAGCTTAATTTATTCATAAAAGCTTTTATTTTTAAAGTCAGGGTGGGGGTACTGAGAAGATACGAAAAAGCTATCTTTGGAAGATGTGGTTATTGAGATGTTTGGCAGTGGGAACCGTACTCAGAAAACAAAACCAAGGAATTCGTCTTCCCCTATAAGTTATAAAAGTAAAATTTGGTCATGGAGTAAACAAACAGAAAACACACTCTGTGATGCAAAGGTACTCTATACCTTCAAAGGTATGCCAGTCGCTCCAATTTATGTCAGATCATCCAAGCACCAAAATAAAATATATGTGTATAAATATATATATTAATGTATGTGTGTATATATATATGGAAATATATAACTACAAAATAAAAGGCTGTCAAAATGTAGCTCATAAGAAATCTGTCAAATTATACTGCAAACTAGTACTTCAAAGTCCTCTCATATTAAAAATTCTTTAACATATCTATTTTTAAAAATGGCAACTGAATTCAGTCATATCCTTTAAAAGTTGAAATACAAATAACTAAACATTTCATTAATTTAAACAGGAATTTTGAAAACAGTACCAAACGTTGGCAGTAACTCTACCACACTGAACATCCCAAATGCCAGAGAAAAGCAGCTAAGCAAACTACAGCATATTAATAACACAGCATCAAAGATGGCAGCTATAAAAATTTAAGACGTTGGTGGAGATTATTTTTGTAAAGTGAAATATGTGTCACAGTCATCAAGTTGAACATATTCTCATAAGTTCTGTAGTCTAATTTTATTTAAGCAAGGAGTTTTACTAGGAAGAATACAATCACACTTAAGAGTTGATTCTAAAGATGCACTCAATCTTATGGCACAGGAAATGAATGAAGTATATAGCAAGCCTCACAAAAGGCTACTTCCAAGAAAAACTGCTACGTGGATCCACAAGCTCTCTGCCACCTGCTCTCCCCTTCCTCTCAGCTAGCTTCTTCTGCTTGCACAGGGCCCACTCCAGGCACTGTCTCCAAGCCTCTGCGACCTCAAAAGTCTGAAGTTTAAAGAGGAGACATCAAAATATTGACTGTCAGCCATGCATACATACACGGTCCAGCCTGGGGGAGATGCCCACCACAAGACCAATGAGTCCAGTAGTCTGGACATAGAGGGAGGGCTCCTGTGAGCATCCACACTGCTTTTAAATACAATCTGTGGGCAGGGCTGATTCTCTGAGAAATAAACACCCTCAACAATCTACCATGCTTCTCATCAGGGACCACCAACTGATGCTGACAGTAGGAGCTCAATTTGTCAGCTGTCACAGGATAGTTATAAATTAGATTCACTTTCAAACAAACATGGTTTCCTTCTTGTCTTCATATGCCTTAATTTTAACTGTTACCTGATGGTTACAGATTTGTTTTCTATTGACCTTACATAGTCACCTCATTGTAGGACAATTGAAACTTTTGATATAATCTCCCAAAGTATCAAGTCTAATAACAGAATAATTTTTTCTCTTACTCTGAAAAGCACTGAATGTTCATGCAGAAATCTTGAAAAACACAGAAAAGTAAAAACAAAAGCATCCTAAAGTAGACCTAAGGACTGCTAACGTCCTTTCCTTTCTGATCTTTTTTCTCACATGTATTACCATAAATGCACTCATATTTATGCAACTTCTCACTGTAGGGATAAGGGTGTCATCACCAATCAACTTAACATCACTAAAAGGGGGATAAGCAGCCATTATTATCACCTGATGTGACACAATTCTATCTATTAAGTATCTGTACCAAAAAAATACTGAAACCTGAATCCTGAAGCCCTTAAATCCAACTCCAAACTTACAGGAAATACATACCAGAAACATCACAAGTCTGGGACACTCCAGGGGACAGCTACGGGGTCTTTTCAACAAGTGAACGGTGTGATAAAAAACAGGTGGAGAAAAAAAAAAAAAAAAAACAGGTGGAGGAGGCATTGCCAAAGATTATGACAACCTGACACCCAGCAGCCAAACATCAGGACTATGACTGGGAAGATTTCAACAGACCAGATATCAGATTATTAAAGATTACTTTTGGTTTTATTAAGTGACAATGGTGTCATAATTATGTAAAGAAAAAGCCTCTTTTATTAGAAATGTAAGCTCAAATATTCAGGCTTAAGATGTTATACCCAGAATTTTTTTAAAATACTGCAGTAATCCTACTCTCCCCAAAACAGTACAATAATCATTAAACCTACAATTATATGACACTATTAAAGAGTACAGAGGTTCATTAAGTATATAGAAAGTTTTTTATGAATGTTTTGAAAGTTTTCATAAGGAATTTTAGAGTAATCTGAGTCATATTTTAAGCATAATAAACCCAGTAAACAAGCATTTGCAAAAATAACCTTCCCTTTACATTTAATTTTTCTTAATCAATAATTTTTTTTAGTGGTCACACAATATTACATTTTGTGGGCTGTGAAGTTTAATAAGCTGGCAAATATTATTTTCTTTTAAGCCAATTTTTTATTAAGGAAAGCAAGATCCATGCTATATTAACTACTATATCCTCTGAAAGACAGGAGTTCACTGTAGGGTCAGTAAAGATAACAGAAACAAGAAAAAGAAAGTGAGCGAGCACCTCTGAAAGCAATGATAAAGGGGTCCTTGCTAACAGACTCGCCTCACAGACGGTCTCCACATGGTTAAGGAACATTTTATTGAAAGGAAAAAGAACAGGTAACTATTACAATATAGAAAACAACAATAAGAATACCAATACTAACAATCACAAAATACCAAACTAAGAAGAACGGTCTCCCAATTCTTATGTTCTTCCATTTCATAAAAAAATTGTGTTTCTGTTTTGCACTCAACCATCCTATGCATTCACAAACCTTTGCAGCCAGACCACCACCGAGAAATCACCCACCCCTGCTTCTCACTTCACAAATGAAAAAGGTGAAGCATAATAGTCAGCTCTTAACAAAATACTCTTTTCTGGAACTACAAAGCTCCGAAAACACTACCTGCAAAGGCAGATGAAGCATCTACTGAAAGATGCAAGGCTAAAACCATGACAATTATAGGACAGAGAGATGGTCTGAGTCTTATTAACGCGATCAAGACTGACTGGGCAATCACCCCAGGCCAGACCTTGTTATCACGGATATAGAAATAAATGGGCATGTCCTCAAGCGCCTCACAACCAGCTCGTGAGAGAAGAGCATGTAAACATCAGTACTGTGCCACGTGGTGAGCGCTGCAACTGCCAGTGAGCGGCAACGAGGACAGGGTCCTTAAAATGGCAGTGGCCCGGGGCCTGGAGAGCCAGAGCCGGCACCTGAGGTGGGGCTCCTGGGGGGGAGACAGCCCTCCCAACAGGAGGGGACGACGTTTGGAAAAGAGCATGCAGAGGCCTGCAGCACTGATAGCGTCTGGAGAAACCACTGCATGCAAGCAAAGCTACAGCAGAGGAGAACTGAAGAGGTAGGCGTGGATCTGGGCTCCGATAAGTGCATAACAGGAAAATGCTGCACGTTCTTCAACCAGGGAAGCAATGGAATCAGGTGTGCACTTTTCAAAGAGTAGTTCTTTCAGCATCCGTGAGGATGACAGGCTGGAGAAGTGGAACACAAGAAAGGAGATGAGCCTGCTGACCTGACTGGTAGGGGAAAGAGAATCACCAGAAGCAAAGAAACGAGCCAAGTCCAGATCCCTCCCGAGTCAGGCACCTGACCCCAAATGCCCATGGGTTCCCTCCTCAAGTCCAGCTGGAGGGCCTAAATGCAGCTACCCTATCAGAGGAGGTCAGGATCTTCCTGCAGGTGCTCTCCCACGACCCTGAATTCTGCCAGCATCTGCCAGCTCCCCTCTCCAGCTGTGCAGCCAGAGACCGCAGCGCTGTCTGGACACTCTCCCCCCGTGCAAACACCCAAGAGACCCCCTCAAACTTCTCACCGTCCCCACCACGGCCCCTCCAGGAGCCAGCACCTGCATGGACGGCAGCCACAGCCCGGGTCACCTCCAGCTCCCTCTCCCACAAATCCACACTATGACCAGATTACAACACTCCTGCCATCACAAGCGTGGTGCCAGCCCACTACCTCCACACCTCGGCCTTCTCCCCACTGAAGATCAACAGTGAGCCAGGACATAAACAGAACTGCTAAGCCAACACCCATGCAGCCCGGCTGACCCAGTGACTGGGGTACTGACCCCGCAGCCTCATAAACACAGGAGAGGTTATTGAACACGTTGAACACCACACCCTCCTGCCTCAGGACCCTTGCACCTGCCGCTCCAGCAGTGCGCTCCTTTCCTCTTCACCCAGGTAACTTCCACTCACTCTTGGAATCTTAGTCAACCTGTGGCAGCCTTCCCCGACCACATCAAAGACCCCTATTCCACGTTCTCACAGCACCACAGACTCTTCAAAGCTAATTTGTCTTCTGAAAATCTGATTAGCTTCTACCTCTCCCATGACAATCACCTCATAAAAATAAAGATTCTTTTACTCGAAACTGTAGTTCCAACACTTATTCAACGTGCGTCACATATATTAGAAACTCAAATCTTTCTTATATAGCTGAATGAATTAAAACAAATGAACTGAGAAGCTGAGCTGCATTTAACAGGAGAGATTCAAAAGTTATCTCTGGGCTGCAAAAATACAGATTTAAATTATTAGATGTGCACAGCATTTCTGGAATGAGTAATCAAGATGCCACAAAAAAGAAATTAATAACATAGGAAAAGGAGTAGGCGTGCACTTAAAAGCACAGTTCAGGATATGCAGAGTTTGAGACGTCTGTGCGTGTGTGGTGAGTCAAGTCCTACTCATTGTGACCCCATGGACTGCAGCCCGCCAAGCCACTCCGTCCAGGGGATTCTCCAGGCAAGAACACTGGAGTGGGTTGCCATTTTCTTTTCCAGGGGGCCTGCGACCCAGGGATCAAACCCAGATCTCCCTCAGTGCAGGCGGATTCTTTACCACTGAGCCACCACCTGTGCTGTGCTTAGTCACCCCGTCGTGTCTGATTCTTTGTGACCCCATGGACTGTGGCCCGCTAGGTTCCTCAGTCCGTGGGGATTCTCCAGGCAAGAATATTGGAGTGCGTAGCCTATCCCTTCTCCAGGGGACCCTTCCAAACCAGGAATTGAACCAGAGATGCCTGCACTGCAGGCAGTTTCTCTATCAGGTGAGCTACCAGGGAGCCACCTGAGCAACAGTCAAACCCAGGATCGTCAAGAAGTAACAGTATGTGGTCAAGAAGCCACCTGCCAACACAGGAGACAGAAAAGAGGCACACGTTCAACGTCTGGGTTGGGAAGTTCTCCTGGAGGGGAACATGGCAACCCACTCCAGTATTCTTGCCTGGAGAATTCCAGAGTGTGGTGGGCTACAGTCCATAAGGTTGCAAAGAGTTGGACAGGACTGAAGCAACTTAGCATGCATGCACCCAATCAGTATGTCCTCCAAAGCGGATCCCCGCCTTCACTGGCGACATGAGGATCTTCCCAACCTGGGATCAAACCCGTGCCCCCTGCAGTCATAAGCACAGAGTCTTAACCACTGTACCACTGAGGAATCCCCCAAAGCTGATTTTAACTCTGAACTCAACACAGATTTGGGTGTATAGCAATGTGTGCGGAGAGCATGAAGGAGACAGAGAAGCCCTCAAAACAAGAAAGACTGAACAGGGGAAGCTCAGAATGAGATAAAATTGAAACCAAATCAGAATCTCAAAAACATGAGCATTTAAGAAAAAAGAGGTCACAAATGAGACAGCAAAGACGAAGGCTGAAGGACAACTATGTCACAGGAGTCAGAAGAATCAGTTATTAAAAAGCAAGCTGTCAACACTGGCAAGTGCCAAAGAGAGGGTCAGGGAGAGAGAAAGCATCGTGGTCACCACAGTGTTGATCAGAAGAGACCCGAACTCCAACTGCTTTTCCAAGAAGCCTGACGGCAAAGGAAACAAAGCCCAGGAGACGTAAGAGCCACGGGGAACTGGGAGTCAAGAAGTACAATATTTTGCTGGTTTGTTTGTTTTTAAAAGGAAAGACTTAGGCATATGTGTTCTTATGTTTAAAGGAAGAAGCCAGTGGTTGAAAACACGACAGAGAAAATACCTGATGGAACAGGGTCTGAGTCATGAGCAATCTCTACCTTAACCAGCAAAACCAACAAGCTTGGACACGAGAAAGGCTCTGCCTTCTCAGGGAAGTGTGGACGTGAGCCGACGAACAGGTGTTACAAGAGGGGACAGCACATCCCAGAGGGCATGTATGCCACACTAAGAGTTACAACTCTCACCCAGAGGGCAGTCGAGAGCTCCCTGAAAACTGTTAAGGAATATGACATCCATGTCCAGGGTGTGGGGAATCAACCCAGGGGTTTGATGTAGCCACTGTGAAACACGAGTGAGCTGAAACACCTACAACTGTGCCACATACCCACCAGGAGGAGGCGTATTCTCCATGCTCCCTCAGATCTCTTCTTCCTGATGTGCTGCTACCCAAAGATGCTTTGTCTGAACATCACTGGTCCCTGGTCGCTCAGAGCACTTAGTTTTCTTTACTGATGCCATTACTATGGGCAACCTTCAACACAATGATTTTGCTCTATTTTCCTTTCTCTGATCATGACCAGAAAGAATATATTCACAACTTATTTCAACATTTTCTAAACTTTCTTCTCCAAACTTTCCTCCAAAATGAATAGGTTGGAAAAATAAAATCTTGTATAATACAAAGGAATAATTTTTACAGGAGTAAATAAACACTCTAAAGACCCCCCCCCCCAAAAAAAAGTCTCACATGTAATACCAAATTTCACATCTGAATTCTAGGTCAAATTACTGCCAAAGCTAAAAAAACAGAATTTTTAAATATGTACATCTTTTTCTTTAGTAATGCAACAAAAAAACTACTTCAGAGTTCATGACATTATAAAAGTACTTTCATATAAACAATTGTATAAAGCAAACAATAAACTAGAATAAAATATTAAAGTATGTAGGAAATGTATTAAACTGTTATTTGCTTCTCCAAAATTGTACAAAGTGCCAATAATCCATAGTAAGATGACTTTATTATGCATGTAACAGAAAAACGCACCATACGATCTCAGAATAATTAAATGACTCATTCTTGGAGAAACTATCTTAATCAAATGTAAAGTTAAAATAATTCAAATAAATCTACCAGAAGATGACATTTTGCAAAAATATCTTTTAACAGACTTCTACTTCAACTAAAAACTACAGATGATTTAAAGTAGAGTTGAAAGATTTTTTTCACACCATCATCGAAATTAACATGAAGAGAACTGCTGATTCCAAATGAGTCTCCTCACTTAATGCTGAACTGGTCTTTGGAATACAGAGAGGTTTCCATCAACCTATTTACCTCTGACTAAAAGAATAACTTTTAAGAAGGAAGGAATCAAATGACACCAAATTTAGCCTCCCAATTCATCCTATCCTCTGCTTTCCCAATGTTCCCCATCCCCTACTCTTAAACAGAAGCACACAGCACACCCTGGGTATCTAAGCACAAGCCAATCTTTTCTCACATCAGGAAAGGTGCAAACCATTCCCATGACCTGCCCTCCCGATTCCCCATTTGAAAGCAAGCCAATAGTGGTGTTGGACAAGACTCCAGAGTCCCTTGGACTTCTAATAGATCAAACCAGTCAATCCTAAAGAAAATCAACCCTGAATATCCATTGGAAGGATTAATGTTGATGCTAAAGCTCCAATACCTTGGCCACCTGATGCGAAGAGCCAACTCATTGGAAAAGATCCTGATGCTGGGAAAAACTGAAGGCAAAAAGAAGGGGGTGGCAGAAGATGAGACGGTTAAATAGCATCACCCAACAATGGACATGAATCTAAGCAAATTCCAGGAGACAGTGCGGGACAGTGGAGCCTGCTGTGCTACAGTAGAGTCCATGGGGTCACAGGGTCGACCAGCACTTTGCGACTGAACAACTCCTACTGAACAAGTGGGGAGGAAGGAAGCAGAGCCTTCTTTCCTCATACTTGTTTTGCCTCTGTTACAGCATCTGCGTTCCTCTTCCGTCTGGGAGTTCAAGCACTAAGAAAAAACACGTTTTACCCCTTAAACTACAAACTAACTGTGGGTCTTTTCTCCACCTTGCTCAGGACTGAATCCCCAAATACAAGCTGATGTTTGTTGAATAAATTGTTGAATACTCTTCATCAAATACAGAGATGGTACAAAACTTTCAATAGTGTTTGCTAAGTAAATGGACCAGCTGAATATGTATCCCTATAAGCTTTTCCATGAAATTCTTTTTTAAAAAAAGTCAACTAATAAGTCCAAACTTCAATAGACTTTGTTAATTACTTTCACCCATAACACAAGAATCTGTTCTGTAATCATAGCTAGTAATTCTTCAATACCTAAAATAAACATCTGGCAAGTCTTTGGGTCGGGGTTTCGGTTGTTGCTTTAACTTGCCTCTCTGCTATTATTAGCCTCTTACTACGGAGACCGTAAAGACTCCAAGGAAGATTTAGCCGGTAAAAAAATTCACCTGCAATTCAGGAGACTTAAAGAGACTCAGATTCGACCCCTGGGTGGGGAAGATCCCCTGGAGAAGGAAATGACAACGCACACCAGTATTCCTGCCTAGAGAATCCCACGGACAGACGAGCCTGGCGTGCTACAGTCCATGGAGTCAGCAAAGAGGCGGAGACGACTGAGCCAGTAAGCATGTCATTGAAACACACCGACTTCTCTAAGAAGAAACTGTCCAACTCTGTGAATACTTCTTGACCTAAAACTAGTTTTAACGGCGTCCAAATCCCTCATGGCAACACACACAGATTAACAAGGAGAAAACTTCCTCTGTAAAATCAGCCTCCCCCAAAATAAGTGCAAAACACAAATTCTAAGAAAAACTACCTACCATAAAGGTTTACATTAAATTCTTCCGTTCTCAGACAACAGCTACAGAGTTAGGTATTACCTGAATTTTGGTATTCATTATTCCCCTAGGTGTTTTACTTCCCCCTTTCAGCGAAAACTATGTAAACTCAAGTTACACCCATAAACTTGCTACAGTAAAATGCACTTAAGAAGTCTCTTTGAATATTTCGTGGAGTCGTCTTAAAACCGAATCCTAACCTAACACGCGGCTCACTGAAATTTCCATTCAAAGAAATTCGCAAATGCACTGAAGAGCTTGCAAAATACAGGCTTTATACAACACTCCTCTCATAGAGACAGAATACAACCTCTTAAAGCTCCTAAAACTATTTAAAACGTGTTCTACGGAAACCAAGGTGTTTTCTTTCGCACTCCATTTCTTTCTGTTTGATTCTCTAAAACACTGGAGCGGCCTCAGTCCCAAGCCCGTGTGTTCGTGGGGCCCCGGGAATGAAGGACGAGTCACGGGCTCCGCGAGCTCTAGCGCCCGCAGCATCCCCAGTAAGAACCGCCCGAGTAGCTCCCGCGGCCCCTGGTCCCCGAGCAGGTGACGCCCCGCGCAGGTGTCGCCCGGCGCGGAGGACGTCCAGCCGCCTCCGGCCCGCTGACGCAAAGCCGGCCCGCGCCCGGCAGACAACCGCCCTGCCTGCCCCGCGTCCCCAGACCGCCGCCCACGCCCGGACCCCGCCCCGGCCCGCGGGCCAAGGACGAGGCCGCCGCCGCAGCGAGGCGCCCGCGGGCCGCAAGATGGCGGCGGGAGGGGCGCGCGCGCCCGCGCGGGCGGGGCCGGACCGGGCCGGGCGCGGGCGGCGGGGGAGGGGGCCCACCGGGCACGGCCGCCACCTCCCGCCCGCCGCTCCCGCAGGCCACCCCTGCCCACCTTTGAATTTGAGGTCTGTGGGCGGGTCGAGGACCAGGATCTGCTCGTGCTTCGCCATGGTCCCGGAGGCGGACGCCATCGGAGACAGCGCAGAGCGGGGGCGCGCCCGCGGCGGGTCGCTGGCTGCGGGCGGGGGGCGGCGGCGACGGCGGCGGCGGCGCGGGTCGGCCCGGCTAGACGCGGGGCCAGCGCTCGGCTCCCGAACCCGACACCCGCCGCTCTGTTGGCGACTCGCTGAACCGCTCGCCGGTCCGCAGCTCCGGGTCTCACAACTGACTCAACCCCACACCAGCCGCCGCGGCCACGCGCACTGCGATCCTCGGCGCCCCACGTGACGCCTCTGCGTGCTTACGTGCGCGCCCCGGCGGCCGCGAGGCCTCGCGCCCGGCCCGCCCTCCACGCCTCCAGGCGCGACCGGCTGCTGCGCCTGCGCACCCCTGGCCCGCCGCGCTCTGAGCCTTGCCCAGCTGTCAAGGGAGCGGGCGTGGACGGGGCGGAGCTTAGCTCCCTGGCACTGACGCGGCGCGCACCGCAGAGCGGGAGGGCGCAGTCCTCGGTCACGTTTAGCTGCAGTTACTAGACTGGAGTGGAAAACCCGTTATGGCAGCCCATCGCCATCTCCCAAGCGGGAATGCCAAATAGCAGAAGTAGGAGCGAACAGACACGTGGACTACAACTCCCAGCATGCTCCGCGCGGGGCGGGGTCTCCAGCCGGACCGGTCCTCCTGCGGCACTGCGTGGTGCTTGCTGGGAGTTGTAGTAGCGGCTGAGCGCGGGCGGGAAGGAGAAGGGTCGGTTGGAGGCTGGGGTGAGGTTTGCCAACACTTATTTTGGTTCCCAAAGGATGTCTCATATGCCCTGGAAAAAAGAAAAACAACTTTTGGAGACTGCCCCGAGGTTCCCCGGTTAGAAGTATAGAAGCTTCCCAGAGGAAAACATGCCAGGATCGGTCAGTTTGCTCCCTCCCTAATTCTATCCATCCCTCCGTCGGTACAGCTGTGGTTCTCCAGTTCAGGCTCTCTGGCTTCCCGAATTCTCTTCTGGGATGCAAAAGCCCTTGAGGAAACACACCTCCTCTAACGAGCAGACGCGTCGTTGGGGACCTGATGAGGCACGCATTATCAAACTGGAAATAAAAGTCAGAATCTACAGCGTTTGTTGCTGTCTCTTCCTCAGTTTTGATTGATAACGATGAGCCCAAACCAAAACGGTTGTCACGTTCACATGTTGGCAGCGAATTCCATCTGCAGCATTTAAGGTAGCCTGTAGTAAACTAAGCCGAAGGAGAAAAAATGCCAACAGCAGAGTTGCTGACCAGTCTTTAACGGATATCGCCAGGGTAGTCGGGGGCAGGAACATGAACCAAACGAGTGTGCTGTAAATCAACCGTCACGGTGCTGCTCGAATTCAAATCCCTGGGAAGCACCGCGAAACAGCGCTCAAATTGATGCTGCCGCGGTGGAGGCGGAGCCCAGTTGATCTAGAAAACAAACCAGACAAATGGGACAGTGGCCTAGCCGTGGACCCAGAGTCCACGTCCTCACTGCAGTCCAGGCATCGGAGCCCACTTGGGAACAGTTCTCTGGAGTAACTAGCCTAGCATGCGCACTAGGCTGTAGGCTGTGCCCAAGGAAAGCAGTGTACCTTCAGCAGAATGCCAGAGCTTAATTTGTTTGAAATGCGTGCGTCCTCAGTCCTGTCGACTCCCTGCGACCCCACGGACTGTAGCCCGCCAAGCCGCTCTATCCAGGGGATTCTCCAGGCAAGAATACTGGAGTGAGTTCCCATTTCCTTCTCCGGGGGGGGTCTTCTGGACCCAGGGATGAAAACTATGTCACCTGCCTAGGCAGGCAGATTTTTTATCACAGAGCCAGTTGTTTGAAAAGCATCTTCTAAATCTACCTATCCTTTGATTTTCTTCTATTCACAAAATTATTTTGAAATTTCAATTCTCTTTAAAGGAACATACAGAAAATCTGTTCAAGAGGCTTTAAGATTTAAAAACAAAATAGTTGAGGTTGACAATCTCCCCATGGTATGTGGTCCCATATATGTTTAGTCGTGAACTGATGACCCTTAAGCTTCACAAAGTCAAGTTCCTTTTCAGCTTGCTGCAGAAGTCAAATCCATGGGTAAGTCAGCCTGGCCGACTGGCCCCTCCATGACTAGGTGAACACTTGTCTCCCAGCAAGCTGACTGGGAACCCCAGGTAGCAGACCTAGCAGGCTGAGGGCTTTGCCAGTTTCCCTGCTGTGGGGCAGGTTGGCAAATTCACTGGGAGTTCAGGAGGAAGCCGGAAATGGCTATATTCCAGTTTCCACATCTGTGTTATTCAGAAACCTCTGCCTATTTCAGTCATCGCCTCTGCAATCAACTGATTTTCTCTTTGCAGTATAGCTTCAAAAATGGAATAGAGTCTAAACCCATAAGAATCTACATATCTGGTAGTCTAAGAATACATGGAACTTCTTTGGAAGAATTCTTCTATTACTATTTTAGAGCACCGCACTGTGAATGACTCAGAGTCCCCCTGAATCACCTACCCCTCATTCAACAGTGCACTGTTTAAGTGCTTTGTTTTTGTTTTTTATTTTTTTTTTGCCACACAGTGTGTGAGATCTTAGTTCCCTGACCAGAAATTGAATCACACCGCCTGCACTGGAAGCACATAGTCTTAACTACTGGACCACCAGAGAAGTCTTGTTTGTGCTTTGGTGTATTTTAATACCTTCCTTCTTACACTTCAAAGAACTTTACAAACATCACAGGCTACTCAGAACAACCTCATAACAGTTTGCAAGTGTTACTTTTGTTGTTAAATATGGAAATGAAAACATAGGTGACAGCCACCTCATGTCAGTTAATAGACCTAAACTGGAGGGGAGGAATTGCCCAGTTTTCTCTTCTGTGCATTTTCGCTCTTCCCAAAGCCACAATAAAATGACATTCGAAAGTGATTAAGGCAACAATTGTTTTAGGTGTAATCGACTTCTATTGTTTCTATATTGACACACAGCTTCCCAAAGATCCCTTAAGGTAATAACCAAAAATATACTCAAACATATTCTTTAACTCCCAAGTTTTCAGGTGTCCAAGAGGTACAAAGTCCTCGAATATTACTTCAGCCCACTTGAATCGTGAGTAATACTCACCTTTGTACAAATTATCTCTTAGGAGTTTGGTAAGAATTTAAAAAAAAACACCACCACCAATTTCCAGTACAAATGATAACAAAGTACAATTGTCTTCTCCATCTTTAAATATGTTAACCTTTACTATAGAGATGCTCTATAATTATGAATTTATGGACAATTCTCTGCATAATTTATTTCAGTAAACAGTTAAATGAGCATATCTTCAACAGATACTGAGGCAGTAAAGTGTATAGAGTACAGGCTGGGTTCAAGTACCATTGTCTGCTGTGTGGTCGTAGCAACTGACTTCACCTCTCTGTGCCCCTTCTACATTTGTAAGTTGGAAAGAATAACAAAAGCTCTATCCGAGGTTTTTCATGAGAATCATGAGTTAATACTTTATCAATGTTAAATTATTGCCTTGCCCAGCACGTGGTGGGTATTCAGGAGTGAGCCAGTAGACATGGCCTGTGCCCTTCCATCTGAAGAGACAAGCGTGAAATAGCTCCTTTGCAGCTAGGATTCTGGTCTTGGCATCAGTTCGACCAGTCAGTTAGGCTCCTGGGATATCTGAAAGTGAGATGGAGGCGAACTCTCCGCCCCGATCTGTTTTCTGGGGAGGCAGTGGGGAGACTTGACGCTGTCTGCAGCAGTGCTCCAGTGCCCAGACCTCTGGCTTTCTGGTCTCCAGAGGCAGTAAGTAGTGCAGGGTCAGCAGAGGCAGCGGCTCCTGCTTGACTGCAAAGTCCAGCTCCCGGGGTCAGAGGTCGGACCTGCAACCTCCTAGGCGCAGCTGCCCTGGAGAGCCTGCCCCTCCCCCACGTTGTGTAAGCGCACCTAGTTGCGCTGCTTCCTGCCTGTGATAACAGTAGAGGCTGCGGAGAGGGAGGTGTCGGGGAAGCCAGGAGTGGACCAAGAAAGGTGAGAAGTGTAGAAGTCTGCTGAGCGGTCTTAAAAGGCAAAGACCAGGAACCATCCACCTAAGGGTGTAAAAGGGGGCGCTGGGGTAAAACGGGAGACGAACACAGTCACTGCGCACGAGGGACTCGTGCTAAAACACTCAGATATGATGGAGAGTGAGAACCACCTCAGACAAGCAGGAGGTCAGGAAGCACCCCAGGGAAGCCATGATGAAAGTGTGGGTGTGTTGGGGGTACTCCTTGTAGCCTATTTTTCAGACTTCTGTGAGAAATAGAGTTTCCAAGAGAAGAAAGGAGGAAGCTTCACCAGATAAAATCAATGCTGGAAGAAGAGTTAGAAAAAAAGAACGTATCCCAGGATACATTTCAGTCACTCAGCCGCGTCCAACTCTTTGGGACCTCATGGACTATAGTCCGCCAGGCTCTTCTGTCCATGGGATTCTCCAGCAAGAACACTGGAGTGAGTTGCCATTTCTTCCTCCAGGGGTCTTCCTGACCCAGGGATCAAACCTGCATCTCCTGCATTGGCAGGCAGATTCTTTACCGCTGTGCCACCTGGGAAGCCCCTTGTATGACTATGGAAAGCAGTTAAAACTATAAGGAATAATCTTTGTTTATGAGAAACAATTTGAAGACTGTTTTCTCAATCTTCTGTTCTGTAAAAGCAATATGTGATTATTGTAACAAGTGACACAATCCAAGAAGCACATGAATAAGAAGCTTCCTCTTGAATCTCTCAATTGTCACTTGACTTCAGGTGACCCGTGTAACTGTCTGGGTTGTGTGGCACTCCCCAAATTTATCCAGACTTAGAAAAATATGGCTAGTTTGTTTGGGGATTTTTAAATAAGAATTCTTATAAAATATATAAAAACATATCCAGTTGCTTTATTCACCTGACAATTTAGTATGGATGTCTAATCAGGTCAATTGGCAAAGATCTAACTCAGTCTTTTAATAGCTGGATCCACAGAATAGATGACCCTACTGTGGTACCACTTGTTCTTATTGATGAACATGTAAATTGACCTAGGCTTTTATCCCAACAAACAGCACAGCAATAAGCATGTGTCCTTACCACAAGATGCTTTTATTTCCACAGGGAGAAGCCCAGGGGTGGGAACCTCTGGATCAGGCCTATTTCCTATTTTGATACATATGGCACACATTTCATCCAAAGGGTTGTAGCAGTTCACATTTCCAATCAGGAACTTAGGACAGTGTCCATCTCCCCCCCACCCACCACGCCCCCAGCCTCACCAAATGCTAGATCCCTCTCCACACCAGGGACTAAAGAAGAGGCATGTATGTCTCCTTGGATTGTTTGGGTCAGTAGTTTTGGCCTCCAAAATTGTATACTTTCTTCAATCCATCCTTTCCCATTGAATCTGTCTTCTCCTCCTGTTCATTCCATTTTCTTTCTCTAGGTTACAAAGACCAAAGGCCCTGTAAGCCCAGATTCTCTACAGTTAATAATGTGTTTTCTCCTACAAATACATTTATTCTTTTTAAAAGTAATTTTTGGCTGCTCCATGCAGCATGTGGAATCTTAGTTATCTGACCAGCAGTCAATCCCATGCCACCTGTATTGGAAGCACAGAGTCTTAACCACTGGACCACCAGGGAAGTCCCCAGATACATTTATTCATAAAGGAAAGCAAGCAAGAAGAAATCCAGAGATGCCTATGAACAATAAATTCACATTTGATGTTATCTGACTCCTTGTGATCTCTGAACACAGGCTTTTTGCAGAGACTTCCAAAACCTGGACCCAGGGCAGACGGCACATATTTGCTTATCAGCATACCAGAATCCTTTTCATACTGTTCTTGGGGTGCTCAGGGAGGAGAAGGGGACAACAGAGGATGAGATGGTTGGATGGTATCACCAACTCGATGGACATGAGTTTGACCAAGCTCTGAGAGATGGTGATGGACAGGGAAATCTGGCGTGCTACAGTCCATGGGGTTGCAAAGAGTCAGACATGACTGAGCAGCTGAACTGAACTGAACTGATACTGAAATCCAGGCTCCATCACTTTTTGCCCTGTTTGTGCAATTACATTCATGACCTTATCTATAATATGGCAACATTCCAACTTCTGTTTACTTTCGCCGATGAATACAAACTGCTCAGTGTGATACCTGGCAAACACTGAGCATTTAATAAATGATTGTTATAAGATAGATCCCCCAGTTTGATAGCTCCTTTGAAATATCAGCCACACACATATATAAGTTGTTAGACATTTAAATCCACAACTAGATGCCATCTTCTTAATGCGATACTTCGTAAATAGAAGATAATTTTGTAGGATTTTCTGAAAATAAAACCTTGTTTGCTTGTTTTTTATTATTCATTGTTTTCAGTTGTTGCTTGAGGTCTTGTTTGGGACAAACTGCCACAGAACTGCACACTGGAAAATTGGTTGAAATGGTAAATTTCATGTCAGATATATTTTATCACAATAAAATAAAAGAATGAAAGCATTTCTTTTGTTCAGTGCACACAGTTAATCAGGTCCTTCTGTAACAGAGCCCTGGCCATCTCCTTCCTTCTCAATGACTTTTTTTTTACATCACTTTTCCTGGCCTTTTAAAAGCAATACTGGGGATCTGCGCTTAGACTTACTCCAGTCTGGGTTCAATTCTTGGCCTTTTACTTTCTAAGGGGATAATACAACTATTTACTGTTGTAAAAATTAAAGGAGAGGAGCCTTGTAAACATTTGAATACAATGTCTGGCACTCGTAAGATAGTAAATGTCACTATTGCTGTTATTTACTTTATAATTGCTCATTCTCAGGCAGGGGTAAACATTCGTTTTCGGCTCCTTTTTAGAGGTTATATAGTTGCATTATCTCCTTAGAATCATAAATATATCTGAAAAAAATAATTTAAAAAATGAAGCTGTCACCACTAGAGACTCAACAGCACACTCTGACAAATAGTTACTTCCAAAGAAATTCTGTCCAATTCTCCTGTTGATCCCTATGTGTTACCCAAGTCTGGATATATCTTATCAGCACATTAAGTAAGTTTCTAACCATGACATTAAAAAACAGGAATAAGAATGCATTTGCGGGACACTTTTCAGTACGGAGATAAGTAAGGGCCTGTACTCATGTGCGTTGAGCCTGTGACCCAAGTGAGGCCTGGGTGACCCCAGGGTTAAGTAGAAACCCAGCCTTGTGGGGCCTGAGCAGTTACAACCAGGAACCCCTCTAAACGTGGATGGAATGAGTTCACACAGCACCACCAGAACCCCTGGGAGGTGGGCAGGAACCCTGGAGTCAACCATCTTTTGAGTGGATCTGGAGGTGTGGCCAGACCCTGCTGACCCCCATGAACTCATCTGGCAGGTTTGTATGATGAAAGAAGTACATCGAATTGATAGAGGAAGCATTAACACTGTAATATCCTCAGCACTTTATTTGGTACATTGGCTTTAGCCCTTGTCTACTGGTTATATGTTTAATAGAAATCAAAGCCAAGTACGTAGATTTAATTTTATTCCAATGCAATCACATGGCTGTATCACAGAAACTCACCAAGCTGCTTCTTCAGATGGAAGACCTTCCTTGGAACTAAAGGGCTTTTGCTGCTGCTGCTGCTAAGTCGCCTCAGCCGTGTCCAACTCTGTGCGACCCCATAGACGGCAGCCCGCCAGGCTCCCCCGTCCCTGGGATTCTCCAGGCAAGAACACTGGAGTGGGAAGGGCTTTTAGACAGATGCAAACTATTATATATAGAATGAATAAATAAGGTCCTACTGAATAGCACAGGGAACTATATTCAATGGGCTTAATGATCAGTCCTGTCTTACTCTTTGCAACCCCATGGACTACAGCTCACCAGTCTCCTCTGTCCATGGGATTCTCCAGGTAAGGATACTGGAGTGGATTGTCATTTGCTTCTCTAGGGGACCTTCCTGACCCAGGGATCGAACCCATGTCTCCTGCATTGGCAGGTGGATTCTTTACTACTGTGCCACTTGGGAAGTACAGGGAACTATATTCAATAGTCTATGATAAACTACAGTAGAAAAGAATATTTTTAAAAAAGAATATATTGTATATACATATAACTGAATCACTTTGCTGGACAGCACAATTTAAAACAACATTGTAAATCAGCTATACTTCAATTTTTTAAAAAAGACTGAGAAATTTAATTTATCTTAGCCTCAGTGATTTCAAGGTTTTACTTCCTTCCAGAGGTGATTTAAAAAAAAAAAAAAAAAGCCTGGAACTCTTGAAAACACACACACGCCTATCTTTTTCACACACCATTTACCTCCTCCCAGCTCTCTTTAAATGACTGAGCCCAGGGCTGGAGCCTGCTGGCAAAGACAAGTGACACACACATCCGGGCTCCACGGCAGCATCGATTCCTCCTCTGGCCGGTTTCACCTTCCAGGGTGGCCTGGGTTACCCGCATTGCGCCCTGACCGGAGTCAGCAGCAGGCTGAGCTGCTAGACTGCTTCTTGCCCTTTGTCCTTGCCCAGGAGGGTGAGCTGTCAAGCTCAGAGAAATAAAACAAGCATGTGGCAACCAAGATATAATTATTCCTATTTTTAATCTGGCCAAAGATCAATAGAAACATGAATTTTGAAGAATTGTCAGGCTAAAGAGTGGGAATGAAATCACAATTCAGATGCTAGCAGTGGATTTTAAAGTGAATGACTTGTCCTTTAAGAGTCTGTAGTTCCATGTAAAGTCCAGCCCGGAGAACATGGGGTTTATCACTGATCCAGCTTATAGTGTGGTTCAGTTTCAGAAGAAATATATTAAGCTGAAATTAGAGTGTGCCTACCTAGATGACCTAGTAATGGTGCAATTTTGAAAATGATTATGTAAGTTCCAGAATTTATATTTACACATAAATTACTGCATGTTGGCAGTGCAGTAAAAGGTGCTTGGTCCCTGACTGTACGTTCTCTCTCAGGAAATCATTGAGATGCGCATTTTACCCTCAGGGCCCAAGAAAACGACCATCGGGTGGGTGATGTGGCAGTGAGGGGGCCACTGGTAAAGCACCCCATGGCAGGGGGCAGGCTGAGGGATACACGTCTGGTGGCATTTCTGATCTGCAGCATACAAGTTAGCTAAGACTGTGCCCAAAACACTGGAAAATCTGGGTTTTTCCTTCTCCCTGTAGTGACCCGAGTTAAAGGTCAGAGGTCCCTCTGGGGGTAGCCCTGAGGGAATCACTGCAGCGTTCCCTTCCTTCCTCCTGGGGACTCAGCATCCCTTTATCGATGGATCCTGGACGGAGCACCGGCACATGGCTTCCTACTGGGGCAGGTCCTTTGGCTAACTGCGCCTCCGTTCCTGCACATACCCCTTTCACCCATCCAGGGGGAAGGCCTAGAAATGTCTCCTGCTCCAACACCACTGTTTCCCTATAGCTTTGTTTGCCTTCCAATGAATGTGTTAACGTTCATAGGCCATCTTCCTGAATGGATAAAGATACAGTACATATACATAATGGAACACTACTCAGCTATGAAAAAGAATAAGATAATGCCGTTTGCAGCAACATGGATGGACCTAGCGATTATCATACTAAGTAAAGTAAGTCAGAAAGAAAAAAAAAAACATCATATGATATCACTTCTGTGTGGAATCTAAAATATGATACAAATGAACTTATCTATGAAATAAAAAAAGAATCACGGACGTAGAGAACAGACTGGTGGTTGCCAAGGAGGAGAGGGGTCAGAGGAGGGGTGGGTTAGGAGTTTGGAATTAGTAGATGCAAACTATTATATATATGATGGATAAACAGTTCCTAAACTGTGCTAAACGGTTCCTACTGTACAGCACAGGGAACTATATTGAATATTCCGTGTTAAACTATCATGGAAAAGAATATACATACATATATATAGAAATCAACCAAACTTGAATAAAACTAAATTTTTTAATTTAAAATCTCCTTGTCAAAAAAATTATTCATAGGTCATCTTTCATGTGCGACCTGTGATATTGACCATCCTCTTGGTTCAGAAAACTAGCATAGGAGCTAAATAAAAAAAGAAATATAATAAAACATGCAATTGTATTTTGCATGCAATGGCTTGTGGGTTATGAAAAAATAGCCAACATGTCCATTCTACCTGACTCTATGATGAATGAAAATAATTAAAAGATGTGTATGAATAATATTCTTATAACTGGACAGAATACAAACTTCTTAGACCATTAAAGAAAGCATCATGCTAGAAATGCTTATTTCAGGTGCAGGAACACATTGATCCTCAGTGTATCCTAACAGCAACCTCTCATTGCTCTTTTACGTTTATGCATCTACTGCAAACAGGAAAATTGTTTTATTCATTAGTATATTAGTTTCCTGGAGAAGGAAATGGCAACCCACTCCAGTATTCTTGCCTGGAGAATCCCAGGGACAGAGGAGCCTGGTGGGCTGCCGTCTATGGAGTCTCACAGAGTCGGACACAACTGAAGCGACTTAGCAGCAGCAGCATATTAGTTTCCTGTGGCTTCTGTAACAAATTACCACTAAGTGTTGCTTAAAACAACAGATAATTATTCTCCCAGAGCTCTTGAGGCCAGAAGTCCAAAAGCAAGGTGTGAACAGGGCTGCAATCCCTCTGGAGACGCTAGGGAAGAATCTGTTCTTTAATCCTTTCACCTTCTGGTGGTTGCTGGCAGTCCTTACCTGGTTCCCATGTTCACATGGCCTTCTCCTGTGCATGTGTGTGTCCATGTGTGAGTGTGTGTGTTGAGTCACCTTCTACCTCTCTTGGATATCTCCACTCTAAAGACCTCTAAGATTCACCCAGATAATTATGTATTATCTTCTCATCTCGAGACCCTTAATTTAATCACAATCTGCAAAGACCCTTTTTCCAATTAAGGTAACATTTGCAGGTTCCTGGGGTTATGCTCTAATATCTTTGGAGCCACTGTTTAGTCCACCACTATGCGTACTAACAAATTTCACATCAACTTCAGAATTTGGTTAAAATCATCTCTGACAAATAGCACAACGCAGAGAAATGTAATAACAGGAAAAGGCATAATTGCTACTCATTGAAAATATAAAAGACATTGAATCAACCAATTGTTTTATATGATGTGAAAACTATTTCCCTGTTTCTAATTCTCTCATAAAAATAACTGAGGCATTGTGAAAAGTAACATTTACCTAAGTTATGTGTAAATTCGCCAGTGATTACTAAACAAATCTAGGTGTCTCTCTCTTTTTTAAATAATAGGGTTGAAAATTATCTGAAGTTGAAGTACACAGAATACCCAAGGCCGCCTCAGACCCAGCTCATTCCTTCCCCCACATATTAGCAAACTTTGTATTGTCTTTCATCAGGCATGG
Source organism: Muntiacus reevesi (assembly GCF_963930625.1). Taxonomy (NCBI): domain Eukaryota; kingdom Metazoa; phylum Chordata; class Mammalia; order Artiodactyla; family Cervidae; genus Muntiacus; species Muntiacus reevesi. The sequence goes on along the minus strand of NC_089252.1, from coordinate 39,966,461 downwards.
CAAACCATTACAGGATTAAACATATTGTATTTCAGATTGAGTTTTTGGCCACCCAGGCTATTACCTAGTTTAGAGTAAGACTGGTAAATACACTCTAGTTACAGCCATCCAGTTTCTCACATTTTCATAAGCAATACAATTCTAGATTTCTGGTGTCGCCCAATGATTTATTTAAGAAATCATGAGTGTGTTGCAGGACTTCCTCGGTGGCTCAGCTGTAAAGAATCCGCCTGCAATGCAGGAGACATAGATTCGATCCCTGGGTGGGGAAGATCCCCTGGAGGAGGAAACAGCAGTCTTGCCTGGGAAATCCCATGCACAGAGGAGCCTGGTGGGCTACAGCCCATGGAGTAGCAAAGAGTCAGACATGACTGAGCAACAACAAATGTATTAAAAGAGCGGTAGCAGATTTTGTCCGTCCTGACTGTGGCCTTGAAGCCAGAATGACCCAGCTCTGCACTGTACCTCTGCCCCACTCATCGCTGCTTGTCCCAGGTGACCACCTCCTCCGCTTCTCGTCCTTTCCCCCGTCATCTCCCCTGACCTCATCTTATTCCTATGGCCAGTAACCAGGTTCCATATTGTACACACAGATCACCCCTGTGACTTCGGCAACTTCTGCAGACCCCTCCCAGTTTCCTGGGTCTCATTTTCACTGCTTCATTTTCTGCTTGTTGGCGTCCTCTGCTGCTGGAAAGGAGAGAGACCTGACTCACCCTTGACCTGCAGGAAGTCCCCATGCCCCTGCTGGTCAGCTGAACTCTTCCCTCCTACAGAGGGGACCTTTGGATACACTTCACTTGAAATGTTGCAAAGACATGGAATCTCCATCCGGGAGATAAACAAGGGTTATCAAGATCTCACATTTAAGCAAGTCAATGAGGTATAGAAAAGTCCTAAGAATTACAAATCAATTTATTTTAATTGGAAACAGAGGAGTTTTCAGTGTCCTATGAACCTCTAAACAATTTTCCCAGAGGAGAGCCTGTGATTTCCAAGTATTCATTGTATTCAAAATAATTTCTCGACTGACTCTATATAGAGCTCATTTCTGACATATGCACCCGTCTTTCTGCCTTCAACCCACATATCAACAATAAACATATGTAGTGTCTGAACCATATATAATAAATCTTGGCCCTTTTTTTAAAGCCTGTAAGGAAAGAATCAGTACCACGGGTGGGGCTTAAAGAAGAGAAATGATGGCAGCTCTTATTCAGTGTGCAAAACTCCCAATTTTATTTTAGCATCTTTACATCTAAATGCATATATGAAAGTAGTAATCCAAAATGAAGTGAGGTTATTGTTCAGATTTGTAAATGCTTTTTAAAAAAAATCTCAGATACAAAAACAAAGTTTATTTGAAAGTAATCACCTTTATCATAGGAGTGATTTTGAGCTCAGAGGGAGAGATGAAATTATTTAAGGAGATGAACATAGGAACAAGAGCCCCAAAAGCCACTGTAGAATTGGTTCACTAAGAAGCTTCTCCGATTCCAGTTACTTGGCTGTCCGTGCGAGTGTAACAACACACCACAGCCTGGCCCTCCTTAACTGGCGTGATTTAAAGGAATCTCCGTAAAACCTCTGGGAGGCCACTGGCTTCGTCTGCCATTTCTGAGAATCGTTAGCTGGCTGGTGACTTCCTCCAAGCCATCTTAATGTCCATGAAAGATATTGATCTATGAGTCATCAGAGCTGCATTTAGCTTTGTCTTTCAAGCTGCCCTCCTGTCTACTCTCAAACCCCACCAGTAAGTGGTCTCTGGAGGCCAGAGGCCCCCGGATGTTTAGTGAAAGCAATCAAGATCATGGACAGGCTCAATGCCCTGCTCCTCTCCCATCTTCCCAGGCCACCTCTCACTCTTGCTTGAAATCACCATCTTAACCTAAAAGAAGCCGACTCGACATTTGATCATAAAAGCACCACAATTCCTACTGATAGGCAAGAGAAAAATCACATTTTCTCCCAGTTTTAACGATTCACCTACTTTCATTTCAGTCACTGCCTCTCTTTACCAACCTTAACCTCATGTTCACCACTTTCTATGCTTTCATATATTCGAATCAATCAGTTTTTTCTGCTCTAGAATCTGAAAATCTTGATCTTCCTGAACCGTGAAGCTTTACCTGGCTCCTTGCTACACTGATCCTTATATTTATCATTGTTGCTGTGGCTGACTGTTTTCACCATGGGTGTTAAAGGAGCTCCTGATTAAAGTGCCACTATTATTTAGAATTTGCAGCAACCGTCTCCTTGTACTTTTTGGTTTATTTTGTTTTTTAGTTAACTTCTATCTCCACAGAATGTACCATTTCATAATTCCTTTGTAAGATCATAAAAAACTGCCCAAATCACAATGGGATTCTCTAAGCAACAATCTACCAATATCTTTTACATATTTACTGAGTATAATTTATTTAAAACATTTGAACATTTCTGCCTCAAAGAGACAGACATGTTAAGCATCCGAGGAACAGGATGAATCCCCTATGAATTCAACCTCTATGTGGATCCCCATCATGAAATTAAATTGTTCACACTTGGAGAAAAATGCATTTCTAAAGCATCACTTTGAAAAGCAGACCCCCAAACTCTCTCACCCTGTTCGTATCCTTTGCATGTTTCTGAGTGCTTAGCTCATAAATGTTTCCTACTCTCTCTGGATTTGTGTTCCATGTGCTGTCTTTTGTGAAACTTGAGTGTTATAATTTGTCATTTGAATAAAGCATAGAGTTTATTCATTTTTAAGGCCTATAGTTACAGGGGAAATCTGATTGGATGTATAACTGAATCTGATTTTTCAAGAACAGATGCCTGGACATCTGGGTGTTTAGCAGCTCTGCATGTGGTTTTATGACCGGTGGTTTGAGAAATGCTGGTTTAACCTGGTTCTGCCCACCCTGAGTTCACTCCCCTCCCTCCTGCAGAGGGAGCAGAAGGGGATCTGACACCGCCTCCCCCTGGCCAGCCTGCCTGAGGGTAAGAGGTCAGCACAGGCCTTTTGCCCTGCAGTATGGGAGCTTGGTGATGGGCCCTCCCAGCCCCCGAGGCTTCTCTCAAGGTGGAGGAATCGTGTGGAGCAATGGACACTGACTGGCCTCACTGCACCTGTGGCCTCAGCGTCATGGTCTTTCGGCCTGTGCTTCAAGGCCTGCATTCCAGGGGGACCACAGACCACTGGCACCATGTCCTCCCAGGCCTTTGGAGAAGCCCCCGCTGGCACTGTTGGGCTGACTCCACGGGGCCCTGAGGCAGAGTTTCTTAGGACACCCCCTTCCCTGATTGGGAGTGTCCAGATGTGAGCTCCTACATCTCCCTGGAAATGACCTTTTTTTTTTTGAGATGCAGCCCAGAGGCCAGACCCTGAGCCTCAGCTGGAGCTGCTAAGGGTTAGATTATGTCCTCCCCCAAATCCACACATTGAATTCCCAGCCCACGTACCCATAAAACGGCTGTGTTTGGAGATAAGCTCTTCAAAGACTTGATTAAACTAAACTGAAGCTGTTAGGTGGACCCTAGGCCAATCTGACTGGTGTCATAAGAGGAGGAGATTTGGGCACACAGATGCCAGGCCTGTGCGTGAAGACGAAACAGTGACAAGGAACCATCTCCAGCCTGGGAGAGGCCTCGGCATAGACCAACCCTGACAACGGCCTGACCGCGGACTTCCAGCCCCCGAGGCTGTGAGAGAGACGTGTCTGTCTAACCCCACACTGTGTGGGGCTGTGTCCCGGCAGCCGTGGCACTTGGAGCAGATGGGTGCACAGGCTCAGGTTCACAAAGGGGCTGCACCTTTGCTATCCTGCTGTGTCCCAAGGCTTTGCAGAATCCTAACTCCTGGCAGCTGGTGAGTGGCTGTTTTCTGCATCCCAGTGCTATCAAAGTCTTGGTGACTTTTGCTTGTATTTTCCTATCAGTAAAAAATGTCCATGTTTATCACCCATTTGTTCTTACTCTAATATAAACTGTGTCTTTGGCTTACTTTACTGTTGGGGTGCTCCATTTTTCTTACTGATTTGCTGGAGTACTTTGTAGAGTAAAAACATTGAATTTTATGTCATGTATTTGGCAAATATTTTTTGTTTTTATCTTATTGTGTTTCTAATTTGGCATGGGAACGTTTAAATGTTTTACATGTTCAAAAGTCTTTAATTGCACTTATATTTGAAAAATTCTTTTCCATACATGAATCAGATGGGTGGAAGATTTAACTAAATCTTCAATTTTTAAATGATTTCATGTTTTATTTTTTAATTTTTTAATCCAATTTTTATTTATTTGGTATCTGGCATGGGAATAAGGATGTCAACTGATTTTTTTCCCAAAGATCTGAATTTTGCTATACAATTAAAAATATAATAATCTAGTCATGGTCCTTTGAACTGAAATGTTTTCTTTTTCCTATATTACTATTTACACATCAAATTCTGGTTTTTGGTTATTATTATGATTCATTGCTCTCTTTTCTTCCTTCCTCAATACTACTATTGGTATCATCACACTTATACACAATGACTATACTAATTATATGTATATTAGTATTATATTAGTATAATTATACTGTATACTAATTATAGGGCGAATTTCTTTTCATTACTTCTCTTTTTAGACTTTTTCCTGTCTGTTCCTATCTATGAGTTTTAAGTATTTTTTCAGGTTCTCCCAATGACTCATTATTGAAATGTTGCTTGGTAATTATAGTCTACTAATTAAGTGGAAACAATCGATATCTTGTCTCACTTCATTTAGACCTACTTGTTGACTATGTCTTCAAACTTCTAGATTTAGTCTTAATCATCCTTACCATTCTAGTTAGGACTGTTGCCAGGTATTTTATTTTTTCATCACTATTTTCCTATGAAGATTCCCAATCACTTATCACTGAATCAAAAGGACACTATTGACTTCTGGATATTCTCTGAATACCACCATTTTGTCAAGTTCTCTTATCAACTCAAACAGGTTTTCCATTGATTCTTACAAAGACTCTGGTTAGATTTATCATCACTCACAGCCTAGATGATTATCTGGAATCATGCTCCTAATTAGAAGTGTGTCTTATTTCTCCTTCATGCTAAAGATTAGAGGTGACAACAGCTGCTTGACTCATTTTTTAGTGTACATGATTCTTAGCAAAATGGAGTGTCCATATTTGAGTCTTCTGAGTACAGAGAACATGACTCTGTCCTGGCCACTGTCTGATTATCATCCAGTCAAGAGAATGGTGCTGAGGTAGGTGGTTTGAGGAGCATGGGCCAATTCTCTTATAGTGTAGATTTCCTCCCTGGATCAAACTAGATCCTCAAGAGCCACTCATTTGCTCCCGGTGTCTCAGGCCCCCAGAATTGCCTTCCCAGAGTTGTGTACCCCTCCCTTAACTACATGTATTAGTTCAGTTCAGTTCAGTCGCTCATTCGTGTCCGACTCTTTGCGACCCCATGAATCGCAGCACGCCAGGCCTCCCAGTCCATCACCAGCTCCTGGAGTTTACTCAAACTCATGTCCATTGAGTCGGTGATGCCCTCCAGCCATCTCATCCTCTCTCGTCCCCTTCTCCTCCTGCCTCCAATCCCTCCCAGCATCAGGGTCTTTTCCAATGAGTCAACTCTTCGCCTGAGGTGGCCAAAGTATTGGAGTTTCAGCTTCAGCATCAGATGCATACACATGCATATATGTATACGTGTGTGTGTGTGTGTGTGTGTGTGTGCGCGCCCGCGCGCTCAGCTGTGTCTGACTCTTTGTGACCCCATGGACAGCCTATCGGGTTCCTCTGTCCATGAGATTTCCCAGGCAAGAATATTAGAGTGGGTTGCCATTTCCTACTCCAGGAGATCTCTCCCTGACTCAGGAACAGTACCTGCATCTTCTGTGTCTCCTGCATTGGCCAGTGGACTCTTTACCACTGATCCACCTGGGAAGCCCATATGAGTACATACATATGCATATATGTACATACACACATACTCTGAGACACCTGAGAGCAGGTGTCGGAAACCCAGTTGCCAGAATGACAAAGCAGGAACTTACTACTAGGGTGCTGATGTCATAATGGCAGCAAGGGTCACACTAACTGAAATTTGAATCATAAAGCTTTTGGTAGTAGCAAACTGCAAGTTTTGCGTTGTCTCAGATTGTGTGAGTATGGGTCAGTAGAAAGAGGTTCAAACTTAAAATCTGGAACCATGTCCTCCATCTCAGCTCTGACACCAATGAACCCTTTAGAGGTTTACAGAGCCTGTGAAGTTCCCTGACATCTCCATAGCACTTCCTACACATGAAGGAGGTTAGATAACGTGCCTCTTTCAAATTCTTTACTTATATCTTATCAGAAATCCCAAAGGTTCATGAACATCAGAAAAGAAATTCCCACCCATTATTAAATCATGTCCCTCTACAGAAGAGTATTTTTGGTGTCAGTTCTAGGAAGTCTTGTAGGTCTTCATAGAATCATTTAATTTCAGCTTCTTCAGCATTAGAGGTTGGGTATAGACTTGGATTACTGTGATGTTGAATGGTTTGCCTTGGAAACAAACCAAAAGCACTGTCATTTTTGAGACCGCTATCAAGAATTGCATTTTGGACTCTTGCTGACTATAAGGGCTACTCCATTCTTTCTCAGGGGTTCTTGCCCACAGTAGTAGATATAGTGGTCATCTGAATTAAATTATCCCATTTCCGTCCGTTTTAGTTCACTGATTCCTAAAATGTTGATGTTCACTCTTGCCATCTCCTGTTTGACTCATTTGAAAAGACCCTGATGCTGGGAAAGATCAAGGGCAGGAGAAGAAGCGGGCGACAGAGGACTAGATGGTTGGATGGCATCACTAACTCAATGGACGTAAGTTTGAGCAAACTCTGGAAGATAGTGAAGTAAGGGAAGGATGGCATGCTGCAGTTCATAGGGTGGCAGAGCTGGACACAACTTAGCTACTGAACAACAACAACAAAAGAATTATCTAAATTTCCAGTGTTGCCACTAAGACTACATAAGTGAGTGAAAACAATTTTTTCAAGAGTGAGTGAAAAAAAAATCAAGATTAAAAAAATAGGGGACAGGGACTTCCTTGATGGTCCAGCAGTTAAGACTTTGGGTTTCCAGTCCAAGGGGTACAGGTTTAATCCTTAGTTGGGGAACTAAGATTCCACATGCCATGCAGTACAGCCAAAAAAAAAAAAAAAGAAAGGTGGGGAGAAGTAGGACAGCCGGACTTCCCATCTACATCAGAGGAAATGATATTATAATTTCACACCCATTCCATCAACAAGAACATGGGCACAACAGACATTAGGGCTTTTCAGAAAGGATAGAATTAATGTTTCTGATTTACAAGCAGGTGCCACTCAAATACACACTTTCGTCACCCCTCATTTTTTTTCATAAATAAGATCAGAAGCTATGAATAGCCAACTATTTCTAATGCTTTTGGAACACATGATCACTTTAATTCTGTAATGAGTGTCTCAAGTTTTTCATGCAGGGCACCGGAAAACTGGCCCACCTTTTCTTCTTTTCTATAAAACTGAAAGGTTGGAAGGCAATCGACCTTGCACTCCCTCACCAGTTGTTCGCACTCATCGACATCCACTTCCAGGAACACCACATCCTCATGCTTCAGGGACAGGGTCTGGAAGAAGGACTTGATGGTCTTGCAGGGCTGGCACCATGTGGCCGAGAAGTGCACGGCCACCAGCCGCTCCCCAGCTTCCTTTAGCGCCACCTCAAAGTCTTCTTTGCTCAGAATCACCTTCACCAGGTCCTCATCCAGGAACTCTGTGTCTTCCTCTGACTGCAGGCTATTGCCTCCTGGGGGCCAGACCGTGTCCTCTAAGGACCTGCTGGTCTCACCCTCCTTGGGCAGAATGGTTTCGGTTGAGGACTTGGGAGTCTGACCCTCCTTGGGCAGAATGGTTTTGGCTGAGGACTTAGGGGTCTCACCCTCCTTGGGCAGAATGGTTTCGGCTGAGGACTTGGGGGTCTCACCCTCCTTGGGCAGAATGGTTTCGGCTGAGCACTTGGGTGTCTCACCCTCTTTGGGCAGAATGGTTTTGGCTGAGGACTTGGGGGTCTCACCCTCCTTGAGTAGAATAGTTTGGGTTGAGGACTTGGGAGTCTGACCTTCCTTGAGCAGAGTGGTTTCGGTTGAGGACTTGGGGGTCTCACCCTCCTTGGGCAGAATGGTTTCAGCTGAGGACTCAGGGATCTCACCCGCCTTGGGCAGAATGGGTTCGGCTGAGGACTTCTGGGTCTCACCCTCCTTGGGCAGAAGGGGTTCGGCTGAGGACTTGGGGATCTCACTCGCCTTGGGCAGGATGGTTTTGTCTGAGGACTTTGGGGTGTCACCCTGCTTGGACAGAATGGCTTTGGTTGTAAACTTGTGGGTTTTACTCTTCTTGGGCAAACTGAATTTTGCTGGAAAATTGGGGGTATTGCCCTGCTTGGGTGAGATGTTTTTTTCTGAAGAAGTGGGGATGCCCACCTGATTGAGCAGGGTGGTTTTGAGTGGGAACTTGGGGGAGTCAGCCTGCCATGATGAAATGATTTTGCCTGAGAAATTGGGGGAATCGGTCTGCTTGGGTGAGAGGATTTGGTTTGGGGAGCTAGGGGAGTCAGCCTGTTTAGGTGAGATGATCTTGGCTGGGAACTTGGGGGAGTCAGCCTGCCATGATGGATTGATCTTGGCTGGGAAATTGGGGGAGTCAGCCGGCCATGATGGAATGACTTTGGCTGAGGAGTTGAAAATGTCACCCTCTTTTGTCGAGATGGATTTTTCTGAGAATTTGGAGGCATAAGACTGATTGGGCAGAATGGTTTGGATTGGGAAGATGGGGGTGTCAGCCTTCTTGGGCAAAATGGTTTTGGCTGAGGGCTTGGGGGTGTCACCCTGCTTGGGCGAGGTGGGTTTTTCTGAAGACTTGGGGGTGTTGGCCTTCTTGTGCAGGGTGGTTTTACTGAGGGGATTGAGAATGACACCCTCTTTTGGCAGGATGGTTTTTTCTGGGAAATTGGGAATGTCACCCTGTTTTGGTGAAATGGTTTGGGTTGAGGAACTGGGGGTGGCAGACTGTTTGGGCAAGATGTTCTTCTGGGGGGAATTGAGAATTTCCCTTTTTTTTGATAGGATGATCTTTTCTGGGAAACTCGGAGTGTCAGCCTGCTCGGATGGGACGGCTTTTGCTGAGGAATTGAGAAAGTCCTCCTGCTTGGGCAGGGCACTTTGGGCTGGAGAGCTGGGGGTGTCAACGCTCTGCTCAGGTGGGAGTGTCTGCACGGCCTGCAGGGCTTCGGATGCCCCCACATGTGTACGTTGAACATTGCTGACCTCGTGGACAAAGGCCTCCAGGGTGTGTGCTGGGACCTGGAGAGTCACATGGCTGGACATAACCTGTAATAATGGGCTTTCTGAAGAAAAAGGTAAAAAAAAAATAAAAATGTCAGAGAAGAAACAAAAGCATTCTGATCATCTACTCCAAGGAAGATGGGCAGGCGTCCTTCTTAGAGCGCATGAAGGTAGTCTTCTAACTGATACAGTCATTTGCATACTCATATTCCACACAAACCAAGCAGCATGTGATTACATGTAATCTTCACCTAGGTTGTTTTTCCTTTAACTACAAACTTCTCTGCTTAGCTTGACAGTGCAGCTGACCCCCTAAGCACACAGGTCCCCAAAGCAGCCCCCTTCCCTCCTCCTGACCTTTATCCTCACCTTCATTTGTTTCTGCTTGGTTGTCTGACCTCATTTCCGGTTCCTCCAGGACCCCAGCTTCATCACTTTCCATTTCCAGTTCCTGGTCTCTACCCACCCCTACTTCACAGGTGCCTCATGGCACCAGCAAGGCCATCCCCTTCGAACTTCTCCAACCAAACATCATACATCGAGTAACAACCTGTACTGGGGTGGAACCTACAGCCGGCCTGCCCTCTCTGTTTTCACAAGTGTCCCATTTGAGAGTTTCATGACACTCTGGGTTTTGGGGCTGCTCTGTGTGTGGGACCATCCCCAGTCCCTGAAATGAATTCACAGGCATTATTCCCTACAACAAACCACTGAGGTAAGTCCCATTGTGATCTCCACCTTACAAGTGAGAAAACTCAGCCTTAGAGAAGTTATGGGACCCACTCAAGGTCACAGAGCTCATCTGTGGGGCAGGTTCCAAGCCCACACTCCTGATACTGGGCTGGGCTGCCTGCCGAGTGCCCCATCCAGGGGGATGACTTGAAACCACCTTTGATATCCCATTCCTCCAGGACTCCCCAGTCCCAGCCTTCTCTTTATGACTCGGCTACCACAACCATCTACTAAGGTCTCCTCTGTGATCTCCTTAAACTGTGGTGCTGCAGAAGACTCTCGAGAGCCCCTGGGACAGCAAGGAGATCAAAACAGTCAATCTAAAAGGAAAACAACCCTGAATAGCCATTGGAAGGACAGACGCTGAAGCTGAAACTCCAATACTTTGGCCACCTGATGCAAAGAGCCAACTCATTGGAAAAGACCCTGATGCTGGGAAAGATTGAAGGCAGAAGGAGAAGAGGGCAACAAAGGATAAGATGGTTGGATGGCATCACTCATTCAATGGACATAACTTTGAGTAAACTCCAGGAGACAGTGAAGGACAGGGAAGCCTGGTGTGCTGCAGTTGGAGTCAAAGAGTCTGACACAACTGAATGACTAAACAACAACAACAAGGTCTCCTCTCAACTACATCACCCTCTTCTGAGAAGTCCTACCTGATGGTCAGATGTCCGGTTTGGATGTTGGGAAGGGAGATTACGACACGGAGCAGTTCCCTAACTGAGAAGAGGCAGTAGTGAGGACATGGCCCCCCATCCATTCGACAGAGAAGCCTGGCCTCCCCTCTCCAGGCAGAAGCTTCAGCAAGGACCCAGGTCGGATGTGGTCAGAGGAAAACTGGAAGCGAAGGAGCATCTGCCTCCCGCACCAACTAGAAGGCTAGGAAATGCCACAACCATGTGGGCTCCATGTGCCTATGTCAGCAGGGGCGATGGGCAGTTTGCTGGGCCAGGGAGGTTCTCACATTCCAAGTGGGGCTGTGATGTTCTAAGACTTGAGCTTCTCTTCTAAACAGGAGAAGCTCAAGAAGAACAAAGAAGCCACAGTGCAGGGGGATTTGCTGCGAGAGGCAAGGACCAGAGGCACAGGCTTGACGAGTGGGCCCCAACCCCAGCCAGCCTCCTCCATCCTTAACCGTTCCCAGTTCCAGGACCAGGCCAGACCAACTGCCTCACCTGGGAACCAGCAGGAGGCAGGGGGCTCAGGAACAGCAAGTCCATACAGCCCTGTGTACCCACAACCAGCCAGAGTTCGCACAGCCCTGGATACCCACATATTATGGAAAAAGGGCAGGAATCGGAAGACAGAGCTGTCACCAGAGTAAAACCGTGTTCCTTAGGCTAAAATCCCTCAGGAGCATGGTATCTACAATTGATCAATATATTAATATGTAATTAATCATTAATAATACCACACTGTATGTTTGAACATGCTAAGAGAGGAGATCTTAAAAGTTCTCATCACAAGAAAAAGAAATTTGTAACTATGTGTGGTGACAGATGTTAATTAGACTTACATGGTGATCATTTCACAAGATACACAAATATAGAATCATTATGTTGTACATTTGAAACTAATATGTATTAATTATATCTCCATTTTAAAAGTTTTTTAAAAATCTTAATTGAAAAAGAAAAACATGTAACAGAAGCTAACATTTGGCTCCTCCTCTCTTCCTAGTCTGGGCTTCCTTGGTGGCTCAGTGGTAAAGAATCCGCCTGCCAATGCAGGAGATGCGGACTTGATCCCTGGTCCAGGAAGATCCCCAGGAGAGGAAATGATAGCCCACTCCAGTATTCTTGCCCTAGGAAGTCCCAAGGACAGAGGAGCCTGGTGGGCTACATCCAAGGAGTCACGAAAGAGTCAGACGCAATTTAGTGACTAAACAACAATTCTTCCTAGTCTATGGTTTTATGTGACTTACTAACTTCCTGGGCTTCGGTTTCCTCATTTGTAGAATGGATGCAATCGTGGTATCTCGTGATAAAGGGATTGTGAAAACAGAAGGTCGTGTGATATAAAACACCTGCTGCAGCAGCTGAGGCAAAGCAGGTCACTATACTCAAGTGTCTTGTTTATGAGCATCGGCTCTGTGCCAGGACTCAAAGACGTGTTCTCTGTCGAGTGAAACCTGTGCAGCCCACTCAGGAGACCCCTCGGGTGTCGAAGTCTGTGTACACATGGCCCCGCTGGTTGCCCAGAGCCCCCATGGACAGTTCCTCACGAATATGGTGGATATCATACCTTGTGTGACACCTTGGGGGCAGGGGTTTTGGAAACTCAGAATCTTGCTTGGGTTTTCTGACAGCAATCTGGTGCATCTATCATAGAGCATACAGCAGAGCCAAGGATCAACCGATGAGCAAACAGCAGGATTCTGCAACAGGACATGCAGACATTGCCCTTCTCCTTGGTCGGATGAATAACTACAAAGAACATCACATCTGTTCAGCTCTGGTTTTACAGCCAGAGGAGTCTGTACCAAACTTCAGGGAAAAAGTCCCTTCTGAGGCTTTTGAGATTCCAGAATTGTGGGTAAGGGTACACTTAAATTACACTCTGCATCTTATCTATGAGGAAACTGAAGCTTAGAGACATAGGTCTTCCAAACCCTCCACCCATTGCCAGCAACTGACTTAAAAAATTACAATTATTCAACCCAACATTATAGTAAGAAAAAGACAAACTTCATAAAACTTAAAATATTTATTAGTATGAATCAGTGTGCGTTAAACCAAAAATAACAGATACAATTGGATGTGGAAGGCAGTGCTTTACGACAGAATGCAAGGTGGACAGATAGGTCCTAAGGTCTGCAGCAGTGTCTTCTATACGTGAGAACTGGGTCCAGCCCAGACATAGGCCCCTTATGAAAACACGAGAGAGGGGGCAGTGTACACAATCAAGTGCTAACACTGGATCTCTGGGTCTGGTTTTAGTAACGAAGGTTAAACCAGAACCTAACGGGGCTGAATGTGGCTCAGAGCCCTTTCTTTCACTCATTATTCAAGTTGTGATGAGCGTCGCAGAGTAGAGAGAAGCAGGGCCCAGAGGGGAGCCTATTGGGCCAACACAGGTCACGTTCCTCAACCTCAGGGGACCCATTTCGGTCACCTGAGCCCCCCTGGGTCCTCCACGGGGTCCAGCCCTTTGCTTGGCTAAAGACTGGCTTCAGCTCTCCAGACTTCTCTGGTCTGCCAAAGTCCCCTGACACACCGCTCCCCACTATAAAGATGGCAGCTCAATTACGAGCATGCAGCGTTGGCACAATTCCACTGCCACCTGGGAGAATTCCCATGGGGAGACAATCCCCCTGAGAGCCCATGCCCGATTTACACGATTGAGTCACGAGCCACACTCAGCCAGGGAAATGGATCACATGTCACTGAAACAAATCTGAAGTTGTATTTATACACGTGTGCATATGTACCACATGGGAGAGAAAGGAAAACGGAAGAGCACATCTGGGGAAACTGGGGGAAGGACGCTGCTGGACAACTGGGAAGAACACTAATGTCCAGGCCTTTACATCACATCGCACAGTTGTGGTTCAGAGATTAGCACAGTCAGAAAGTAATCTCAAGGCAAAATAGAGGAAGATAAGCAAGGCTCTTGTGGGCAAGGCTCGAGCCTCCGTCTTCAGAAAAGACCCCGCGTTCCTGTGAATGTCTATGTGCCCGAGGGCTGTCTTCTCTTTCCACAACTGCTCCAAGGAGTGACTATAGGCACGTGGCCGGCCGATGCCCTGAAAAGTTAAGGCTGCAGAGAAAGGCAAACAAGTGACTCCCACCCACATGGGCTTCTGAAACTAAGCCATAGGCTCACGGGTGGGTAGCCTGCTATGCATGGTTAAGGCCAGCTCTTTTATGCAAGATGGGAGTGCTGAACATCCAGCCTGAAGCTGCAAACTCCTCCAGGCCATGTACCTCCTTAGCTAGGCAACCTTGTCTAGATACAAGCTCTGGTCCTTGGGGACTGCCAGATGATGAAAGATTCCAAAATAAGCCTGCATGCCACCTGGAATGAGGTCACTTGAATGTGCAACCCATATTTTTTTAAACTTTGTTAAGAGGCAAGACAATGGCTCAGCCTGCAAGCAGAATCATGGAGCCCATAATGTTGACAAGGTGCACAAAATCCTTAAAACCCTGCAAAGGCCCTACCAAAGTGTCCAAGTTCCAATTTGACAACAGCTTTAGGGGAACCTGTCTGGAGTTTAAGCTCTTGAACCAAAAGTAAGTGTTTTCAGCTTCCATGCCCTAAGATTGTCAAATGATTCTCGCAAGCTGAGTGAAGTGGTAAGAGCATCAAATTGACAACATATTCTCAAGTTGAAAAAAACCTAAGTCTGAGATTTCAAACTGTTTTCTCCATTGCAGCCCATGTGAAGAAGTGAACGGGGCCCTGATCTCACAAGGACCCTCACTTTTTTTGATGGTAGACTCAGTATCCCCAACGATCAAGGGCTGGTGGGACCAGCATGGCAGGGCTCAAGAATGGCTCACACCAAGTTACAGAAAGTTCAAGGTTTTTCATTGGCTCATGATCTCGTTCTTGATTTTTACATTGCAGGTCTTCAATGAATATTTGTTGAGCCTTGAAGGTATCAGCTGGCCCTGTTACCGCACTACCTGGTCAGCCACATCTTACCCCACAAAAGGCACCAATCTGAATCTCCTCCAAGGTTCACTTCCTATCCTGAGCCTTCCTAGGAAAACAACCACTTGTCCATCCCAGGTTTTTATCAAAATTAGAAAGAAAACAGGATGTGAACTTTCAATAGGGACAATTTTCTTCCCTTCCACTGGATTCAGAATTAAAGATATTCACTGGGATTCCCAGGTGGCTCAGTGGTAAAGGATCCGCCTGACAATGCAGGAGACATAAGAGATGCTGGTTTAATCCCTGGGTCGGGAAGATCCTCTGGAGGAGGAAATGGCAACCCACTCCAGTATTCTTGCCTGAAGAATCCCAAGGATGGAAGAGCCTGGCGGGTTACAGTCCATGGGGTCGCAAAGAGTCAGTTATGAGCACAAAACAATTCATTAAGTTGACAGGGAGTCTGAAAAGGGAAGATTCATCAGAGCCCGTTTGCAGCTAACAGGCATTCCAGGGGTAGACCTCTGTTCAACCTTAATACCCACCCCACCAAAGCTTGGCCTCTTTTAAAGACCCTCTGATTTCGTAGTTTTGGGCGGGGCAGGGAGGAGGGGCAGGCATGGGGCCGGGTGAGGGGGCGGTGTCTAGAATCTTACTGTGCCGGTACTTCCTCTGGCTGGCGTTCCTGTAATCAGTTATTCATTGATATTGTTTAATATAAGAAGTTTGCCCTACAATTTAGATTCAAACATCCTCCAGGTAATTTGTTCCAGGGATATGGCACTATGTCACACTCTCCTAGTAAAATAACACTCTGTGCGAAACTTCCCTAAGAGAGTGGGGATTTATTACCCTGCAGGTCATGCAAACCAGGTGGTCTCTGGAATAACATTTATATCCTGCATTTGTCACTGCTTACACGGTAATGACTCTAAATGATTTCCAACACCAGGCCTCCAGCTCCCAGCACAACATGAAATACTGTAGTCGGGTTCGGTTAGTCGGTTTATATGACCAAGGCTTAGAAAAATGTTCATGGAGTAAAGGTCAGAGATGTAGACAACAGTTCCTAATACATCTTTCTCCACTTTCATAATAAGCTCGAGTTCTACCATAGATGGTCCAGTTACACCTCACTGAAAGGAAAATTAAGGGGACCTTTCAGAAAAGGTTGGTGGAATAACTAAGGCAATAGCACTGAAGAAGTTCCTGACATTTGATTAGAAACACAGGAAATCAGAATGGAACACCACTTTAGAATCTCACACACATAAGCCAGTAAAACTTTTGTACAAATTTAAGAATATTTTAAGGCTTTAAAAAAAAACCTCAACTCTACTTAATACCTAAAATTCGTTCCCTCTGAGTGAATTTCACACACCAAAGGCCCTTCTGCGGTGGGGTGGTGGGTGTTCCCGGAGTTTCCCAGAATCCTTTTCCAGGGACACTTGCTGCTCTGTTCTCTGCGGGGCTCTCCTCCCTCTGAGCCAGGGGCCAGACCATCGAGGTGGGAGGCCCCGAGGCAGCGCCCAGGGAGGGAGCTCCGGCCTCTTCAAGTACAGGGGACCCAGCCCCGGTTCAGCAGCACCGCCGGCCGGCCTGCGAGGTTGGCTTCCCCAGTTTGATGGATCCACTGTTTCCATTTTCATGGGGGTCCAGGGGTGGAATCTGGCGACCTGTAAGGAAGGGAGGCCAAGGGTGAGTTGTTTCCAGCTGACCCCCTGTGCAGATGGGGGCCTGCTCCCGCACCCCCAGGTCACGTGCACAACCTGCGGGCTGCAACCAGGTGGAGGGGCTACCTCTCCCAGTGTCCCCCACCATGCCACCCCCCGGCCTGGGCTGTGTGATGTCAAGCATAGACAGTAAAGGAAAGGTAAAACCAGCTTTCTGCATCGGCCTTCTCCACACAGGCATCAGCACACTGCTCGCTCCCAGCCTTCCCCCATCCGCCCACTGGAACGACCGCCTCTCAGTTTCAACAGCAACAGTGAGGCCTCAGCTTCTTAAAATAGACCTGGCTGGGGAACTGCGATGGTCCGAGCAACGCTGCGTATTAACACTGGGTTTCCATCCCTCATCCTGCCAACGCACTCAGAGCGTTAACGGGAAAGCCTCTAGAGACATGTTTCACAGGAAACAGTATCTTAATACCATAAACAAGCAGAGCAAAATGTTAGTCACTCAGTCGTGTCTGACTGCTTGTGACCCCAGGGACTGTAGCCCACCAGGCTCCTCTGTCCATGGGACTGATTCTCCAGGCAAGAATACTGGAGTGGGTTGCCGTTCCCTTCTCCAGGCAATCTTCCTGACCTAGGGATCGAAACTGAGTCTCCTGCATTGGCAGGCGGATTCTTTACTGCTGAGCCATCGGGGAAGTACTGCAATACACTTACGATTTCTTAAGTCATAAAAGTGTGGTGCTGGAGAAGACTCTTAAAAGTCCCTTGGACAGCAAGGAGACCAAACCAGTCAACCCTAAAGGAAATCAACCCTGAACATTCATTGGAAGGACTGATGCTGAAGCTTCAATACTTTGGTCACTTGAGCTGACTCACTGAAAAAGACCCTGATGCTGGAAAAAGACTGAAGGCAGGAGGAGAAGGGGGTGACAGTGGATGAGATGGTTGGATGGCATTACCAGTTCAATGGACATGAGTCTGAGGAAACTCCAGAAGATAATGAAGGAAGGGAAGCCTGGTGTGCTGCAGTCTAAGGGGTTGCAAAGAGTCAGACTTGACTTAAGCGACTGAACAACAACAATAAGGCAAGTCCCTTAAAAAGAGCAGGAAGCCACCAGCACTGTGGAAACACACCGAAAACTCAGATCCTGTGGTCTGAGTTACCTGAAACTTACTGAAAGCTTAAACATACTTACACAAAAGAAGAGTTCCAGAAAATGCCATAGCATTCGGTACCAAGGCGATCACCTTGGAACCCTGTTGAATCAGTATTAATTACATGGGCACAGAATAGGGCAAACACACACACACACATCTGAAAAGGCTCTGGGCATCTGAGCATGTCTGTGCTGTTACAAAATGTCCTCTGAGAGCACAGTCTCCACACAGGTCCTCTGGAGGATAAATCCCACAGCAGGGTGTTTATTTTAATAAGGTTTGGATTGTGCAAGATCCTGCTCAGGAAAAGCTAAAAGACTTTTTTTTTTTTTTTTTTTTTTTGAGTTCTGTCTTCCTGAAAGTTGACAGCCCAGAGAAAAAGCAGGTTTTGTAAATGATTCCTCAAGAACAAAGTTATGGGAGAAAACCGATTCCAAGCCTGTAAACTGTGGTGGCTCTGGACTGGGGCTGTGACGCTTTTACACACAACAAAAATAAAACAGCACACTCAGCGGCAGCTGTCCTGGGGACCAGCCGCTTCCTGCTCCGGCCTGGTGTCTTCTTCCTGCCAAGCTGCTGTCTGGGTGCTTCCCTTGCTCACTCCGGCCCCAGGATCTACCAGGCTCCACTTTGGTTGGATGGTTGGTAGAGGGGCTGGTACCTGCCTGTCACTTCCATTTCTCAATTCTTATTTTCTGAATTATCCAGAGAAGTAGACTGACTATGCTTACCTGCTTCCCTAGTGACTCAGATGGTAAACAATCTGCCTGCAAGAAAGAATCAGCAGATCCCTGGGTCAGGAAGATCCCGTAGAGGAAATGGCAACCCACTCCAGTACATTCTTGCTTGGAGAATCCCATGGACAGAGGAGCCTGGTGGGCTACAGTCCATGGGATCACAAAGAGTCGGACACGATTGAGTGACTAACACACTAACAAACTGACTTTGTTTACTAGGACTCAGCAGCATTTGCTCTTAAGCACGATCTCCCAGTCTCTCTATTTGGCGCGGGGGGTCCTCTCTGACCCACTGCAGAGCTCACGATCAGGTGGCCCTGCGCCAGGAATACAGAATGGGGCTGGCGCCACACTTGTGACACCTGAGGTCATCCTCTGAACTGTCCTTTTGCTGCCATCAAGAAGACAACATTGGGACTGCGAGATAACCTGGAACATTAGCATCTAGACCTAGGAAGGCGCTAACACTCTGTGCAGGATGAGCATGGCGTAGGATTCAGGAAGTGGATTCAGCCAGGATGCTGGCAGGAAATCCTGGTCAGGGATAATGAGAGTGCCATGGAGAGAAGTAGAAAATAGGGATTGGAAGGAGGACTGCAGGAAGATACCTGGCAGACGTGACAACTGATCGGAGGCATGAGAGTGAGAGAGGGAGGAAGAAAACTGAAGTTCAAGTCCAGGAGCCGTGGAAATGGTGGTGCCCCAGCAAAGAAGAAAGTAAGGGGCGAGATCACCACTGACCTTGAATCCAAAACACCAAACCCCTCAATGTGGAGGGGCTTACGTTCCTTTAAAATCATTAGGTTTCCTTGCTATTCAAAGACACCATTTCCCTTCTTAAAAAAAATGAGAAGACTATATTTGGGGGGAGGGGCAGTTTTAGATTTACAGAAAAAATCAAGCATGAAGTTCAGAGAGTCTTCATACACTCCTCCCCCTCATCCCCAATGTCCTCTATTTTAACACCTGTCATGTGTGGGGACCATTTATTACAACTGATGAGCCACTGCTGATCATTAAGTGAAGAAATAAGAAAACAGCTCAAGGGACTTCCCTTGTGGTCCAGTGGTTAAGAATCCGCCAGCAAACACAGTGGACACAGGTTCGATCCCTGGTCCAGGAAGAGCCCATATGCTGCAGAGCAATTAATCCCACAAGTCAAGACTACTGAAGCCCACATGCGGTAGCTGCGAGAGCCAGCACTCCACAACAAGAGAAACCACTGCAGTGAGAAGCCAGAGCCCTGAAACGAAAAGGAGCCCCCGAATGCTGGAGCTAGAGAAAAGCCCACATTCAGCAACAAAGACCCAGCACAGTCAAGAGAGATCAATACTTTAAAAAAACAGCAAATCCATACAAAATGGGAAAAAGTTGAACAGACACTTCACCAGAGGAGACACAAGGATTGATGAACAGGCCCTCAACACTGTCGGTCATCAGAAGATGGATGTCAAAACCACAAGGAGAGAGCATCACATTCCCATCCGAATGGTTGAAATTTAACAACTGGTCGTCCCACCTGCTGGCAAGGAACTGGAGCTACTGGAGCTCTGCGGAATTAGAGGTGGGGATGAAAAATGCTAAAACCACTTTGAGACACAGGCTGGGGGACCCTTAGAATATGGACTATTGCCTATGAGAGGAGCCAACCACGCTCCTTCTAGGTGTTTATCCACACAGAAACTTGTGCGTGAAATCTCGTCACAGCCTTGCCTGTAATCACTAAAACCTGAAAACCACCCAAATGTGTAGGTGAATGGATTAACAAATTTTTACTCATGCTATGGCATGCCATGGGAGACTCTTAAGTGTCCCTTGGACAGCAAGGAGATCAAACCAGTCAATCCTAAAGGAAATCAACTCTGAATGTTCATTGGAAGGACTGATGCTGAAGCTGAAGCTCCAATACTTTGGCCACCTGATGTGAAGAGTTGACTCACTGGAAAGACCCTGATGCTGGGAAAGACTGAGAGCAGGAAAAGGGGGCAACAGAGAATGAGGTAGTTGGATGGCATCACCAACTCAATGGACAGGAGTCTGAGCAAACTCCTGGAGATAGTGGAGGGCAGGGGAGCCTGGTGTGCTGCAATTCATGGGGTCACAAGGAGTCAGACACAATTTAGCAACTGAATAACAAACTTGGATCAGGACAAATGACCTAACTGCTCAAATAAAGAAACTGCATGGAGGGAACCTACTGTGAAGGAGAGGCTTAAAAGGCACACCAGCTAATTTTATCACTGTACATGGAGCTTATTTGCATCCTGACCCAAACATACTGTTAAATGCAAACAAATCATTTCTGATAATTATAAGCTACTAAAAATTTGAACATCACAAGTTCAATGTCATTAATATGATAATAGCATTATGACAATGAATGCCACCATGTAATTGCTTTGTTAAAAAAAAGTTACATACTGAAAATATTTACAGATGAAATGATGTCCTGGATTCCCTTCAAAATAATACAGGTGTGGGGGGAGGGGCAGGCTGGGGGAAGTGTGGGGTAGGAATGAAGGCAGCTTGGTTATGAGTATGGTCTGCCCCATACATCTGCAGGTTCTGTATCCTCGGATCCAATTTACCTCAGACTGAAAATAGTCAAGAAAAAAATTCTGGAAAGTTCCAAAAAGCAAAATTTGAGTTTGCCACACTGGCAACTATTTGAATAGCATTTACACTGTATTTACAACTGCATAGCATTGTTATGGTCTTAGGCATTATTTGCAATCTAGAGACGATTTAAAGTATATGGGAGGATGTGCGTAGTTATACAAAAATACAATGCCCTTTTATACAAGGGACTGAGCATCTTCGGATTTGGTGTCAGTGGTCCTGGAAACAATCCTCCAAGGGCACCAAGTGATGACCGTACCTGATGTTCATTACATTCTTCAGTTTACTGGTGTATATGTTTACATTTTTCCATAACAAAGTCTTTTTTTTAAGGCCCCTGCAACCTCAACACCGAGAAACAACCACTGTTAACATTTTAATAAGTGTGTTCCCTTTGACTCTGCCCAAAAGCATATATTTACAATTACATAGTCTATGTACTTAAGTCTCTCAGTCGTGTCTGACTCTTTTCGACCCCATGGACTGCAGCCCTCCAGCGTCCTCTGTCTATGAGGATTCTCCAGGCAAGAACACTATAGTGGGTTGCCATGCCCTCCTCCAGCGCATATTCCCAACTCAGGGGTCGAACCCAAGTCTCCCTCAATGCAGCCAGATTATTTACCATCTGAGCCACCAGGGAATGTAGTCTATGGTTCACATTTTATAAAATCAGGATATTATACGAAGTGCCCTGTAATTTCTGTTTCACACACAACAATTTATCTTTTTATGTCAGAAAGGACAGATTTACATCCTTGTTTTTAATCACTAGTTTATACTGGTGTTCCAGCATTATTAAAAAATCATTTCCCAAGTTTCGGGCAGTTAAGTCATTTCCTGTTTTTCACCATCATGAATAACGTTACCAGAAGCTGCCATCTGCAATAAGAAGTGGACAGACTGGTGGCTCAGAGCATGGGTTCTGGAGTCCTGCTCTAGGGACTGACCCCCTGTGATGGGAGAAAGTTGCAAACCTCTCCACACCTCAATGTCCTCATGTAAAGAAGGGATGATAACAGAGACAGTTTCATAAGATAAACGGGGCATTAATGAGCTAGTAAACATTGAAGCAGTTATTTATTTCAGACATAATTACCCAGTATAAGAAAAATGCCTGAAAAATCCCATGGACAGAGGAGCCTGGCGGGCTACAGTTCAAAGGGTCACAAACAGTCAGACACGACTGACTGACTAAACACTACATAAGCAAAACATTTGTTTTTCCGAAATGAAGTAGACCACCAGGCTCTCAGGAATTCCGTATGCAAAGTCCCATCACTTTAAGCCACAAAGACCTCATATAAAAAAAGAAGAAAAAAAAAAGAAAGGGACTTTCCTAGCAGCCCAGTGGTTAAGACCCTGTGCTTCCACTGCGGGGGGTTGGGGGGGTTACAGTTTCAGTTCCTAGTTGAGAAGCTAAAATCCCACATGCCACATGGAATGGAAAAGAAAAAAAACCTCATATGCATGAAGAGATTTATACTGGCTGAGCCGTGCAAGGGAATATCTTTCGAATTAAGAGACTAATGCTTGGATTTAGGTTTGTTTTCTTCTGTGAAGTCATTACGTCCTTTTTTATTGAAAGCATGACTTTGCATAAACCTTGGGAGGTTTCCTAGCTCTTGGAGAAATCCCAAGGTGAATTTCAGGTACACAGAGCTGCACTGATGCTGGGAGAGAGCTCTGGAAAATACGGGGAGCTGCACAGGGGCAGGGTGACAGATAAACACACCTGTATGTAACGCAGATAAGCAACAAAGACCTACTGTATAGCCCAGGAACTCTACTCAATATGGTGTCATAGCCTATAAGGGAAAAGAATCTGAAAAAGAATACATATAGATACATAATACATAGATAGACACACACACACACACACACACACACGTGTATAACTGAATGACTGCTATACACCTGAAACTAACATGACATTGTAAATCAACTATACTCTAATTAAAAAAAAAAAAACAGATCAGAAATGAGGAAAACCTTTCCACATCTACTCTTTACCCACAGGTCATGTAGGAGGGAGACACTGTTTCTTGTTGATGATCACCAGACACAAAAAATGACTACAAGCTATTCTTGTCTCCTTTGCCCAGAGTCATTCAGCTTCATGGGTGACTTTGGTTTTCCATATCTTGCTCACTCTCTTTTCTTTTTCCTCCCCTCAACACAGGAACATAAAATGCTACAGAATACGTAATTCTGTAAGTAAAATAAACTTTATTTTGCAACAGAGTTACTTCATTCTGAGTCGTGAAACACAGACTGGACAGGTGAAAGCATAGACTCTTGGAGAAAGAGATCAGAGAGGGGTCGGGTGGGTCTGCAGGAACCCGGGCAAGGCTGCAGGGTTTAGCATCTGTGGCATCAGATAAATTGACTCAGAGGAAACGCTCTGCTCCAGAGCTCTGTGACTTTTATCCTCTGAGCCCCAGAAGCATAAAGATGCAAACTATGCTGAAAACACAAACCAGGTACTTACTGATTCCTTGAAAGAGCTCTTCGATATTAATCGCGTTCTTTGCACTTGTCTCAACCACGACAGCACCGATGGACTCTGCATACTCCCTGGCATCCTTCAAGGGCACCTCCCTAGAAAAGAGGACAGACCAGCAGAGGTGAGTGCCCATCTGTACAGAATAAATAACCTGGCAGAGCAAACAAACAACTCACATGCAAACAGCTCCCTCGTGGGCCTGCAGAATAAAACTCAGTCGCCCAGTAAGTATTAGAAACATGGGTGAAGCTTTTTCAAGCTTGAAACCCAGTCTCTGGCATCCATTGAGACAGGACATGCATGTATAAGCTACTGTCCCTGGTCCTACCAAAGGAGAGAATTCCATAACAGTAGGAAAGGCATTACAAGTAAGGCCAGCTTTCAGAGTTAGGATTGGTTCCAAATTTTTTTCCTATAATAATGACTCAATGTTTTTTAAAAACTGCACATGTGCACACACTTGCATATGTGCTTTTCTAACACTTTCTGTATATTGCCTTTTACAAATCAGAGAAAATACATGACGTGATCTGGAAGACTGGCAGTGAACACATTTACAGTTCCAACGGCGTATTTGAACTTTCTCCTTTAAAAGGCTGTTACTGCAAAGGTTTAGGACATGAACTCAATCCAGATGAATAATCTAAAAAGACATTTATTGATGTACTTTCTCAGGTGAAGATATTGGAACAGATTGAAAGATTAAAAAAGACACAGTTCCTATTCTCCAGAAGTTTATTCACTGATTCAACCAATATTTAGGGAGAACGGTTGGATGCCAGCCCTTTCTTGTAGGCAGCCCCTTGCCTTATGGAACCTACACCTGAGAGCAAAGAAACACAGCTACGGACACACTAAGCCACACGATTACAATGTCTGCAACACGGAGATAACAAAGGAAGTGCTCAGGAGCAGAGGGGGGGAGAGCCGAGTGTCTGATCCACAGAACCTGGGCAGGTGCCACAGAGGAGGCCACTGAAGTGTGGCCACCAGGGGCAGCGAGAACACGGACCAGAGCTTGAGAATGGTCCCCCAGGTGGGGTGCGCCCTCACCCCCACGTGGTGCGGGACCCACTGCTACGTGGACACCTGAGCCATGTCAGCTGGACTCTACACTTGCCTCATCATTCTTACCAAGGACACGCCGGGCAAAACGACCCTTTTGAATCTACTCTCTTCCTCGTTTCTAACAGACAAAACCCCAGGCCTCTCAGTTATTTAAAAAAACCCAAACTCTTCCGTCTTTTGGTGGTGATGAATTTTACAGATGAAATATCCCAGAAGAGGGCTTTTTTAGGTTCAGTTTGGCAAGTCACTCTACTTTTTTTTCTTTTTCTTCCTGGCCGTCTTTATCAAACCAAAGCTCAAAGGATGGGGCTCCTCCCTGCCCTAAGGTGGAGCAGAGGAGACTGTGTGTGCCCACAGATGTGGGGGGGCCCCCCTCTGGCCACAAGGGAGCTGCGGAGAACCCTCCCCTCAAGGGAGGGAAGGTCAGTTCAGGCTTCAGTGTGTCCTTCTCGGGGGACCAAGAGGAATAGAATACTGTCTACCAGGATTACGGTGAGAACAAAGTCACTCATGACAAAATCCAAACCACCCACCCTGAGGGTAACAGGAAGACTTCGAGAAGGGCAGATGCTCTCACAGCTGACAACGCTGGGCCCTGGAAGGTGGAGAGAGGACAAGCGTGTCCTCCAATATCCCCCAGGTTTAGAAACAGGTCTCGTTAAACAGATGACCTGCCAAGGTGACGTGGTGACTCGGGGCGGAGGCAGGGCCAGCCCAGCAGGTTCTGCTCACGCTGCTCCCATCCAACCACCCAATAGGAACCCACATTCCTGAGGCTGTTCCTTCAGTCTTTACAAAAAAATGTCCCCAGAGTGTGGCACGGTGCAGGCAGGGCTGGGGGCAGGGGCCAAGTGTAGACTGTCCTGAAGAACAGGTTCCCGCTCTAGGAGCCTGGGGGGCCAGGGGCGTCCCTCTCCCTCATCAGTGAACTGAGATTAGCATCAGAAATGAGCTGGACTGCAGGACACCCAATGGGTGTCGGAGAACTGTTGTTGGAACAAACAGTACAGCTACAATCTGAAAGCAGACCCTGGGAAGGTGAGCGTGTGCTGCCTCGGGCCTCCAGCAGACGTGTGACCAACGGGTGGCCTTGGGAAGCCCTTCAGCTGAGTCAGGAGAGGTCACGCACAGCCCAGGGAGGGGGCTGGAGGGCACCTCGGAGACAGGCCTTCTGTGATCACCCTCACAAAAGACCACGGCATCCGTAACTTTCCCTCAGTTCTTTCAACAAACATTTACCAAGTGTCTGCCGTAGGCTGGGTGCTTTGTTATGCTTTCAATAGGTAAATTGAAACAAGTCCACCCAAGCCAAGGCATAAGGACACAGCAGGTCGATTTTGATGAGAAAGAGTACTTTTAGACTTTCAAGATGAAGTTACATCTGGGAAGGCAGGACTTCCAGAAATTCTGTGCCTCAGCTAGGTTCCTGTGGGTGCCTCTGATTGGTCCTCCAGCTCTTGCAGTCATCACCCCCAGGCCCATCGAGGGGGTCAACACACAAATCCACCAAATGTTTCTGTGAACAGAATTCATCCATGTCTTCTAACCTGTAAAACCCACTGCCTTGGCTTCCTGCCTTAGACCTCCCTGTTCATGCCCAGGCGACAGCCATTCTGGGTGCTTCCAGAGCTCACGTCTGTCTCTGGGCCTCTGCTCTCCTCCACCCTTCCGCATCTCCCTGACGACCGTTCACACGAGGCCTCCTAGACAGTGCAGCGCAGCATCCCCTCCTTGAGAGCCCAGAGCCCTGGTGAGACTTGTCACCTGGACGTACTGTGGATTTTTTGGATCAGGACCACAGTTTGTTTTGGGGAGGCTTCCCTTGTGGCTCAGATGATAAGAAATCACCCTGCAATGCAGGAGACCCAGGTTCAATCTAGGGTCAGGAAGATCCCCTGGAGAAGGGAATGGCAACACACTCCAGTATTCTTGCCTGGAGAATCCCATGGCCACAGGAGCCTGGAGGGCTACAGTCCATGGCATCACAAAGAATCAGACATGACTAAGTGCCTGAGGACACACACAGGAATCCTAACAGAGCCGGGCGCCTACGAGGCAATCAGTCAGCACCTGCTGAATGTCAGGGTGACCGTCACCGCAAGTGGCCTTCAGCAGAGAGAAGAACTCAGGTAAAGGAGGTCCAAGCAGCCTTCAGGGGAAGTATGGGGAGTGTGGACAGGGAAGAAGCGAAGATTCACCCAGCCAGGAGGGAGACTTAGGGCTGAAAAACACACGACAGGGGGCATCTCCCCCAGACCCAAGCTCCAACAGTCCTCAGAGGTCACACTGCAGGGAGGTCCACGCACCAGCCATCCAGGCAGAGGCCACCAGTTCTGGGAGGCTCCCCACGGGGGAGGAGGGCGGGAACCCACATTCCTGTGGCTCCAGACTTATCCACAGGCCGGGCTGCCCAACGAGGGTCCTTGTTTTGTTGTTGGCGGGTGTAACCCGGCAACGCAGCAGCTGACTCATTCCAGTCTTGGGCTATTTAATTCCCCGCGAGCCTCCTCGATGGATGGCGGGGGAGGGAGGGCAGGGACCCCAAGAAGGCACTCCGGGGGCCCTGCCCGTGAGGAGGGGAGTCCAGTCAGCAGGCCGGGGCAGACCAGCACCCAGCCCTCGGGTGCCATTCCTGACAGCAGGGAGCGGTGACCTCCGTGGGCCTCCCATGCCGAAGTGCAAGGCTCTGGCCTTGAACTCTTGCTCACAATGTGTCACGGGACAGCACTCACGCCAGAAAGGCAGCCCAGCCTGCTGCTTACAGGAGTGAGATTTTCTCCTTCAGTGACCAGCCTCTTCACGTCTCCCTTGCTCAGGTCTCAGCCCCCCTTTGCTGCCAGATGGCATGAACACTTTTCCATTTTAAATATAAGTTGATATCATAAAGTGCTCAAAACAGTGCCTGGCACATAAATAAGATAGACTAAAGTTTCCAGAATAAATCTTTACAAAGATGGTACCACTTTCTTAGCAAAGGTCCCAAAGACTGAGGAAATGAATCAAGTGGAGGAAACAGGCAAACAGAAGGCTCAAAGTACGTCCGAGCCCGAGGAGGTTTATCTGACTCATGACCCTTGTTTAATCGCCCTGAAAGGCTCCCAGGCAACGTGTCACTACTCCACAGAAGGACAGGGAACACAGGCTACAGCATTAAATACATTTCTTGGTGTTATTCAGTCACTCAGTCGTGTCTTAACTCTTTTCAAACCCGCGGACTGCAGCATGCCAGGCCTCGCTGTCCATCATTAACTCCTGGAGCCTGCTCAAACTCATGTCCATTGAATCGGTG
The DNA here is from genome assembly GCF_963930625.1 of Muntiacus reevesi. Classification (NCBI taxonomy): domain Eukaryota; kingdom Metazoa; phylum Chordata; class Mammalia; order Artiodactyla; family Cervidae; genus Muntiacus; species Muntiacus reevesi. Next base: position 39,938,733 of record NC_089252.1, on the reverse strand, counting down.
AAGCCATCCAACTATCTCACCCTCTGTTGACCCTTCTCCTGCTGCCCTCAATCTTTCCCAGCATCAGGGTCTTTTCCAAGGTCCAGGTCCTTCGAATCAGGTGCCCAAAATATTGGATATACTAACTTTCATAAATCACTCCAAGAGTAAAATTACATTATAAAGTTCTTTCTCCATGAGAAAAATTTGACATTAATTCAGAGTAACTTTTATTCAGAGATGGAACATAACTTTTTATAAGCCACAGATACTTCTTGTTCTATGAAATTCTTGTGCTTGTTCTCTGCACATTTTGGTTTGGATTGTTTGGATTTTTCTTATTTATTTGTAAGTGCTCTTTCCATATTAAGGAACCTAGCCTTTTGTAATATATTTTCTGCATTCCTTTCAGCTTACCATTTGTATTTAGATGTTGTCTGTGGCATTTTTGCCATACAGGAGTTTTTATATAATCAGACTTACTGATCATTTTCTTGTATGTCTTCTGAGTTTTGTATCATTATTAAATAGTTCATTCCAAGGCTATTTTTAAAAATTCAACTGCTTTCTCTAACTTTTATGGTTTTTTACTTTGCACCTAAATCCTTGATCCATTTTGAATTTATTTTCTCTCATTTTTTCCTAATTATCCCCAAACCATGTACTGAACTAGCCCCTTTTTTGCACTTAAGTATCACCTTTATTGTATACTAAATATCCCTACATATTTCACCCTATGTCTTAGATTCTGTAGTCTGCTCATTGATTTTCTGTCCATTTCTGTGACATGCTATATTGTTTTATTACTGAATCATTAAAATATATTTTAATATATGCTGAGATTAGTCCTTCCAATACTAACTATTTTTGCTTATTTATCTTTCTAGGTGAATTTTAGGATAATTTTGTAAAATCCTTTCTAAAATGTTACTTCAAATTATTTGAGTTAATTTACCTGGAATCTCAGTGAATTCATGATTTAATTTAGAACAAACTGACATTTCTATAATACTACTCAGTTTTACTATCCAAGGAAAAAGCACCTTTTTTATCCTACCTAGAACTGTAACATTTATCTATATAGGTCTAGCTCAATTCTTGCTAAGTTCATTCCTAGGAATTAACAATATTTCAAATTTTTAAAATGACACACACAGCAAAAAAGTCTATTACTCAGATATACATTGCTATTTAAAGAGGGTTTTCACTTCAACTTGATTTCCTAATTGATTATATTTATTATATATAGGTAAAGGATAGTTCTTCAGTTGATAATCTTAGTTTTCCTAATCCTGCTTGCAATGAAAGAAATGTACATGAAAATGAGGATCACATTATTCACACATCAGACTGGTCAAGATGAAATGACTACTATCTGTAGTGTTAGCATGTGAGAGAGAGGAAGGCTCAAAGTCCGCAGGCAGGGTCACCATGTGATTCCAAAGAGTTCGTGGGTAACTGCAGAACAACACAACCACATCTTCTAAGATGTTCCCAGGTGTCTTAGAGAAAGTGCACAAAAGTCTCCATTCTCCCAGAAGAGTAAACACATATGTTAAAAAACAAAACACTTTGATGCTAAAAACAAAGAAGTGAAATGACAAAACATCCAAGGTTCCTGCTCTTCTCCTGTCTCATGACAATAGTCACAAAGCTTCTCTAGATGTCTTCAGAGGATGCCACCGGGCACTTTGAAGGGCATCAGTGTCAGGTATGTTCTACAGACCTCCGATTCCATGATAATTCGGGGCTTATTAGAAATGAAGACCCCTGTGTCCAGACCTACTGAACCAGAATGTTTAGTGGGCTCATCTCAGAAATGGGCATTGTAGCAACTTCTGAATATCTTCTTACACTATTGATAGCTTGAGAACAACTCTCATAGAAGGTAGAAGGTAAGATACTGAGTTTGATATTTTTGCAGTCTATGCAATTCATAATCTGACCCTATGAAGTCCAGAGTTTGGATATCTATATTAAGATGATGACTATATACACAGGACATAATAAAGTATACATTTATCAGACACCATTTTATAAGTGATGAAAGAATAATGGACTCCTGAGCTATTCCCAAAGAGCTAGTGGTTCTGGTATGTTCTAGTGTGGACATTATATTTCTAAAATACCATACCAGCATTGAGCAAGCATTTGATATTCTGCCAACCACTTGGGATAAGACAGCTACCATTTCACTGAAAAATGTCTGCCCTGTAAGTTTACTCTCTCCTCCAATCATAGCCCCCTTCCAAGGTCAAGTTTATACCACCGACTCAGCTGGCCATGAGGACACAACACGGCACCATGAGTGGGAGAGGCTGTTGACTGTCTGCTGGCATTACTTTTTGTCAAAACCTCTCATGTGTTTAAGGCATTCTAGCCAAAAGCAATGGAAATCGCAACATCCCATCAAGACCCAGCAGAGGCAGGTTGCAGGCTGTTTGCAAAGGCTGTCTGTCACCTGAAGTGGTCTCCGTCTCCCCAGCTCCCTCGAGCAGCCACTGAAATGAATAATCAAGGCTTACTGTGCTCCCGCCAGCTCGTACTTTATCTAAATATCCAAGATATTTGTGTAACACCCAGAGAGGCAACCATTTAAGCAATAAGTGAAGCCACAAAATCTTTGCTCAACATGCCAGTACTTTTAGATTCTCAGATTGGCTTATTTGTAAGGTGGAACTAAAACTTAAATGAACTTTAAAAAAAAAGAATTACTATCTTTGCAATAAATATCTGATTGGACAATAACTCTTTATAATGATTCTAAGCACTTAACAGTTAAAGCACTTGGCATGTGTACCCTGGGAAGGATTTCTGCTCCCAGGGGGCCAAGCCTGCTCGTTAATATGTGTCTGTAAATGCTATCCACTGGGTCACATTCCTGGTGTCAAGTTCAAACAAGCCAGTGTCGGGTTCCTGCCACAGATTTAAACGAACTGTTTTCTCATGAAAATGTCACAATTTGAATTGAATGAAGACTGAGCAGAAAACACAGGGTCTCAAGGGGGGGCCTGGCCATTTCCTCCACCTCCTCACACGCCTTCTCCAGACAGAAACAGGCTAGTCCCAAGAGGCCAGAGAAACCACCGGAAAAAGTCGTTAGCTTGAAATTCTCTATCAAATCGGTTACCGTTTATTTTCTCTCGGTAATTCAGAAATCACTGTCTCTCCTGGATACTATTCTTACTTCTTAAGAGATGAATAAAGCATGAACATCAGCTCTGGGACAGATGCTACTGTTGTTCAGTCGCGAAGTCATGTCCAGCCCTTCGTGACCCCATGGACTGCAGCACGCCAGGCTTCCCTGTCCTTCACTATCTCCCAGAGTTTGCTCAAACTCATGTCCATTAAGTCAATGATGCCATCCAACCGTCTCATCCTCTGTCTCCCCCTTCTCCTCCTGCCCTCAATCTTCCAGCATCAGGGTCTTTTTCAATGAGTTCACTCTTCCCATCAGGTGGCCAGAATACTGGAGCTTCAGCTTCAGCATCAGTCCTTCTATGAATATTGAGGGTGAATTTCCTTTAGGATGAACTGGTTTGATCTCCTTGCTATCCAAGGGACTCTGAAGTCTTCTCCAGCATCACAGTTCAAATGCATCAATTCTTCGGTGCTCAGCCTTCTTCATGGAACAACTCTCACATCCATACACGTCTGCTGAAAAAACCACAGCTTTGACTAGACGGACCTTAGTCGGCAAAGTGATGTCTGGGACGGATACCTGGGTTTGAAGCTGGACCCCACACCTTCTCAGCCACAGGACCCGGGTAAGCTCCTCAATCTGTGTCTCTGTTTCCTTGTTGGTAAGTTGGGAGAATGATGGTAACTCTCACAGGCAGGGCTGTGAAGATTAAGATAAACTACTCATAACAGTCTCTGGCACAGAGTAAGCATTCAGTTCAGGTTAACTGTGATGACTCAGTCCACGATCTAAGTGAACAGTACTTAAGTAAATATTGTGCCATTTGAAAGTAACCACTGACATGGCTATAAATCTTCACAGAAGTTACATTTTGAACTCTGAAAGGTCTGGGTAATATGTAAAGTGAAAGACGAAAGACTAGTATATTCTAAGAAAATCTCCAGGAACAAAAGCTTGTCCCTCTGCTTAAATGTGTGTTAGTTGCTGACTTTTAAAAAATCTCTCCCCCAACCCCTTAAGAAGGTTAGAAAGAGTCCTGTGGTTTTGGATTAGAGTCAGAGGCATCAGTATAAACTTACGTTTATCTTAATACAGATACAAATGAATGATTATAGAAACAATTATAGATACACGTGAGTGTATACTCCAGTTAGCATCCATACACATATTTCTTAGGTCTGTTTACCTAGACTTAACGACATTCCAGTAGCAATGAGCACACGCATCCCAGATCTTGGTTTCTAAATACCCTTTTCCAGTAGAAGTGACAAGAGCTGCTTAGAGAAATGGCTGAGTCTAGAGCTGTAGCCTAAAACACACAAGATGAGTCTGGAACATCTCCTTGTGCCAAAAAGTAAGGAAACGCTCAAGAACCAAAATGATAGGAGTTTGTTAAAGGAACACAGGAGCAACCGAAAGTGCTCCCAGTGGCCAAAGTTGGAGCAATTTGAGCAACAAATTAAGTAACACAATATTGCACTATAACTTAAACTTGTAAATATCTGTGAGTTCACACTGATACAGATAAATAACTAAATATAAAAATCAGGGAGGGGAGATGAATTTCACCTGCAGAAGAATTACAAATAATTTACATCGGGACTCCTCCCTCAAGGAGGTGGGGCACAGTCCCCAACCTCAAGTGTGGGCTGTGCCCAGGGACCACCTTCCAAAGAGCAGGGGAGGGTAACTTTACAGTCACCACCTCAGCCAGGAGGTCAAGGTCCACCTCACCAGGGATGTTATCATGTTGATAACACGAACCCTTGCTTAACTTGTAATAAAGTCACGAAAAGAGCACTTCCCTTCTGTGGTCTTCTTCCCCTAAACATACGCCCGCCCCTAGTCCAATCACGAGAAACACAGCAGACAGACCCCAAAGAAGAGACAGTCTCCAAACTACCTGACCAGTACTAAAAACTGTCAAGGTCATCAAAAACAAAGGAAGTCTGAGAACCTGTCCCAGCCCAAAGATCCTAAAGAGACCTGGCAACCGAAGGTGATGGGATCCCAGAATAAAAAAGGGATATGAGGGGAAAGTAGTGAAATCTCAGTAATGTATGGACTGTAGATAATAATAAAGTATCAATACAATCAATAAAGTTAATAAGAGTATCAATAACGAAATATCAATAACTAAGGAATACAGGTGTGAAAAGAAGAGAAGTGAAAAGCAAAGGAGAAAAGGAAAGATATACCCATTTGAATGAAGAGTTCCAAAGAACAGCAAGGAGAGATAAGAAAGCCTTCCTCAGTCATCAGTGCAAAGAAATAGAGGAAAACAATAAAATGGGAAAGACTAGAGATCTCGTCAAGAAAATTAGAGATACCAAGGGAACATTTCATGCAAAGATGGGCTCAATAAAGGACAGAAATGGTATGGATCTAAGAGAAGAAGAAGATATCAAGAAGAGGTGGCAAGAGTACAAGGAAGAACTGTACAAAAAAGATCTTCACAACACAGATAATCACAATGGTGTGATCACTCACCTAGAACCAGACATCCTGGAATATGAAGTCAAGTGGGCCTTAGGAAGCATCACTATGAACAAAGCTAGTGGAGGTGATGGAATTCCAGCTGAGGTATTTCAAATCCTAAAAGATGATGCTGTGCAAGTGCTGCACTCAATATGCCAGAAAATTTGGAAAACTCAGTAGTGACCAGAAACAGGACTGGAAAAGGTCAGTTTTCATTCCAATCTCAAAGAAAGGCAATCCCAAAGAATGCTCAAACTACTGCACAATTGCACTCATCTCACACACTAGTTAAAGTAATGCTCAAAATTTCCCAAGCCATGCTTCAGCAATATGTGAACCATGAACTTCCAGATGTTCAAGCTGGATTTAGAAAAGGCAGAGGAACCAGAGATCAAATTGCTAATATCTGCTGGATCATCGAAAAAGCAAGAGAGTTCCAGAAAAATATCTATTTCTGCTTTATTGACTATGCCAAAGCCTTCAACTGTGTGGATCACAACAAATTGTGGAAAATTCTTCAAGAGATGGGAATACCAGACCACCTGACCTGCCTCTTGAGAAACCTGTATGCAGGTCAGGAAGCAACAGTTAGAACTGGACATGGAACAACAGACTGGTTCCAAATTAGGAAAGGAGTACATCAAGGCTGTATATTGTCACTCTGCTTATTTAACTGACATGCAGAGTACATCATGAGAAATGATGGGCTGGAAGAAGCACAAACTGGAAGCAAGATTGCTGGGAGAAATATCAGTAACCTCAGATATGCAGATGACACCACCCTTATGGCAGAAAGTGAAGTACTAAAGAGCCTCTTGATGAAAGTGAAAGGGGAAAGTGAAAAAGTTGGCTTAAAGCTCAACATTCAGAAAACAAAGATCACGGCATCCAGTCCCATCACTTCATGGCAAATAGAGAAACAGTGGAAACAGTAAGAAAATAAACAGACTTTATTTTTCTGGGCTCCAAAATCGCTGCAGATGGTGACTGCAGCCATGAAATTAAAAGACGCTTGCTCCTTGAAAGGAAAGTTACGACCAACCTAGACAGCATATTAAAAAGTAGAGACATTACTTTGCCAACAAAGGTTCATCTAGTCAAGCCTATGGTTTTTCTGGTAGTCATGTATGGATGTGAGAGTTGGACTATAAAGAAAGTTGAGTGCTGAAGAATTGATGCTTTTGAACTGTGGTATTGGAGAAGACTCTTGAGAGTCCCCCAGAGTGCAAGGAGATCCAACCAGTCTATCCTAAAGGAGATCAGTCCTGAGTGTTGATTGGAAGGACTAATGCTGAAGCTTAAACTCCAATACTTTGGCCATCTGATGAGAAGAGCTGACTCATGTGAAAAGACCCTGATGCTAGGAAAGAATGAGGGTAGGAGGAGAAGGGGATGACAGAGGATGAGATGGTTGGATGGCATCACCAACTCAATGAACATGAGTTTGGGGAGACTCCGGGAGTTGGTGATGGACAGGGAGGCCTGGCGTGCTGTGGTCCATGGGGTCACAGAGTCAGACATGACTGAGTGACTGAACTGAACTGATAGGTTGCTCAGTTGTGACAAATGTAGCACAGTAATCATTGTAAGATGTTAAAAGTAGGGGAATGGGGCTTCCCTGGTGGCACAGAAGATAAGAATCCACCTGCCAATGCAGGGGACACTGGTTTGAGCCCTGGTCTGAGAAGATCCCACACGCTGTGCGGCAACTAAGCCTGTGTGCCACAACTACTGAGCCTGCGATCTGCACCCAGAGAAGCCACTGCATTGAGAAGCCCTTGCACCGCACCCAGAGAGTAACCCCTGCTCTCTACAGCTAGAGAAAGTCCTCATGCAGCAAGGAAGATCCAGTGCAGTCATAAATAAACAAATATTTTTTACATAGGGAAAACTAGATGTGGAGTATATGAGAACTGTATACTAACTTTGCAACATTTCTGTAATAATAAGACTATTCTAAAATAGTTTATTTAGGCTTCCCTGGTGACTGGGCTTCTCTGGTGACTCAGATGGTAAAGAACCTGCCTGCAATGGGCAGACCAGGGTTTGATCCTTAGATCAGGAAGATCCCCTGAAGAAGTTAATGGCAACCCACTCCAGTATTCTTGCCTGAAGAAGTCCATGGACAGGGGAGCCTGTGGGATACAGTCCAGGAGGTGGCAAAGAGTCAGACACCACTGAACACACACGCTACTAAGTTTAAGATTAGCTATAAAAATAAGCACTCCCCAATATACACATGTAGATTTGGACCCCAACTCTCTCCTAATCTCCAGCAGACCACACAAATCTACAGTCACACCACACACTCTCATGAAACCTCCTTTGGCCAACAAGTATCGGTTACAGAGATTCCAGATCATATCAGAAGTCCAAGACCATTTATCAAGACTCACGATAAGGCTGTGATAATTAAATCAGAGGAGTATAGGTGTGACGATGACTAAGCAGGCTGGTAAAACAGAACCGAGAGCCCTAGAAACACACCTGTGCACCAGGGCACACGACCTAGGACTGAGATGGAGAGACTGCAGAGGGGAGAGAACGAACTTTACAACCAGCAGTCCTGAGACACCTGGATGTCTACATAGGAGAACCTAAGCAGCATGTACAAAATCAAGGCCAAGTGACTTAAGGACAGACGGGAAAACAAAACTGCAAAGCTTTTCAAAGATAATCAACACAGGGACTATCTTCTTGATCTTAGGGGTGTGGAAAGATTTCTTAAATGACTCATCCTCCCTCCACCCTCCATGCCAAAAAAAGTATAAAGGAAAAAAAATTGATTAATTCTCTTAGGTAGGAATTACAGACTTCCGATGATGTAAAAACATAAAGACAGTGAAAATACAAGACATAAACTTGAAGAAGATATTTCAGCATATACTATCAAAGATAGATAACAGATAGATAGACAAATGTTGTTAACACTCGTGTCCAAGTCTTTGCGACCCCATGGACTGTAGACCCCCCGGCTCCTCTGTCCATGAGATTCTCCAGACAAGAAAACTGAAGTGGGTTGCCATTCCCTTCTCCAGGGGATCTTCCCAACCCAGGAATGGAACATCTGTCTTCTGATTGGTCGGTGGATTCTTTACCCCTGAGCCACCACATGCTATGAATAAGTAAGATTAAGGCAAACATCCCAACAGAAAAGAATGGCAAAGACTTGAACAGGCTCTTCACACAAGGAGAAATCTCAATGGCCAATAAACAAAAACGTGCCACCTGGCTGGTAACTGGGGAAAAGCAAACTGAAATTCTTGTCAGCTCTCTCTCCTCGCCCTGGCGTCTTGCAGCACTAAGGGCAGAAAGCACCAGGTGTCTCCTGCACAGCCTGTGTCCCCTTTGGAGAACCCTGGTTCACCTCGGTAAAACTGAGCTCATGACTCAGCAATTAGGCCCTCACACACTCGAGCCTAGAGGAATGCTTACACTTGCCACTAAGAGACGTGCAAGAATATTCAAGAAGCACTGTTCACAGTAACAACAAGCCAGAAATCACGCAAATACCCACCACTGCAGGATGGGGACTCAGTTCAAACAGAACCATGTACTGGAAACAGGCAAAGTACAGTTAACTTTTGTCAGGAATCTCCCAGGGTTAGAGACAAGACATCATCTAAGACACACAGGTTATTTCATTTGTGCAAAGTTCAAAAGCAGGCAAGCCTAAGCCTATTGTTTAGAAAGGCAAACATGGGCGGCAAAGTACAAAGGAAAAAATGATGGCTATCGCAGAAGTCAGCAGCAGAGACTTCTGCAGGGAGAGAAGGGGATGTGATTGGAGAACTCGTAGGTTCAGAACTGTTCATTTTGTTCTTTAAAATTCATATGATCCTTTAAGATACACGCAAATGTTTTATAGGCTCTTCATTAAGTTGTTGCTGTTGTTCAGCCTCTAAGTCCTGTTAGATTCTGCAACCCCACGGACTGCAGCACGCCAGGCTTTCACGTCCTTCACTATCTCCCAGAGTTTGTTCAAACTCATGTCCATCAAGTTGGTGATGCCATCCAACCATCTCCTCCTCTGCCGCCCCCTTCTCCCGTCTCTTCATTGAGTACTTTATAACTGAAATGGAAAGCAATCCCAGACCATTGCCTGAGAAGGACAATCATCAGCTCCTTCCTCCTGCTTGGATGAGGGATGCAGGCTTGGCCCCCACACAGCACAGAAAATCATGCATCTCAGGGCTCAGAGCACACGCTGTAACAGGGCAGACTCTACGCCTTCTTATCTCAAGTAAGGAAAATGCTGGGTCCGTTGATTTCATTCACTCATTTACTTGTTTGTATTGCAACTTGAGGCTTGTGGAACCTTAGTTCCTCGACCAGGGATTGAACCCAGGGCGGTGAAAATTCAGAGCCTTAACTAATGGACTGCCAGGGAATTCCCTGGATGGGTTTTAAAACTTGCAGCATATTTCCACACCTTGTACAGTAGCGGTTTTTGACTACCGTACTGGCTTTTGTACTGGTTCACTGGCTTTTGTGCTTTTCGGTATTTGGAATAAATTGGATTTTTATCACCCAACATCTAAAGTCCTATCATTTGGTCTGTATAATTTTAAAGAAACACTTAGACCATTTTTGGCCCACTGTGAAGATTGGAATGAGCTTTAAAGTCACATGTAAGAAGTGAAAGCAATTTGTGTATTCTTAGTCAAAAATATGTATTTCCAAATATATTTCTTATCTGCTAAAGCCCTTGACTTTCTCCCCAAACTTGAAATCACTGGTGCCTGGTGACTTCTGATGGGGCTGGTGTGTGTTTCGGGCAGCTGCATGGGGGGCCGAGTCTGCACCATCCAGCCCTCAGCCCAGGCCCTCGGTCTGGCTGTTACCCAGGAAACAGCAGGAACCATAGTTGCCCCCATGCCTGCCCTGAGGCTGGCAGGTAAGCTCCCCAGCTTTAGTTACTGGTGACTCCATGAAGCTCTGTGTTGAGAAGCTGAGGCCACAGAGGCTCAGGAGAAGACAGAGTCGTGATTGATAGACAATGGAGCCCCGGGTATGAGAGACCCAAGCAGGAGGCAGGACCCCACACGCATCAACCCAAACGCTCCACATACTTGTAAGCTGTTTACAGACTGTCCACGTACCACCCACCATCTTCTCCCCATTCCCAAGCGCAGACCTGTCAAAGGCCCCCATGACACCTGTCAAAGGCCCTCGCTCGTGCATGCCTCTGTCCACTGTCTTCCCTTCCCAGAATCGCCTCCTACCCGGCTCTTCCTGAACAGCCCAGTGTGCGACACGTGGTATCCATGAGCCTTCCCCATCACCTCCGTGACTGTGGGCTCACCTGTTCCCGAATCCCTTTGTCCTTCCTGCACCGGAACGTGGAACTTTATTAACATAGTTCTTATTGTTCACTAGGCACTTTCCCTCTCTCCCACCGTGTGGCCCTCTTGGCTCCCCAAACAAAGGAAAGAGCTCTAAGGAGACACTTTCTTCTCTTTCCATGTACTTCCCACAGGGCCTCCAGTGGGCTGAGTCGAGTCAGGGAGTTAATCCCAATTCAATTCCAGGGCACTTTCAAACTATGCCAGGCATAGCTCAGCACAAGGATTAAAAGGCTTACACAACCAACCAAAATCTGTTAGTGAGCCTGGTTCCTCCTACACACACACACACACACACACACACACACACACACCCCAAATCTATATACGCTCCTTTTCCAATCCCCAGTGAAAACCAAACTGTAGTCTCTGGCAATTACAGAAGAAGCCAAGTAATTTAGATTAAAGTAAAAGAAGGTCAAGCTTTAAATAAGGTCTCGAGTGTATACTTGGCTAATGCCCCAGAAAAGTCGTACCAGCAGGCGGAATCCGGAGCAGCTGGACTGGCTGACCAAGAACTCGACTCTGCTGCCATGGACAGGAATCAACAGCAGGTGCCCGCTAGATTCACAGGCCTATCACTTACCAGACTATTTCTGTCTAGAGGGAGAAAGTTTATCCTTCGGGCAAGGACCAGCCCACCAGGCTTCCCCCTCCAGGCTTTCCTAAATGGGAGTTTTTATATAATTCCTCAGTTGTTTTGTACAGCATGTGTGTGCATGAAGGGGGGCGGGGAGTGGTTAAATTCATTCTTTGGCTCAGTGTGTTTACAAAGCTTTAATTCATCGTATACAATATATATAATATGCAGGTATGTGCACATATACATATGCACACACACACCACTGCCTAAGATTTACTTAATTTTTTTTTAATCTAAATCCAGTTTTTGGTGAATTGAAACTTCTACTGGAGTAGTTGTGGATTCACCCGTAGTTACAAGAAATAATACCGAGAGTCCTTGTACACGTTGCTCTGTTTTCCCAAACGGCACCATTTTGCAAAACTGTAAGATCACCCAGAATCCTGACACCCACACTCCATCTCGTTCAGATTCCCCTGGTTTTACTGGTGCTCCTCTGTATGAATTAAGCTCTACACAGTTTTATCACCCGTGTGGGTTTGCGTGTCCCCCCCCGCCCACAGAGAGGAGACAGTTCCAGCATCACAAGGATGTCCATGAGGCCCTTCCTCCTCCCGCCCCCCACAGTCATCCCAACCATAGCTGCTAATCCCCCTCTGTTTCAAAAATGGCTTCACTCCCCAAACATTATACAAGTAGAATCGTACACCATGAAACCCTTGGTACTGGCTTTACTCACTCGGCTGTATTTCCCTGCAGGTTCGTCCAGGTGGCTTGCATCTGTTCTGTTTCTTTACATTGCTGAGAAGTATTGCACAGTGTGACTCGCCTGCTGTGTCCACTGAAGGACAGGCAGACTGATTCTGCCACTAACAGGGCTTCTATGAACACTCACGTGCTGGTTTTCTGTGAACCCACATTTTCATTTCTCTGGGATAAATGCCCCAAGAGTGCGATTGCTAAACACACAATCATTTCATGCTTGGTTTTAAAAGAAATTGCCCAACTGTCTTTCAGAGTTTTATATTCATGTAAATCACGTCCCAATCACATCCTCTTCCTTGGCCACAAATGCTGTGTTATGAAGTGGGGCAATCCTTCCACGGCAATTTAGAAATAGATAGAGCATCAGGCCAGGATCTTTCTAGAGACCAAAAATGGAACAAACCAAATACCAGAGCTAAAGGCACCTCTATTTTTTCACCATGTGGATACCAGTGAAAACTGAAAGTGTTAGTCGCTTAGTCATTTCCAACTGTCTGCGACCCCATGGACTATAACCCACCAGGCTCCTGTGTCCACGGAATTCTCCAGACAAGAATACTGGATCGGGTTACCCTGTCCTCCTCCAGGGGATCTTCCCGACCCAGGGATCGAATCCGAGTCTCCTGTATTGCAGGTGGATTCTTTACTGTCTGAGCCATGAGTACCTTGCAACAAATTCCATGTTTTGCTGAAATTAATTTCAACTGGGTTTCAATTCTCTGTAATCAAGAGTCCTAACTTCATTCACGTTTAAATCATTTTTTGCCTAAACTGTCACCCATCAGTTCTCCCACGATCTTCAAGGCTTAGTTCACGGAAAGTCACACCTTTACCACAATCCATTGTGTCGGCTAAAAGAGGCTTTCTCTCAGCAGAGCCCGCCTCCATCTGCCCACCCCACCTCCTTCCAACAACAGAAGTGAAAGCCATTCGGCTGGGCATTCTAGATGATCAGGCTGTCTCAGGATTACAGTAAAGAAGGCAGAGACCTAAACTAAGTCTAGAGAGTTTAAAGCTTTGTACCCTGAAAAACAAACAATTAAGTGGTGGTTATGGGTGTGATTACAAACCAACGTGATGCAATGTGATATAAAGCTTTTGAAATCCCAAAGAAACATAGCAACCTGGCAGAGACTACCTTCAGGGTTTCCACAAGGTCTGTTTTCATCATTCATCACACTTTGGTTTCATCATGTCTAGATTAGCAAAACTTGAGGCGTGGGTCGTGGTCTTTATGAAAATCAAGTACTCGCATTGCTGATAATTAAATTAACCAGGGGAGGGAGACAATGCAAATTCACCGTTTCCTTTTTTATTTCAGTTTTATTTAGTAGAAATAGTTTGCTTATCAGGCTAGATAAAGCCACCATCACAGCTCTCATCTACATAGTTTGGGTTCCTACAAACATTCCTCCAGCAGAAGTTCAATATCCAAATAACGTTAATTTTAAACTACAGCCTTGCCTTAATATGAGTAAGATGAAGCTACAGGACTGAAACAATGTTATTCATGATTTTTCAGAAAAGAAAAAAACATATGTGTATACACACACATACACACACACACACATGTGCTTTAGGGTCCTATTTTCCTATCTGCTCTTTACTCATAATGACTGCCCAGAAATAGCCAAGGCAGACACTCCACTCTCTCTGGGGGAAGCCAAAGTGTTCACACATGAGGCACCAAATTCAGATCTTGGAACAAAACAGTGAGTTCATACTGACCCGGCCACATCCTTTAAATTAAAGTCTAAAGACTATACTTTCAAGGATCATTTCTATAGTTTGTTACTAGAGAAGTTTCTCTGATCATGTAAATTAAAGTCTAGAAAGAAAACGAACAGGACGTTATGGAAAATGTAAAGAATTCTAACACTCCTTCCCATATGAAAATGTTACTAAAATGGTAATGGTAGTAATAATGACAAAAACAACAGAAAAGGTAACAATAAACAATAATAAGGGAATTCCCTGGTGGACCACAGGTTAGGACCCCGAGCTTCCACTGCTAGGTCCAGGTTCCATCCCTCGTTGGGGAACTAAGATCCTGCAAGCCTCTTGGTGAGGCCAAGTAAAATAAATTAATCTATTTATTTAAAAAAATAATGAAACCATTTAGCCCAAAGACACGTAGAGTCAGGAGTGTAACTGTGCTCTCTACAGGAGGCTTGATGGTAATATTCATGAGTGAGTGCTCCCTCATATTTGCATTTCACAATTATTTCCCCTCAATTCTACTCTGCTTGAATAAATAACACCTTGACGACCACAAATGGATGACATGGGTTAAATGATGACAGAACAGACTTAACTACATGGGTATGACAGCGTTTCAAGTACAGACATTCAAGGTGGAAGACATGAGCCCCACACACATCTTTTAAATTCCTCTCACCTGATGTCCGAGAGATCGCACTTGTTCCCAGCAATGGCCATCACGATGTTTTCTGGACCGTGTTCTTTCAGCTCTTTCACCCATTTCTTCAAGGTATGAAATGAATCCTAAACCAAAAGTGGAGTCAACCTTGGGAAAGACCCATCAACGTAATATCTCAACCACATAGAAATACAAACCCAATATAATCCACTGAAGAAAAATATTTTCAGGGGGCACACACACAGAGGTGAACATACTAGTCCAATCTTGGCACAAAATTTAGTATTAGCTAAGTTTTACTCACATAGGCTGTAAAAGGTTCCTTTTCTAAAACATAAACTTGATGAAGTCAAGATAATCATGTTAGTAATTTCCTTCTACAAATAACATTAATTTTAAATTACAGCCTTGCCTTAACATGAATAAGATGAAGCTACAGGACTGAAACAATGTTGTTCATGATTTATCAGAAAAGCAAAAACATATATATATATATATATCTTTTTTTTTTTTTGCAAAAAAGTTGGACATGACTTAGTGACTAAACAACAACAAAAACCAAAGATGCAAAACTGAAAAATACTTTTCCTTTTCTTAAAAAAATTAAACATTCTGGAGAACAGTATTAGCAGGCATGACCTTACCCCTACTAACAATCAATTTTAAAAATGAATGATGACTGTTCCTTAATTTAGCAAATATATTTGAAAGGCTTCGCTACATATTGTTGTTGTTTAGTTGCTCGGTCGTGTCTGACTCTTTGCGACCCTATGGACTGTGGCCCACCAGGCTCTTCTGTCCATGGGATTCTCCAGGTAAGAATACTTGTGTGGGCTCCCATCTCCTTTTCCACTTGCTGCATATAGACAAGACAAACTCAGCATTTAGTGTTCATTCCCAGCAACCACCACTGCACCATACTGTGCAACCTCATCCCAGGCTCCAGGCAGGACTCAGACAGTGAAGTCCCTGCTTCGGTTTTTCTAGAACAGAGAGAGGCCATAAATGGCACCAAAGTTCTAAAGGGGGCGTTCCTACCTGCTTGGTAATGTCGTACACTATGACAGCTGCCGCAGATCCGCGATAGTACATGGGGGCCAGTGAATGGAACTGATGAGGAACAAGGGACAGTTTTAGGCCAAAGTAAGCATATTTTATACAATCCCACATCACCATAAAATTATCGTCCTATATCAGCCCCATAGAATGCCTGGATTCGCCCCCTAGGACTTCCCCAGGACTCAAATAATACATTTTCCTCCACCACAGCTCATACCCTTGTGGTTCACAGACCATGAAACTCACTCTTAGGCCTGACCAAAAGTAAACGTTATTATCAGTGTGGCTATTCTAGGAATTTTCTTTACTGCTCTTTGTTTATCTGATATGGTGAACCAGGACAATCTCATTAGGATGATACAACAATAAGAAGATGTCTATTAAGGACACAGATCACACAATCTGGGGCCAGCCTCTAGGGCGGAACACCGCAGCTGGGGCACCTCGGCCTCTGCTCTCGGGGCTGGGCAATTCCTGCAAATTCTCAACAAACGGTGAGAGAGATGATGAGCTTCACTCCAAATGTAAACAAAGCAATCATCCATCGTTGGTCACCAGAACCACTTATCCCCAAGTAGGATAGATACTTATCCTGGGGACACACACAGATTTTATGTCTATTTTGAAGAATATACCTTTAAACATATTTGAATATATTTGAAGAATACATCATGGAGGAGTTTTGAAAGACAATGAGAAAAACATAACAGCTCAATAGAAAAATGAACAAAGGATATAGATAGATAGATGAATCACAGAGGAAGTTATAACTTGCCAATAAATATTTTTAAACATGTTCAATGATAATAAAAGAAATGAAAACAAAACCAATGATGAGCTATTTATTAAGTATTAAAAAAGACATCATAACTGGAGTTGGTGTGGCTTTGGGGAGGGAGGCACTCACTCATCCACAGCAATGTATTTAAAGACGTGACTACCGAGGGACTTCCCTGGTGGTCCAGTGGCTAAGACTTCACCCTCCCAATTCAGGGAGCCCAGATTCGAGCCCTGGTCAGGGAACTAGATCCCACATGCCGCAACTAGGGACCCAGCATACCACAACGAAAATCCTGTAACCTACAACTAAGACCCAGCGCAGCCAAGTAAATGAATAAATAAATAAATATTTAAAGGAGAAAAAAATAAAAAGAACTGCTTACAGAAAGTCAGACAGAGAAAGGCAAGCATCTTATGATAACACTTATATGTGAAATCTAAAAAAATAATACAAATGAACTTCTTTACAAAACATGAACTGACTCACTGACATAGAAAACAAACTTATGGTTACCAAACAGGAAAGCTAGGAGGAATAAATTGGGAGTTTTGGATTAACATATACATACCGTGCATGCATGCTAAGTTGCTTCAGTCATGTCTGACTTTTTGTGACCCTATGGACTGTAGCTTGCCAGGGTCCCCCTGTCCATGTGATTTTCCAGGCAAGAATACTGGAGTGGGTCACCATTTCCTCCTCCAGGGGCTTTTCCCAACCCAGAGATCACACCTGCATCTCTTGTGTCTCCTGCATTGGCAGATGGATTCTTTACCACTAGCGCCACCTGGGAAGCCCCATATACACACTACTACACATAAAACAGTAGATTCAGAGGGATATGTGCTTGCTAAGTCGCTTCAGTCATGTCTGACTCTTTTCGACCCTATGGACCATAGTCTACCAGCTTCCTCTGTCCGTGGGATTTTCCAGCAAGAATATTGGAGTAGGTTGCCATCTCCTACTCCAGCAGATCTTCCCAACCCAGGGATCAAATCCATGTCTCTTATGTGGATTTATATATATGTATAAAAATCACTTTGCTGTACACCGAAAGTAACATAACACTGTAAATCTCCAATATGAGATAAAAATCAAATTTAAAATAATAAAAATAAAAGCAGCCATATTTACTAGAGAGTTGGGGTGGGGGGTAGCAGGGAGGGGAGGAAGGACGGACATTTTCCTGGCAAACAATAAAACCATCATTCGTTTACTTCCTGTGCAATGCTTTTCACTGAACCAACACCGGCCAAGTTGAAATGATCCTATCTGGAAGCTGGACGCATGTCCAGCCCCGAGGCTCCCCGCTACTGCAGGATGCTAGCACGGCCTCACCAGAGTGTACAAGGAAGCAGGTCCCTGTCCCAGCCTCTGGCCCTCGGGCAAGTCTCCGCTCCATGAGAAGCTGCCCTGCTCCCGTGTGGTTTTCAGAAGGGGGCACGTGTTACATGGAGCTCAGGATGGACACAGGAGTTCCTGGCTACTGACCATGACTCACTGAGGACAGAGCTTTCCATCAGCACTGACTACCCAGCTCTGGGCTATCCTTGTCAGCCCTCAAACATCTATTTTTAGTCCCTTTTTTGGCAACCCACTCCAGATGCAGAAACCAAAATCAGAATTCCTGCCATAAAGGAGGAAAAAGCCATGTGTTTGCTAGACATTCCTGCTTTGCTAATGGAAAGGAATAAAGTGTCCCTGCAGTCCAATTACATAAAATGCCCATTTTTCCAAAACAGCTTCCATCTAAGAAAAGTCCACTTAAACACCTGAAGGAGGAGAGGCAGTACCAAATGTCCATCCCAAAAATCGAGATACTTGTGAACTCAGACACAAACTATGGATATTCTAAAATAGTTCTCAGCAGTAACACCATGAAGTGAATCTGGAAGAGTCACTGGTCTACAGGTCTCATGAATTATTGATTAGAGCTTTCTATATAATGCATTACTTGCTCTTTCCTTCCTCCAAATAGAATCATTTTGAAATAAATCCGGGGGTGAAGCCACTTCAACTTTATTGCCAGGGACTTGGGGGTTTTAATGAGCTAAAGTTCGAGTCTCAGTTCTAAAACCCAATAACGCATTGACCAAAGGATGTTTGTGGAGGACAGAAAGATGAATCACCTCTTGCCTAAAACGTGTATACTTCCCCCACAAATATAAAACAAAAGCACCACAAACAGCCTCAGTATTCAACATGACATCATTCCATATCCATGAGATCAGAGTTAAGACTGATGAAACACTTGAGTAAAAGATTCTTCTAGAAACAAAGTGCACAATCACAGGAGGTTGACAAAACTTATCAAAACAACTCACCTTGAAAGGTTATTTAAAAATCAGCACTGCTGCTACTGCTGTTAAGTCACTTCAGTCGTGTCCGACTCTGTGCGACTCCATCCCTGGGATTCTCCAGGCAAGAACACTGGAGTGGGTTGCCACTTCCTTCTCCAATGCATAAGAGCGAAAAGTGAAAGTGAAGTCGCTCAGTCATGTCCGACTCTTCGCCACCCCATGGACTGCAGCCTACCAGGCTCCTCCGTCCATGGGATTTTCCAGGCAAGAGTACTGGAGTGGGGTGCCATTGCCTTCTCCGAAAAATCAGCACAATAGAGGCCAATTCGAAATCCCTTCCTCCTAACTATATCTAGAATGCCACGTTAAATAGTTCAGATAACTTTCAGGTGACATTTAATCATTTAGAAGAAGCACAGGGCGCTGTGAACAGACAATGTGTTCGCTCGAAAGAAATGACTGTTTATGTCCGTGTGTGTGTGACTGTGTTGTAATTGCTGGATGTCTATAGGGTGAGGGGAAGGGATTGCCCTCCTCTGAGTGTGTTAGACCCTCAGCTTTCACAGGTGCCGCCCACTTCCAGCAACCAGCAGAGGGATACATGGGCATGGCCTTTCTGGAAAGCATCTGGACAATGTATTTGCAAAGGCTTACCTACAAGTCCACTGGCAGAGGAATGGATTAAGAAGATGTGGTGTATATATATGGGCTTCCCAAGTGGCACCAGTGGTAAAGAATCCACCAGCCAATGCAGGAGACTAAGGGATGAAGGTTTGATCCCTGGGGTACACAATGGAATATTACTCAGCTATTAAAAAAAAGAACAAAATAATACCATCTGCAGCAACATGGATGGACCCAGAGTTTATCATACTGAGTGAAGTAGGTCAGACACAGAAAGACAAATACCATATCATATCATTTATATGTGGAATTTAATTTTTTAAAAAGATACAAATGAACTGACTTACAAAACAGACTTATAGATATTGATAACAAACTTGCAATTACCAAAGAGTAAATGTGAGGGAGAGGGATAAATCAGAAGCTTGGGATAAACACACACACACTACTATATATAAAAGAGATAGCCAACAAGGACCTACTGTATAGCACAGGGAACAGTATTCAGTATTCTGTGATAAGCTACATGAGAAAAGAATCTAAAAACGAATGAATATAACTGAATCACGTTGCGATACACCTAAAACTAACATTGCATTGTAAATCAACAACTCCAATAAAATTAAAATTTAAAAAAAAGTCTTGAAACATTTCTTCACTTTGACTCAACAGTTTCACTTCTGAAGGGGGTGATCAGAGGTGGCCTCAAAGAAACCATAATTAATTGGTTTAATTGCTGGAATACTGGGCAGCAATTAAACTCAAGTTTCTGAAAAATATGAAACAGCATAGAAGGCAAGATGGCTCAGTATTTCCCACGGGGGGGATGCCCTCGAAGTGCTTTTTGGAGAGAAAGGTTTCTTGGCCAAGTAAGTTTCAGGAACCACTACATACTAAAACTTTCAAACCTTGTATTGGAGACGATTCTTGAGAGTCCCTTGGACAGCAAGGAGATCAAAGAAGTCAATCCTAAAGGAAACCGACCATGAATATTCATTGGAAGGACTGATGGTAAAGCTGAAGCTTCAATTCTTTGGCCACCTGATGTGAAGAGCTGACTCATTGGAAAAGACCCTGATGATGGGAAAGATTGAAGGCAGGAGAAGGGACAACAGAGGATGAGGTGGTTGGATGGCATCACCGACTCAATGGACGTGAGTTTGAGCAAATTCCAAGAGACAGTGAAGGACAGGGAAGCCTGGTGTGCTGCAGTCCATGGGGTTGCAAAGAGTAGGACATAACTTAGCAACTGAACAATAACATATTATAATGCTTCCATGGAGTTCACAACGTATTATTGGTACATGAAAGGTTCTGAAATTTTCTATAGTAAAGAAACGTATTTATTTTGCTTTCCCTCAGAATTCTTTATTTTCCACCTTTATTCAAGTAATATTTCTTAACATCTAGGGACCTAGTGAGTATCCTGAGAACCACTTTAGGGGCACAGGATGAAGAGATCTCGACTCAAGACAGGGTGCTGACCTGCACCTGGCTCAGTACCAGTCTGGGTTGGGGTGGGGGTAGGTGGGTGGTGACAGCTAAGGTTTTCCCAGCTCTGTGAGGACACTCATGGTCAAGGTCAGACAGATTCTGGATGGAACTCTCACCCTGCTCTTGCCTCAGCTGCACCACAAGGCTCCCTTCATCCCATCCCACAGCATCCTGTGTGTGCACGCACACACACACAGTCAGTGCACAGTGGAAAGTACCATTCCAGGAAACCCAGTCCTTTAGACCACCCAGTCGACTTCGGGCAAAATTCCTTACACGCAGGTTTGTGGCATCATAAATTCCACGGCAGCAATGTTCTGCATGTCAAGAAGGAGCAGTGATGGAAAATACATGAAGTTTCCTAAAAAGGACCAACCCCAGCTGGGCTCTGCCTCCCCGGTGAGAGTCACCCCAGCCAAGAGCACTGGCATCAGGCCCGCGAGCTGCAGGGCTTGGTTGTCTGAGGATCTCAGAGAGCGCTGGTCCCTTGTGAGATGCTTTCACATAGCAGGGGCCAGCGCCAGTCTGTCCCGGGGTGGGGGCAGGGGCAGCACACAAGCAGAAATCCTCCGCCTCCCCCAGAATGCCAGGGCAGTGGGCAGTCTGGGGCAGAAGCCAGAACACGTCCCGAGGTCCCTCAGGATTCAAACAAAGGGGGAAGAGGGGGAAGGGCATTCCTGACATTCCCGACATTCCCAGCTGGCAGAGGCTGAATGGAAAAACCATCACTGAATGTACTTTCTGTGCCATTCAGGTTTCTGAGTTTTACACAGACCCTCTCTCTGCACAGAAAGCAGAGGCCTATTTAATATGTCTACTCAGATGTCCTAAAAACCCAATAATAGATACATAAAGTTGAATAGAAAAACCTATCAAAATGGCTATTTCTGAATAATGCCATTACAGGCAAACCCATCACTTGTTTTTCACGTTTCCTGAAAGAACTCTTTTAAAATGTTAACTGTATACATTATATTTTGCAATGAAAGGGAATTTTTATTCCCCTTCTCTTTTTTTCTTTTAAAGTGCCAATGCCAAAGGAATTCCTCAGCATTCAGGAATCACATCCACAGAGCTCACCCCTCCTCCATTCACACCTTTTCTCAGCGCCAACTCCACCCAGAACCTTCTGTGACCCCCTGTTTGGGCAGCAGCAGGAACTCAACAAACTTTCAGCAACGAAAGAGCCAATAACCCTGTGTGGATGGGCAGGCTAGATGGTGGTGGTGGTGGGGTGTCCCATTATACAAATGAGAAAAGCAAGGCTCAGGATGATTAAGCAAACTGCCCACAGACATACAGCTCTTAAAAGTCCTTAAATGTAGGTCTTCTGACCCCAAATCCCACTCTTTTTCCACTATTCAGCTTCTTCTCTGAAATGGAGCATCACTTTCAGAGGTGTAATGAAGACACGGGCTGGCACTAACTTTACTCATTCATTCAACACCCATCTACTGGACATCTGGTACATGACAGGGCCGTTCTAAGCGATGGGGACAGAGGGTCAGCAGATAGGACAATAGTCCTCCAAGATGTCCACAGCTTCACGCTTGGACCTGTGACCTGTGACAGCACAGGGCAGCTGGAGGTGGGCAGCTGGTCCCGGGAAGGGAGGTTACACCGGGTTACCAGGTGGGGGCAGTGGCATCACGCAGTGTCTTCCACGTGTGTCCTCTCAGATGGAAGAGGGAGGCGGGGGAGTCAGAGAAGTTTGAAGATGCTCTGCTTTGAAGATGGATGAATAGGCCACAAGGCAAAGACTGTGGGCTGACTCTTCTCAGAGCCTCCAAAAATAAACCTGCCAGCCCACACTCCAGACCTGGGAGGGTGTGAACCCAGGTTGTTAGAAGGCACTATATGTGTGTTAAGGACTTGCCTGGTAGCTCAGACAGTAAAGCATCTGCCTGCAATGCGGGAGACCTAGGTTCGATTCCTGGGTCAGGAAGATCCTCTGGAGAAGGAAATGGCAACTCACTCCGGTACTCTTGCCTGGAAAATCCCATGGATGGAGGAGCGTGGTAGGCTACAGTCCATGGGGTCACAAAGAGTCGGACACAACTGAGCGACTTCACTTCACATGTGCGTTACAACAGCCACAGGAAACAGAGACGGTGAAGACGACTACAAATCCCTGTCCTCCAGAAGCACTCACTCTCCTCAGAGTGGACGGAGGAGGTGGCTCCTTCGGAGGGGCTGCTCTGAAGATTAAGCTCCCGCTCGGAGGACACGCCTTTGTCCCCATAACAGGACCTACAGGGGCTCACAGACATGCTTTTCCATGCTACACAAAGTCGGTATTTCCTTGTCTAACTTCCTTGTTAGGAATGACATTTACTGCTTGTATTTTAACCAGACGTATGAAATCAGCTGTGTAAAAGGAAAAGAGGGAAAGCGGGGGAGGAGAGAAGGCCGACCAGGTAAAGGGCATCTCAGGTTCTTAACAAGCACAACCCCAGCCAGGCCCCAAAGTCCTGCCTACCGCCCCACCACTGGGCTCTCTGCCCCAGGTCCCCTGAGAGTCACAGGAGGAGACTGGCCTTTAGCCAAGAGGTGCAGACCCTGCCTCACAATGAGAAGTCACTTATGGCATCATGTGGATGCATGCTAAGTCGCTTCAGTCGTGTTCGACTCATGGACTGTAGTCCACCAGGCTCCTCTGTGCATGGGATTCTCCAGGCAAGAATACTGAGTGAGTTGCCATGCCCTCCTCCAGGGGATCTTCGTAACCCAGGGATTGAACCCACATCTCTTACGTCTCCTTCACTGGCAGGTGGGGTCTTTACCACTAGCGCCACCTGGGAAGACCTTATGGCATCACATCCCAGACTAAAGACAGAAAAAGCACTAGAAGCCAAGAGTCTTCATTCAGAGGAGCCACATGAGTCCCCAGGAGGGGGAGATGCTTTCTGGGGGGGAGAAGGTCTGTGGTGGTGGGAAGGATGCCAGAGGAAGGGGCTGGGTCCCTTCAGACCAGCTCAGGGTTGAAACCCTCCCACCCCACCGCTGCCCCTGAGTCCCCACTCCCCGCCCCCTCCCCCTTCCCAGCGTTCCCATCCCACCCACGGAGGGCAGAGACTTTGCAGTGTTTCCTGAAGGACTTACTGGATTTATTTTTTCCAGTACACGGACGTGTCTTTCCTCTTTCTCTCCTGTTGGCAACATTCTGACTCCCCGCAGGACAATTCTGCACCTAAAATCTTATTTTCCTAAATGACGCTAACACCCCCACACAGAACAAACCCTGGCAGCCAGGTCGGTGAGCAGCCAGTTCTGCCCCAGCCCAAACACCACTGTCACACTCTTCCTCAGTTTCTGTCGCCGGGTCTCTGCCCCTCTGGGTGACTTGTCACTAAAAGGTGACTCTTGAGGCTCCTGGGCCCCATCGACAGTTGCTACTCTCATTTAATAGCACATCTGCGGGCCTCTGAGCCATCAGCTTCACACACAACCTTCACCCACTTTTCCTTTGAGAGCCTTCTTGCGGGGGTGGGGGGCAATGGAGGGAGGGCATAGTTCCCTAATTCAGACCTCAGTCCACACTGTGGAAGCACTGTTCTCTAAGAAGGGGCGTTGCATGGACCCTACCTCCTCCCACTGAAGGCAGACCCCTGCCATGGAAGTCTGTGAAGAGGTGCTGAGGGTGAAGCCCCCGCCCTCCAGCAGCGCTGGGAGCTGGCCTTGCTCTCCAGGGGCTATAGGGCAAGCCGGGGAGAAAACAAAGAGCAGCTCATTCAGAGCCTGTAAGAGGCCTCTTTCTTCAAGGACGCCTGAAGGTCAAACTTTCCTCTGACTTTAGCCACAGCCTGTGAATAGTGAAACACTTTCCTGACCACAAACTTCAGGGCCCTAAGAAAGAAGGAAACGGAGCAGAAGTTTCTTTTGATGTTTGTAAAGAGCCTGAACTTGACCTTGAACTTGCTGTTTTCGATTCTCTTTTCCTACTCAAGGACCCATTCAGACCCGATATTGAGGCCACGGCTTTCTCAGCTGCATGCTAGCATCTATGATCCCATTACCCAAGCTTCCAAGTTATGGGAGATGGGAGGAAACGAGCCCAAGGAGGGGAATGAGCAGGCTTGCCAGGTGCCTCAGCAAGTAAAGAACCCGTCTGCAATGCAGGAGACTCGGGTTCTATCCCCAGGTGAGGAAGATCCCCTAGAGAAGAGAATGGCTACCCACTCCAGTATTCTTGCCTGGAGAATCCCATGGACAGAAGAGCCTGAGGGGCTATGGTCCATGGGATCACAAAGAGTAGACACAACTTAGCAACTAAATAACAAGCCCACTAGGAAAGACAGACAACTACAATGATGCCTCTAACCAAAGGAAACAAAAGGATAAGATGATGTTCATTTCTTCCCCATGTTAGATTCTTAAAATAATGCTGCTCTGATGGATCAGACCAGGAGAAGGGAGCCTGACATTTTCCCAGGATGCTGACATATTTAATAGAGTTATTCTACAGATTGTGGTTGTGTTTTAAAGCAGTCACAGAAAGATTTGGAAGTATACATCTAGAAAGGTAAATCTCACATTGTGACATTCAGTAGCAATGAGGATACATCGGTCCCCAGGTGAAATGAAAGAACAAAGGAGGAAATCATAGGAAACTCAGAAGGAAGCAATGAGTTGACACCCTGGCACAGGAGTCTCATTTCCCCTCACAAATCCTGACAATGGGAGCTGGGACGACAGAGCTCAGCAGGTAAATTCCCTTCTCTCCCTGGGGCTCTCTCTGAGCTCCAGTCCCTGAGAGCATCCTGCTACAGGCTCTGCTGACCTACCGCTGCCCCACCTCACCGGTCAGCATGAAGCAGAAACCAACAGGACAACCCCCGCGAACAGGACAGACGGACACCCCAGAAGCCGCCTCTGAGCCCCAACAGGGCACTCTTCTCTTGAAACACCCCCCTGGGGAGCAGCGCAGTCAATTCACAAATCTCAAAAACAGTAAGCTTTTAAAAAACTGGATTCAACAATCAACTGGAAATGGTTACATTTTTTTAACCATTATTTTTACAGAGGCACTCGATGGATTACCATTTGCCACTGCAAGAATCGGAGGATAACCATCATATAGGACTGAACTAAAAGCTAAATACGACATGTCAAGAAGGAATGCACTCTAATACACAGACAAAACTCTAGCTGGAAAAGAAACATGCACCCCTATGTTCATAGCAGCACTATTCACAACAGCCAAGACATGGAAACAACCTAAGTGTCCATCAACACAGGAAAAGATAAAGAAAATGCAGTAGTTATATACTGTGGAATATCACTCGGCCATAAAAAAAGAATGAAACAATGCCACCTGCAGCTATATGGATGAACCTAGAGATCATCATACTAAGTGAAGTAAGTCAGACAGAGAAAGACAAATATCATATGCTATCACTTATGTGTGAAACCTAAAACAGGACACGAGTAAGCTTATCTATGAAACAGACTCACAGACACACAGCACAGATTTGTAGTAACCAAGAGGGGCAGAGGGCTGAAGACGGATGATAGACTGGGAGTCTGGGATTAGCAGATGCAAGCTATTTCACACAGGATGGATAAACAACAAGGTCCTACTGTATATAGCACAGGGAACTATATTCAATATCCTATGATAAATCATAATGGAAAAGAAAATGGAAAGAATATATACGTGCGTGTGTATAACTGAGCCACATTGCTATACAGCAGAAATTAACACAACACTGTAAATCAGCTACACTTCAATAAAATTTACAACAAACAAAAAAGAGTGAATGCACTCTTCTATAAGAAGAGGAGACCAGGATCCTTTTACATCTTCAGCGCTCAGAGGGAAAAATCATCCTTGGAGAGTACGAATCTGTGCCACATCTAGTGTAGACTCAGCACCATAGTAAGTAGGACATTGACAGGAGTGCTATGTGTGCCAGGCAGACGCAGACGTGGTCCCATTTTGAGGAATCATCACATGCAGAGCACCAGGCTGAGCAGTTAAATCTGTCTTGATACGGTCAACTCATAAATCCAAAGAGATTGGGTTTAGCATTGTGAAAACTAAGGAGAACAGCAGTAGATTTCTACAATGATGAGGGAAAATAAAATGCACTGGACTCCAACGATTAATGAGAGAACCGACTGCAATCCGCACCAGCAACAGCAGGGAATTTATTTTTAGCTCAAACATGAGGCAACGTCATTACAAGCACCATTAAGTCCAGCACGAAGCTGCCAAAACGACTGAAAAACTGCCATCACTGGAGCGAGAGCAGGCTGCATGGAGGGACGAGACAAGGTCAGCCCGGGGGTAACACGCCAAGCTGTCGAGGGCCAGAGGGATCCACAGCCACGAGGTCAGGTGGACTCTGTCCACTCACGCTCCACAAACCTGGATTCACTTGAAATGACCACCCAAACCCAAGCCCTCTTTCCTGGAGTATAAGAAGAAGCCCTAATATGAGGTTTATGTTTTTTAAATTATAGACACAGTGATATAATCACAGGTATGTACAACCTAAGAGATAAATTTTAGAAAGGCAATTAGAATAATTAAAAATACAGGCCTATGAAAGAAATGTTACGGTGATTTTGCTTTGAAATGCTAAGTGGGCCAGACTCCAAACTCTGATAGTCACGTTAGAGCCAAATTTCACCCAAAGTAGTTGATCTCATGACTATTAGAATAGGTCAGTCAGTATCAAGAGCCCTGCTTCAATCACACAGAAATCTCCCTCAAGGGACACTTCAACACACATGAAAACGGCAGGTTATAAAGAATCAGGATTCCACTGATAAGAAATAATCACACACACACACACAGTGAGCTATCTGGAGAATGGCCACCTAATGTCAACAGTAGAAATAATATCTGGGCCATGGGATTTGGGATAATTTTAATTGTGTGGTTTTGTGCGATTTTTTTCCATCAAAACAGAACTATCAGTCACAGGATCCTCACTGCTTGATTCAAATTTCTGCTTTATACCTTCTTAGCTGTGTGGTCTTGACCAGGTTACTCAACCTCTCTGAGTCTGGGTGACCTCGCCTGTAAATGGCGATAGACAGTCCCCAGCCGAGTGCCGTGAGTGGGCCACACGCATTAGTGTACAGAAGGCCCCGAGCACAAGACTGAGGCACAGCCTAGAGGACATGCAGCGGCAGGAGGAGCCGCAACGCTGCCTCTGTGTAAAACTGACTTATGACACTCGGGAAGAGCCGCCGCAGCGGCTTCCCTGGTGGCTCAGTGGTAAAGAATCTGCCTGCCAATGCAGGAGACACAGCTACGACCTCTGGTCTGGGAAGATCCCACATGCCGCCGAGCAACTAAGCCTGCGGGCCATAACTACTGAGCCTGTGCTCCAAAGCCTAGGAGCTGCAACAAGAGAAGCCACTGCAATAAGATGCCAGTGCACCACAAGTAAAGAGAAGCCCCTGCTCACTGCAACTAGAGAAAAGCCCATGAGCACAGCAAGGAACACCCAGCACAGCCAAAAACAAATAAATAATTTTTTTTTAAAAAGCAACTTTAAAAAAGCAACTATTTCATGAGCAAAAGTAAAATGGGGAAGAAGAAAACCTCTTTGCTTAAGGAACAAACCCCCAACTCCAAAAACAGAAATCTAGCCGATTGCTACAAGAGAACATACAAGGACATAGAGAAGAGACCCCTACGCTGTCACTTCCCTTGGACTCCAGCCCCCTAATTTTGGGAGTGGGTATGGCCCATGGTCAGAGAGAAAGAAGGGCTTCCTGTGTGCTAATCTGAGTTCTCAATTCCACAGAGAAGTAGCAGATGTTCTAACGAGGGTAGGTAGCATTTGAAGCCAGAAGATTCATCCTCATTAAAGGAAAGGAAACCTCTGAGACAGCTTCATCTACAAACACTGGAATGTTCATTTTAAGAGGGGATTTATAGAAAATGAAATTCGTATACACACACACTTGCTGTGTGAGGAGCTGATAATGAAAACGATGGATTATCCTGAGTCCTGGATTCTCCTGTGAGAGGGAGACGGTTGACAGAATCGATGAGCGAACTGAGGCGCGTATTAGAGGGTGGTGAAGGCTGTGAAGAGGCTTCCCTGGTAGTGCAGTGGTTAAAGAACTCGCCTGCCACCAAAAAAAAAAAAAAGAACTCGCCTGCCAATGCAGGAGACATGGGTTCAGTCCCTGGGTTGGGAAGATCCTCTGGAGAAGGAAATGGCAGCCCACTTCAGGATGCTTGTCTGGGAAATCCCACGGACAGAGGAGACTGACAGGCTACAGTCTATGGGGTCCCAAAGACAAGTGGGCACCTGAACACACACAGCAAGGGCTGTGGAGAAGAAGGGAGCGAGTTGGGGTGGGGAGTGAGGGAGTGCCAACATTCTAAATGGGGTGGGCAGCGATGGTGACATCTGAGCTAGGAACAGACCAGGGCAAGTTCAACCTGTCTCACTCTGCGACAACCAGCTCTGGGGCCAGTTTTGATTGGTTAAGAGAAGGTACTGGTGAGCCCTGTGTTCACCCATCCAGGCCACTCCTCTCAACTCTGATAACATATGCCCTAGTTATTACACACATTCCCTGCTCGAGACAGTCTGTAGGTATCTATTACTTCACTTTTTAAAATCTAGAGATGTGAGCTTCTTGAGTCATCGTCTCCATAAATATTTTCAGGAAATAAAAAGAATTAGGAATCAGAGATGGGAGGAGATAATGAAGGACAGGGAAACCTGGCATGCTGCAGTCCAAGGGGGATCACAAAGAGTTGGACACAACTTAGCGACTGAACAACAACAACAGGAATAAGAAAGCCGTCATCCATTGTTCCTGGTAACCCAGTACCCATTCCCCCGTTTCCCAGGATGGGATCCCAGACTTCAGGGAACAAAGCCTGTCCAGCTCCCAGGCCACCGGGCTCAGGCGGAACTGAGGCAGCCACCTCCAGGGGCAGGTGCACTCCCCAGCCTCGCCAGCAGGGGCGCCACATCCCCTGGGCACGCGGCTCAGACCACGTAGAGGAGGAGCCCCCAGGGCAGGCCTGGGAAGAGCTGCTCTATTTCTGGGGTTGCTGATGGCCAGGGGGTCCGCCTAAAAAGAAGTCAATTTCAAGGTCAGCAAGCGAAGAACATGGAATAGAGTTGGGCAGCTTTGCCGGCACATTGGCAGGGATGGGACTCGGCCCCTTCCTATTCCTCATGTCTAAAGAGCGCCTTTCCTTTCCTGCTTAACTCATTTGAAGCTGGATTTCTATCACTAGTCACCAAGTCTTGCCAAATACAAAGAAACCAGTGCTGTTTGGCATCGTTTCCCCAGGTGCCAACAGCAGCATGTCCTTACCCGCTCCTGACCAGCAGTGTCCCAGATGAGGAACTTGTGAAGTTCATTTCCACAAGGCACAGTTTTGGTCATAAAAGACGCCCTGAAAAAGAGAAGCGACATTGGCACATTACCGATCACCCCTGCGACCTTCACAAAGACTCCTGTGATGGCGGGGCCTTGGCAGGACCCCATCGGCTCTCCTCTAGGGGCCACGGAGAGGCAAGAGGACCTGTTACCCCAAAGAAGAAATCCCACCTCTTCTGTTAGTCCAACAGGGTGCTTGGGTGGGGGGAGGCAAAAAGTGTATTCAGAACACTGTGTTTCAAAACACTTATCTTCAACAGTCCTAACACATTAGATGTCTGAAATCAGGACAGAAAACCTTAGATTTTAAAAATGTATCATCACCACAATTAAGAGTGAAAACAGCGGCTGTATCCAGGCACATGAGAGTGTGGGCCTTGCAGAGGTGTAAACAGTGGTGCATACTCCCTGCTCTATGACCCCAGCACTGGCAGCAACCACTACAAGACTGTCTCACCCTCATCCTGCTTGTGCAAGTGCAGGGATAAAGATGGGTAGACGAACAAATACTTGTTTTCTCCCACGAAAAACGGAGGATTTGAAACTCTCAGTAGATAACGAAACACTTGATACTTTCTTTTTTGCATAGTTCCTCTTAAGCTTTTCCTCAGTGCTCAGAAAAGATGTAAAAGTCTAACACAAGGAATGTTGAGTAGCCTTGGTTTTGGTGTTTTTTTCCTGTGTGATAAAGTTTCCCATTCATTAAACAACAGCAAGCCTCTGATTGTGGGAGAAGCAGACACAAGGAGCCTCCTGACGTGGTGTGGTCAGTACATGCATCACCTGTTCACCTGTGCAGAGTTCCTGCCAAAAAATGTTTAATGTGAATATAACTGTGAGGACGCAATCCAGTAAATCTGGAATAGGGAACATTCTACCAGATGACAGGTCCGGATGCTTGGTGTAAGTCAATGTCATGAAAAGTGAACAAAACCAAAGATGGGGGGTTGTTCTAGGATCTAGATAAAGAGAGAGGAAAGAGACAAACCCACCAAATGCACTGTATGAACCTTGACTGAACCCTGGATTAGTGGGAAAAGCACTCCAAAGACGTTTTGAGGACAACTGGAAAAATGGAAATTTAGACTCTATGTCAGATATGATCACTGAACCAAATTCACTTTCTAGGGACAATAAAGGTGTCTTCCTCTGTTCTTCTCAGGATGCACACTGGAGTTTGCAGGGGTAAAGCATTAGGATGTCTTCCCTCACTTTCATGGACCCCAAGGGCCCTCCCGGTCCAACGAGAGTCCAAGCCTGCAACCACTCAGTGCTCATCCTGGTAAAATGCCCTCAATTTCTACTCTTCCCTGAGACTAAGGGGAGACCACAGAAGTTCCAGGGAGGAAGATATTAGTCCCTGCAGGTCCCATGACTGTCCCCACAATGTACTCAACACCAAGGTGAATAGTCAGCGAGCTCTAATTATCAACACACAATTGCATTAGATGGAAATTCTAAGCGATATTCTAAGCAATATCACTTATATTCTAAGTGATATAACCTAACATGATCAAAATCGCATCTGCCACATGGCATTTCATTTCTTTACGAGTTCTTAAACTGTACGTCCTAGCTTACTCGTCAGAGCAAATATACTCCAAAAATCAAAATTTCACTACCCAGCCATAATCACTGCTAATAAATTGGTATTGTCTTCCAAATGGTGTTGACACAACTTTTATCCCCCAAGTCGATGGTACATAGATTTCGTTGATATATCGTGGACATCTTTCTATTTCTGTGACTATAGGTCAGCATCATTACCTGGTGACTGCATATTACACACCATGTCAGGGTCACCTATTTTTCACTATTATGACAATGGTTAAATGAATATCCTTGTACCTGAATCTTCGTGTTCTCGTACAACTACTCTTTGGACTTCTTAGAAGCATATATTCTCCACATTGCTATGCTCACCGAATGGTAGCTTGTATGTACCTATACACCCACTGAAATGTATGAGATGACTTTTTCCCCAAACAAGAGCCTTTCGAATCTGCTCCAGGATGACACATAGGAAATGGTATTTCATTTCTGGTTTTTGGTCATGGCTATCATTAAGTCTGAACATCATTTTAGTGTTTACTGTTCAGCTGTTTTCCTTTTGTGAATCTTTAGTTCATGACCTTTGCCTACTTTTTAGCAGGAATGGTCATCCCGCTTCTTGTGTCCTTTTTGACTATTTTATACCAACTTTTTGTAACAATGTATTTAAAAAAATTTTTTTCCTGTTTAACCTTTGCCCTTTAACTTGGCTTATGGAACATTTTCCAAAAATGCTTTTTAAAATTGTATGTAGACAGCTACATCAACATTTTGTCTTGATGCTTATTTTTGTCTTTACATTGATGTAAGTCAGATTTTCTCAGGTGGTTCGGTGGTAAAGTAGAAAAGAATCTGCTTGACAATGCAGGAGATGCAGGTTCAATCCTGGGTCAGGAATATCTCCTGGAGAAAGAACTGGCAACCCACTCCAGTATTCTTGCCTAGGAAATCCCAAGGACAGAGGAGCCTGGCAGGCTACAGTCCATGGGGTCGCAGAAAATCAGACACGACCTAGCGACTAAACAACAAGTCACTTAGCGACTAAACAAGTCACTTAGCAACTAAACAACAAATTATATTTTCATTCGTTCTTCAATATATTCTTGGCAATGGGGTAAATAATACAGCAACTCTGCTCAGAAAAAGTTCTCAGGTTTAGAAAACTAAGTTCATGCCTTTAAAATCTTAAGAGTTTTATGAGCTAGGGAAAAAAATATACCCAGGCTACGCTTTTCACTTTACAGATAAGACGGAGGTAAGCCTGAGACCGGAGAGACGGTCTTGACCCTGGTCAAGAAAGAATCTGATGGCACAGTCAGGGGAGAAGACAGAGTCCCAAGGCCACCCTGGGGGATGAGGGTCACAGTCCCTCAATTTGCTTATCTGTGAAATAGGCCCCAAATCCACCCTGCGTGATCTATGGGCTGCATCAGGGTCAAATGAGGAAATGACAGCTTTGAGGTCCCCATTGACACACAGTGAGCCCGCGAGAAACAGCTCTAGTGAAAGTAGCAACGCATATCATATCATACGTATGTATGTATTCACCTATATGCGGGGCTTCCCTGCTGGCTCAACTGGTAAGGAATCTGCCTGCTAATGCAGGAGATGCTAGAGATGCAAGTTTGATCCCTGAGTCGGGAAGATCCCCTGGAGGAGGGCGTGGCAACACACTCCAGGATTCTTGCCTGGAGAATTCCAGGAACAGAGGAGCCTGGCAAGCTACAGTCCATGAGGCCACAAAGAGTCAGACACGACTGAGCACACACACACACACACACACACACACACACACACATACCTATATATGCAGACACACACGTGTGCACACATGCACACACTTCTCTCTGTTCCTGATTTCCTGCCACTAGGAGAAAGACGATTACTGTTTGAAATGAAGACTAACAACCGTTGCTCTTTTGGTTGGGTTTTTGTTTTTCTTGTGTTTTTTTTTTCGGCCTCCTTGCTAGCTTTCAACTTCAGACTCTCAGGCGTCTTCGCTTCCCGAGCGGTGGGGGTGAGCAATGCTGAACTGGCTTCATTACCTGCGGGAAGCAGAAATCTGGCAGAGAAGAAACATGATGTCCTTGTAAAGGTCAAACTAGAAAGAGAGGTGCACACGTCTGTTCATGATGCCAACAATCTGCTTGAACAGTCAGGGTTTTTCATGAGTCACCGGGTGACAAGGATGAACTTTCAGTGCAGAAACGATGCCCTTTCACAGCCTGAGGTCTTTCCCAAGGCAGTGATCACCGTGGGAGGCGGGTGGACTCCCAGTGGACTCGATGGCTGTGAGTCAGAAGCTTGCCATGTGCCCTGCCGTGAATCTTCTCCACTCAAGGCTGATGGAGGCCGCTGCCCTGACCTCATCCATCCTACCCAGTTCCCCAAATTTATATACCCGTTGTTTCCCTGCTGAGGAAAACCAAACCTTGCTTTCTGCAGAATGCATGCTGTCTTCATGGAGAAAAACACACTGGGCCAAGTACTAAGATGGTGAAAAATTAACCACCTGCAAAACAGCACAGCAGAAGCACATCTGGTGAAGGCATCTGTAGCAAGGAGAAAGCGAACAGGAAGTGCTCTCACGTCCCAAGGCTGGGGTCTGGGCAGGGCAGGGGGTAGGAGGGCAACCCTCCCCTCCCCTCCCACGCATCAGAACAGAGATGCCGACACTGAATTAAGCCAGGAAAGGAAAATCAATCTGTCCACGAGCCATGCAGACGGCTCTGCTGTGAGTGGACGCGTTCCCAGGTTTCCTGGCAGGCAAGTTCAAGCAGGACCTTCAGGGATTCGTCCCAGATCTCGACTTCCATCTGGAAATAAAGTCGGCATGATCTGCAGAGTAACGCACTCAGAGATCAAGGAAACAACCTGAGGCGGCAGTGAGGGCGGCTGGTGCTGGGTGGAGGGGACTGCAGGGGACAGGAGGACTGGACACACCGCCCAAGTCCCTGAGATGTGTCCAAGTCTTCATCATCGGGACTGAGTCTCCCTGGCTGGGATGAACACCCCCGAGGCTCCGACACTGTGACCTCTCTGGGTACTTAGAAAGGGTGAAAGGTGAATTGGAAGAACAGATGAGAACTTACCCAATGGTCGGGCTGATGTTGTGGTCAAAGTGATCCTGGACAAATCGACACACGATGCTGGACTTCCCCACGCCAGTGTCCTGAAAGAAGACGAGAACACCGCCATGAATCCATGGGCATGGATTCTGACCCAGTATAAACAGAACCCAGTACAGGAGAGCTTACTTCCAGCTGGGGGGACATGGGATATTTCCTTCTATTTCATACCAGAATTTCTGACAATGAAGTTGTATTGCCTTCATAAAAGAAGTATGCTAAAAGTAAGTTTCAGAAACATGTGCCATCTATACACAATAATTAACCTAGAACTGGCATGTTCCAATACATTTACTTCCAGAAATTTGGAAATTTGGGGAGGGGTTTAAGAAGTACGGCGACACATCACTTTGTTTTGGTAGAAACTGATTTTATTCAAACCTTTAGCACTCTAAAAAGACGTAACCTAAAAAAAAATAAAAATAAAAAAATAAAAAGACGTAACCTATTTTTCTAGGTATCATCCTGTAAGAACGATAAATTCTAATTATTGCGTGTTTATCATTTTCTCTCCAGAATCTGATGGCTGCATAAGAACCTCCAGTTTTGCTCAATTGTATAAAGGTCTCATCTCAGCTCTTTCTCTGTTAAATAATTCTGTAAAGCTGTTAGGAAAGGGGTCCACTCACACACAGGAAACAGACACATGCATTTTTCTCTGTGTGTGCGTGCTAAGTTGCTCAGTCATGTCTGACTCTTTGCAACCTGACTGTAGCCGGCCAGGCTCATCTGTCCAAGGGATTCTCCAGGCAAGAATACTGGAGTGGTTGCTATTTCCTCCTCCAGGGGATCTTCCTGACTCAGGAATCGAACCCACATCTCTTAGTCTCCTGCATTGGCAGGTGGGTTCTTTACCACCAGTGCCACCTGGGAAGTCCCAAGTGCATTTTTCTCCAGTCCTTTCCAAATCCCTTGTCAAATGGCTTAAGGAATAAAAAAAAAAAACACATTCAGGTCAAGAGATGGGAGAAAAGACAACCCATCAGACAAGTGAGGACAGAGAGGAACAGCTTGGGGAGGGAAGGTGAGGTCACTGTGAAAGAAGGAGCTGGAGCCTAAGGGCCTGCAGCAGGGAGAGCAAGTCAGTCCCGCCCACGTTCCCCAAAGGTACCAAGAGCTGGAGGCAACGCTGGAATCAGAATATCGGAATCAGAGGCAAGACTGCAGAGAATCACACCTAGGCGCCCCAGCCACAGGACCAGAGAAGGAATGTTCCGGGAGGATGCTGGAGGATGCTGGAGGCTGACTCCAGAAAACCTGTGTCAGACACAGGCTGGCCCACGACCCTGCACACAGCTCGTGGTGGTGGTGGGGGGGCGCTACTCACCCCACCCCACCCTGCCCTATGCGAGCCCAGATGGAAGAGGCAAGTGTGTCCCCCCACCCCCGCAGACCCAGTTATAAACACGTGGAGTTCCCCAACTAGAGGCCACGTGTGCCCCCACCCACCAGCTCCTGTGCAAACAGAGCTTTGGGGAGGCATTTTATTCTTTTAAACATTCTCCTTTTATTTATTTTTTTCTTTTGGCCAAGCCATGCAGCATGCTGGGGTTTTATTTCCCTGACCAGGGATCAAAACCATGCCCCACTTATTGGAAGTGTGGACTCCGAACCACTGGACCACCAGGGAAGTACCTGGAGATGCATTTTAAACTTTTAGAAAGAAATACTCATCTAAGAAATACCAGAGATTTACACCCACAGAAAAGTGCAAGATGCATTTTTAAAAGATCATTCAGAAAGTAAGACAGACCCTCAGAAACTAAAAACATGATGACAGAAATGGATATTTCAAAGGAAGAGTTTCAGGGTGAAGTCCAGAGATTTCCCAGAAAGCAGGACGAAGGAGAACAAAGCTCCTGCCCCCCCTGCCCTTTGAGACCGGCCGCACAGCGAGGAGATGCAGGGTGCGTGGAAAGATCTGCTCTGGGAGGACTGCGGAAACTCAAGACAGAGAAGTGACAGGGGAAAGAGACACACCTAGCCCAAGAAGGAAAAGACAGTGATGAGCTTCTCTTCAAAGTTTCATGTTAAAAGCCCACAGATCAAGGAGAAATTGCTGCAACTCAGATAAAGGTGTTTTTCTCCAGACACTGAAATATGAAATGAGATTTGAAACACCATCAGCATCTGAATTATGGGTGTCCCCTCTCGCCCCCGTATTCAGGGGACAATCCTAGCAAACCCAGGGCGGGAGGGCCTCGGGCTTGGGATCCTCATCAGAAGGTCACTGTCCAGAAGGTATCACCTCCCGGAGCACGTGGCCGGCGCTGGCTCTGAGCTCCGGGAAAAAGCCGCACCAGACGCTGCATCTTGGCAGCGCTAGGTCGATGTGCAGAGTTCAAAGAGGTGATGACGGAAAGGAAACACCAGCCTCTCGGACTCCAGATCGATGCAACTGCTATTTCCACCTGCATCCCCAGGAGAGACTCCAGCTAACGCTTCTCAGTGTCCCCAAACCACAGCCCCGTCCTTCCCATCTCAGCTGAGCTTAAAGGCCCTGTGAAAGAGCAGACCTCTGCCACCCTGCAGTCCTCGAAGCCCCAGTGACTCTGGACAGGAAGAACTGGGCTGCACCCAGGCCTCCCCCATACCCAGCTGGGACAATGGCCCCTTGATAGCTTCCCCCCAGCAGCAGAACCCTTGTCCTCTAAGGGAGAGGCTGGCATCCAGGGCTCTGGCCCGAGGGGGCATTCTCATGGGCAGGACTCTGCTCCACGGTGCAAGTTTCAGAGCCCATCTACTTGCTCTACCCAAGGGTTCCAGCTGCCAAGAGCCGACACATTAGAAAAGACCCTGATGCTGGGAAAGACTGAATGCAGGAGGAGAAGGGGACAACAAAGGGTGAGATGGTTGGATGGCATCACTGATTCAACGGACATGAGTTCGAGCAAACTCCGGGAGATAGTGAAGGACAGGGAAGCCTGGCATGCTGCAGTTCATGGGGGTCCCAAAGAGTTGGACACAACTGAGCGACTGAATGACAACAAAATCACCTTGTAGGGTCAGAGGCTTTGTGACAACTTGGGGACGGTCTGCTCCCGGGCCTGCCATTCCCCTGCCGGCCACCAGGGGAAGACCCTGCCCGCGGATGGCAGAGGATGGCAGAGCAGGATGCAGGGCAGTTGTCATGAATCACTGGGCTGGGTGACTTCCTTTTCCTGCAGGACCTCTTTCAGACGGTCACACACACACACACACACACGCAGGAGGGAAACGCCCCGGATCATGCCTGTCCCACAGGAAATTGCAAAGCTCTGATGCAGCAACTCCTGGGTGGATAAAGGCATCAGAGGAACAAGAGGAGGGCCAGGAGGCACAGGCTGCTCACCCCTTCTCCTCGGCCCTGTGACTTCCGGGGGACTTGATGCCCTTGGAAGGAAGCTGGCTCTGCTTCCTGAGATGACAGGACATTGTCACAGCCCATCCAGCCCCGAGTCTGCAGGGAAGGAGGCTGCGTGGCTTCCCTGAGGTCACACAGCAGGCTGGAGGGTCAGAGCACAATTTTCCGAGTCCCGTGAAACCCCTAAAGGCTCTCACCAGGTAAATCAACTCCCCAACAGATGTAAATGTCTTCTTAAAAGAAGTCCACTTCTCGGACCCACGAGGAGGGCCTTTACTACTGCCTTCCAGGTTCACCACCCATAAGAGAGTCATCCTTCCTAAACACATATCGGCTAGGTCTTGCCCGAATGAGAGGGGGTCATAGTGCCAACTACCGAGGAAGTGTCAGCATAGATTCTTCCCTTTGTTATTATTGAAGTATAGTTGATTTAAAATGCCATTCATCGTTAGTCTCAGATGTACAGCACAGAGACTCAGCCACACACACACGTACATCTGTGTCTGTATCTATTCTTGGTCAGAGTCTTTTCCCTAATAGGTTGTGCTGGGTTGGGTGCTAACCTGCTTCAGTCCTGTCTGACTGTGTGAGACCCCATGGACTGCAGCCCGCCAGGCTCTTCTGTCCATGGGAGTCTCCAGGCAAGAATACTGGAGTGTGTTGCCATGCCCGCCTCCCGGGGATTTTCCCGACCCGGGGATCCAACCAGGGTCTCTTACATCTCCTGCACTGGCAGGCAGGTTCTTTATAACTAGCACCGCCTGGGAAGCTCCCAAGTCACTTACACATTCAGACCTCAGCTTTCAAAGGAATCAGACCGGTTATCAAGAGTCAGGGTGACCAAGATTGCACAGGCCACCCCAACACGTCAACAGGACGGCTGATGGCTGGGTTCCAAACTTTTGAAACTCAGGCGTGCATCTTTCTGTTGACATAATGCTCTAGACAAACCATGATTCTTTCCCAAGCTTGCCCCTGCACTATAGCTCTCTACAATGAAGACCGCGACATCCATTTATAATATTATTTCCTTAGGAAGCTTTATTCTACTTTCAAACTGGGGATTTCAGCTAGTGCCAACCAGACTCTCAGGCCTGCAGTCCAAGCAGAACACCCCAGGAATGAAGAGATCTTTGGGGAACATTTGATGTTCCATTGCTAAGTTGTGTCCAGCTCTTTGCAATCCCGTGGACTGCAGCACACCACGCTTCCCTGTCCTTCACCATCTCCCAGAGTTTGCTCAAATTCAAGTCCATTGAGTTGGTGATGTTATCCAACCATCTCATCCTCTGTCGCCCCCGCACCCTGGGGAACTCCTGCATTTGGACTCCAGGCACATTGCCGATAATCCCAACCCTTCTTCGGAGCAGGAGCAGACTAAACATTCACAGCGATGATGATAAAAGCTGAGCTCATAAAACCTCTCGCACCCAGCCGGGCATTTTCTATGGAGAAATGTCCACTATCATTTCCTGAATCTTTGTTTCCTCTCCATCTGGGACTCCGGCTGTGTCTACACTATACTTTTTCACCGTACAATGTACGTCTTTATCTTCTTTTATTTTCCATCTTTTTTTCATCTGAGTTTCAGTTTGGAATTATTCGACCTATCTACTAGTTCTTTTTAAAGATGTATTGAACATGATGATAAACCCACTTACTGATTTTCTGATATCAGTTATTGCATTTTTTCCACCATAAAATTTTCACAGTACCATTTTTGATGTCATGCCAGTCTGAAATCATGATTTTTATTTCCTTGAACATAATAAACATGCAAATATTATTATTTTATTTTTTAATATTTATTTTTATTTATGTATTTGGCTGTGCTGGGACTCAGCTGCAGCATGATGGATCTTCGTGGCATCATTGAGGATCTTCTAGTTTTAAAGTACATTATCTAGATTCTAGTTTGGTTTCTATTGTTTGTGGAAAAGTTTTCAGTCGAACTGCCCTGTCTCCTCCTATCACTGGTCAAGTTTAAGTCCTGGAAGCATCACCCAAGGAGAGGGAATTAGAGCAGCCTGTCCAGGGATATGGGTCTCCGAGCACAAGATGCCCCCCAGGTCTTCTCTGACTCTGGGGTGGTGTTTAAAAAGAACAGGTGGCATCGATTCTGGGATGTCATCCACCCCCCAAAAAACTGTTCCTAGTAAAATATTTATGCTATTTTTAAATCCCGTCCCGTTCTACTGCCGTTACATCTATCTGCCTCTTGTTGTTCCAACACTGGTGGATCTAGTGGATTCCAGAGTCGAGCATTCCATCAATCATTGAGAGCTCTGGCCCCAGAGCAGGTGGTGGCCTCTCGATCCTGCAGGTGGCAAAGGCATGTCCTAGGAGTTCTAGGGAAACTGAAGTCGAGTATTTGGCGTGGGAAAAGGTGAGCACCAGGGGCTCCATCCCTCTACCAGCCCGGCTCTGAAAGAAGTCCTCCCTCTGCCTCACTCCTCAGACAAGTTAAAGAAGGAAAAGAACAAGGAAGATGCTTCTTAAAAGGGGAAGAAGGGCAAGTCCCATCACCCTCCACTTCCGACACAGCAGCCCCACTGCTTCTCGGCTTTTTCAGAGAGCCCTTCATCCCAACGCACAGACTGTGCAGCCGGGCAGACATTTCTGTGTGTCTGAGTCTTACAAAGTGTGACCTTAACTGTTTAAAAATTTTTCTAATCTGGTGTTTTACTTAATCTCACTTCCTGCCAGAGGAACCACCTGCTCTTCTGTCACCCTTCTTTCCGCTCAAGCATCGCACGTGTGGGGTGGCAACTGGGCAAGCCAAGTTCTCCAGACAAATGGCAGTACCCTGTACCCAGTGGGGAGCCCGCCGGCCTGCACAGGCTTCCTGCACCAACGCGGGATTTTATTGTTCTGTAACGTTCTTACAAAACACCCAATATTCACTCCTCCCAAGTTGCAGGTCTAGCAAATAAGGACACAGAATGATCATAATTGCGCCTTCTAATGTGGTTCCCAATGATTCCTGACACCTGGTATTTGGTCCCCTGTGTGTAGGCTAGGGGGTTTCCCACGTAGCACAGTGGTAAAGACCCTGCCTGCCATTGCAGGAGTTGTAAGAGACGCTGGTTCGATCCCTGGGTCAGGAAGATCCCTGGAGGAGGGCATGGCAACCCACTTCAGTATTCTTGCCTGGAGAATCCCATGGACAGAGGAGCCTGGTGGGTTACAGTCCATGGGGTTGCAAAGAGTCTGACACAACTGAAGCGACTTAGCACAGACATGTGGCCTGGACCTAACAACTTGCTCTTAAAAAGCAGAAAAATGGTGACAGTGACAGACGTCAGCCCCCATGTTAGGTTTTAGAACACTGAGACTTGGTCCCCCTTTCTCACCAGGTTGCCCGCCCCCAGCCTAGGGCTCCTGGAAACAGAAATGTCGGAGCCACAGCACTCGGTGACCATCCAGGGCGCTCTGCTATCCTTAGGATCAGCTGGTACCGCCACACCGTGAATTTGTCCTTCAAGTGGAAAGCACAGCCGTGGACCCCAAGGGCTCTCGGACTTGGGTGAGGAGGCATGGCCCTCCTCCCCTCCAGCCCCTGGAGCCTGGGCTTCATCCCAAGGGCAGTGGAACCAAGGAGACCCAGCCCAGGCGGAACTTTAAGAGGACCAGAAGGAAACCAAACCAGGAAACAGAGGCGTTCAGGAGACTGCACACATCTGCTGCCTTTTTACTGAGCACCTACTACGTGCCAGGTGTTTTCACAGATGGTGGTGGCCAGTCTATCATGTCAGAGGTAAGACTCCACAGAGACTCGACAGGCACTCACGCTTAGGTCTGCAGGG
The DNA here is from genome assembly GCF_963930625.1 of Muntiacus reevesi. Taxonomy (NCBI): domain Eukaryota; kingdom Metazoa; phylum Chordata; class Mammalia; order Artiodactyla; family Cervidae; genus Muntiacus; species Muntiacus reevesi. The sequence continues at coordinate 39,896,609 of NC_089252.1, read as the reverse complement.
AGGGCAGATGGAATCCTTCCTATATCCCAGCCCTGACAAGCCTGACAGCTGCTGTCCTCAGAGCACTCACTGGCCTGAGTTAACACTAAACACTTTGCTGACCCCAAGCCGAGCTCCTATGGCATGCAGAAAGTTAGCTGCTGTGATCCTTAGTCATGATAAGGATAATGATACTAGGTTGCAGCGCTTACACACGCTCCCTCGTTGGACAGGCGCAAACAGTCAGCATACCTGCGAGGTAGTGATGAGCCGAGATACCAGCCTCTGCTCGCAACTCACCCACCTTCCTGACTGTCACTGTTCCCCATAAACAGTGATAGTTTTTGACCCATGACAGGTGAGGAATCATCCCATACGTCTGAGGGTCAACTGGATTCCACCCAGACTTGATGCCCATGCTAGATTCAGGAGGGGAGGTCACAGAAGGGAGGAGATGTATTAGAGGGGGGCTGGCATCAGAAGGTGGGGGCTGAGCCTGCAGAGGGCAAGAAGAGCCATTCCCGTAGCCATCACTCCGGCTTGACTTTCTCACGGTTCAGTCCCTCGGTCATCCAGCACCTCTGCGAGCATTTCAGAGACTTTACAAAACACACAGGAAAGGCAGCAGTGAATTTCCCACTGGGAGGGAAGCTAATTAATACTGCCCCCCTCACTTTCCATCTATGCTCTTTGGGAATAAATGCTAAACTAGCACACTCGGTTTCAGAAATTCGACCAGGAAACACAAGGCTGCCCGCATCACGGCTACCAGGAGAACCCCCACCTCTTCACGCTGATAGGAGGGGATTAACGTGCTTGAACTTCACATACCAAAAACGTGAAGTCGTCCTTGTGGTAAATCAAGATTTGTGGACATACAACTCTTTAAGAAGTTTATTTTAGGGTCAAGAAAGAAAATATGTAGTTTATGCTTCCCAAGATAGGAACTGTTCCCAGAAGAGAATATTCCCAGAGACGCTGGGGGTAAACACCTTCCACGCACTGTGAACATCTCATAAAGGATGAGTCTCAGGCCGCTTTGACTGCATATCCCTGACTGCAGAAAACGAGCTGAGAATCCTCTGATAGGTGTGTATCTATTTACAAACTGCACACATGCAACATTGTACTAAGATATTAGACAACTCGTAAGACATAACCAGGAGTAGAAATTTTTTAAAGAATGATCTACTAGGATCTTCTCAATACTGTGCCACCAAATACAGAAATCCCTGGTCGCTGAGGCTGGCGTAAGCTGCTACTGCCCCAGCTCCCAGATTTTACGTCTTTGTTCAACCAAATAGCCTCGTCCGTGTCACAGACAGATTTACAATCAATACAGTTCAGCACTGGGGGGCAGGACTCGATCTCAGTGTCCCCTCCCACCTCCCTGACACATAGAGACCGGGAAACACAGGGATGAAGCCCCTGGAGGCTAGAACCACATCGTGTGGTTGGGAGGCTGGAGGTGGTCACCTTTCAACTCCCTGGGTTAGAAAGCGGAACCAGCTATGCAGAGAGAAGTTAAGCCAAGTGGCCCAAAGCCAGTTCTGGTACCTTCCTGAGGCCCAACTGCATTCCTACTCTGAGTTCTGTGGGACGCTCTGTGTCTTTCTTCTTATTTAACTGGGTCTCAGGGCATGTGGAACCTCCCCGACGGCCACGGGAAGCAGCAGGAGGCTACAGGTGGCACTGGTGGCAAAGAACCCGCCTGGCAAAGAATCTGCCTGAGACCCAAAAGACTCAGGTTCGATCCCTGGCTTGGGAAGATCCCCTGGAGAAGGGAATGGCAATCCACTCCAGTATTCTTGCTTGGGAAATCCCATGGACGGAGGAGCCTGGCGGGCTATAGTCCATGGGGTCACAAAGAATCAGACGTGACTGAAGTGACTTAGCACGGGGCACACTGGAACCTCCCCCACCGGCCACGGGAAGCACAGCAGAAGGCTACCCTTCCGAAGCTGGACCCCCAGGAGGAAGCATCTGCAACGATTTTACGGCTGACCCCGGTCACTTCCCACCACCTACAGGCCCACTCCTCCCGCCCCTGGACTAGGCCATCACATCATCACACCCACTGTTTTTTGCAGGCAGTTACAACCAAACTGTAACTTCAAGTGCTGCTCTCCCATTAAATAAGGGGCTGGAAAATGTCTCCTGATGTCTGGGCCTGATCAGCAGCTAAGTTTGGCTGCCTCCAGCCGGAGCACCCCCTCGGCCACTCATGAACCTCGGGTATATTTCATCTGCATCTCAGGTCACGGTCATGGCTTAAAAGCATTGCTACACATGCACTCAGAATCCCAAGTGACAGAACGAGAATGTCCGTTTCTACATTCTAGCTTTACAAAAACACAACTGATTGACTTTTTTAAAAAACAAAATAAGGAAGAAAAAGCAATGGCCTGGGAAAGATGATGACTTGTTCCTGGGGTGAGCTCACCATTGAGGTTTCAACTTGGACCCTTCAGCCCACTCAGGCTCTGACTCAGGGGACCCATCCACGCTGCCCCCGCCTCCCCCACTGGACTTTCTCTCAAGCAGGCAGGAAGATTGCAGTTTGATTGCGGCAACCAGGCCAGAAGTTGCCAGATAATAATTTGGTCAGAAGAACCAAAGGAAGTGTGTTTCTTCACTCTGTGGTTTGGACAGCTTGAGGGGTCATGGATGGGACTAAAGACCTTCTCTGACCTGAGCGCACAAACTTCTGTTCCACTGTGACCTGACCACATGACCCAAGCAGCTCATTTCAAACTTTGCTTTCCTACCCACGAATCTGGTGCCTTACCCAATCTAGCACAAAAGAGATTTGCCCAAGGTCTGGCGCGTATAGAAACACACGGGTAAATCTGTGACACGATCCCGTTTGTGTGCCTGTCTCTATCCCAGAAAAGGATTCGAATATTTAGCTGAGCTTCCTGAGTGCCGGCGCAAGTCAAGCTTGTGTTTTTACAAGACAGAATCCTTTTCTGCTAAATGGTTCTAAACAGCAAACTGTATCTGGCGACCAGGAACACGGAGTCAGCCAGGACAAGCAGACAGCGGCAGCATTCTGCCGTTCTGCTGACTGAATGAAAACATTTTGGAACTTGAGTTTTCTCATGACGTTGGATCTGGACTCTAGATCCAAACCAGCTCGATGTTCATGCTTCCTCAAAACAGTAGCCACAAGGCTGGCCAGTATTACTGTACTGTCCATTTGCCTGCATGATCAGTTGCTCAGTCATGGCCGACTCTTTGTGACCCCATGGACTGTAGCCCGCCAGGCTCCTCTGTCCTTGGGATTCTCCAGGCAAGAATACTGGAGTGAGTTTCCATGCCCTCCTCCAGGGGACCTTCCCGACCCAGGGTTCAAACCACATCTCCTGAGTCTTCTGCATTGGCAGGCAGATTCATGACCACTGCACCACCTGGGAAGTCCCAGGTGTCTATTAGCTTCTCTAAAAAGGGTGAAACACCAATGCCCAGCGTACATCTATTCTCTGCAACATCCCCCATCTGATAATGCCATGAACCAAGTACCTGACGTCCTACCCTCTGTTCCATGGGCTGGGTTACCAGCTACTGTTCAGTCTGGAGCTCAGCATGGGAGACAACGACCCAGTGCCAAGAAAAGGAAGAAATAAACAGCAAGGGCCCTGGCACCCGGAGTGGGGGCTTCCTCAGCCCCGCTGTATACCCTGGAGTCCACTCACCACGTGGCAGGGCAGACAGGGGCACCCAGAAAATCTGAGTGGTTCTCAACCAGACAGCATCCCAGGGGGACACCCAGGACCTGCCTCCCCTACAGGAGATGAGTCTCCGAGATTTCTGCCTGTGCGCACACCAAGCCACAGAAATTATGCATGCTCTCTTTTCCGGGCTAAAAGATCCAAATCTGATAGCTATTTGAGAATAATTTTGTAAACCCTAATCATAATTGTTTTGCTCTTCTGAGTTGTTCCCTGTCTCTTTTAACTGGAGGAAAACATGAAGAGAACTCCAAGGAAACAGAGATCCCAAGAGATCACAACCCAGCATGTGAGACACATGGGGCGTACATCCTAGGAGATGCTGTGACAAAGGAAGAATGGACAATAGCTGTTAGGAGGTGGCCTGTAGGGAAACCGGAACTCATGATAGCCCCCCGCCCACCCACAAACTAACTGCGCAGGGGAGCAGAATTTGGGGGTGGTCAGAGTGTGTGTTTGGGGTCTGACACATGAGATTTAATGTTCTTACTAGTTCTCTGTGTTTCTGTTCCTTCCTCTGTGAAACAGGAGCAGTAGCAGGGCCCGCCAAGTAGGACTGTGGCAAAGATTAAATAAGGTAATACACCCACAGCACTGAGAACGGAGCTGGCCAACTGTCATCGCGGCGATCATGCAGCCATTCAAAAGAATGAAGTCCACCTGCAAGAGCTGCTACGTATGGAAAGCGCTCCAAGATCTATAGATTGAAATAATCTGTTTACAGATCTGTGATGGCTTCTTTATTTTAAAAAAATATCTAGGTGTGTGAGCACAAACCTGAAACACATCCTTAAAAAAAAATATATCACACAGATACCTTAACAGTGGCCATCCAAGATTGGAAGCAAATTCCAAGAGATAGAGAAGGACAGGGAAGCCTGGTGTGCTGCAGTCCATGGGGTCGCCAAGAGTCAGACAAGACTGAGCGACAGAACAACAACAAAGATTGGGAAGGCTGTGCCTTTTTGTAGCCTTTGAACTTTGTAATTCTACACAAAGGATTCCTTGGATCTATTTTTAAGTAGGAACAGATGTGCTTCTACTTAGAGGAATCAGCATACACATTCTGTTTTCTTCTTTAAGCTTTTCTGTATAAATGTAACTTTTTCCACTAGTATGTTCTCCCCACACTCCTTTGTGTTATCCAAATTTTAAACAGCCATCACCCAAGTCACAGATTCTGGCCTCTATGGGGTGTGCTTCGTGGGACTGTGTTCATCAGAGTTAGCGAAACAAAGGTGGGATTATAGGAACATAGCTGGAAACCAACTCCGTTGCTGACATCCTGTGTGTCACATGGCTCTGACAGCAAAATGTTAATACCGTGATCTAAACCCTCTGCCTCCTAACTACTCACGTTTAAACCATATCACATGTGGAAGTTGTCTACACTTGTTGTTTTTGTTGAGGTGCAATTTTCGTAACACAAAATTAATCATTTTAAAGTGAACAATTCAGGGACTTCCCTGGTGGCTCAGCGGTAAAGAATCCGCCTGCCAACATGGGAGACACGGGGAGATCTTGATCTGGGGAGATCCCACAAACGGTGGGGCAACTAAGCCCATGTACCACAACTGCTGAGCCTGTACTCCAGAGCCCGGGGGCTGCAACTACTGAAGCCCACGCCTAAAGGCCATGCTCCGCAACATCCCCTCGCACAGCCCAGTGAAGCCAGCAAAGCACTGGGGGAGCTGCTTTGGGAGCCCACACGTGGGACCCTGGCTGGGGAGGGGCAGTGATGGGAAAGAACGTGGCTTCCCAAACGGCAGGTCCTCCCACTAAAGCCTCATCCATTCCGACCTCAGGACTTCAGTCCCTGTGATAAATCACTTAGCGATGTGCCTCTAAATCTGGAGCTGCCATGTCCCAGGGTGCCCCTGGCCATCTCACATTTCCAGCACAAGATTCCCCAGCAGGAATCACACCTGCCCCAAAGCAGCACCTGCCAGAGGCCTGCCCAGGACCAGCAGCTCGCCTGACAGGGTCTGGGCTCGAGAGCTAGGGAGCCGGGCTACAGGCCAGGTGGAGAATATCCACTCTGCCTCGGGGACTGTAGCTCACAGGGCATGCCTCACGCTCCAGACACCTGCTCTACTGTCCCTTCTTTCTAGCACTGGTGCAGTGGGGCCAGAAGATGTGTCTGGATGGTGTGAATTGCCTCTGGGTGAACATTAGCTCATCACAGAATTTTTAAATTTGCATTTGGAGAAGTAAAAACACTTTTACAGTAACATGGTGTAATCCTGGTGCAATAAGGCAAATTAAGGCAACTTTTGAGCAAATCAACTTGTTTTTCCAGAAGCATCGGGGAAGTAGATGACCTTTACCAGTCCTCTTGGAGAGGAAGAACTTCCTTCTACTGAGAAGTTATCACATGACAGGCAGGGGCCCCCGTGGTCTCATGTTACCTGTGCTTCGTGATTGATACTTGCTGGGACAGACACTGTTACCAACATCATACAAGTGAGGGATCTGAGTCTAAGAGGCTCCACAAAGCAGCTTACCACTTGCTTCTCTCTCCTTAGAATCCAGAGTCTGAGAGATGGCTCATGTCAAAGATCCAGTCAAGTAATAAACCCGCTGTCTTCAAATTTCATATGCCAGTAGTGACCTTGTTAAGACATGAAAGGGGCATATGGGAGAGAATCATTGCTGCCATTTATCCATTGGAAAAAGAGCCCTGAGATTTAGCAGGTCACCCCTGCTTGTCGAGGTGGTCAGGAGTCTAGGTTCCAGCAAACGGGATAGAAGTAGAGGCAATAAATTGACCCCCAAATCCATCAGAGCAGTCCTGAATCAGCTACCAGAGCTGACCAAGAATAAAGAAATGATTTCTCTCCTGCCTAAGTCCCTGGACTTTGGGATCTCAGCCTGTATCCTCACCAACACAGTGTATCTAAAGAATTAAAAAATCCACACATCCCTCTAAACAGGCTGAAAATTATCCTTACAGCTTGTTAGACCTCATCATCTGCTTATTCCTCATTCATTTATAAGGTATATTCATTCTGGCCCTGTGTCTAAAATCTCACAATTTCCAAATCTAAATTTATAAGCTTTACTTGTATATCTATATAAAAGTATGACAGTATACCATTTCTTTAAACCCATATTCTTTCTAGACTACACCTTCTTTGGAAAATGCCACTTAGCCACATTTAGTTATTGGGCAGATGCTCTACCTGCCCAGACCCAGTGTCCCATCACCAGGGGCTGGCAGGACATCATCTGACCTGGGCTGCACTCTCTGCCCTACAGGGCAGCTCTGGCCCTTCTTCAGCAGTTGCATCCACTTCCCCGCATAAGGCCCAGCAGGGTTGCCACGGCAGCAAGCATCCTTTACACGCTGGCTGCCTGCCAAGATCAAGTCATTGGTAATCCTGTCTTGCTGGTTACCATTAGGGCAGACAAAACTCTTTTTAAGACCATTCATTAACAGGGGCCCTTGAAAGAAGCAGAAGGGGGTGGGGTATCTGCTGGAACCCCCTGACCCTGACTTAGATGCCTTGAGCTATATATTTCAGCTGCAGCACACATAACCAACCAACCGTCGTTCCCTGAGATTATATGACAGGTACGGGTCAATTTGTCCTAGCCTGCCATTTTCTGCCTTCTCAACGACCTATTACCAATCTGAGATTGATCTGCTGTGACACCTGCTGTCTTCCATGACCAGAATAATAAACACAAGCTATTCGCGTTGGCTACTCCATTTTTGATCAAGAGTTGCAGTCGGGGACGACAGACATCTGCCCATTGGGAGCAGCATGTAATTAACAGCAGCATTTACCCTCGCCGGGATACCAAGCAGGAGAGGGAAAATAGACTATCACCAAGGGAGACCAACACCGCCCTTGCCCTCCTGAATTATGGCAGCTACACTCCACTCCACCTCCCACTCACCCTCGACTACAATCGAAATAAAGACGCTCTCAGATTTAAGTAGCCTATAATGTAAATCCATACTATCCATGTATTTTCACTATATTATATGTATCAGGAAGCTCTGTGTGTGATCACCTGCTACAGAGACAGGTCTGGGGCTGACCTTAAGCTGGGAGAGATGGAATTGCCAGCCCTGCCACAAAAAGACTCCTACAGAATCAGACTGGCATACGGAACTATGCTTTTTACGGCATTTGATTGGATTTTTTATGTGCTTGACCTTGTCACGGGAGCAAAATCCATCATCTGTGGAAATCATAAAACTGACTGTGTCACCTTGGCACACCATTCAAAACCAATTAACTGATCTTCTGCTAGACACATAAATCCATTGATCCATTTTTACAACTGGCATATAAAACATTCATAAGTGCAAATAGGTGATACATTTTAATAGACACTTGAAAGAGTAAAGTGAAGACCACACAGATTTAAAAACAAAATAATGACCTCTGGTTCTTCTTATCCAATATTTCAAAGCACTACCTTTTAGTCTTAGGGGAAAGTTTTGGAAATTCGCATAAAACAGTACTCTGCTTTTAATATATCTGTGTATTCTAACACAGATTATATATTTCAAGCAAATTTATCACCACTGGAGTCTGAAGGCTTTTTAGAAACTGAAAGCGTGACCCACTGGAGACTTCTTTTGCCTTCAGTAAGTCTAATTAATTATTAACATTTGTCGAATTGCCTTTGGACACCCGATATCATGTTAACACAATCAGTAAATATTTACCAAGAACTCCCAGGTTGAATGCCACTATTTTCTTATTCTGAGTTGTCAAGAAATTTATAAATGAACAAATTTCAGTTCTGACTATGAATAAGCAAGTAGGAACTCTCTCTCAAGTCACAGAAAAGGCTCCGCTGCCTCCAGCATCACAGGGCACCGCCTATGGGGAGGCCCTGGGCCAGCTCGGTCCCCCTGCAGACCCGACAGGGAGACAGCGGTGACAACAGTGGGCAGCCAGCTTCCACAGCTTCAGCTCTGGGTTCAAGATCCAAAGTCCAGACTCAAAATTAAACATCTTAATGGCAAAGAAGATGTTGTTTACTCTCTACACCGAGATGGCAAAGAGTGAGGGAAAGTGCCCCTTTTCAAAAGAAGAAATAGATTTTGTGAGAATAAGATCACACACAAGTCGCCCGGCACACGCTGCTGCTGTGAGACCGCCAGTTCCATCACCTGGCACCGTGAGGCGTGAGCTCTGTTAAGACCTCAGGACCAGAAGAGCATCACTGCGGGGCGCGGTGAGCCGCACGGATTACTCACGGGATTCTCAGGAAACTGGAGAGCCGTGGTCACGGCCGAAATCACGCCTCAACCCCAGGCCAACCATGAGTCTGTGGGCACAGCTCCCCACTGTCGCCTGGCTCCCAGACCAGGTCTGGGGCTCAGGCCTCAGGCTGTTCAAACTAGGTCACCTGCCCACAGCCGAGCTGCCCGAGAGATACTCGGCCTCTCTGAGTCTATTCAGAGGCATGATCTGCTTCCCTCCAAAATTAAGACTTTAAAGAATTTCCTAAAATAACACACAAACACCGACCACGTTTGTTTCAGCTAATTCAGTGGCTTCTACAACTCAGACTGGGCGCCACACCCAACTCCAGACAAAACTCAGTTTAGTTCTCAGGTAGAGGCAGCTCTTTCCTCAGGCACTTTGCAAGGGCTCTGAGAATCCTGCCCACCCTACATGTGACCTGGAAACTACCCCAAAGAAGTCTTCCATCCCGTGATATTTGAGGATTACGGGCAACAGAAGTGTTAACATTCCAGTCAAAGGGAGTTCTGTCCATCAGAGAGCAATAAGCCCATTTCACACCCATGAGATTTCACCAGTCACGTGCGTGGATTCACCTATGAGGGCTCATGGGAGGGAAGGTGAGTCTAAAGACAGAGGAGGGGCCGGTGGCAGAGAGGCTGGGACACAGCACCCAGGACATGTGGATCCGCCCCCAGAGCAGGAGCAGGGGTTGCCAGCTGGGAGGCAGGTGGCAGCCCACGGCCCCAGGAACTCTGTCCATACCCCTCTTGGGCGACTCCAGGAAGTGATGGGAGCCCAGGAGAATGGGATGACACTTGGGGTTCAGGTTGGGACTCCTGGCAGAGAGGAGGAATCAGACTTCTAGAAAGAAGAAGAACCTGTGCCTCTGGATTCACACTTGATACTGAAGAGTGTCCTTCTGAAAGTAGCCTCTGCCCCTCCTGAGAGGCAGCAAGCAGTGCTGGACCCGCTGGGATTCAGGGTCATCGCTTCACTGACCGGAGAGTATGCCCTACAGTCCATCACCACAGGCATCAGAAAGATTCAGCCTGTCACAAGAAGGACTCCAGCCCTGCTCTATTTGTGGGAGATGAAGGATCCAGGATCCCAGGATCATTTAAAATGGACTGTGTTACACATTAAGCTCACTGTATCACTAACTTTCCCACTGACATAGCACTTTCTGGACTAACTCCAGTAGAAGTAATCCCACTCATACTGAAGGGTGAAAAATAAAGAAACACAGCATGGAAAATACCCCAGTGCTGTAGATGGTGGAAACTGTTAACTCATCATTTCGCCTACTTATTTTTCTAAAACTGGTTCAAACACAGAAGCCACCGCACTTGAGAGATGGGTACCACCCCACTAAGGCTCAGCTTCACAACATCACTCTTTCCCTTTAGCTCCTCTCAAATCTTTCACTCATTAAAGCATCTTCCACTAACCACTGAATGAATTCCATATATACAATGTTCCAGATCATCATTCCTGGTAAGATGAATATTGGCACAGATGAACAAAACTCGCAATACACTCAGCACCTAGAAAGCTTGTGCTCATTAATATTAATATTTGTTCCATGAGCAAACCAATCAACTAGATCATACTTGCAGCCCTGGATGCCCAAGACCCGTGTACCATTCAGTCCCCAAAAGCAGCTTCCTTCACACGATTCCTAAGTTTTCCTGAATCTGGTAGATTCAGAAATCAGTGCATTTTTTTAATAGAACAATACAGAGTCCATAAACAGACCCAAATACATACGGGGACTTCATTTATGATAAAAAAAAAATAACATACCAGACCAGTGAATAATGATGAACTAATCAATAAACAGCATTAAAATAACTACCTAGACATTTGGAGTAAAGAAAAAAAATCTGAATCTCAATCTGACTCTTTGTACCAAAATAAATTTCACATGATAAAAAAAAAAAATTAAGACACTATGAATGAACAAGAGAAAAATTAAAATACAAGTTAAAATTTTACAACATTAGAATATGGAAGTACTTTCTAAGCAAGACATAAACACCAAAACCATAAAGGAAAATATTGACATATTTGACTAAATAAAGATTTTAAAATATTAATATGATTTTTAATTCAGTAAAAATAAAGTAAACTAGAGAGCAACAAATTGAAGAAAGGCTTGTGCAATACAAATGACAAAGGGTTTGGTTTCTTAATATACAAAGAGTTCTCACAAGTCAATAAGAAAAATAACCCAATAAAAATTAGGTAAATGATGTGAATGTGTAGGTAACAAGAAATATAGCTAGTCAATAAACATCAAAAGATTCTCAGAATCATCCATAATTAAAGAAATCAAACCAGAACAGGTTATCATCTTTTATCTATAACATCAGCAAAGATAAAAAGTTTTGATGATATTCAGTGTTGGTAAAGGTGCAGAAAATCATTCATAAACACTTACTGAGAATATTCTGGTTTTTAATTTTGGGGGGCTATGCCTTATAGCTTGTGAGATCTTAAGGTTTCCTGATCATGGATTGAACCTGGGTTCTGGCAGTGGAAGCACAGAGTCCTAGCCATAAGGCCTCCAGGGAATTCCCAGGAATATTCTGCTCTGAGATCTGGACATTTACATAGGTCAGTTTAATTTGTAAAAATCCATGCATACTATAAGATCTGTGAGTTTTTTTGCAAGAACATGACACTTCAGTACAAAAATGTAAAGAATATGTTACATCACCATGAGATATCACCTTACACCTGTTAGAATGGTCATCACCAAAAAGACAAGAGACAACAGGTTGTAGTGAAAAGGGAACCCTTGTGCTCTGTGGTGAGAATGTAAATTGGTCTAACACTATGGAAAATAATATTGAGGTTCCTCAAAAAATTAAAAATAGATCTAACATATGATCTAGTAATTCCATTTCTGGGCTTATACCCAAAGGAAATGAACACAGGATTTCAATGAAATATCTGTAACCCATATTAACCACAATATTATTCACAAGAGCCCAGATATGGAAACAATCCAAACGCTCATCAATGAATGAATGAATTAAAAAGGATGTGGTACATACAGACAAGAGAGTATTATTCAGCCATGAGGAAGGAAGACATCCTCTCATCTGTGACCACATGGATGGACCTTGAGCACATGATGCTATGCGACATAAGTCAGAGAAAGACCAGTACTGGGTGCTACCACTTATATATTAAACCTGTAAAAAACAGTAAAATGGTGGTAACCAGGGGATGGGGGTTCAGCAGGGTTGGGGGGGGAAGACTGCTATTGTTAAGGGCGCAAAGTTGTAACAAGTAGTGAATAAGCCATTGAGATTTAAGGCACAGTATGACGGATAGACAAAAATTGTACTATAATTATGCAATGTGACATATACGACTACATCAGCAATCGTATTACAACACGTAAGTGTATACACACCTAATCTTAAACTCAGTGGTAATTTGCCTGCCAAGGCAGGACACGCAGAAGACTCGGGTTCAGTCCCTGGGTCAGAAAGATCCCCTGGAAGAGGAACTGGCAACCCACTCCAGTATTCTTGCCTGGAAAATCCCATGGACAGAGGAGCCTGGTGGGCTACAGTCCATGGGGTTGCAAAGGGTCGGACTCAACAGAGTGACTGAGCTCGTACCTTAAACTTATCCAGTGTTAATGTCAGATTTATTTATTTTTTAAATTAAAGAGTATGTTACAAATCAGGTCAAATTCATGAAAAGGATGAAGTTCTACAACATCACACAGTAAATCAAAAGCTATTACTTATCACCTATGCCTTGCCAGATCCCATGGCTAAGCAGATTAAATAAAACTTAATTGGAGATTGTTTTGTGCAAAGAATCTACTTAGACTCTCTTAAGCCTCAAGATTATCAGGTGTAAAATAGTTTTCGGAAGAGGAATTTTCAACATGACACGCCAGGCCGGGTCAGAGGGGTTGTCTGTGAAAACTGCCAGCATCTTACAAAGCGGGAATCTGGATGCCAGTAGCTATGTGATCTCCCAGGGGAATCGAGCTAGGACGTGACAAAGCCAGAGCAAGCCACGTCTGCCGACCCAAGGGTGACCCAGTGTCCACTGTGCTCAGCTGGCAGGAGGCCCATCTAGCTGTGAAGACAGTTGAACTGCAGCCCTAGAAACTCCTAATGTCTTCAACTCCACCATCCAGCAGGTTGATCACAGTTTGCGAACCAACACTTTCTGAAACAATTATAGCACTTAACACATATCCCCTGAGGGAGTGAAGGAAAAAAGGCCTGGAATCCAGGGCTTCCTGAACACGAGCTGGAAAAGGGGCAACGGAAAAAGCTGAGCCCAAGGTCCCCCTGCACACACAGCCCTGTGATGTCCGGGATGCCTGGGACTTAACAAAGCTCATCTCACACCACAGAGCAAGGGCAGGGGCTGCCACGCAGGGCTGACCGAGGACCGAATGCAACAACTCAGGGGCCAGACCACACACTTGCCCCTGCGAGGCGCTAGCGGGACCCAGGGCAGGCCGGCGCCACTGTCGCAAGCACGGGGTGTCCTGCACGCGTCCCGGCCTCCCTGCAGACACCACTTCACATCTTCACGGCTCATTCAGGCCAGTCATCTCACCTCCCCCACCCTGGCCAGAACCCTGACGTTGGGTGTGTTTCCCTTTTCTTTCAGGGAGGATACTCACTCCATAGGGTCGCCCAGAGTCGGACCCAACCGAACGACTAGCACTTTCACTTTCTTATCCAGGGAAGTACTTCAAACCTGGTTCAATTTGATGAATTATTTTATTTCTTTATTTTTGTGACCCCATTCTACTGTGCCACATGCCAATCTGAACAAGTAATTTATGACTGAGAAAGTCTGCAGCCCAGCAAAGAGGCTGCATGCGCTGGTTCCAGGGCCATGCGGAGCTGGTTGTAATCCTCCAAAGCTCACTTATTATTATTATTATTATTATTATTATTATTATTATCAGCTGGGAGTCTTTGTGCTGTTATCTGGCCCCGAGCTTCAGTTTCCTTTAATGCACGATGCGGGTGAAACGCTGGTCCAGTGCAACAGACTGAAAAAGAGATGGAGTCTAATCCTCCCTTTGCTCCTGGGCTGGCCGTCCGACCCGATCAGTGAAATGTGACAGAAAGGACATTCTGTGATCTATGAGCAAGGAGCCTGTTAGCATCCACCCAAAGCTCATGGAACAGAAGCCGAACAGGACCCTGTGGGGCCCTCGTGGGCACAAAAGCCTTTCTTTGTCCCTCGTTTCTTGTTTGTAGGAAAAAGGCTTCGGCCTCCTAGACCTTCCCCGCGTTCCAAAGGGCAGACTCAAGCAGTTTCTAATTGTGGGAGGGAGGAGATGCAGAAACAAAGGAAAAGCACACAGGAAATAGTAGTCCAGCCTTGGGGCAGGGTCCTGGTTCCTCCTCAAGGGATGCCCAGAAAATATCTCTGAGCTCTTTTGCAGGAAGTAAGGCTCTACCCAGGCTGTTGTTGCTGTTCAGTTCCTCAGTTGTGTCTCACTCTTTGAGACCCCATGGACCACACCACACTAGGCTTCTCTGTCCTTCACCATCACCTGGAGCTTGCTCAAACACACCGAGTCGGTGATGTTATCCAACCATCTCATCCTCTGTCGCCCCCTTCTCCTCTTGCCTTCTATCTTTCCCAGCATCAGGGTCTTTTCCAAGGAGTTGGCTCTTTGCATCAGGTAGCCAAAGTATTGCCAGAGAATGTTCAAACTACCGCTCATCTCTCATGCTAGCAAGGTCATGCTCAAAATCCTCTCACCCCAGTGGAGGATGCTAACTTCAGGTTGAGCACAAGATTCCTGGAGCACAACCTGCTTCCTGCTCTTACCCCAAATTTTTCTATAAAACTCTTCCCCCCAAACCATTGAGGAGTGCAGACTTTTTTGAGCATGATCTGTTTGTTCTCCTTGCTCAGTCCTGCAATACCCCTTTCTCTGCTGCAAACTGTGACATTTCAGTTTGTTTGGCCTCACTGTGTCATGTTTGAAAACTTGAGTTCACAACACAACTCCTGACCTGGAGATGACCAGCCACCGTGGAGGGAGTCTGACTGCCCTGAGACTCCACACTGTGAGGAAGTCCACGTGACGGCATGGAGAAGCCACGTGAAGGCAGATGTCTGGTCATCCACTGGGTGCAGCCAGCCCAGCCCAAGCGACCACAACTTCGGCTCCAGCCCCGGCCACCATCTGAGCAAGGACTGCCCATCTGAGCCCAGTCAGCCCCCAGAGCAGTCGGAGAGGAGGAACAATAAACTGTTGTTTTAAGCACTAAGTTTGGGGTGCAAAGCAATGGAAAGCCAAAACACTCAGCACGGTATCTGGCGTGTGAGTCACCCTCGGTACATGTCAGCTGTCCTGATTACAGAAATACTCATAAACTAGAGTAATTTCAAGACATCCCGCTTCATCCAAGGCATTCTGAAGTGCTTTCCTTTTTTTCTTTTTCTTTTTAATTTTTAAATTTATTTTGAATTGGAGGATAATTGCTTTACAATGTTGTATTCGTTTCTGCCATACAACAACATGAATCAGCCACAGGGTTACATGTGTCCCCTCCCTCTTGAACCTTCCTCCTACCTCCCATCCCATCCCACCCCTCTAGGTTTGTCACAGAGCACCAGGCTGAGCTCCCTGTGTTATACGCAACGTCCCATTAGCTAGCTACTTTACACAGGGTAATGTGTTTATTTCAATGCTACTCTCTCAAAGCACTTTCTTGCCTGAGAAAGAACAGAGTAAGTTTTGGCTTCAATTCCAGGCCTGTGTTCAATCTTCCTCAACTGTTACTGATGTCGCTGTTGCTGTGATCAGGGCTGAGGGCAACTGCAAATTATTATGGTGCTTGTAAGTTTATAATTACTGTTTTTCTTCTATCCATGGATAATTTTAATAAGGAAGAAGTCGAGGACGTACAGAGAAGACACCAGCAGAGCATCTGTAACTACAGCGCTCTCAAGCAAGACTAAGGGTGTGCACGTGGTTAGTTGTGACACAATAACTACCATTAACAAATTGTAAGCACAGGGCTGACAGGAGTAAAATGCACAATCATGCAATTCACACCAATACAGCAACATGTTCAAATCATAAATTATATCTATTATAACTTTAGCAAGACTTTCAAAAATATTTCTATCCTTACTGAAAAAAGATTCTACTAGTTATCTTACTAAGATTAACCTAACCTGAGGTGGAGATCTAGAAATAATACACTCCATCTTTTTAAAGCAATGTCTTTCTTTAAAAAAAATATTCTCTGGACTGTGCTTCTGGGGCCCTTTTAAGGCTCTACAAGCTCCATTCCCTTACCTGGCAATTGAGCATCATGTGACATGATGTCATGTGACATCTCAGGGGTCTCCTGGTGCTGTTACTTCACCTCCCCTTCCAGTTCTATCAGCTCAAGGACCCTGATGGGCTTGAAACCCAGGGACAGAGCCTCCCTCAGCATCCCAGCTCTGTGGCAAGTCCTCATACCTGCACACAGCTGTAAGGGTCTCTGTTCAACCCCACAGCACTCTTCCCATTAGTGAACTCCCCGCTTACTTTATACAGATCCCTTTTTAAAAACTAAAACAAGAAGCCTCGGGAAATGCCTGCGTTACTCCCCACAGGGTGAGCTGGCCGGGTTTCTGGTCTATACTGGCAGCAGAAGAAAAGGTCACTCGCTGGGACTCAGCACACCCCCTGCTCAGAGGGTTGGAAAGCAGACTCAGAAACATTTTCCTCTAAGAGCTCAACCCTGATGTCTCTATAAAGGACAGACTGATGATTCACCCATGAGAAGTGGAGAGAATAAGGAAACACAATGATGGAAGACTGTGGGGCTGAAAAGCACAGAGGAAACCAGGGAGCAGGACAGCGGGCTGGATGCTGATCATAAAGTGAAGGAGTCATCTGAACATGAAAGACAGGAAGAGAAGAACCATCAGGAGGTGGCCGTGAGATGAAGGAGGGCAGCCGTCTGTGGGACTTCCATCGTACCTGAGGCAACAAGACCCGGGCAAGGCAGTACAGTTCCATGTCCTAACAAAGAGACGAAGTTCAAGGTGTCATTCTGGTGAGGACCCTGTCTCTGCCATCTCACCCCAATCCCTCCCCAACCTCATCATTAGGTTCAAAATTCAATGAAGAACTCAGATAATGAAAAAAAAAAAGTAGCTTTTCAGAAGTTTGTTATGAAAAAGTTTAGAAACTATCTTAGCTCCTAAAATGAAAGGGGTCTGTGAAGTATTTAACTTTGATGCTATGAGATGTTCTTCAAAAACACACAAAGAGACTTTCTTAATTAAGCTTGCTATAAATGTAAATGCCCTGGCCAATTGTTTGATAAGAAAGGGAGGAAGGAGAACAAGAAAGGCTTTGCTCTCTTCTCTTGCCAGCAGAGGGCAAATGTTATGTGACACTGTGTGTGTGTCTGTGTGCGTAAGCCTAGGTCTTCATCCTCTCACTCCCTCACTCATATGTCTTTCCTCTTATCTTCTCCTCCCCATCCCCTCCCCCACCCTCCATCCCTCCTTCCTCCTCCCCTTCCAATGCTGGCTGGTGAAGAGGCACTTTTCAGGACCAGGGATCTCATTTGCATGTCCTCATTAGGCTAGCGACTCCATGAGAGCAGAAAGGAAGTTATTCTGGAAAACTCAGGTGTCTGTTTCTTCTAGAAAAACAGACTATTGATACAAAGGGAACCAGCTCCCCAGATCTTGCTCAAAGGAAAGAAAGTAGGAGGGACGTGACCTCCCCTAGGTTCTACCAGCCCGGTCATCCAGACGCCTCCAAGGAGACTGAAAGTGGCCCAGGCTGCATTCTAGCTTAGATCTAGGGTAAGCAGAAGGCACAGCGGTGACCTCCAGTGAACTGGGAGACGGCTGGGCCTCAGGAGCAAGGAAACTGATCAGAAAAGACTCCTGGGGTCCGAAGGTTCCGCGGGGAGAAGCTCTCCAGGGGACTCTAATGTTAAATCCCACTTTTCTGTATTTCTGCCAACAAACTCCTCAGGACACCTGCGACTCTCAGCAGCTTTAGCACTCAAGTGGGGAAAATAAATCATCTGGTCTGTTAGGAGGTGGTCAGTGCTCACGGAAAAAGACTGTGCCCAGAGCCCCGAGGGGAGAACTGGGCGGGCTCGGCATCTCACTCACCCCCAGTAGATTTCAGTCTACACCTTCAGTCCCTGCTAAAGCGCCAGACCCACAAGCTCAAGGCCCTTTGTGCTGTTCAGACACACCATTGCACAGTCAGAGAGGCCAGGAGTGTTCACTGGGAGAGAGTCATAGAGCTAAACGAGAAAGATGTTTCCACATTATACATGAGCACAGAAAAAAATAAGGCCGTTCAACATCACCTACATGGTCTTCCCACCTGAACCCAGAAGAAGCAACGAGGAAACAAAACAGAAACATTGAGACCAGGACTTTGTACAAGACAACTGGCCTGGATGCTTCAGAGGTGCCAGTGTCATGGTGGGAAAACAAGAGAGGGACTGTCTCAGATGAAAGAGGTGAGAATACAATGTAACACGCAATCCCTGACTATAGAGTCCATGGGATCTCAGAGTCGGACACGACTGAGTGACTTTCGTGGCTGTCCTGTCCACCTGCTGCCACCCTCAGCTCCCGGAACGAAAGAAGCTGTCGATAATCAGCGGATAACTGAGGGAAGGAAAATGAGTGAAAGTCGCCCAGTCGTGTCCGACTCTTTGAGACCCCATGGACTATACAGTCCATGGAATTCTCCAGGCCAGAATACTGGAGTGGGTAGCTATTCCCTTCTCCAGGGGATCTTCCCAACCTGGAGATGGAACCCAGGTCTCCCTCATTGCAGGTGGATTCTTAACCAGCTGAGCCACCAGGGAACCCCGAGGGAAGGAAAGCCTATTCCAATTTCTACCACATGCGACAAATTATACAAACTCAGACAAAAGGAAGTGGAGTTAGTTAGACATTAGTCTAACCTGTCAAACACAACTGAACTTGAAGACCTTTTCTAATGCCTGAGCTCAAATCTCCTCACATCCTGGTACCTTAAGGAGTAGGTTTCCCTGCTGGTTCAGATGGTAAAGAATCTGCCTGTAATGCAGGAGACCCGGTTTTGATCCCTGGTCTAGAAGATCCCCTGAAGAAGGGAATGGCAACCAACTCCAGTATTCTTACCTGGAGAATTCCATGGACAGGGGAGCCTGGCAGGCTACAGTCCATGGGGTTTGCAAAAAGTCAGATATGACTGAACAGCTTAGCAGCAGCACCACCAACAGAACCTCAGACTTAGACAACGCTGATGGTGGCCTGGGCGGTTCCTCCCCATGCTATGCATGTGTTCCTTCCTCAAGGACCCCACATGTTCACACCACCTTACAGAATACTGTCAGTAATGGGTGCTCACCCTCACCCAGAGCAGCCAGGCCAGGGTCCATGGGTCAGGCTGATCTGCTTCTTGTGAGCAGCCTCGTGGGTTCTGGTGCCCCCGGGGACCCCTCAGCCCTCTCTGGTGAAGTTCTCACCACCCAGATGTCACAGCGAATCCCAGGGACTTGCCTGCTCTTCGAACAGAGGCCAGAGGAGAGGCCTCACCAGGTCCCTGACGGCTGCAGAGGAAGTGGCAGAAATCTCTAAACTGTTGTCAAGACAACCTAAGTCCAAATATAAATCTCTTTGGGATTCCATTCGGAAGCAGTTTTTAAGTGCGCACACCCAGAGGAAATAATAAAAGAAAAGAAAGCGCCTCTCCCCATCCCCTGGCCCTACCCCTCCTTCCCCTCCTCTTTCTCTCTCTCTCTCTCTCCCCTCCTGCTTTTTGCCACGTGGTGATGTGTGTTAAAAATGCAAACTGGGACGCTTTCCACTTTTGGGGTTGGAACAGCTGCTGCCTCAATATTGTTTTTGTTAGTTTTTTTTTTAAACATACTTTGCTGTTTTTAATGGAGTTGTTTTTTAACTACGTGTTTCATAATACTGAGATTCACAAAGCGGGAAGACTGGCACTTTAATTGGCAAGAGTGAGACTCATGGGTCCTAAGAGTCCAACTCCAACAGTCTGCTGCCCAGCTCAATCCCAAGACAGCCAGGCTTATCCCAGGGAAGGGAACTCAAGAAGGCACAGGAGAAATATGACCAAGTCCTCCCATGGAAACAACAAGAGCCAAGAATTTCTAACAGGTAGCTTAAATACACCCCACGCTCTCAGTCCTTTGTTTTTCCAAGAGCACAAAGCATTCGGGGAATGCTCCATAGATGGCTGTGGTTCCATGTGGGAGCACGCACCAAGAGAAGTGAGATCAGGGTTCTGAACCCCAGGGCCTAACAGCAGGGTTCTGAAAGGCACAGGTGCATGCCACCTGGCACACCCCGCTGTCACCTGCTGCAAGTGACCCTCGGGTCAGGAATCTTCACCCACGTGAGGATCTTTAGCTCAGAGTGGGGTACGCCTGCACCACCCAAGCTGAGCACAACCATGGCCTTAAATGGGAAACAGATCCCCCAGCGATCACCGAGTGACAGGGATAATCACTCGGTGATTAAAGGACCAGCCCCTCAGCCTCTCGGGTGAGCCAGCAAGGCAGCAGCTAAATGGTCCTGCTGCCATCACCTGCTCAATTGGGCTGACAGACAGTGATGCTGGCAGCGGGCATGGCTGCAAGGGCCTAAGATTTCAGGAAGGTGTGGCAGTGGCTGAAAACAGGAAGCTGAGTGTTGATTATATGCAAGACTTCATCCACAAAAGACAGGCTGCCCATACAAAGAACAGAGGAACCAGGGCTCCTGTTAAAATTCTGAGAGAACCATGAGCTTGGCACCGAATCTCTTTTCCTGGGGCTGATCCACAGGATTCTCTCTCATGTGGATCTGCCAAGAGAGCAAACCAGCAGTTAGACTGGCTTTGGCCACACCCAGTGCGATCTCAGGGCTTCCCTAGTGGCTCAGTGATAAAAGAATCTGCCTGCAATGCAGGAGACTTGGGTTCAATCCCTGGGTAGGGAAGATCCCCTAGAGGAGGAAATGGCAACCCACTCCAGTATTCTTGCCTGCGAAATCCCATAGACAGAGGAGCCTGGCGGGCTACAGTCCATGGGGTCGCAAAAGAGCCAGACATGACTTAGCGACTAAACCACCATCACCACCAGCATTATCTCACCCAGAGCATCACCCTGCTTGAGAAACAGCTGAGAACCTAGCTGTCACACACAACAGGATGGGACCAGCCAAACTGGGGGACTTAAGATACATTACTCAGTGTGATAACAAGAGCAATGGCCCTTTCCGAGATTTCAAATAAATGGCTTCTGATCTGAACAAGAATAAAACCTAGAGCCTCTCAAAAAAAGAAGACCACAGATACACGGTGATGGGATAGAAACTTCAAAGTCTTCATCTGTTCAGATTTATCTTCCTGAACTGCTGTGGGGCTGTTCTTTTCTTTCAAGCCCAGCCTCCTACCTTTGGGCCTCTGCAAAGGACCAGCACACAAGGAAAGGCATTGTCTCCAGGAAGTCACTGAACAAGTGCCTGCCATCCTTAGAGATAAGGCAAAAAGAAGTGCAGGGGCTTCCCCCAGCTTTCTCATCTCCCAGGCTTGCTAACCATCATCCTGGGTAGGAGGAAATGGCGCTGTGTATCTTAGGAGATCGTCTGCTCTAGTCCTCTGCCTTAAACGGGACGATGCTATCACGTCCATATCATGGAGGCCGTCTTCAAGATACTTTTCCAGAACTACACAACCAGTGAGCAGGAGAGCATAAAAACCCAGGCTTGCTGCTTTGGATCAGGACTCTTCCTACCTGATTGTAGAAGGAAACAGACTTATCTATAAGCAGAAAAATTGAACATAATTAATGTGCTGGGACAAGCATATCATTTCTGACTTTCTGACACACACAACACACGTCAAAGTTGCCTCTTGGTTCCTGGGGACCAGATCTTCTGAGTCTTTGAAGCGCTTCCTGGAGGCTGAAATGACTCCTCAGGAGGAAAACACACGATTCCTGGAATTTGTGTCTGGCTTATGTTAGAGAGCCTGGCAGTTGGTGACACCTACCCCTGCAACTCCGACAAAGGTCAACAGAGGGAGGCCAGGACAGTATCCACCAGATCCAGGCCATGGCCCAACATAGGGGCAGGCACAGAGAAGAGAGGGCCTCTGCCTGATGCCCCTGGATGAATCAGGAGACCAAGGCCAACCGGACAACCTAGTGTAAATGGGACTTTAGCAAAGGACAGTGAGGGCTGACCTCCCCAGGTTCCAGAATGGCCTCCAGGGAGTCCAGACAGCCCCCTGTTGTTGCTGTTCAGTCACTCACTCTTTGAGACCCCAAGGATTGCAGTACGCCAGGCTTCCCTGTCCTTCACCATCTCCTGGAATTTGCTCAAACTCATATCCATTGAGTCAGTGATGCCATCCAACCAACTCATCCTCTGTTGCCCCCTTCTCCTCCTGCCCTCAGCCCTTCCCAGCATCAGGGTCCGGGGCAATCCGGTCCTAACCTAGAACCATTCCTTCTTTATCTGCTTCTGCACAGCCCTCTTGACAGACCAGCTAGCACTGCTTTGATATAAACAGAACCGGTCCAACCTTTGCTGCTTTTTTCGGAAACTGTTTTCTTGGGAGACCAGAACTGCCAAGGGCTGAACACTAGGCGTCCGTGCCAAAAGCTGCTAAAACCAGGGCTGAAAACCAGCTCTTCCCAAGGAAGCAATTCCGGAATGCGGTGTGGGTACCCAAGAGGGAGCGATCCAAAACGCCAGCTCAATTCCCTGAGCACTCCCCGGGGGCAGGTCCGCACCACTGGGCAGTCTGTGTCCGTCTTTGTTTCCGGCTTCTTCCACGTTTCTCTGGGCTCAGAAGGACCCACTTTGGGAGGGGAAGTGGGGACACCCGGGGAGGACTCTGTCGTCCTGCCCTGATCCGCAGCACGAAAAGTTTTCTACGGCGGTTCTCCCTCTACATTCCCGCCAGGTCGTCCCCTCGCGCATTTTTTCACCCCGAGTTGAGCTTTGTTGTTTTCTTTTTTTTTTAAGTAAATAAACTAATTGCCCCCAGGAGGCAAAAGGATTCCGCGCCTTGGCTGAGTAACTTAAAGTTTCCGCCGGAAGGAAATTATCAAAGGCGAAGGAGAAAGCCCACGGAGGCGGGGTCCTGGCCTGGTGTCACCGCGGAGGGGTCCCCGGCCCGGCGCGGGCCGAGAGGACGAGGGCTCCGGGAACGCGGGCGCGGCGAGGGGACGAGCCAGGAAGCGCCCGAGAGAGGCTCGGACCGGACCCGGCGGGGCCGGGACAGGGAGCGGGCCGGCGAAGGGAGGTGCGCGCAGGGGACACGGGGGGCGCACGGACGTGGTGGGGGGCGTGCTGGTTGGGGGGCGGGGCGGGGGAAGTTGAAGACAAGGGGGCGCGGGGAAGCGGGGACGAGGAGGGCGCGGGGAAGAGGGTGACTAAGAGGACGCTGGGGGTAGGGGGGCGCGCGGCCCCGGAGGCGCAGGACTCACCCCAAGAAGACACACTTTGAGCTCTCGGATGGCCATCATGAGCTCGGGGCCGGGCCGGGCAGGGGCTCCGCATCCTCCGGGGCCGACACGCTCCGCGCCCCGCCAGCCGGCTCCTGCGGTCCCCGCCTTCCCTCGCGCCGCCCGCGGGCGGATCCACGGCAGCTGCTATTTCTGGGCCTCTGGCCGCGCCGAGGGTCACGTGGCCGCCGCCGGCTCCTCCCGGGGGTGCGGGGAACTTCGCCCGCCGGCTCCCAGGACCGCCCCTTACGGCGTCAGCCCCCGGGCCCCCGCCCGCGTGCCCCTGGCGTCCTGGCACCCGGCCTCCTCCTTCCGGCCAGCCCGGCCTCGGACCCAGCTCAGCAGAGCTCACACGACCCCCGGCCCCCGGCTCCCAGGCCACGGGGTGGAGGGAGGACCAGTCTGGCCCGCGGAGGCGGCGGCCCACGACTGGACACTGCATCCCCCTCGGTAAAGGGGATGTTGTCCACCCGGGATCTGCGGGGAGCACTCTGAGGCCTAAGAGCACTGGACAGAGGCAGTCGGACGGAAGGAGGGTCTGACCTTGCAGCCCGCCTCTCCCGCAGTTACTCGTGTTGTGGGGAGGGGGCTTCAGTGTACCCCCAGGTCGCTTGCCAGCCTCAGCCCCACGTTCGCTTTTCCATATGTCATCGGAAGTGATTCTAGAAGCAAAGGCCTATTCCTCCCCCCAGAGCAGGCTGGTCCGCCTCTGAAAGGGGAAGCGCATTGTAGGCAGGAAGCTGATGCACAGAAAGGCTGCAACTCGGGGTCAGGCCCCCGGCCAGAAACAGGCGGCTTGGCGGAACTTTTGTATCCTTCCAAGGCAGGCTTGGGGGTCTGCGGGCTTGTCTCCACAGTGGCCCGCGCACCTCATCCACTACAGAAATGTCAGCTTTTTGGACATAGGTACTTGAGTTAGGTGTGGCATTTCAGATTGGAAACAACTTTCTTTAAACTTTATCCCCTAACCAAACTCTCAGACCTCTGTCCTGACCTTGCAGTTCTCCAGTGAACCACCCTCCCACCTTGATTATCTGGGTTTTGCTCCCAGTGAGGCCACGTTGAAGCTACCCACCACCCAGGTGACC
This sequence comes from Muntiacus reevesi, assembly GCF_963930625.1. NCBI lineage: Eukaryota > Metazoa > Chordata > Mammalia > Artiodactyla > Cervidae > Muntiacus > Muntiacus reevesi. The sequence continues at coordinate 39,872,097 of NC_089252.1, read as the reverse complement.
CCATGCTGTGGGAACGTCCAATCACGACCTCCAGAGAGAAATTCTAAAAAGCCGGAGTCAAAATAGTGCCCTTCTCTCAAAGAAAAGCCCTGACAGTTGGCAGTGAATCCCCCAGTGCCGTAGCTTCCCCTGGCTTGGGCAGGCTTGGAGGATTACCCACTCACATAAATCAGGACTAAATTTTTCAAAAAGTAGCCATGGATGAAATACAGGTCTTATTCAGCATGGAGATTATTGTATCGATACCTGTCCTTGGTTTAGTATCTAAAGCAAGGACAGGATGATAAGAGACCTGCCCAGAGTCTCCCAGCACTGGGCACTGGGCCTCCTGTCTTCAGATCCACTGAGCAGAGGATAAGTGCCACATAGCCGCAGAGCAGCCGTGGTCAAGCAGCTCTGGCAAGGCCACCTCACATCCCCGGCAGAACAACTTGAATCTCCACGTCCTAGTGCTTCCCTTTGGCCTTGCTTCTCACTTCCCCAAAGTCAACCAAATCAGTTCTCACTTCCTGAAAGTTAGCCAAACCAGGGTGGGAGGCTTTTCCATTAACACTGCATTAGGTCCCTAAGGCCAGGACCACCCCAGACAAGTGGGCTGGCAGAATTTCTCATCCGATCCCCTGTTCTCCCTTCATTCCTCCCATTCCTCTTGCTTCTGCGCTGGCCTCGGTGTCTGCCATGCTTGTGTGGTTTCTGGGTTCCCCCCCCAGGCTTTCCCCCTGAGAATCACCTACATGTTTTATTCTCCCCACACTCACCCCATTAAAATCTCCTCACTCATGTCTCATTCTGACCAGGCAAGCATTTCACAAAGTGCCTACACTTTGTGGACCACCATCATGGATTTTTACCCTCTCCTGGGTCAAGTCATCCTTGGGGGCTTAAGAACTGGCTCTGAGGAAACCCTGGTCCCACGGACCACCCCAAAGTGATGCACCAGGCTCTCCCAGGCAGGAGAGACAGTGGCTGCTCCCAGATGCATTTGGGGAGTGTCTGTCCAGGGTAGGTCTCCACTTGTTAAAGGTATACTGTTCCCTAGGAATGTTTTTATCATAGTCTAGGATGACTGTTGGAAGGGCCCAGCCTGACTCCTCTGGAATTCTCTGCAAATGCAGAGAGGTTCCGATGTAACTTAAACAGAAATAAAAATCCAATGGTATGTAACTGAGGGCTTATCAAATTTTTGAAAGATGGAATAGGCAGAAGTGTCCCGTGAAATCTTTGTAAATCCAAAGGTCATTGGGCTAATTTGAATTTATGCTTTTCTGCTGCTGTGAAGTCCTCAGCGGCACCTACAAGATGCAATTGAACTCTTAAGTACATCTTGTGATAACGCTGCGCCAAAACCAGCCTCTTCTCTGCCTGCTGGTAGAACCCATCAACCTCCAGAGACGTGCTCAGGTGCACCTCCCAGGGAGGTCTCTGCCTGGGCTTGCACGTGCTCTACTCACAGCTCTCTAGCATTGACTCAGCAGCTCACTTGCCCTCCTGTCCCCCATGAGGGTCCTGCCCAGTGTCCTTGGAGCCAGTAGAGCTGAAGCCAGGTTCAGTTCAGCAGCAAAGGAAAGCCTTGACTCTTCAATCAAAACATGGGAGGTCATGCTCCAGAACACCCGCTCTGCCGACAGCAGGGCTGGGCTGCTTTGGGAGGAGGGAGCGGGGTTCTCTTGGGCACCCAGGCACAGCTGCTGCCCTCGCTGCAGATGGCAGTGCCCTGTGCAGCATCTTTGCACACGGCCCGCCCACCATGTCAACTCAGAGCTGGGGGTGGAGCTTCTGCACAGGTCCCTGAGCTGAGGCGTCGCCACCATTTTGCACCAGGAACCCGGGTCTGAGGTGCCTGGCTCCAGGCTTCTGCACACAGTGCCCTGGGAGCCAGGGGACTAGACTCAGCACAGAAACAAGGTTAGGCTTTATTTCATCACCCAGATTCTATTTTTATTTCCCAGTTATTATTAATGGACTTTGCTGGTGACAAACATAATTAGCCACTAAAGCCCTTTTACAACTGGTCAGGGTCTAAACTTATAATGGAATTATCTATCTGTATGAGAGGTGCCTATAGATGAAGCTGGGGTCACCTCTGTGTCACCAGGATGTGAAAATGACTAGATTGGGGGCAGTGGGGGGGGAATGGTGCAGTGCCTCAGAAAAGAAAGGTGATTAGAAATTAATCTTTTCACCTCAGTCTGTGTAGGACTTTTTCCTTCAGGGTCTCTGGACTCTCATGTAATTCAAATGAGTCTCCTGTTTGGTGGGTCTGGAGATCTGGGAGACCCCAAGACCAGTGTGTCCACATAACAGGAAAGCTGACCTGAATACTCACCCTGGACCTCACCTCAGAAGGTTCTGGGTAGGGATTTCTTCTAAAAGAAATGAGTAATTCACCAACAAATATGATTTAGTAAAAGTCTACCAAGGGACAGGAAAAATTGCCCCATTCTTTTTTTTAAATCTAGTTAGTAACAGTCATAAAACTGACCGTGTTGCTTGATCCAGCAAATCCTCCTTCAGACAACAACATAGAAAAACACACAGAAAAGTGAGCAAATAGAAGCCTGACTGTGCACAAACAGACATGCACACAAAGAAACAGATACATTTGAAAAACAAAAAGCCATCTCTGCTGAGATGGAAGAGGACAGCTGCATACATCATGATATTAAAGGGGTGAAACAACTGAAATCCCTTCACATTTGGAATGATTAAGCAAACGGATATCTTTACTCAGTTATCTTTAACAATGTGCAGTGGTATATGTCACTTACGTAATATATAAAATGTATATGTGAGGTAGATTTAGAAAGACGTTTGCAATAAATAAGTTTCCATGAGTATAAGATGATGCAAGAATCGGCTCTGCATGTTAAACAGTTAAGTCACACCGGTTTGTTACAACTCACACTAAGGAACGTGACTGCTGGATTGTGCGGTACTGCTACTGCATACCTGTCAGCATAGCCAAAATCGGGGACAGTGACAATACTGAATGCTGACAAGGGTGTGGAGCAACTAGAATGCCATTGCATCGCTGAATGCATAATGGTGCAGCCACTTTGGAAGGCAGTTTGACAGTTTGTTATAAAGTTAAACATACTCTTAGCATTCAATTCACAGTCATGCTTGTTGGTATTTACCCAAAGGAGTTGAAAACATATCCACACAAAAAAATCTGTACTCAGCTATTTATAGCAGCTTTGTTCATAATTGCCAAACCTTGTAAGCAACCAAGATGTCCTTCAGTAGGCAAATGGATAAAATAAACTGTGATCCATCCAGGCAATGGAATATTATTCAAAACTAAAATGGGATGAGCTATCAAACCATGAAAGACATGGAGCTAATTTCAGTGCATATTGCTAAGTGAAAGAAGCCAATCTGAAAAGACTGTATATTTGTATGATTATCACATTCAAGAAAAGGCAAAGCTATGGAGACAGTAAAAGGTCACTGGGGGTCAAGGGGAAGGGATGAACAGGCAGAGCACAGAGGAGTTTTAGGACAGTGAAAATACTCTGCATGAAACTATAATGATGGATACATGTCATACATTTATCCAAAACCCATAGAATGAACAGCACAGAGTAAAATGTAAATGACAGACTTTGAATGATTATCATGTGTCGATGTAGTCTATCAGTTGTAACAAGTGTACTCTCTGCTGAGGTATGTCTATAAGGGGGAAGCTCTGCATGTGTCAATGTAGAGGGCATATGGGAAATCTCTGTATTTTCCTCTCAACTCTGCTATGAACCAAAAACTGCTCTTAAAAAAAGAAAGTCTTTTAAAAAATGAACAGGCATGATCAGACAATTCACAAGTTGAAAATGAATATATGAAGAAAGTATTCAACTCTGGAAGTGAGGAAAAATACAGATTAAAGTATCAAGAAATCATTTTCCACTTATCAAACCAGCAAATCATAAAACCTAGAACTCCATGCTGCAGTGAGTGGGGCAGAAGGAGCAGTGCCCATTCACACTGGCTGAATTCCACTGTTTGACCTTTGGAGTCACACATTCTTTCTTTATGTCTGTGTGCGTGTCTTTACATAGTTTTTCTTTATATATGTTTATATATCTTCACCGGGCTTCCCTGGTGGCTCAGCGGTTAAGAACCCGCCTGCCATGCAGAAGGTGCAGGATATGCGGGTTCAATCCCTGGGTAGGGAAGATCCCCTGGAGGAGGGCATGGTAACCCACTCCAGTACTCTTGCCTGGAGAATCCCATGGACAGAGGAGCCTGACAGGTTACAGTCCACAGGGTCGCAAAGAATCAGACATGACTGAGTGATTTGGCACATACACATGTATGTATCCTCACAGTCATTCTGCCACAGAGGTGTCACACATTGTTTCTCTGAAGCAATATTTGTTTATTTTCTCTGTTATTCTCCATAAGCAAATTTATACGCTCATCAAGCTTATTTTTGGATTCTGGTAGGGGAGAAGGATAAAAAATCTGAAAGGTCTCTGCTAAAGTTATGACATTTTTATATAGAGGATAGGAGAGGAGGAAGCGGGACCTGAAAGATTAGGTCAGGGTCACTGGTGAGATTCTCCCCTTTGAACTTGGAAGTCTGGAAGGGAGAATGACCCTTAACAATGAGCACGAACACTTACTGAGTGTCAACTGCCAGCTAGGTACCAGGTGCAACCCTGCCCAGTATCTCACTTCCTCCTGCCTAGAAGGTGCTATTGACCTTACAACGGAGCCAGATGGTCTCTGTGAAGCTGTGCCCATGCGGCCAGCTTAGGATTCCAGCCCAGACAGGCTATTCAGTGAGCACTTTAACTACTGCAGACTTCCCTGGTGGCTCAGACGGTAAAGAATTTGCCTGTAATACAGGAGACTCAGGTTCAGTCTTTGACTTGGGAAGATCCCTGGAGAAATAAATGGTAACCCTCTCCAGTATTCTTGCCTGGAGAATTCCATGGAGAGAGGAGCCTGGTGGGCTACAGTCCATGGGGTTGCAAAGAGTCGGACACGACTTAGTGATTTAACTACCACATCTTGCATTTAGGTGTACTTGGTTTTTAGTTTGAGCCTTTGACAGGAGTGTGTGGGTAAACATGATGAGCAAAGCAGGAAGGAAAATACCAGGGCTGACATAGAGAATCACGAATTAGCTACAGGGACTTCCCTGGCTATCTGTTGATTAAGACCCCACCTTAGATGGGCACTGCAGGTGGGCGCAGTTCGATCCCTGGTTGGGGAACTAGGATCCCACACACTGTGAAATGCTGCCAAAATAAATAAATAAAAAGAATTAGCTTCAAAGATGAGAGAGGCAGTGCTGTCAGCATGCTTACATACTCGCTGTCATTGAGTGTTGACTGGAAGCGCCGAGGGGACTAGGATGGAACATGGAATGTCTTAGAATTCTCTGCAAGGCTGGGAAGTCCCTCCCAAGGAGAACAAATGAGATCATGTCTATGAAACACAACATTTTCCACTTCACATGTTATTCTTACTGCCCTGGCGCTCTTACCTAAAGAGCAAACAGCAAACCCAACAATAATATTCGAGATGGTTAATTATATGTGTCAACTTGGAAGGCCATGGTACCCAGGTGTTTGGTCAAACGTCATTCTAGCAGTGAGCATGCTACAGTTGTACACAGAAGTATAAAATAAAATGTTGTACACATTAAACTTATATAATGCTATAAATCAATGTTACCTTAATAAAAATAAATTTAAAAATTATTCTCAATGTTTCTGTGAAAGTATTTTTAGATGAGATGAAGATTTCAATTAGCAGGCTGTGCCTGAAGCAGAAAACCCTCAATTATAGGAGCAGAACTCATCCAGTCAGCTGAAGAGCTTAATAGAGAAAGACTGATCTCCTCAAGGAAGAGGAAATTCTGCCAGCAGACAGTCTTCAGACTTGAACTGTAACTCCACCCCAAGTCTCCAGCCTGCTGGCCAACCCTACAGATTCCTTAAAGTAAATCTCTCTGTATTTATACATCTTATTGATTCTGTTTCTCCTTGGACAGCAAGGAGATCAAACCAGTCAATCCTAAAGGAAATCAACCCTGAACATTCATTGGAAGGACTGATGCTGAAGCTCCAATACTTGGCCACCTGATGCAAAGAGCCAACTCATTGGAAAGGACCCTGATGCTGGGAAAGATTGAGGACAGAGGAGAAGGTGGGAACAGAGGATGAGATGGTTGGATGGCATCATCGGTTCAACAGACATGAGTTTGAGGAAACTCTGGAAGATAGTGAAGGATAGGGAGGCCTGGTGTGCTGCAGTCCATGGGGTCAGACATAGCTGAGAGACTGAACAGCAACAATTAATACAACACTTAATTGATTTTTTTCTTTGCCCTGAGTCTGCCACCCAGTGTACATACATACTGGTCTTGACTCTGTTTCCCCAGGTGTAAAACAGGCACCCGCGGTGTGCCAGACATGAGGCCAGGAGCTAAAGATGCAGAAGGTCACCAAAGAGGCCCTGGAATCAGGAGGCCACAGTCCAGACTTACCTCTGGCTTTGACCCTTTGAAGAAATAGATTGTTTCCTGAACCTCTAAGGCCATAACAGAGTGTCAGAACCCATGAACATACATGTCCATTTGGGCCACATTAGTGTTGTGAGGAGTGGGCAATAATGACAGAAAAATTAAGTGGGAGATAACAGATCCAGGCCCAGAGCAAAAAAGACATGGCCTGTGAGGTTGAAGCCAGAGACCAGGAAGTGTCCTAATTGGAGAGAAAGGGCTGATGCAGAGGTGGATCAGCGCTGAAGAGTCACTCAGAGTAAACCAACCAGGCTCCCGTGTAGGGTATGGACCCAGGAGGAGGAGTCATCACTTAGGGAGACTTCATAGACGACACCACTTCATAGAAAACCATCACTCCAGAACCTGTGCTGCCTGCAGTGTCCAGCCTAACTCGGGGTATCATCCAGAGAAGTGAAAACAAAAAAAGGCAAAAATACTTCCTCCCCACCCAAGGGAACTGAGAGAGGGGGCTGCAGCGCAGACCAGGAAGAGAGAAACATCTGTTTTTAGAAAATGAAAGGGAGAAACCCTGAACAACTCTGCTGTGCTGACCCAGCCCTGCTGGCTGGATTCACACAGCTGCATGCTTGCACGTTGACTCCATGGATGAAGCACTGGGGCACACAGTAGGTGCTCAGTAAATACTGGCTGAGTAATGAATAGATTACTTTGCCAACAAAAGTCCGTCTAGTCAAGGCTATGTTTTTTCCAGTGGTCATATATGGATGTGAGAGTTGGACTGTGAAGAAAGCTGAGCACTGAAGAATTGATGCTTTTGAACTGTGGTATTGGAGAAGACTCTTGAGAGTCCCTTGGACTGCAAGGAAATCCAACCAGTCCATCCTAAAGGAGGTCAGTCCTGGGTGTTCATTAGAAGGCCTGATGCTGAAGCTGAAACTCCAGTACTTTGGCCGCCTCATGCAAAGAGTTGACTCATTGGAAAAGACCCTGAAGCTGGGAGGGATTGGGGGCAGGAGGAGAAGGGGACGACAGAGGATGAGATGGCTGGATGGCATCACCAACTCGATGGACATGAGTTTGAGTAAACTCCGGGAGTTAGTGATGGACAGGGAGACCTGGAGTACTGCGGTTCATGGGGTCGCAAAGAGTCGGACAAGACTGAACAACTGAACTGAACTGAATGAATGGATGAATGAATGAAATCCTAGGACGTGCTGACACCTCAGTGAGGAAAACACCCAAAGAGAAGTACCAGAGGGAGGCTGGATATCCTAGAGGAGGTCTCTGGGGAAATCATGGTGTGTCCTCTTGAGGGTTGGTGGTGGATGATCATCACTTCTGTTCAAGATGGCTCGTTTCCTCACTCCTGTGCCCTCCGGAGTCTCACATCTGAGACTCAGACCCGGCCCAAAGCTCAGGCTCAACCCCTTTCCCCTGCCTCTGAATTATTCTTGGTGAGATTACACCGGAGTTGTTACTCTCCTGTTTCTCCTTCTTTAAAATATGTTTCAATTATATAAGTAATACTATCCCCAAGAAAAATGGTTCTCTGAGGAGGCCTTCAAAATAGCTGAGAAAAGAATAGAAGCCAAAGGCAAAGGAGAAAAGGAAAGATATACCCATCTGAATGCAGAGTTCCAAAGAATAGCAAGCAGAGATAAGAAAGCCTTCTTAAGTGATCAGTGCAAAGAAATAGAAGAAAACAATAGAAGGGAAAAGACCAGAGATCTCTTCAAGAAAATTAGAGATACCAAGGGAACATTTCATGCAGAAATGGGCACAATATAGGACAGAAATAATATGGACCTAAAAGAAGCAGACAATACTAAAAAAAAAAAAGGTGGCAAGAATACACAGAAGAACCATACAAAAAGTTCTTCATGATCCAGGTAACCATGATGGTGTGATCACTCATCTAGAGCCAGACATCCTGGAGTGTGAAGTCAAGTGGGCCTTAGAAAGCATCATTATGAACAAAACTAGAGGAGGTGATGGAATTCCAGCTAAGCTATTTCAAATCCTAAAAGATGACACTGTGAAAGTGCTGCACTCAATATGCCAGCAAATTTGGAAAACTCAGCAGTGGCCACAGGACTGGAAAAGGTCAATTTTCATTCCAACTTCAAAGTAAGGCAATCCCAAAGAATATTCAAACTAATGAACAATTGCACTCATCTCACACACTAGCAAAGTAATGCTCAAAATTCTCCAAGCTAGGTTTCAACAGTACATGAATAGAGAACTTTCAGATATTCAAGGTGGATTTAGAAAAGGCAGCGGAATCAGAGATCAAATTGCTAACATCCTTTGGGTCATAGGAAAAGCAAGAGAATTCCAGAAGAACATCGACTTCTGCTTCATTGACTACGCTAAAGCCTTTAAGTGTATGGATCACAATAAACTGTGAAAAATTCTTCAGGAGATAGGAATACCAGACCATCTTACCTGCCTCCTGAGAAATCTGTATGCAAGTCAAGAAGCAACAATTAGAACCAGACATGGAACAATGGGCTGGTTTCAAATTGGGAAAGGAGTACATCAAGGCTGTATACTGTCACCTTGCTTATTTATCTTATATGCAGAGTACATCATGCAATATGCCAGACTGAATGAAGCACAAGCTGAAATCAAGATTGCCGGGAGAAATATCAATAACCGTCAATACGCAGATGACACCACCCTTATGGCAGAAAGTGAAGAGCAATTAGAGGCTCTCAATGAAAGTGAAAGTCTCAGCTGACTTAAAACTCAACATTCAGAAAACTAATGTCATGGCATCCAGTGCCATCACTTCATGGCAAATAGATGGGGAAACAACAGAAACAGTGACAGACTTAATTTTCTTGGGCTCCAAAATCACTGCAGATGATGACTGCAGCCATGAAATTAAAAGACGCTTGCTCCTTGGAAGAAAAGATAAGCATTTCAGGATTACAACTTTATATATAGAAAAAAGATCAGAAATGACTATGTGAGCATGTGTGTGTATTTCAGATGATGAATGTAATGTGATTTCCCTTGTGTTAAAGTTTAAAATTTTTTTCAACAAATATGCAAATGTGTGTGTGTGTACACACTCAGTCCTATTTAATTCTTTACTACCCTATGGACTGTAGTCCACCAGGGTCCGCTGTCCATGGGATTCTCCAGGCAAGAATACTAGATTGGGGTGCCATTTCCTCCTCCAGCGGATCTTCCTGACCCAGCAATCAAACCCGAGTCTCTTTTGTCTCCTGCATTGACAGACAGATTCTTTACTACTGAGTCACCTGGGAAGCCCTAATATGCAGATCAGTTTAGTTCAGTCACTCAGTCGTGTCCAACTCTTTGCGACCCCATGGACTGCAGGGTGCCAGGCTTCCCTTTGTTGGCAAAGTAATGAGTCTGCTTTTTAATATGCTGTCTAGGTTGGTCATAGCTTTTCTTCCAAGGAGCAAGGGTCTTTTAATTTCATGACTGTAGTCACTATCTGCAGTAATTTTGGAGCCCCCCAAAATAAAGTCTCTCATTGTTTCCATTGTTTCCCCGTCTATTTGCCATGAAGTGATGGAACCGGATGCCATGATCTTAGTTTTTTGAATGCTGAGTTTTAAGCCAACTTTTTCACTCTCCTCCTTCACTTTCATCAAGAGGCTCTTTAGTTTTCCTTTTGAAGGAAGTCACCATTATCTTCAGTACCTCCACCATAGTTTGGCCTCAGGTCAAACAACAGGGAAGGAATACAGCCCCACACCTCAACAGAAAATTGGATTAAAGATTCACTGAGCATGGCCCCAGCCCATCAGAACAAGACTCAGTTCCCCCCTCCCCCAGTCAGTTTCTCCCATCAGGAAGCTTCCATAAGCTTCTTACCCTTATCAGTCAGAGGGCAGACAGAATGAAAACCACAGGCACAGAAAACTAATCAAACTGATCACATGAACCACAGCCTTGTCTAATTCAATGAAACTATGAGCCATGCCCAAGATGGACAGGTCATGGTGGAGAGTTCTGACAAAATGTGGTCCACTGGAGAAGGGAATGGCAAGCCACTTCTGTATTCTTGCCTTGAGAGCCCCATGAACAGTATGAAAAGGCAAAAAGATATGACACTGAAAGATGGACTCCCCAGGTCAATAGGTACCCAATATGCTACCGGAGAAGAGTGGAGAAATAACTCCAGAGTGAATGAAGAGATGGACCCAAAGCAAAAACACTCTCAGTTGTGGATGTGACTGATGATGGAAGTAAAGTCTGATGCTGTAAAGAACAACATTTCATAGGAACCTGGAATATTAGACCCATGAATCAAGGTAAATTGGAAGTGGTAAAACAGGAGATGGCAAGAGTGAACATTGACATTTTAGGAATCAGTGCATTAAAATGGACTAGAATGGGTGGATTTAACTCAGATGACCATTGTATATACTACTGTGGGCAAGAATCCCTTAGAAGAAATGGAGTAGCCCTCATAGTCAACAAAAGAGTCTGAAATGCAGTACTTGGGTGCAGCCTCAAAAATGACAGAATTATCTCTGTTCGTTTCCACGGCAAACCATTCAATATCACAGTAATCCAAGTCTATGCTCCTACCAGTAATGTTGAAGAAGCTGAAGTTGAACAGTTCTACGAAGACCTACAAGAACTTCTAGAACTGATACCCAAAAAAAGGATGTCCTTTTCATTATAGCGGACTGGAATGCAAAAGTAGGAAGTCAAGTTACCTGGAGTAACAGTCAAGTTGGACCTTGGAGTACAAAATGAAGCAGGACAAAAGCTAATAGAGTTTCACCAAGAGAATGCACTGGTCATAGCAAACACCCTCTTCCAACAACACAAGAGAAGACTCTACACGTGGACATCACCAGATGGTCAATACCAAAATCAAATTGATTATATTCTTTGCAGCCAAAGATGGAGAAACTCTATACAGTCAGCAAAAACAAGACTGGGAGCTGATTGTGGCTCAGATCATGTTCTCCTTATTGCCAAATTCAGACTTAAACTGAAGAAAGTAGGGAAAACCACTAGACCATTCAGGTATGACCTAAGTCAAACCCTTTGCAATTATACAATAGAAGTAACAAATAGATTCAAAGCAAATAAATTCTAAAGGGATTAAATCTGATAGACAGAGTGCCTGAAGATCTAAGGACAGAGGTTCGTGACATTGTACAGGAGGCAGTGATCAAGACCATTCCCAAGAAAAAGAAATGCAAGAAAGGAAAATGGTTGTCTGAGGAGGCCTTACAAATAGCTGAGAAAAGAAGTGCTTATAACTATTCTATATATACAAATTTACATATTGTAACTGTTAAAATTATATCTAGAGTATTTCATTGTGATATAACCTAATTTTCTAAGAAATATGACACTGTTTTTGTTTTAATGATGATAAATGTGCACGTAACATCAAACTTACCATTGGTGACATTTAGCGCATTCACAGTGTTATGACTGTCACCAGGATCTAATGCCAGAACATTTTCATCACCTCAAAAGAGAAACCTCATTCCCATTAAGCAGTCATTCCTCACCGCCTCCTCTCCCCAGCCCCTAGTACCCACTAATCTGCTTTCTGTCTCCATGGACTTGCTGACTCTGGATATTTCACATAAATGGAATCATAGGATATGTGGTCTTTGGTGACTGGCTTCTCTCACTGAGCATAATGTTTTCAAAGTCTGTCCCTGCTGTAGCCTGTGTCAGCACTTCATTTCTGTTCACGTGCTTCTGTTTTAAATTCTACTCTTTGGCTCAGAAACCTTGCATGGCTCCACATTGCCTGTCCGGGAGAAGTTCAAGCTCCTTCACATGGCAGAATCTTCTGCAGAATCCTGCTGCTTGTCTTACCCGCACCAACCCACTCTGCTTTCTTACTTCTGCACCTCTGCCTAAGCCCCAGTCTCTGCATCTCTAATGCTCTGGTCCCCAGACCAGCAGCAGAATCACCTGGGAAATCATCCTAAATGCAAGCTCTCAGGCCCCTTCCCAAATCACTGAATCAGAGCCCAGGTTCTGTGTTTCAACAAGCCCTGTGAGTGATGCTGATGTACACTGAAATTTGAGAAACTTTGGTCTCAACTGCATTACTTCTTAAAGTCTCTTTCTTAGGCCGCACCCTGAACCTTTCTACTTTCTCTGTCCTCTCATCTCCCATTGGAAATCATCCTTCCTTTTTGAGAGGATTTTCCACTTTTTACACTGTGTCATAACTGTGCTTCCATGACTAGACATCACCTGAGTAATGTATTTCATCTAAACCCCAAGAAGTACGGTGTCCAGGGAGACACTGAAGGTTGTCTCTGGCTGAGGTTCTGGGCATGAGCTCCCAAATGCAGGTGTGGCATTTTCTTGTGGCCTCAATCAATGTCACAGCTGAAAGCATGGCTCCTAAGTTATCCCAAGACTGTGACTTTTGTACTCTGTGGATATTAAAATATCCTTTCTTTTATGAATGACAGTAGTAATACTGGAGATGTTTGGATTTTTTAGTTTTCATTTTCCTTGTTGTTTATGTCTATTATCAGATATAAGATATCCTCGTTTAACTGCTCTGTCTGGGCACCTTTGGCCTGTAAAAACACTGGGGTCAGGAGAAGCTCTGCTAGAGGAGCATTTGGTAGCATCACCCTGGGACATCCAGGAGGACCTGATTTCTGCATAGTTCAGGAGCCAGGGATTAGAGAGCTCAGCTAGGAAAGAGAAAGACGGAGAATAGGGAAACCCCACTGCTGAGCAGATGAGGGTCTCCATCACATCTACATGTGATGCAAAGCATTTTCCAGGAAAACAAACCTGCATTTCAGCCTCATAATTGTAACATACATGTGCGCTTTGCAGGTGACATAAGTGGTAAAGAGGCCCCCTGCCAATGTAGGAGACGTAAGAGACGCGGGTTCAATCGCTGGTTTGGGAAGACCCCCTGGAGGAGGGCATGACAACCCACCCCAGTATTCTTGCCTGGAGAATCCCCATGGACAGAGAAGCCTGGCGGGCTACAGTCCGTGGGGTCATAAAGAGTCGGACACAACTGAAGTGACTTAGCACGTGTGTGTGCAACCACAGAAACACTCACACAACACACACAAACAAGCACTAACTAGAGCTGTATAAACAGTTCGAGTGATCGCAGAGTCTAGACTTTGAGAAATTACAGATGGAGTGAATACCTTCTCAGTGCTATATAAAGAAAACTTAAAAGTGAAAAAAAAATCAAGTAAGTAACCCACAGCTTAAGAAGGATGTTTGAAAGATGGGCGTGTTAGATCTAGAGATGACTGAGGAAAACATGACAGCCTTCAGACGTCACAAGCATATTCATAAAAGTGGGGGAAAGACAAGTTCCCAGCTTACTGCTTTCTGGATTCATATCTTACCTCATCCAAGGGGGAACACTGAACAGGCTAAATTCTGATGTGCTGCGTTCGGAAGCACAGGAGCAGAGCAGGAGCCCTGAGCAGCCGCTTTCAGCTCCCCTACACAAGACCCATACTCTCCAAGTTGTCCAGGGGGGTAGGTTCCGGAGGAAGGATGTCACTTCCTCCTCTCTCTCCTGGAGACTGGAAGCAGAGCTGCCCGGCCAGAATGTTGATGTTGCGATTCCTCGCCAGGAAGCCCCCATCACCTGTCCAGGGGCCACACCAGCCACCACCATTTTCATTTGTCCACAGTGCACAAGAACAATGTGTGTGTTCACATGGACAAAGGTAGCCGCTTAAAAATTTTTCACTCTGAGATAATAGAATGCCTTTTTCTTTGAGGTCATTATTTCATTAAAATGACATTTTAAATGACATAACAGATGGAATAATAGATGAGTTTTTTAAATTGTTTACATCAGCTTTGTATCAGTTCCCCTGTTTATTTTGTTTTATATGTGTGTGTATATTGTTATCTTTAAATTTATTTTGGCCCATGAAATCCAAGAGTCTGGAAGTACTGAAATACATATATATATATATATATATATATATTTAAGTAAAGTAAATTAACCATCAGCCTGTATCTCCCAAGAACAAAACATTCTTATATAAAATTACAGTAATATTATTGTTCCAGAGGTAGTTAACATGTTGTTACTGTTCAGTCGCTAAGTCATGTCCTTCTCTTTGCAACCCCATGGATTGCAGCACGCCAGGCTTCCCTGTCCTTCCCTATCTCACAGAGTTTGCTCAAATTTGTGTCTATTGAGTCAGTGATGCCATCCAACCATCTCATCCTCTGTCATACCCTTCTCCCCCTGCCCTCAATCTTCCCCAGCATCAGAGTCTTTTTCCAATGAATTGGCTCTTCATATCAGGTGGCACCAATTATGATAACTAACTTTATATTAATTGACCTCTATTACATAATCCACAGTTTTCTGTCTTCTATCTTTCAGATTTTTGGCATTTTTGAAGAGCTTGTTGTCCTGTAGAATATCTTCCACAATCTGGCTATGAATCCTTCTTTCCTCCTAATTAGATTCAGGTTAAGTGTTTTGGCAGGAAAACTACAAAGGTAATGCTCTGTCCTTCCCACTGCGTCCTGGCATGAGACACAGACGTCAATTTATCCCATTATCAGTGACGCTAACTCAGTGCAGGTGGTGCCACCAGACTTCTCCATTTAAGACATCTTTTCTCTTTATATTTAATAAGTTATCTGACCCAATAAAGGTTTCAGATTCACTTTTATAATACTTCCTACCCCAGACCTGCAGTCAACTATTTCTCTAAGCAGCCCTGATTCCTTTTAATAGGGAATAGTACTTAGACACCAGGGCTTCCCAGGTGGCTCAATGGTAAAGAATCCACCTCCCAATACAGGAGACATAGGAGGCGCTGGTTCAACCCCAAGGCCGTAAAGATCCACTGGAGAAGGAAATGACACTTCACTCCAGTATTCTTGCCTAGATAAACCTGTGAACAACTAATACAACCACAGCTCTTCTTTCTCATGGCTTAATTATATTTCCCTTTCTCATGATTCCCAACAACACATAACACATGTATCCTTCAATACACACAAAATAGTTCCAATATTACTAAATCAATACCTTTTCAATGACAAAACTACTAAGGAAATTCACATTTTCTCTGCAGTTCTTTTTTTTTTTTCTTCTGTCTACTAAGGGTACACAATCAGAGTACTTGATTCAAAAGTTAATTCAATTAATTATTTCTTCTGTGTGGCTATGTAATTATTTACTGTACAGTTAGTTTTTGTTTGTTTCTAGTTTATTCAATTTTAGATTAACTTTGTTATTTTTGTATTAATACTATGAACTAAATTCTGTCCCCTTCCCAAATTCATATGTTGAAGCCCCATCCCCAGTGTAACTGTGTTTGGAAATAGGGCTTTCCTGGAGGTGAAAAGTGAAAGTGTTAGTCCCTCAGTCGTGTCTGACTCTTTGAGACCCCATGGACTGTAGCCCTCCAGTCTCCTCTGTCCATGGGATTCTCCAGGCAAGAATACTGGAGTAGGTTGCAATTCTCTTCTCTAGAGGATTTTCCCAACCCAGAGATCAAACCCTGGTCTCCTGCACTGGAAGCAGATTCTTTATCACTGAGCCAGCAGGGAAGGGTAATTTTTCTTTTTTTAGAGGTAATTAAGATCAAATGAAGTCACAGGATGGGGTGCTGATCTGTTAGGATTAGTGTCCTTATAAGAAGAGATATCAGGTTGCTTTCTGCTCACTCTCTCTGTGCACACAGAGAGGAAAGGCAGCGAGAAGGCGACATCTGCAAGCCAGGAAGGGAGCCCTCACCAAAATCGGAATTGGCTGAACCCCAATCCGATCCTAACTTCCAGAACTGGGAGAAAGTTAATTTCTGTTGTTTAAGTCCCCCACCTCTTGTACTTTGCTGTGACAATCTGAGTTGAGTGATACATTTTGATTTATTCTTTTATATATTGTTAGTTTCTCATAGGAATCTGAGGCATCCATTTCTTTAGAAGACTACGGTCCTGGCCTGACTGAACATACAAATAAATAATAAAAATAATAGGCAAGCATATATGAACCAGATGTCTCAGCACAGTGAAAGTGAAGTCGCTCAATCGTGTCTGACTCTTTGCGACCCTGTGGACTGTAGCCCACCAGGCTCCTCTGTCCATGGGATTCTCCAGGCAAGAATACTGGAGTGGGTTGCCATTTCCTTCTCCAGGGGATCTTCCCAACCCAGGGGTCGATCCCAGGCCTCCCGCATTGCAGGCAGATGCTTTAACCTCTGAGTCACTGGTTATGCCACCTATGAGATAATTTCGTAGGGAAACCAAGCCTGAAACAGAGGTTAACCTAAAATATTCAAGACCAGCAGTCAGTGATGAAACCATGATTGAAAGTCACATTTTTTTCCTAGATCAAAGCATGTGCTTTTAAATACTGTGCTATACTTCAAGGAATAGTAACAGTTAATAAGGATTTCAGTGAGCCTGTAGAAAAACTATTCACTATATATTTATAAACAATATAAAACATAAATATGTAAAATACAAATATATGATACTATTTCTCATGTACACAAAGAAAAATGAACAGGTTATTTGCATTTATATGCATAAAGAGGAGAGCATGACTGAAGTGCACTGGGGTTAAAGTCAATCCCCAACACCAAGACCCCCCTAAAGGCACCCCTTATTTTAGTCTGCCAGCAATGTGTCTGCTGGAGAGAAACTCACCCTTAGGAGACAAAGAATTGACATGTCCAAGTCAGTCCAAGAAAGCTCAAGATTGCTTCAACTCCCTCCATTTCAGAGAGGAGGGGAAGAGCTGTGATGACCCCGCCAACATCCACAGGGAAGAAAGGGAAATGGCCAAGGGTCACAGTCTTTACTGTGAGGGAGCATGGGCACGTGGCTAGGAAACTCTCAAAGGAGACAGCATTTATTATTTTTTTAATATTTAATTATTCAGTCATTAATAGTTATTTGGCTGTGCCAGGTCTTAACTGTGGCCTGGGAACTCTTAGCTGCAATACCTGGGCTCTAGCTCCCTGACCAGGAAAGGAACCTGGGCCCTCTGCCCTGGGAGCATGGAGTCTCAGCCACTGGACCACCAAGATGTCCCAGCATTGATAATGTTGGTTTTAAGCCTGGAGAGCCTAGCTTGGACCTCTTTCTTGGTGTCATAGAGAAATAGAAGTGCCAACATGGGTCCACAGTAGCAATTAGTTACAGTATGACCAGGTCACCTCTGCCTTGGCCTGAATTTGGCAGCAAGAGCCAGTACACCCCCTGTTGTGGTTGAGGTGAAGGGAAGGGGCTTCACTTGAAAACAAATAACCCTGACTAGTCTGCACATCACTCTTCACCCTCACAATAGCCTGTAGGGAAACTAGTTACATTTTGCTGTTTTGTAAGGGAAAAAACTAAATTTAACACATACCATAAGTAACTTGTGCGCTCAGATGCTCAGTTGTATCTGACTCTTTTGCAACCCAAAGGACTGCAAAACAGCCCAACAGGCTCCACTGTCCACAGAATTCACCAGGCAAGAATACTGGAGTGGGTTGCTGTTCTGTTCTCCAGGTGATCTTCCCAACCCAGGGATCAAACTTACCAGGGATTGAACCTGTGTCTCCTGCATCTCTTGCACTGGCAGGTGGGTTCTTTACCACTAGCGCCACCTGGGAAGCCCTGGAAGTATCTTATTTAAGATCATATATTTAACAAATGGCAAGAAGGACTTGAACCAAGGTCTTCTGAGGATGAAGCACTTTTCAGGAGATTACGCCGTTGGATAAGTTATATATGCAACAATTCTACTAACAAAAAGTGTATGTTACTGAAAAATATATAGATTACAACACGTGGTTTGTTTTTATGATGTATAGTTGACTTACAAAGTTGTGCCAATCTCTGTTGTAGAGCAAAGTGACTCAGTTATACACATATTGGTTCAGTTAAGTCACTCAGTTGTATCTGACTCTTTGAGACACTATGGACTGCAGCACACCAGGCCTCCCTGTCCATCACCAACTCCCCAAGTTTACTCAAACTCATGTCCATTGAGTCAGTGATGCCATCTAACCATCTCATCCTCTGTCATCCCCTTCTCCTCCTGCCCTCAATCTTTCCCAGCATCAGGGTCTTTTCCAGTGAGTCAATTCTTCACATCAGGTGGCCAAAGTATTGGAGTTTCAGCTTCAACATCAGTCCTTCCAATGAACATTCAGGACTGATTTCCTTTAGGATGAACTGACTGGATTTCCTTGCTGTCCAAGGGACTCTCAAGAGTCTCCTGCAACACCACAGTTCAAAAGCATCAATTCTTCAGCACTCAGCTTTCTTTATACACCAATTCTCACATCCATACATGACTAACGGAAAAACTACAGCTTTGACTAGATGGACCTTTGTTGGCAAAGTAATGAGTCTGCTCTTTAATATGCTGTCTAGGTTGGTCATAGCTTTTCTTCCAAGGAGCAAATGCCTTTTAATTTCATGGCTTCAGTCACCATCTGCACTGATTTTGGAGTCCCAAAAAATAAAGTCAGTCACTATTTCCACTGTTTCCCCATCTATTTGCCATGAAGTGATGGGACCAGATGCCATCAACTTCAGTTTTCTGAAGTTGAGTTTTAAGCCAACGTTTTCACTCTCCTCTTTTACTTTCATCAAGAGGCTCTTTAGTTCTTCTTTATTTTCTGCCATAAGGGTAAGTGTCATCTGCGTATCTAAGGTTATTGATATCTCACCCAGAAATCTTGATTCCAGCTTGCACTTCATCCAGCCCAGCATTCTCATGATGTACTCTGCATATAAGTTAAATAAACACAGTGATAATACACAGATTTGACGTACTCCTTTCCTGATTTGGAACCAGTCTGTTCTTCCATGTTCAGTTCTAACTGTTGTTTCCTGACCTGCATACAAATTTCTCATGAGGCAGGTTAGGTGGTCTGGTATTCCCATCTCTTGAAGAATTTCCCACAATTTGTTGTGATCCACACCATAAAAGGTTTTGCCATAGTCAATAAAGCAGAAGTAGATGTTTTTCTGGAACTCTCTTGCTTTTTCAATGATCCAACGGATGGTGGCAATTTGATCTCTGGTTCCTCTGCTTTTTCTAAATCCAGCTTGAACATCTGGAAGTTCATGGTTCGTGTACTGTTGAAGCATGGCTTAGAGAATTTTGAGCATTACTTTGCTAGCATGTGAGATGAGTGCAATTGTGAAGTAGTTTGAACATCCTTTGGCATTGCCTTTCTTCTTTGGAGTTGGAATGAAAACTGACCTTTTCCAATCCTGTGGCCACTGCTGAGTTTTCCAAATTTTCTGGCATATTGAGTGCAGCCCTTTCATAGCATCATCGTTTAGGATTTGAAATAGCTCAACTGAAATTCTATCACCTCCACTAGCTTTGTTTGTAGTGATGCTTCCTAAGGCCCACTTGACTTCACACTCCAGGATGTCTGGCTCTAGGTGAGTGATCACACCATCATGATTATCTTAGTCACTAAGATCTTTTTTGTATAGTTCTTCTGTATATTCTTGCCACCTCATCTTAATATCTTCTGCTTCTGTTAGATCCATACCATTTCTGTCTTTAATTGTGCCCATCTTTGCCTAAAATGTTCCCTTGGTATCTCTACTTTTTTGAAGAGATCTCTAGTCTTTCCCATTCTATTGTTTTCCTCTATTTCTTTGCATTGATCTCTGAGGAAGGCTTTCTTTTCTCTCCTTGCTATTCTTTGGAACTCTGCATTCAGATGGGTATATCTCTCCTTTTCTCCATTCCTTTTTGCTTCTCTTTTCACAGCTGTACACATATAGATATTCTTTTTTAAATATTCTTTCCTTTACAGTTTAACCACAGTATATTGACTATAGTTCCCCATGCTATACAGTAGAACCTTGCTATTTATTCATTCTATATATACCAGTTTGCATCTGCTATCCCAAACTCCCCGTCCTTCACTCCCACATCCCCTCCCTCTTGGCAACCACAAGTCTCTTCTCTATGTCTGTACAACACGTGTTTTCCCCCCTCATTTCTCAGTTATGAAAGGAACAAGGAGGATGTTTATCGAACACCACATGCTAAATGCTTTCACATCGGTAAGGCCATCATCCCACCCAGGGAGCTGGAGAATCACCCCTGGGTTATAGATGAGGACCCCAGGGTGCAGAGAGGACCCACAGTCACATAGCCAGTGTCAGGATGAGGACACAAACCATTTCTTCTGGTCAGAATTCTGGCATACTTTTGTTTTGCTAGAATTTGATTGTTTCACCCCAGTCACCTCAATTCAAGGCACTAACAATCACCTCTCTCCAGGAAGTGGGAGAGCTGAGAATCCACCCAGCCCTGTGGACAATCTTCCATGCTCAACCAGTTTCAGAGGTGGAAATTGTCACAGCATTTCTCAGCAATTTCCTAAAGCTCAGCTGAGAGCTCCTCGTGACTCTGCTATTCATCAACAGTGGATTTACAAACACCAAGAGCAAGCATCCCGGCAATAAATCATTTCATTTATGTGTTACAATTGTCTTGGCTAAAGAAGTTTATGTTGATAAGAACCGATAGCATAATGCAATTTGGAGGCCCACGTGTTTTCTCTCCTGACCCATTAAATATTCTAGTGATAGTCATTCAGTCGTGTCTGACTCTTTGTGACCCCATGGACTATATATAACCTGCCAGGCTCCTCTGTCCATGGAATTCTGCAGGCAAGAATACTGGATTGGGGTGTCATTTCCTTCTCCAAAATATCCTAGACAACTTCCCAATTATTTTTATCATTCCATGACAATCAAGTAAGTCTCTTCTTGATAATAGTATTAGTTCTAAGTTGAAGCATCAAGACTAAAAACGGTTGACAAGTTTTTACAAACAAATTCCTTTACTCTTATAATGGCTCATAGATTCACAGTTTTTCAGGCACTGAGGGGATGGAAAAAAGCATTGTGACTTCCTTTTGGAGGATTCCAAATTTTTCTTTTTAAATACATTTTTAATTATTGTATAAACACAAGCTCACAAACGGTAAAGTGAATAGCTTGATGAATCATCATGAACTGAACACACTCACAAAACCAACTCCCAGATCAGGAAATGCCAACAGTTTAGACTCATCCTCACCTTGACCGTCCCCCTGCAAGTTAGTACCTTCCTCTAGAAATAATGACTATCCTGGCTTTTAATGCAAGAAATTCATTTTTCCTGGTTTTGGATGTTTTATAAATAGAATCATGAAGTTCTATATATCAGTCCGTTGGCTATATAACTAATCATGGAATTGCTAGGTGATAAAATGTAAATACATTCAGCTTTTTTCCTACCCAGTATTAAATATTTGTTATTTTTAATCATATATTTTAAATACTTAAATACAATTTTAATTTACTTTTAATTGGAGTATAATTGCTTTACAATGTTGTGTTAGTTTCCAATGTACAACAACATGAATCAGTTGTAAGTATACATATATTTCCTCCCTCTTGAACCTCCTCCCACCCCCCTACATTCAGCTCTAATTGATGCCACTGGTTTTCCAACTTGTTTGTATGAATTTACAGTTCCCTCAGAGTATGAGCATTCCAGATGTTCAGACTTGGTAATTCCATCCTTTCCAAGAATTGCAACCATTCTGGTGGGTGTGTCATACTATTTCATCGTGGTTATAATTTGCATTTCTAATGGTTAATGAGGTCGAGTTGCTTTATGTTCCAAACATCCATTTGGAGAGTTTCTTCTATCCAGCATTTAAATGAGAGAAATCCTCACAGTCTTGGTCCTAATATTCTCTTCTAAACTCACTCTTACACTTTTTATTTCAATAACTAATCTTTAGCCACAGCTTGAATTATCTGCCATTTTGCTTTCACTTCTTCAATCACTCAGTAGGCACTAATACACGATGGTGAACAAAAACAAGTGTGGAATGTACAAAGAATTCTTAACATCCAAGAGTAAAAAAAAAAAAAAAAAAAAAAAATGAACAACCCAATTTAAAAATGAGTAAAAGACCTGAACAGACACTTCACCAAATAAGATACACAGATGACAAACAGACATATGAAAAGATTCTCAATGTTGTATATTACAGGGAAATTGCAAATTAAAACAAGATACCACTGCACACCTATCAGAACAGCTGAAATTCAAAACAATATCAAAACAAATGCTGATGAGGATGTAGGACAACAGGAACCCTCCTTCACTGCTGGTGGGAATGCAAAATGGTACACTTTGGAAGGGGCTTCCCAGGTGGTGCTAGTGATAAAGAACCTGCCTGTCAGTGCAGGAGACAGAAGAGATGTCAGTTTGTTTTCTGGGTCAGGAAGATCCCCTGGAGAAGGGAACGGCAACCCACTCCAGTATTCTTGCCTGGAGAATTCCATGCATGGAGAAGTCTGGAAGGTTACAGCCCATGGGGTCGCAAACAGTCAGACACTACTAAATCTACTTAGGGAACATGCACACTTTGGAACAGAGTGTGGTGGTTTCTTACAAAGGAGCCAGGGGCCAGCAAAAGGCACCCTAGAAATCCAGGGCAGATGTTCCAGAACCCAGAAGCACAACCAGAACAGAGGCAGGAAGAGAAGGAATACATCTGTCTGGCCGTCACTCTCTCTGAATAGGAGCAGACCAGGAATGACGAGCAGAGGAGGTGAAATAGTTAATGTGGCTCCCGAGTCTGACTTTTCCAGGAACTGACATCAATTCTGTTTGTCTGCCTACATGGAGTTGTGGTTAGGAACACATTTCTGAGGGATTGGTTTGGTTTCAATGTTTTCCATGTCTGGTAAAAAACAGAACTAGGAAAGTAGAGTTTTCAAAGGCGTTTGTTTGGGTTTTGAAATAGGAACGTTTGAAATACTGATTATGTTATTTTTTCATATTATTATTTTATGTAAAGAGTTCCTTTTAAAGTAAACCAAATTTTCAGCTACTAACATAAACAATTCAATGAGTCTTCCTTTTTACTGCAAAGCTAGTTTCAGATACTGCAATTTTAGACAGAGGAAAGGAAAGAGAACCAGAGAGAAAGATCACACCACAATGAAGAGGAAATCTGAGGCAGTTTTGTATGTTTTTCTTGAATGTTCTAAGTGATCACTATATCCTTTTTCTGTCGTTGACTTTGGAGATATTTCCACAAAGAACAACCTACTACTAGAGGTTAGAATTTATCCAGAGAAGCTATTTGCATTTGATATTTTTTATAGGAATTTTTTAAAAAACTTTGTTTCCTTGGCTGTGTCAGGTCTTAGCTGCAATATGTGGGATCTTTACTTGCAGTATATGAGATCTAGTTCCCTTATCAGGGATCAAACGCAGGGCTATTACATTAGGAGCGTGGAGTTTTAGCCACTGGACCATCAGTGAAGTCATTGCATTTAATTTTTAATGTCTTTAAAAATGTGTGTGTCCAGATGCTTTTCTTGTTTATACATAAAAGAACCTTACTCTGTATGCTTTTTTATTTTCTTAGTAGCATGTAGATCTAATAGGGTTTCACTTGCTGGATTCAGAAAGGAATATAGAAATTAACAAGGGAGTTGTAGATTTCTGCTCCTGGCCAAGATAAAGTAACAGGAACCAGATTTATGTACCTGCCTGAAACACCACCTCCCCAGAAAATGAAACTGGTTTAAAAATAAAAATATTTTAAGACCCTGGATATAGGCAACAAAGAACAGTGAGCCCCTGAGAGATGAGAAAGAAGTGAGGTGAGCGCTATGATTGCCCCATCCCATGGAAACCGAGAGCTTCCAGGATGTGGTGCAGAGCAGGGAACACAGGCAATGCCTGGTGGGCTCCCTGGCTTATGGAGAACAGGGTGGGGAGCTCATAGGACCGAGTACCAGGCAAGGGAGAGCTTCCTAAGGAGAGAACCAAACCTGAGGAGGGGAGGTGGAACCTCTGATTTGTAACCAGTCGGTTGGAAGCACAGGCGACCTCCTGGACTTGAGATTGTCATCGGACATGGAGACAGCCTTGTGAACCCTTCACCTCCGGAATCTAGTGCTCTCTACTGGTGCATAAGCATCAGAGTTGAGTAAACTGCGGGACATCAGTTTGTTGCTGCTGTTGTTCAGTCGCTCAGTTGTGTCCGACTTTTTGAGACCCCATGGACTGCAGCACGCCAGGCTTCCCTGTCCTTCACCATCTCCTGGAGTTTGCTCAAACTCGTGTCCATTGAGTCGGTGATGCCATCCAACCATCTCATCCTCTGGTGTCCCCTTCTCCTCCTGACTTTAATCTTTCCCAGTATCAGGGTCTTTTCCAAAAGTCGGTTCTTCATATCAGAGGCCCAATTTCTTGGTATGGGAAGAACACCCCACACATTTCGTGATCAGGGTGTCTGAATCGAAGTAGTGTGGACAGCACAGAAGTATTATGTGCATAGAGTTCCTGGGAGACACAGCAGACGATTTTCTATTTGGGGGTGTATATGCCAAGTCTGCTGCCCACTCCACCCCTTCCCACCCAGATATGAATTACTGAATTGAGTTATTCATCCAATGCAAACATAGAGGTACAGGCCACGTTCGATCAGGCTATGCATCCATTGAAATCTCTTTCGGAGTTCCATTCAAGTGGAAAAAGAGGCTTTTCAAGCAGCAGCACGCTGAAAAGCAGCAGCTACCCAGCCATGCTGGGTAGGCAGTTCAAAGAGCAGAAATTGGGAGCTGAAAGTGACTTCCAGTCCCCCCAGGCCAATCTTCCACTTCCCATAGCGTCAGGAGAGGACCTCCCTCCTTTTCTGGCATCCAACAGTCCTGTTTTCAGATGGAACCCATTTTCCCCAAGTATTTTCATTACACCTTGGCCTTATCTGTTACCATTAAAGAAGAAATGCCTCTGATCCGTGGTCCAATCGGGGGCTTTCAGGTGCTCTCTGCCAGATGGATACTGAAAGGTCACTGTAGGTCCCTCAGGTAAAAAACCTATCACTTTGACACTGAAATTCTCTCATTGACCAAATGTTATGAGAAGAAAAAATAATGGACCAGGGAGTAATTTACTTAAAGCTTTGGTTTAGAATAAGTTTGCTGCATCGAATTGTTTTAAGAGAAAGCACAGGGGATCCCCTGGCAGTCCAATGGGTAGAATTTGGCACTCTTACTGTTACCGAAAGGTATGTGTGGGCGAGTCCAGCTGCTTGCCCCTCAAAAGCCAGTAAACAGGTCAGGTTGGTGGAAAGGAAAGTTTGCTTTATTTCAGATGCGGGCAACTGGCGGGGGAGGATGGCGGACATCTGTCCCAAGGCCGACTCCCCCCTGACAAACGGGGTGAGAGTTTTTATAGACAAAATAGGGGTGGTTACATGCAGCAACAGTAGTCATCTCTAACAGTCATCTTCAAATTGGTCATCAGTGGTCTGACTAGCATTATCTTGGTTATTTTAGGTACAGTTAATCTTCAGTTCCGGGGTGCACTTATTCCCATTTCTTTGTGGCCAATTCTCAGAATTGTGGCAGCTCAAGTCCTGGGTACAGTCCGGTCATCATGTATGTAACTTCTCCACCTGGTGCTTTGGTATCTATAAGACAGCTCACAGGATATGGCTCAGAATATCATCTTTAGCCCTTGAGAAAGGACTAAAGGTCCTTGACTATGCTTAATGACTACATTATGATTAGTCTCCTTAGGCTGTTTTCCTTTGTTTCAGCATTTCTCACTTCTCTGATTAAACTTATTCTTTGACTAAAGTTTTCCACAGGCAAAAGGCAGGCAGAGGACATGGGGGGGCTTGTGGCAGGGCAAGGACCATATGGTCCTGCTCCGTCTCATTACTGCTGAAGGCCTGAGTTCAATCCCTGGTCCGGGAACTAAGGTCAGTGGAGGAAATAGACAGGAGCTGAGGTGGGCTCACAGTGCCCTGTCATCTTCACAGCATCTCCCCAGTGATGAATCCACAGCATGATATTTTTTGCATGGAAAAATTGAACCTTTTCTCAATATTATATTGAAATATAATTACTATAAAATACTGTAAAAATTAAACCTATGCCATTTTCATGATGTGCTAAGAGATATGATAGCTAAGTAACAACTGTGGATTAACTACGAGATACTCTCTGATTTCAGTCAACTGCTACCTGTAAACATTGCTTGGGTGGAAATGCTGCAGCCACCCACTGGTTTCAGAAATCTGAAATATATAAACTACCATATGTAAAATTAGATAGTGGAAATTTACTGCATGACATAGAGAGCTCAAATCCAGTGTTCTGTGACTGCCTAGAGAGATGAGATGGGGTGGGAGGTGGGCGGGAGGTTCAGGAAGGAGGGGACATATGCATCCCTATGACTGATTCATGATGATGTATGGCAGAAATCAACACAATATTGTAAAATAAATATCCTCCAATTAAAAATAAATTTTAAAAAAGGAAAAGAACAAATGATACATTTATTGTTCTTTGAAGTAAAAAGTACCTAAAATTCTGTAATCCAAGACTGCTCTATATTCTTTCCCATCTAATCCTAGGAACCTGGGGACACCATGACCTTTGGAGTGCTGAAGATTCCAGGTATGCAGGTGTCTGTTATGTTTTCAAAATTTGAGCCTACACTTACTAGCTGTGCTACACCAGTCACTGTACTAAGCGTTTTGTGTGTGTTAACCCTTAGTACTCACAGTGTCTACAGGCGCTCTGATAGCCCTGGTCTTGCAGAGGAGGACTGAGAGACTGTGGGAAGAGCAGCGGCCGAGCGACCCGGGACTGGACCTCTTCCCTGAGCTCGCGTCCTCAGACGGTCCACTGGCTCTGCGTTTGCAAAGGGCTTGGACCAACCTCTAGGCGGTTTCTAACCTCTAACCTTTGTTGGTGGTGACTCTAAACGAACAGGCCCTTGTACGTCCACCGTGCTCACGTGAAGCTGTGAAAAGGTGCCTCCTGCGCTATGGAAACTGAGAGATGAAAGGAACATCTTTTACTGCCTTAAAAACTTCTCTGGTAGGGAGTTTTATTTCTGGTTGATATCCATTGGCTACACATAAGAGAAATGGTTGAATTGTTTGAGGAAGTATATGCCAAAACAGGGTGTACACAGAGGCAAGAGTGTGCCATTTGGCTGAGATGTTCCTATTGTTAGTGTCTACTCGCCTTATCTTGTTTGCTAGAAAACTAATGGCCTTTTGACTGTAAGGCCTCTTAGCGCATAAGGGCACGGCTTCAGAGGTGGTGCAAATCTGAAGAAGCCACTGAGAGAGCAAGAGCAATGACCCAGGCCTTTCAGGCCAATGTATGTAAATTAGTAACTTCAATTCTAAGTACTCTGTTATTCCATTAAAGATAGAGAGGACCTACCTGGGGAAGCCATCCAGGTGATGATAAACAGAGCCAGAGAATGCCGGTTCAGGTTTAGAATTTCCAGAAAAGCTTTCCTGTGAATCTGATAGTATTTATATGCTGAAGTGATTTCTATTCCCTAGAAAAAGGGTACTTTTGTTTTCTTCTTGTCTAGTATCTAACTCGGAACATAGCTAGCATTAAATGTTATTCAGTGAAGGAATGGAAAAAACACTTCCCCTTTATACTGAAAACAGATATTTTTCATACACAATCACTTTTCCTTCTAGTTTCTTTTTCTCTAAGGAAGGCAAAGGGAAAAAATCATAAAGTCAAAAGCAGAAAGGAACAAATTAAGATGTAAGATGATACATTTGATAGACAAACCCAAAACTTTGAAAGAAAGAATTTGTGGACAGATGTACACCAAAGAAGAAGCAGTGATTCAACATCATTTCATTAGGAAAGAATAAGGGACTCTAACCACAGTTAACATGGGAGATTTGTGTGAAAAACAATTTTAATGTGTGTGGAATAATTTTCTAAGAAAACAAAAATAATCAAAACAGATATAGCCAATTAAAATATTAGCAGGATTATTTAAAAGTTAACTAACTGATTCTAAATTTCATAGGAAGGATAAGCAATAATGACTAGGAGAAATGTGAAATTTAAAAAAATAATATGAGGAGGGGACATGTTAGATATTAAAAAATATTAGAAACCTACAGCAGGGACTTCCCTGGTGGTCCACTGGTTAAGATTCTGCAATTCCACTGCACGGGGCCTGGGTTCAATCTCTGGTCAGTTAACTAGGATTCCACACACCCAAAGAGTGGCCAAAAAAAATAAAAATTTAAAATAAATAAATATAATAGTAAAGAAACAGAATATATATATGTGTGTGTGTATATACATATATATATATATAAAGAAACCTACAGCAATTAAAACTGTGTAGAACTGACACATGAATAGAGACCTCGGTGGGCTGGAATATCATGATGTCCAGACCAGATTCAAAGAAATGTGAAAATTTATTGTAAGAAACAAATGGTATTTCAAGTCATGGAGCAGAGATGTTTTATCCAATACATAATATTTGCTACAGAAACAATCACAAAGAAAGATTAAACTATATTGTTATCTATATGCATAAATACACATATGCACGTGTGTGTGTGTATATATATATATAGAGAGAGAGTCATGTATACATACATATATATGATGTGTGTACATATATGTACCAGTCAGAAATCAATGGAAGAACGAGAACCCCTAGAAATGACATAGAGTGAAAGACTCTATACAAAGCTCTGAACTTGCACAGCTGGGAATCTGGCCAACCAGTCTCATCTGGCTCCTGATTCTGCACCTTCATTAAGCCTGAAGTCATAGGGCCACAGACAGAAGGAAAGATGCATTTGAGACAGGAGCCATCTTCCCCCTACTCTCTTCTCACATCTGGCCCAGAATTTGGAGAAGCCGAAAAACAGGATCCTCCAGGAGAGGAGGACTCTGCACTGAGATGCTACCCTCCCCAACAGATGACTGGCAGACCCACAAGATGTCCTGGAGCTCCGACAGCCTACACTGGCTTTCAGGGTGAACGCAGCTGCCTCAGAAACTCTCACAAAGTTCTCTCATGCTGACCCCAAGCAGAAATCTCTTATGAAGAGAATTCTGGAAAACATAGTTCTGTTTAGCCAAGTCAACGTATTAGTCAGTTCAGTTCAGTTCAGTCACTCAGTCATGTCCGACTCTTTGCAACCCCATGAACCGCAGCACACCAGGCCTCCCTGTCCATCACCAACTCCCAGAGTTTACCCAAACCCATGTCCATTGAGTCGGTGATGCCATCCAACCATCTCATCCTCTGTCATCTCCTTCTCCTCCTGCCCTCAATCTTTCCCAGCATCAGGGTCTTTTATAATTACTCAGTTCTTCGCATCAGGTGGCCAAAGTATTGGAGTTTCAGCTTCAACCTCAGTCCTTCCAATGAACACCCAGGACTGATCTCCCCTAGGATGGACTGGTTGGATCTCCTTGCAGTCCAAGGGACTCTCAAGAGGCTTATCCAACACCACAGTTCAAAAGCATCAGTTCTTCAGTGCTCAGCTTTCTTTATAGTCCAACTCTCACATCCATACATGACCACTGGAAAAACCATAGCCTTGACTAGACAGACCTTTGTTGACAAAGTAATGTCTCTGCTTTTTAATATGCTGTCTAGGTTGGTCATAACTTTCCTTCCAAAGAGTAAGCATCTTTTAATTTCATGGCTGCAATCACCATCTGCAGAGATTTTGGAGCCCAAAAAAATAAAGTCAGCCACTGTTTCCACTGTTTCCCTGTCTATTCTCCATGAAGAGATGGGACGGGATGCCATAATCTTAGTTTTCTGAATGTTGAGCGTTAAGCCAACTTTTCACTCTCCTCTTTCACTTTCATCAATAGGCTCTTAGTTCTTCACTTTCAGCCATAAAAGTGATGTATTACTAAGCAACCACTATACACATGCACACAATATGCATATGTATATATCTATATAAATTAATTGTGCTAATTTTATTAGGATCCAAACTATTCAACATGAGAGGGAAAAGATACAAATATAAAATCAAAAAGTTAAGTCCTTGAGATATTTAATTTAAATTGAAAGATAAGTATGAACCCATGATGTATTTTTCTTTTTAAAAAATTAATATTCTTTTCCTAGCTCTAAGCTAAAAAGGCCTGAAGAAACAACAACACAGTAACATGAGTGTACCTGGCATCCACTGCGTGGTCTCTAAAGCCCATTTCCCACTAAAAGGAACCAGGGTTTCACGGAAAAATGGCTATATACAGGTCCAGAGCAGTAAAAATACAAGATGAGCCTCAAAGATCTTATTTTAGAAAGTAAGGATGACATCAGAGACTTCAAGGTCAATGTCTCAGGACACAAGAACCAATTAGAAGAAAAGATTGAAACATGAATATATAAAAACTCATTAGTTAACCTTGATGCTAAAAGAGAAAGGGGAAAAAACACTCAACGGATCACTGGATACCACTGGGGAAAAAGTAAACAAGTTTTTGGAAAACTATCTCTAGAAAAATAACTTTAATCCCAAGCCTTGGAAAAGAAGGAAAACATCACAATTTGTTGCAGGAAGGTATCCTGACCCTAATATGAAAACCTGACAAAACAGCACAGAAGAGTAAACCATGAGATGTCATTTGTAATAGGGTCAAAGCATTAATAAAACATGGACAAATGGAACACAGTCACAGGAAAACTCCAACAGAAAGCCGATCATTCTTAGAAAACCCTGACACATGTTGAGACCATGAAAACAATCCTTCCATGACTTCTTTCAGTACTTTTTGTTTCAGTTTTTATAACTGAGGCTTATTTATCTGAGAATAGGATGTGAGGTATATTACTCAGTTTTCCCAATGTCTTTTTTGCCATGAAAATATTTGAAAGTCCACAAAAGTTGATTTTATATCCAGAATAAAATGACTTCCTGTCACCCGGCTTTAATAATTATAAATAATTGAACAACTTTTTGGCCATGACACGTGACTTGTGGATCTTAATTTTGTGGATCCAAACCAGGGATCAAACCTGTGCCCCCGTCCCTGAAGAGTCTTATTTAATCTACATGCCTCCCGGGCATCTTCCCCAACTCAACTATTTTATAGTCACTCCAGAAAACATAACAATGCACCAGAAATAATTTGGACATATTCTTAAGAGATAAAAATTCTTCTTCTTCATCTTCTTCTTGCTTCTCAACATAACCATAATGTCAGTTCAGTTCAGTTCAGTCACTCAGTCATGTCTAACTCTTTGCGACCCCATGGACTGCAGCATGCCAGGCTTCCCTGTCCTTCACCAACTCCTGGAGTTTACTCAAACTCATGTCCATTGAGTCAGTGATGCCATCCAACCATCTCATCCTCTGTTATCCCCTTCTCCTTCTGCCTGCAATCTTTAGCAGCATCAGCATCTTTTCTAACGACTCAGTTCTTCACATCAGGTGGCAAGCTTCAGCTTCAGCATCAGTTCTTCCAATGAATATTCAGGACTGATTTCCTTCAGGATGGACTTGTTTCACCTCCTTGCAGTCCAAGGGACACTCAAGAGTCTTCTCCAACACCACAGTTCAAAAGCATCAATTCTTCGGTGCTCAGCTTTCTTTATACTCCAATTCTCATATCCATACATGACTACTGGGAAAACCATAGCTTTGACTAGATGGACCTTTGTTGACAAAGTAATGTCTCTGCTTTTTAATATGCTGTCTAGGTTGGTCATAGCTTTTCTTCCAAGGAGCAAGCCATCTTTTAATTCCATGACTGCAGTCACCATCTGCAGTGATTTTGGAACCCAAGAAAATAAAGTCTGTCACTGTTTCCATTGTTTCCCCATCTATTTGCCATGAAGTGATGGAACCAGATGCCATGATATTAGTTTTCTGAATGTTGAGTTTTAAGCCAAATTTTTCAATCTTCTCTTTTACTTTCATCAAGAGGCCTTTTAGTTCTTCTTCACTTTCTGCCATAAGGCTGGTGTCATCTGCATATCTGAAGTTATTGATATTTTTCCCAGCAATCTTGATCCCAACTTGTGCTTCACCCAGCCCAACATTTCATATGATATACTCTGCATATAAGTTAAATAAGCAGGGTGACAATATACAACCTCGACTTACTCCTTTCCCTATTTGGAACCAGTCTGTTCTTCCATGTCCAGTTCTGACTGTTGCTTCTTGACCTGCATACAAATTTCTCAGGAGGCAGGTTAGGTGGTCTGGTATTCCCATCTCTTGAAGAATTTCCCACAATTTGTTGTGATCCACACAGTTAAAGGCTTTGGCATAGTCAGTAAAGCAGAAGTAGATGTTTTTCTAGAACTCTCTTGCTTTTTTGATGATCCAATGGATGTTGACAATTTGATCTCTGGTCCCTCTGCCTTTTCTAAAACAAGCTTAAACATCTGGAAGTTCACAGTTCATGCATTGTTGAAGCCTGGCTTGGAGAATTTTGAGCATTTCTTTGCTAACATGTGAGATGAGAACAGCCGTGCGGTAGTTTGAACATCCTTTGGCATTGCCTTTCTTTGAAGTTGGAATGAAAACTGACCTTTTCCAGTCCTGTGGCCACTGCTGAGTTTTCCAAATTTTCTGGCATATTGAGTGCAGCGCCTTCACAGCATCATCTTTTAGGATTTCAAATAGCTAAACTGAAATTCCATCACCTCCACTAGCTTTGTTCATAGTGATGCTTCCTAAGGCCCTCTTGACTTTGCATTCCAAGATATCTGGTTCAATGTGAGTGATCACACCATCATGGTTATCTGGATCATTAAGATCTTTTTTGTATAGTTCTTTTGCGTATTCTTGCCACCTCTTTTTAATATCTTCTGCTTCTGTTAGGTCCATACCATTTCTGTCCTTTTTTTTGCCCATCTTTGCATGAAATGTTCCCTTGGTATCACTAATTTTCTTGAAGAGATCGCTGGTCTTTCCCATTTGATTGTTTTCTTCTATTTTTTTGCATTGATCACTGAGGAAGCCTTTCTCATCTCTCCGTGCTGTTCTTTGGAACACTACATTCAAATGGTTATATCTTTTCTTTTCTCCTTTGCCTTAATCTTCTCTTCTTTTCTCAGCTATTTGTAAGGTCTCTTCAGACAACCATTTTCCCTTTGTGCATTTCTTTTTCTTGGGGATGATCTCGATCACTGTCTCCTGTACAATGTCACAAATCTCCATCCAGAGTTCTTCAGGCACTCTGTTCATCAGAGTTCATCCCTTGAATCTGTTTGTCACTTCCACTGTATAATCGTAAGGTATTTGACTTAGGTCATACCTGAATGGTCTAGTGATTTTACCTACTTGCTTCAATTTAAGTCTGAATTTTGCAATAAGGAGTTCATGATCTGAGCCACAGTCATCTCCCAGTCTTGTTTTTGCTGACTGTATAGAGCTTCTCCATCGTTGGCTGCAAAGAATGTAATCAATCTGATTTCAGTATAGACCATCTGATGATGTTCATGTGTAGAGTCTTCTCTTGAATTGTTGGAAGAGGGTGTTTGCTATGACCAGTGAGCTCTCTTGGCAAAACTCTATTAGCCTTTGCCCTGCTTCATTCTGTACTCCAAGGTCAAATTTGCCTGTTACTCCAGGTATCTCTTGACTTCCTACTTTTGCATTCCTGTCCCCTCTAATGAAAAGGATATCATTTTTGGGTGTCAATTCTAGAAGGTCTTGTAAGTCTTCACAGAATCGTTCAACTTCAGCTTCTTCAACATTATTGGTCGGAGCATAGACTTGGATTACTGTGATATTGAATGGTTTGCCTTGGAAGCAAACAGAGATCATTCTCTTGTTTTTGAGATTGCACCCAAGTACTGCATTTCAGACTCTTTTGTTGACTATGAGGGCTACTCCATTTCTTCTAAGAGATTCTTGCCCACAGTAGTAGCTATAATGGTCATCTGAATTAAATTCACCCATTCCACTCCATTTTAATTCACTGATTCCTAAAATGTCAATGTTCACTCTTGCCATCTCCTGTTTGATCACTTCCAGTTTACCTTGATTCATGGACCTAACATTCCAGGTTCATGGACCTAACAGCATGGACCAGATACATGGACCTAACAACAGGGAGGTCCTAGGACCTAGGACCGATTCAGGGACCTAGGACAAGATTCATGGACCTAAGAACAGGGAGGGAACACAGCCCCATCCATCAGCAGAAAATTGGATTACAGATTTACTGAGCATGGCCTCGCCCATCAGAACAAGACCCAGTTTCCCCCACAGTCAGTCTCTCCCATCAGAAAGCTTCCATAAGCTTCTTATCCTTATCAGTCAGAGGGCAGACAGAATGAAAACCACAGGCACAGAAAACTAATCAAACTGATCACATGGACCACAGCCTTGTCTAACTCAATGAAACTATGAGCCATGCTGTGTAGGGCCACCCAAGATGGACGGGTCATGGTGGAGAGTTCTGATAAAACTTGATCCACTGGAGAAGGGAATGGCAAACCACTTCTGTATTTTTGCCTTGAGAACCCCATGAAGAGTATGAAAAGGCAAAAATAGATGACACTGATTGATGAACTCCACAGGTTGGTAGGTGCCCAATATGCTACTGGAGAGGAGTGGAGAAATAACAGCAGAAAGAATGAAGAGACAGAGCCAAAGCGAAAACAACGCCCATTTGTGGATGTGACTGGTGATGGAAGTCAAGTCCAATGCTATAAAGAACAATATTGCATAGGAACCATAATATGTTTATTATCTTTTCATTTTTTTAAAAAGAAGATTCTTTAATATTATCAAATACAGAGTCAGCATTTAAATTTCCCCAATTGTCTTACAAATGTCTTGTCACAGTTTGTTCAAATCAGGATTCAGACTAGGTCCAGACAGTGCATTTGATTGGCAAGTCTCAAGGCTCCTTTAGTCTTTAACAATTTCCTTTATTCTCCTTTTTATTGGTGCCATTTATTCGTTGAAGATACTGGGACAGTTTTCTTATAGAATTTCCCACAATGTAGTTTTGGTTGATTGAATCCTTGTTGTTCATTTACTACACCCCATTTAGTTCAGTTCAGTTCAGTTGCTCAGTCATGTATGACTCTTTGTGACCCCATGAGCTGCAGCACGCCAGGACTCCCTGTCCAACACCAACTCCCAGAGCCTACCCAAACTCATGTCCATTGAGTTGGTGATGCCATCCAACCATCTCACCCTCTGTCGTCCCCTTCTCCTCCTGCCTGCAATCTTTACCAGCACCAGGATCTTTTCAAATGAGTCAGCTCTTCTCATCAGGTGGCCAAAGTATTGGAGTTTCAGCTTTAGCATCAGCCCTTCCAATGAATATTCAGGACTGATTTCCTTTAGGGTGGACTGGTTGGATCTCCTTGCAGTCCAAGGGACTCTCAAAAGTCTTATCCAACACCACAGTTCAAAAGCATCAATTCTTCGGCGCTCAGCTTTCTTTATAGTTCAATATTTCCTGTAAATGGGTGCTTAGATCCAAAAGTTTGTTGATATTCAGGTTCAGTTTGGTTGGGAGCAATAATACATGAAAGGTGGGGCTGTGCATTTCCTACTGTGTCTCAAGAAGAAGAGCACTCAGGTCTGGTTGTCTCACTTTTAGTCACATCAAGATTGATCAGTGGTTCAGGTGTGGCCAGCCAGACCATCCAGCAGAATGTTCCCCATCTGTTGTGCATCTGCTGGCTTCAGAGGTCATTCTTCTTTGCCTACATCTATTATTGCTTTATTAGAAGACATGCATAGTGACTTTATATTCTGTCTTTCCCCCACAATCATTAGCTCTGATCCTTCTCCATCAACTGTTATTTATTTTGAGACACAACCCATCAGCGAGGCAGGAAAAATGCCTTTCCCTTTATGTCCCAACTTAATTTTTTTGTAATATTTATTTATTTGGCTTCACCAGGTTTTAGTTGCCACATGCAGAATCTTCAATCTTTGTTGCAGCATGCAGGTGAACTCTTAGGTGTGGTATGTGGGATCTAGTTCCCTGACCAGAGGTCGAACCTTGACCCCTGCATCACTAGCTTGGAATCTTAGCCAGTGGACCACCAGGGAAGTCTCAAGCCTCTGATTTACACACACACACACACACACACACACACACATACATGTATGTGCTCAGATGCTTAGTCATGTCTGACTCTTTGCGACTCCTTGGAATGTAGCCCACCAGGCTCCTCTGTCCATGGAATTTTCCATGCAAGAGTATTGGAATGGGTTGCCATTTCCTACTTCAGGGGATTTTCCCAACCCAGGGATCAAAACTGCATCTCTTGGATCTCTTGCATTGACAATCAGATTCTTTTCCACTAGCGCCACCTGGGAAGTCCTATGCATATATATATTATACACATACATATATGTATGTATATGTATGTGTATATATATATATATATATATATATATATATATATATTTGAGCAGAGAAAGGTTTATTGCAAGGCTGAGTAAGGAGAACAGGCGGCTCATGGTCAAAAACCCCATACTCCCCTCTGTTATATTTTAAATGGAGGCTGTGTCTCACCATATTCTGCAGCTGTAAGGAGCCTGCTGATGAAAAAACCCTTGAGAAGGATTTCCGACGCTATCAACAATTTCCTCCCTGTGCCTGAGTTTTCAAGCCTAGTCCATGAAGAGTTTTGGCAAACCTCCCCCTTCTGCCCCTGCTCAGCACAGCGCAGAGCCTGACTACATTTAAGAAAAAGGTTGGTCCTCAATCCTGAGCTTCACCCACAAGAAACTTCACCCACACGTCAACGAACTAGTCACTCCACCCCCAACACAAAATGGAACTTTATTTTACTTTTTTATACTTGGGGGCCATTTTTAAATTTAATTTAATTTTTTTTAACACCAAAAACATTTTGTATTGGGGTATGGCCGATTAACAGTGTTGTGATAGTTTCAGGAGAACAGTGAAGGGACTCAGCCATCCACAAACGTGTATCCATTCTCCCACAAATCCCCCTCCCATCCAGGCTGGCACATAACCTTAAGCAGAGTTCCAACAAATGGAACTTTATATTCAATACAGATGTCTATGTTTATTGTCAAATTACCAAGAAAATATTCCCCATTACCCTTCTTCATTAAACCAGATATTATAAACGAGGAAAGAAGAGTGTTAAGATCAGAACTGTGTTGTCCAGGAAGCACACTTGGTTTGTCTGCTGCCAAGTGTGGATAATATGCCTATTTGGTACACACTCAGCATTCATGTTCTGCCAAGCAGGCGTGAGCTTTGGTTCAAAAGATCCCAGTGTATTTCGTGCCAACCAAGAACTTTTTATTCAGGTCTGTCTGCTCAGCCTTAGCCTGTGGGTATGTTTTCACTTGTGTGTTTTTTCATCATAAGAGTTCATGAGAATGCTATTTATAACTTTCCCCAAAGTAGAATTTCTGGACAGGTCTGGATGGAATTCACAGGTTCAAAGCTTAAGTGCCATCTAAACACCCCTGTAACTCATTGAGGAGCCGTAATAGTCAGAGAGTATGGCTCTCCACAAAGCCCCCTTAAAAACCGTGCACACCTGTGTGGCCTACAGACCACATCGCCGGTGTTCCCAGGCTGGGGCAGTGGGCGGATGGACGTCCAATGCCTTCACAGACATCACACACGACTCCAGCCACACGCAAACCCCCACAGTGCAGCGCTTGGAGGCCTATCCTCGTTAATGTGTCCCTTTGTGTCTTGCTGGAAACCCAGGCTCTCTGTCCAGACTCTTCTAATAGATGTTCATCAGGTAAACACACACTGTTTCCCAAGCACCACTTTTTCCTCCCTCAATGCCATTCATCTTTTTAATTCCTTTCCTTCTCTCAAAATTCCTGCCTCCCCCATTTTTTAGCAGCACTGTCTACCCACACCAGATGTTAGCAGATCCCAAACCTTCTCTGGCATCTTATAAATTTTCCCAGCCCCCTCCTGGAGTTGTAAATCAAAACTCTTCTCATCTCTACCTGAGTCTGCTGCCAGCCAAATGGGGGAAGATATTCCTTGTTGGCTCATTTGGCAAATAATCTGCCTGCAATTCAGGAGACCCAGGTTCGATCCCTGGGTCAGGAGGATACCCTGGGTCAGGAAGATACCCTGGAGGAGGGAATGGCAACCTGATACTCCAGTATTCTTGCCTGGAGAATTCCATGGACAGAGAAGCCTGGCGGGCTATAGTCCATGGGGTCACAAAGTGTGGACATGACTGAGTGACTCACACACACACATACACACACACACACACACACACACACACACACACACACACAGGAGCCCAAGACGAGATAGGGAAGGGGTGCAAGGGATTTGTCATGGCTCTCCACATCCCGGATAGTTTGACTTTTTGCTTCTCTTTGCTTATTTCCTGGTACACACACTATATATACACAACACACACACACACATATCACTGTAAGAATTCATCCTATCATTGTCTTCTTTGGTTGCCATATGGACTCAAATCTCCATGTCAACCAGCGCTGACGCGTGTGAGTTCACTATGTAGAAAGACGGTTGGTTCTGCTCTGACCTCAAGTTACCTGGCAGAGGCCCATCCAGCACTTTGGCACTGGGAGGAGCCAGGCTGGAGTACCCTTCCCTAACTCCTGAGTCATCCAGCCACCTCATTTGGATGCTGTCTGTGCATCTCCTCAATGGACACGTTGGTACTTGTTCCCGCCTCATTCTCTGTTCTCCTCTGTAGCTGCTGTCCTGTGTAGAGTGAATAAACAGGGCAGCCAACCCCAAGGCCCACAGATGTCCTTCAGGGGCTGCTGTAATCAGTCGGCTAGTGGGTAAAAGCCACACTCAGGGATGACCCAAGAGACCTTGGTTGAAACACTGTGACAACTTCCTGGGAAAGTTTCAGCATATTTTTGGCAATCCTATTGAAGAGTGAAGTGTCAGGTAGGTCCTATAGTTGAGGAAGGCGTGATTCAAGCCACCATCACACCAACACCCTCAGCGTTCTCTCCAAAGAAGTTGCTTCACTCCCCCTTGGGTCAGGCTCTCACTCACTGACACATCTGAAATAGCATGTCTTCTACATCCACCACTGGAGGGCCTCATGGACCTCATCCCCCTACCTGTTTGCCTGGGGGCAAGCTCAGCATGAGGGCCTGAAACCAGTGCCCCAAACCCCAATGTGTCCCTGAAAAGTAGGATAGGGCAGCTAGGTGTCCCCACCCCGGGTGCCGGTCCATTTACGCTGAAAGTCCACTCCACAGAAGAATCACCAGGACTGTCAATCCTGGGGGAGACTGCCAATAATTGATCATCTCTTCTTCCATATTTGGCTCAGTGGTAAAGTATCTGCCTGCCAGTGCAGGAGACTCAGGTTCAATCCCTGGATCAGGAAGATCCCCTGGAGTAGGAAATGGCAACCCACTCCAGTATTCTTGCCTGGAGAATTCCTTGGACAGAGAAGCCTGGTGGGCTACAGTCCAGGAAGTCTTAGAGATGGACATGACTGAGCACCATATTGCTAACTTTGCCACACACCCGTCCTCCATATTAGTAGAGCTTAGCCCCAGCATTGGGTTGCTCCACCAGAGGCTCTGTTTCCCAGACACTGCTGAGGCTGGGAGTGACCAAGTGACTAAGGGACAAAGTCATGAGCAACTTCCTCCTCGTTGTCGAAAGGAAGTTGCTTAGCCTGAACTTCTGCTTCTTGCCCTTCCCTCGAGTTAGAAAATCAAATCGCCTAGCTTTCACCACGCATTTGAAACCCTTCATGCCATGAAACCATCTGAGAGTCTGGTCATACCTGTGGATCCCTTCTCAGAAAGACAGGTTTAAGTGCATGAAATAAAATATACAATAAAACATTGACTGAATGGGCTTCCCTGGTGGCTCAGACAGTAAAGAATCTGTCTGCAATTCAGGAGACCCAGGTTCGATCCTTGGGTTAGGAAGATCCCCTGGAGAAGGGAATGGCAACCCACTCCAGTATTTTTACCTGGAGAATCCCATGGACAGAAGAGCCTGGTGGGCAACAGTCCATGGGGTTGTAAAGAGCAGGCCACAACAGACGCGACTTATCAGGCAGGCAGAGTGACTGAAGTTTGAAACACTGATAATCCTGTGAGAATGTGGAGCAACTAGAACACTTAAACATTGCTTCCTAATGAGAACATAATCTCATTCAACCAGTTTGAAAAATAGTTCAGCAGAATCTACAACAACCACACATGTGATCACCTTGCGACCCAGCAATCCCACCCAAGAGAAATGAGTCCCTATGTTGGCAAAGATATATATAAGAATGTTTTTGACTATTCGACATAGCTTTATGTCCAATAATCTAAAAAACATTTAGATATAGCTCTACGTCTAACAGTCAAAAACAAGAAAAAACTCATATGTCCACCAACAGAAGAACAGAGAAATTGTTTCTATTCATAAAATGAAATACTACACAGTAGAAAAGGGAGTGGATTGCTGACATAGACAAAAGCATGGATGAACCCCACAGACATTATGTTGTGTGAAGGAAGCCAACACTAAAGTGTCCAGATGTTAATTATATGTATCGTGGTGATTATTTCACAACACAAATAAATATCAAATCATTACCTTGTACACCTGAAGCTAATATGATATGTCAGTTATATCTTAATAAAAAAATATTCAGATGACAGAGGGAGAGAGAAAAAGGCAGAGCACAGAGGATTCTTAGGGCAGTCAAGACTATAATGGTAGATATATCCTTATACATTTGTCCAAATTCACAGAATGTACAACACCAAGAGTGAACACTAAGGTAAACTCTGCACTTAGGGTGATTATGACGTGTTCATGTAGGCTCCTGCGTGTGTGCGTGCTCAATCATGTCTGACTATTTGCCAGCCCACGGACTGAAGCCCACTGGGCTCCTCTGTCCATAGAATTCTCCAGACAAAAGTACTGGAATGGATTGCCATTTCCTACTCCAGGGAATCTTCCTGATCCAGGGATTGAACCCAGGTCTCCTGTGTCTCCTGCACTGGGAGGTAGAGTCTTTACTGCTGAGCCACCTGGAAAACCCCCGTGTTGGTTTAAAAAAGAAGGAACTTTCTGGAGAGTGGTGCTGATAAAGGTGGAGGCTATGCATGCGGGAACAGGGGGTCTGTGGTTCTCTGTGACTTTCTCTCAGTTTTCTTGTAAACCTAAAACTGTTCTAAAAAATTGTCCTTTAAAAAAAAGTGCACATACTATATGATTTCATTTAAATGTCAAGAACAAGTAACACTAATTAGTGGTAACAGTAGTCTGAATAATAGTTACTTCTACAAGAGCGTCACCAAAAGAAAACTGGGAAAAACCAAAGGGAAACGTTCTTTGGTGATGAAGTTCTACATTTTGATACCAATAAAATGTATAATTTCAGCTAGCCAGACACTTAGCACTTGTGTGTATTTAAGACACTGTGTATATGTTGTAACTCAGTGAAAAAGTAGATTTCACATGTAAGTAGAAAATAAAATTATTGAAATATAAATAAATTGTTTTGAAATATAGTTAAAAAGTTATCTATGTTTTAAAGACTAATCTGTGATATAGTAATATATACACTTTAGTGAGCTATCTAATAATAAGTAGCAGCAGTTTTAATCATTACTAGTGTTGTTGTTGTGGTTCATTCGATAGATCGTGTCCGTCTCTGCAGCCCCGTGGACTGCAGCAGTCCAGGCTCCTCTGTCCTTCACCATCTCCTGAAGTTTGCTCAAATTCATGTCCATAATTTCAAGGTAATGATGAATATAAATTATCAAGACAACTGAAACCTATATAAAATATCTATTATGCATATAGGAGATGAATTCACAAGTAGTATGGCTAATAGTACCAAGGTTTGTTTCCTATGTTCATAATTGAAGGAAATGTTAATATAGAGATGCAATTTTTTTCCCAAGCCAAGTTTATGGAGCCTCTGAACTCTATCCATGGACTCTTTGGGGGTCTGAGAACCCCAGGTTAGGAAGCCCTGGGGGACAATGAAGCAACAGCACGTAGGTACCTAGGTCACAGAACCATTGTGAGGAGCACAGTTTCCCCGTCAGTCTGGCGCATTTTCCACAGGGCTGTTCAGTGAACCAGCCAATAGAGGGCTCTTTGTTACAGCAGCCTAGTCTTCGTACTAACTAGTACAGATTACCACTAGGTGGGCATGTAGACTATGAGCCTCTTCCTCCAAATCCAGGTGGTGACCTACTTCTCAGACCCCGTTATTTGAAAACTATCTGCCATTCTCCCTACAGGGAAACCCCATGGATTATCTGCTCCTAGAAGATCCACTGACTGGGTGAGACCTCTAGTGTCCAGTTCCCTTCCTCCCCTTTTCATACTTCCCCCATCTCAGTCCCCAGGCAGGATTCAGCAGGAAGACCATGTTACAGGCCATGTCACACCCCACATCCTACCCTCTGATGCCCAGGTCAGCAGCTGAGACATGCAGCCGCACTAGTAGGTGATGACCCACAGCGTGTCACCATCTCCAGCAGTGGTGATTGTCACACCTGCCGTCTGAGAGCTCCAGGTGAAAACGCTGAACCCCAGCACGTACGTGGTGGTGAAAACTCACATTTAGCACAATCTTTCCATCAACGTCCCTTCCAGAACCTCTCCTTCGTAAGCAAGGAGGAAATGTTCTCCTTGAGAAGATTTAGAAAGTGAAAGTGTTATTGGCTCAGTCACGTCCGACTCTTTGGACCCTATAGACTCTAGCCCACCAGGCTTCTCTGTCCCTGGAATTCTCCAGGCAAGAATACTGGAGTGGGTTGCCCTGCCCTTCATTAAGTCTAAAAATGTTTAAGAAGATTAAACCCAGAGAGTCTAATAAATGTATTTTTGTGTTACAGAATCTGAGGATTTGCATTTCATACATTTTCGAAGTGTTTAATAATTTGGTTATTAGAGTCAGAGAAGTTAGCATAGTGATTCAGATTTCAAATATATAACTTTTCTTTGTGATAATTTGGCTGAAATCTCACTGTGCTTTTACACTATTAGAATACTGAAGAGATTATCTGTTTAACATTTTAATTAGCTATTTAAGAACTTGAGACAGTTTTGTTGCATTAAAGTTTTAGGTATATTTTTAAAAATCAAGTTTACTACCATCATAACAAAGGAAATTTAAATTGTAAAAGCTTCTCTGAAAATGATGGCTAAAATGTGTCAAATTAGTAAAGACAGTAACGTATGTGAATTGGATATCAATACTTAAGAAAGAGCTAGGTTTTTACAAATTTTAATTTGCTGCATTTAGCTTTTAACATCAAAGTAAATCCCTGAAAGATCAGCAAAAACTCTGTTTAACCACAGCCAACCCGTACCTGATGACTAACTGCCCAGAAACTCTGGTTTGTGAGATTCTCATGCTGGGCTGGTTCTCAAAGTCTCCGGAGAAGCTTGTTTAAGACATGATTGCTCAGCCTCCTCTCCAAACTGAGTCAGGAATTTGGGTGAAGTCGGGGTGCCAAGATTCCCTCTTCCTATCCCAGGGGTGAGCACACTTCTAGGGTACTAAAGTCTGCTTCATATTCATTTTATTTGTCACCAGGCTTGCAGTGAGGAACTGAAAATGCTTTACATGCGATTTCCGATTCACAGTCATGTCTGACTGTGGGCGATCAT
Source organism: Muntiacus reevesi (assembly GCF_963930625.1). Lineage (NCBI taxonomy): Eukaryota > Metazoa > Chordata > Mammalia > Artiodactyla > Cervidae > Muntiacus > Muntiacus reevesi. The sequence continues at coordinate 39,828,221 of NC_089252.1, read as the reverse complement.
AACTCTGTGGCATTGTGGACTCACACACATCTCCATGGTAACCGCTCACTCTCTGGTCTCCATGGTGAGGTTTTTAAGGACCCTCAAATGTACTTTATTTAAAATTCTAAATGATTTTGCTATTGATCTGGCAAGCACAAAGAGCCATTTTTAAAAATAACTCTCCAGTCCTATTTCAGGAGTATTATAAAAAAGGAAAGAAAATAGGAAGAAAAGCAATGGTGATAAATCAGCCCCTCTCATGAAAGCTCATTCTATGTGGCGATGAATTAGAATAGCAAAGTTAAATGATGCAAAATTGAATTAAATCACCTACATCTTTTTTTAATCTGACACGTATTTGTCAGAATTCATTTTGCATTATTTAACAAAACGACTCACTGTTTGACTAAACATCACTTCTACACACTTAAGACAAAGAAATCATTTCAATATCCTCCATGCAGGAGACATTTCTCTTTGCAGACTTACTCAGATGTCTGATTATGGGGAACCAACTGACAGAAGACTGTTGAATTAAACTGCCAGGCCCCAACGAGGAGAATGCCTCACAGTTAAAAATACACAAGGTAGAGAGAGAAGGGTTGTAATATCAACTGTCCCTTCAATAGCGACACAGAGAAAGTATATCACTATTTTCCTTTTATTAAGATCTCGGTTTATTTACAAGTGGAATTGTTAAATAAGGAACCACCCTCCACTGGGGGTTTCCCAGGTGGTGATAGTGGTAAAGAACCCATCTGCTACTCCAGGAGATGTAAGAGACACAAGTTCAATTCCTGGACCTGGAAGATCCCCTAGGGGAGGGCAAGGCCACTCACTCCAGTATTCTTGCCTGAAGAATCCGTGGACAGAGGAATCTGGTGGGCTACAGTCCATAGGGTCACACAGAGTCGGACACGACTGAAGCAACTTAGCACACACACAGGCACCCTCCACACTCCTCCCAGGCATCAATATATATGCATTGATTGCTCCCCTGAGAAGTAAGAGAATCCACTCACTAGAAAGACAGACATGAACTGACTGCATGTGGCCCATTGAGCAATGACAATTGTTTTCGAGGTAAAGGAGCTGGCCCCGGGCAGCATGATGGATGCTCGCTTTGCTCTGAAGACCTGACCACGGTGCCTACCTCTGACCAGGCTATACCCGTGGCCTCTCTCGGGCTCCTGGCCAAGCGCTGCCCTGTTTCTGCACTTTTCCCATGGGAGGACCTTCTGAGTGCTTAGACACCTCCAACTGCGGTATTTCCGAGGCCGTGTTACCTCTATAGGGTGTGGCAGGGCTCAGGGGTATGAAAGTTTAATTCTGTGACGCTGGGCTCCGGGAAACTCTTCACCTTTTCTTTCTCTCATATCCGTGCTGCGCTGGCTCTCAGCGCAGACACCCCTACTGAGAACCAATGGATGAGTGAATGAATCAGAGAGTATAGACAGTACAAGCAAGGGCATGGGCAGGGCGCGAGCAGCCTGTGTTCCTGCTCCCGTGGGCCAGCAGGCTGGACTACCAGGGCTGGGTGCAGTCGGCCTCATGCTTCCACTGCCTTGGGGGGAGGGCTACACCCCTTTTGGACTCACTCTCACATCTGGGACAACTCCTAAGAGAAGGTGCCACCTCTCTAGGCTTGGCCTGAGCGTGTAAAAGGAGCTTATTCTGAATTCAGGCTCAACTGTTCTCTTCACTGTTACTTTTCCTCAGTGTGTTCCCACATCTTATCTCTTTTGGAACAAAGGACTTTCATTCTTCTACTATCATGGGGCTCTAGTTTCATAACTTGTAAGTGACATTGACTTTCTTGTTAAAAACAAGTATTCTCTTTTCTTAAATTGAAGTACAGTTGATTTGCCATATTGTGTTAATTTCTCCTATATGTATATACAGTGATTCAGTTATACCTATATATACATCTTTTTTAAAAATATATTCTTTTCCACTGTGGTTTATCACATTGAATACAGTTCCCTGTGCTATACAGTAGGACCTTGTTGTTTACCCATCCTATATGTAAGAGCTTGCATCAGCTAATCCCAACCTCCCAATCCATCCCTCCCCACCCCTCACCTGCCCCTTGGCAACCACAGATCTGTTCTGTATGTCTGTGAATCTAAAGCAAGTATTCCTCTAAAAGAATTACAGATGTGCTGAGTGGTGATTTGGGAAGAAACTGAGGTAGGCTCTGTTTATCCCTCAAGATCTACTTCTGGTTCTGAACCCCAGCACCACTTTCTATACGTCTTTCTAAAGTCACCTAGCATCCTGAGGCCTTGTTTTCCTCATCTGTGAAACAAGCTGGAAAAACAGAAGCTGGTTCCGCTCCAGCTTCAGGATTCTCTTCTCTGCCAGAGGGTCTCCTGCACCCAGCATGGCGCAGGACTGTAGGTTTCTGAGGTTGTGCCCTAGTGCAGCTTCACTGGGGCCCTGGGGCTGTAAGGAGAGCAGGATGGTGATGAGACAGCAATAGATGACGGGTGCAGGCCAGGTACTGTCACCCAAGAGGCCGTTTTGTAAGATCAGGAGTTCACACAAAATCACTGGGTGCCCTTTCTGGAAGCCTGGAAAGGCTGAGGTGGAGATAGATGGTGTAGGACGTGAGACATTCAATTACCATTGGAAGGCAGATTCTTAATCGCTGGACCACCAGGAAAGTCCAATCACTGGTTTGTTTGGACAAATGTAACTGAACAGTACCTTGGTCATCTGTACAGTTTTTATTGGGCTTCCAGCCTGCAGCACAGGAGACAAGTTCGATTCCTGGATCAGCAAGATCCCCTGGAGAAGGAAATAGCAACAGACTCCAGTATTCTTCCCTGGGAAATCCCATGGACAGAGAAGCCTGGTGGGCTCTAGTCCACGGGATTTCAAAAAGTCAGATACAACTTAACAACTAAATAACAACAGTGGTGTGTTGTAGGCTGAATAAGGCACCCTCCCTCCAAAGACTTCCACACAGTAATCCTTGGAAGCTGTGTCTATCTTGGGTTTTGAGGCAAGGGGAGAATGAATGTTACAGATGGAACTAAGGTGACTAATCAGCTGGCCTTAAAGAGGGTATTCTGGATTTTGCAACTGGGCCCAATGTAAGCCCAGGAGTCATTTGGAGGGGAAGAGGAAGGTAAAAGGGTCAGAGTCAGAGAAAGTGCTGCCCTGCCAGCTTTGACCATGGAGGAAGGGGCCAAGAGCCAGCAAGCGCAGGAGGCCCTAAGAGCTGGGCAGATCAGGAAACAGATTCCCCCAGAGCCTCTGGACCAGCACGCCCCTGCTGCCACCTCAATTCTGACTCAGGAAGACCCACCTCAGGCTTCTGGCCTCCAGAACTGTGAGAGAAGAAATGCATGTTTTTGAAGCCATTGATGTGGCAACTTGTACCAGCAGTAGTAGGAAATGAGTAGATGGCATGTATTCTAATGCTTCAGAGGTTTGCTATAGTGATTTCATTAGGGTGGCTGAAACTGATCCATCTAAAGCAACATAAATAGTCAATTTAAAATTCCTTAATAAAAATCCTGGGAAATGAAATGTACATTCTATTGGGTTGAATAAAGGCAATTATTCCATCTTTTGTTGTCACTCTGAGTTGAGAGCACCAGCTGATCACAGAGATAGGGTGAGGGGCCCAAACTGAGAGAAAAATGGGGAAAGAAGCCAAAGGAATGAAACTGGGTTGAGCTCAAGCACCAGGTTCCAAATACAAGAGAGAAGTCAGGATGGTCGACATGCATGGTTCCTGGAGATCTCACGGAGGGCGCTGGCCGAGCAGGTGTTGGGCCCAGGAAGCAGAGCACACAGGTGACCTGAACTCGAGGCTGGGTCAGGCGAGGAGGAAAATGAAGACAGCAGACTCGCAGCACCCAGTGGGGACCACCCACCTCCACCACAATGCCTCTCACACAAACCCACCCCCCACCCCCCATGGTGGGGAAGAGCCTGTTCCATTCCGGGGACACAGAGGCTGGGCTGGGCAAGACACGCAGGAGGATATTTATCAGGTGAACCTCGATGGCAGGACGGGGGAGAGGGGAGGGTACAGTGCAGGACACATGCGGACGTTTGCCCAGTTATAGCATAAGTGATTTTATTTATCTGGTCACTTCTAATCTTTTTACTATGACACATGTCAGACCTATACAAAAGAAAAGACATGGCCCATTTATCTGCACTCTCAACTATTTCCCCACTGGGGAAGCAAGTCGCAGAGGACCTATCACTTCATCTCTAAATATTTCAGCGTTGTCTGTAAAAGGTGAGGGCTCTACCTGACCAGTTTTAAATAAAAATACCCTAGCGCCTGTGTTTCAGCCCCCTCACCCAGCCTGCTTCTCCGGTCCCTCCCAGCTGTCTGGCTTTCCTTCACTTTGGAAGCGCTGTAATCGGCCATCGGCTGGGACATCTGGGGAGCACCTCTGACAGCCAGGCTCTGATCAACGCAGATTGCCAGGTGTTCTGGTCTTACCATTCACAAAGGACTCGTGAGTGTGTCCCTCGTCTCCAGGAGGTTCTGGAGTCCAGCCAGGTCTGGCCACATCTCTTGCAGTCCCTTCTTCATTCCAGAGTAGAAGCAAGTGAACTAGAGCTACCAGCAGTAAAGTGGGTTTTTGCAAAGTTATTTGAAATAGATAGCATCATAATTTCCAGACCACTCGTCCCTCCATGTGGTTGAACACTTGTGGAGAGCCAGGCATTGATTGGGTATTTCATTTATTTTTAATACTTCTTTTTTTTTTGGCTGTGCCACGTGGCTTCTGGTATCTTAGTTTCCCGACCAGGTATTGAACCCTCACTATCAGCCCTAGTAAGGCTGATAGAAAGCGCCGAGTCCTAACTGCTGGACAACCTGAGCTAGGTACTTTAAACGTTTCACTGAAACCTTCCTCTGAAGTTGGCACCATTACACATAACAATGACAATTCCCCCGTTACAAATGAACCTCAGGATCAAAAAGGTAGAGCCACCTGCCAGGGTTGACTCTAAAACACCCCAGAATACCAGCCCTGGTAGGTCTGGCTCCCACACCCATGCTCTGATGGATGACCCCAGGCCTCCCCCACCTTCCTTCCCTCACCACCTTTGCCCTCTACTTCATGGCCAGCAAGGGGAGGTGGCTGCTGGAACCCCGGTCCCTTTCCCCCCAGTACAGAGCACTTCACCACAATTTGGTGATGCATAGAGAGTAAACAGAGTCCTCACCTCTAAGCTTTTCAAATCTCAGGGTTCAATTTTGCAGAAAGTTAATGAAGCTTTGAATTCATGGGCTCTCATTGCCAGGACTCCCCAGGTCCCGGGAGGGGCCCTTTTGAAATGTCCACACAGACTTATGTTTTCATAAAATTGGAAAAATTCAGTGATTTCTAAGTTATTTTTCTTAAACAGAAACACTGGGAGTTCCAGGCCCCATGACCAGGAACCTTCCTTGCAAACCTCCCAGACACCTTTGTGGTCCTCCTTTGTTGGCTGGAGGCCTGAGGGGTCTGGGGGCGATGTTGAAAGGGGACCCCACAGTGGGAGAGCAGGACGTGTGTGCCTGGCTTCAGATATTTGCATAGCTGGAATTTTCCCATAGGAATCCTGACATAGTATCTATGTGTAGTTGAAAGAATATGTTGACAATATTTCTCACGTACACTGTGAATCAAATGAGCTTTGAGGACAGGCCGGGGAAACCAAGACCAGACAGAATATCGTTCCCATACAAAATATGTTCCAAATACCAATGGCCAACGTAAGATGACGCTATCTGGGCACCACTGCTGGAAGTGATTTTAACCACGTGCACGTGTGCAGACCCTCCCCTGCTGCAGGGCTCAGCCTGAGTATCTGCTTTGTGAGGCTCCCTGGACTGGCTCCAAGCTCCCGTCCCCTTGCGATCTGAAATTCCAACATGTTTATCACCACGTCTCTTGCGGCACTTACTATAATACCTTCTCATTTGAATTATAGTTATTTGGGAACATGACTCAGCTTGCCTACTTCACTGCAAGTCCAGTGGGAAGGGCCTTTTCTTATTCATCTTGAAATTCCCTCAGCGTGTAAATACAAGTCCATAAATCCTCGTTGGCATAGTGACTGAATGAATTTGTGATCTAGTGAATGAAATTTGTCAGGGGTCCATCTCTCTTCTGAACTTCTAACCACTTTTCTTTCTAGGAGTTAATTTTATGATATATGTCCTATGAAGGGGCTTCCCTGATGGCTCAGCTGGTAAAGAATCCTCCTGCAATGCCGGAGACCCCAGTTCAATTCCTGGGTCAGGATGATCCCCTGGAGAAAGGATAGGATATACTCCAGTATTCTTGGGCTTCCCTGGTGGCTCAGTGAGTAAAGAATCCACCTGCAATGTGGGACACCTGGGTTTGATCCTTGGGTTGGGAAGATCCCCTGGAGGAGGGCATGGCAACCAACTCCAACATTCTTGCCTGGAGAATCCCCATGGACAGAGGAGCGTGGTGGGCTGCAGTCCATGGGGGTCGCAAAGAGTTGGACAGGACTGAGCGACTAAGCACACACATGCCCTATGAAGGCTTTTGTTTTATTTACTTCCTCTCCCCAAAAGAAGTTAAGCTTCTTATACATATATAAAAATTAATTAATTTGGCCATGTTGCATCTTAGTTTCTTCATGTGGGATCTAATGCTCTGATGAGGAATCGAACCTGGGCCCCCTGCATTGGGAGCACAGAGTCTTAGCCACTCAATAACCAGTGAAATCCCTAAGCTTCTTTAGGAAGGGATCTTGACCCTGGATTTTTGCATCCTCCACAGTGTCGAATACTGGGGCCTGTGCAGAGCAAGGGCTTAGTGAATATTGGTTGTCTGAATGATTACGCTTCAGGCAGAGGTAACTTAGAGTCTGTGGAATCGCACCTACTCTAAGGTGCCTTGATGAAGTGGCCATCCACTCTCTGGCAGGAAAAATGAGCTGCCAGAGACTTGAGACTGACCAGCAGGACCAAGAATGTCCCCATTCTCTTAAACATCTTCACTATCAGGAGCAAGGTTGCTCTGAGACACCTTGAACTGCTGAAAATAAAGAAGTAATTTTTTTTTCTTCTTTTCTGTGCGTGGTTCTAGTAAATTTTTTAAAATTGAAATATAAATTATATACAATGTTGTCTTAATTTCTGCTGTATAGCAAAATGATTCAATTTTACATATATATATATATTCTTTTCCATATTCTTTTTCCATTATGATTTATCTTAGATATTGAATACAGTTCCCTGTGCTACACAATAGGACCTTGTTGTTCATCCATCCTGTATGTAATAGTTTGCATCTGCTAATCCCAAACTCCCAATCCATCCCTCCCCCACCCTCCCTCCCCGACTTGGCCACCACCAGTCTGTTCTCTATGTCTGTGAGTCTCTTTCTGTTTCATGGATAAGTTCATTTGTTGACACAAATTTTAGATTCCATATATAAGTGATATCATGTGGTATTTGTCTTTCACTTTCTAACTTACTTCACTTAGTTTGATCATCTCTAATTGTATCCATGTTGCTGTAAATGGCATTATTTCGTTCTTTTTTATGGCTGAGTAGTATTAAAAGAGTAACTTCTTTAACTTTCAAAACAAAAACAAGAGTGAAAAAATAAAATAAAATAAAATATAAGGAAACTGAAAAGCAAAAGAGCACTTATGCTGCTCTATGTCCTGGTCTTAGATCAGAAACTTTGCTTATAGGGAAGCAGTACTTTTGTACCAATTGTACTTCTTGCAGCGGGTGGATCCCTGGAGTTTTTATCCCCACAGGCCTGGTGGGGAGTTGGCGGAATTAACTTCCTTTCCCTGCCTTGTTAACAACCTTAGATATCACAGGGTGTTCTGGCCTGAGGCCCCTCCTAGTACAGTTTGCACAAGGACAGGTGTGTTCAGGAATAGTTATAAAGCCGAGATACAGCCCCACAGGCCTCACCATCACAGGGCTGCACCACTGTGTCTGTAAGCCGCTGCCAGCACATTCACTCTCAAAGTGGTCTGAAATGAAATGGCACTTGTTGAAGAAGAGAGACATTCCATACGTTGTTAAGAACAACAGCTAGAAAAACAACTACCCAGTTCAGACTGTATTGAACAGTATCACCAGAACCACAATTGGTGACCCATGGGAGGGACCCTTCCTGCTGACTCTTACCAATGCTACAAAATTGGGCAGGCTACTTACTCTCTCTAAGGTTCAACTTTCTCATCAACTTTCTCTCCTTGGAGCTGGCATTTCCACACAGTATTATTGTGAACACCACACATTGAGCACTGGGCCTGGATCACAGAAGATGCTCAGTAAATGATTTTCTCTTTGCTCTTATCCACAGTCCACAGTGGGATTGCACAGCCTATGATACCCAGCCTTGGGGATTTCTTTACTGAGTGTAGCCAGGAAGGATCTTGGCTGGCTCCAGGGTGTCAATAAGTGGTGGACAGCCCCAAGTACATTTCTTTCCTTTGCATTCATGCAAGTCACCTTTTGTGGGAGCTAGGAGGGGGCTTGGGGACTGTGGGGATGTCCCCCTCATTTCCAGCAGCCCCCTCAGCTTCTCCAGCCCACTTTCTGCTCATTGCCAATTCTGAGTCAATTTACATTTGACTTTCTGATGAGACACAGTTAGAGCAACCACGTCACTCATCCCTATTACTTGCCCTACACTTTGAGATTTCACGGGACAGCTACACATGGCCACTTCATGACCTTCTGCACTGCCTGGACTTCCCTGGAGCACACTTGCTACCAAGCATTTATGTTCTCCTGGCCAGAGGGAATAAATGAGAGATTCTTAGCAACTCACTTGTCCTTGGTGCCCATGCCCAGTGAACTTTCGCAAAGTCTTCAGCAAACACGGATACAGTTGTGCAGAGAACTATGATCAAGCAGACTCTAAACAAGATGAAGAGGCATAAGGTCAAAGGAAAAATATAACAGAGGACAAACCAGGAAAGACAACTGTGAATGCCGCATAGCAGCACCTGTTCTAAAGGGGCCAGAGTCAGTATTCTCTCCTTTTGACATGAATGATTTGGTTTTGGTGCCAGTCTATCATTTTTGATAGTGTCTGGGTTTTATTTTACAGAAATTGAGATGGTGGTATCTTGCCTAATTTTGTTTTTATCTGTTATTTAAGAGAATCTCATATTGGGACCTTACATTTTGGGGGCATTCTAAAAGATGGACATTTTGAAGTTACCCAGGTGACTACCAACAAGTACAGTTCTGACACTGTTGGGCCTGAATTCTGAAAGCAGGGGTTGAGGGCTGGTCAGTAGGGGACAACGGTCATTTGTGGAGAAAGGAAGCTGATAACTCAGAATCTTTATAATGAGAGGCAACACCATGTCATCCAGTAAGGTTTCAAACCTTTATTCCGTGAAATGAACAGTTAGAAAGCACAGAATACATTTTTAAGAGATTATACATCTGTCAGATGGACTTCCCAAGTGGACCAGTGATAAAGAATCTGCCTGCCAATGCAGGAGATGCATTGGGTCAATCCCTGGGTCAGGAAGATCCCCTGGAGTAAGAAATGGCAACCTGCTCCAGTATTCTTGCCTGGAAAATTCCAAGGACAGAGGACCCTCATGGGCTACACGTCCATGGGGTCACAAAGAGTTGGACATGACTAACTGACTGAGCGCACACACACACATACATCCATCAGAACAGAGCCACAGCAAACATTTAGTATAAAAGAAAGTGTGAGAAGGGGCTGCAAAAGGTGGAAGATTTTCCTTCCATTCATGTGGCTTTGTGTGAGTATCAGTAGTAATTAACAGGGAAGTCTGTCCTGCTACTCGAAGATGGTTTTAAATTTTTAAAGAGAAGTGTGCTGACTTGTCGACTTATGGATACATAATTCTGCGAGTGATTTATTAGATGTCTAAAAGTCATCATTTCCCCCAAACAACTGAGTATCAGCGTAGGGGACAAGAGGGTTCTGTTTCTGCCTACAAATAATGTTGGTCATACTGATTACAGGCACATTTGCTTTGCAGATGCACCTTTGAACTTGTAGCATGTGATGTGTTCTTTACCTTGACAAAAGGGCAGCAATACATACAAATGTGACATTAATGTGACAATACTGGGTAGATACTTTTTTGGAAGAGATTGGCCTTCTTGGAAGAAGAGAAAGGATTTCAGTCTCTTCATAGAAAATGTTTTGATAGATTTAATATAAAATACAAACACATGAAAAGTACATGACCTGTAGTAGCAGATTTTGCCTGCTTCCTAGAGATTCCCATCTATACAGGCATTTTCAGATCTTCCATATATGAATTTCAGATCCCTTAAGGATAAGCAAGAGAAACAGAGACGTGGAGAGTGAAATATGCAAGACCTTTGGCTGAGAACTTGGACACTTTGTTCCACTTAATTTTCATCACCACTCCAGGAGCTGTGCAATCAGGAGCTGTCCTAGAAAACGTGACGTTATGCTGCTGGTGGTTGCAGCAGAGATAAGATGCTCTTTCTATCAACTTCTAATGTCTCTGTTACCAAAATATAGAAATAGGGCATGAAATTCTCTTCTCAGAGAATATGACTGGTAAACCATTTATATCTTGAGTAATTTTGAAAACTAGTGTAATATGGTAAAGTTTTGTCCATGAAAGGGAACCAAAGAGGAGTTTCTCTACTCAAAATGCAACTTGTATATCAGCTTGAGGTTGTAACTTAAATGATGGATATTATGAGATGGAGACATTCATAATAGACCTTCATATCCAATTGGGAAACATTAAATTTTTCCTACAGGCTTGGGGCTTATTTATTTTTAAAATGACACATATTTGAAATGATACTTCCTAGTGTCATATCTGCTCACATGATAACATTCTATGAGAGGTCAACAGTACAACTGTGAATTTATAGAAATTTTTCTTGGTCTTGTTTTCTGTACAACGTATGGTTTTTGACTTTGGAAAGACTGATGAAAGAAATCTAATAGGTTTATGGAAATGATTCCAAATGCTGAAGTGCTGCTGCTCATTCTTCATCCCTTAGGTCATTTTTATATAAGTGTATAAACATATGGGCGACACCCTGGCAACCACCGCAGACACGTCAGCAGACAGTCATCTGACGGCATTCCACAGGCCTGACCCCTCCCTGAGCGGGAGCCCGGAACACTGCCCTTCCTCTTCATGAAGGTGGAAACAATTAGACTATTTCTAATGTGCATCTAACTAATCGTGTAAAGGGAAAGAGAGACACTAAACGCAAACTCTGTGGCTTCCATGGAATTCGATTCCTCTACGGTTACAAGAGGCTTCCCTGGTGGCTCAGATGGTAAGGAATCAACTTGCCAACCCAGGAGACACAGGAGGCGTGGGTTTGATCGCTGGCTCAGGAAGATCCCCTGGAGAAGGAAGTGGCAACCCATTCCAGTATTCTTGCCTGGCAAATCCCATGGACAGAGGAGCCTGGTGGGCTAGAGTCCATGGGGTCACAAAGAGTCGGACACAACTGAGAGAAGAACAACACAACTCAACAGCTACAATGGCAGAATTGATTATGGATATTTCTGAATTGTCAAAACTGAGAAAATCGTCACTAAGGAAAAAAATGTGAGACATCTACTAATTGCTGAGTCAATTAATAGACTGAGTTGATCCCTGCTGAAGGACTAACCTGACAGTTTTCACATATTATCCTAGTGAAGCATTTGCATCTTGATTGAGCATGCTAGAAAGTTAAATTCTCTCAAGATTTAAGGAATATGCCCCAAATGGTGGCCCTTCAGGAATTCTATGCCCTGAGATGACAGGGAGCTATTTTGGGAAAGTCAGCTCCACACCCTCTACAGTTGCCCACTAGAAAGTTCAAGGGCTGGCTCTGAGAATTCTCACTGAAGATAATTAGATTACGTAAATAATTGGCATGTCATTCCATCCATGTGAAAGATTCCATGCAGAACATACTTGAACAGGATCTTCATATTTTACTTAACAACTGCTACTTCAGTAACCCTGGTCTCCAAATGTCTGGGCAAGCAGTAAAATGTTTCAGGTTAAACTGAAATGGAATTTCTTCTATGCATGTGGACTGCAGCCAAATTTGATCCTAGAAGTTATCCATGTAATATCCTGATCACACTTTACTAACTGCCCTTCTGATACCTGCTTGGTCCTCTCATCATGGATTCCTTCAATATAGTCTGTGGAGAGCACTTCCTCTGTCAGGCACAGCCCTTGTTACCAAGGCTACAGTAACCATGGTTACAACAGTGTGGGGATAGAAGGACCCTTGTTCTCATGGGTCTTACATTCTCATCCTGGAAAACAAGGAAATGACTATATTCTGTTTAAGGATAAATTTTAGATAAGAAGTTACAGGAAGTGAAAGTGAAAGTTGCTCAGTCATGTCCAACTCTTTGCCACCCCATCAACTATACAGTCCATGGAATTCTCCAGGCCAGAATATTGGAGTAGATAGCCTTTCCCTTCTCCAGCGGATCTTTTCAACCCAGGGATCGAACCCAGGTGTCCCACATTGCAAGCAGACTCTTTACCAGCTGAGCCACAAGGGAAGTTACAGGAAAAGTGCCAATTAAATTTAGGTGTATTTTTTTAACCCCTAAATATTTCTTGCCAGTTGGAAAGGTACGACATTGAATGACAACAGTAGGCCAATTTTAGGCAACTGCTGGGAGAAGGCAATGGCATCCCACTCCAGTACTCTTGCCTGGAAAATCCCATGGATGGAGGAGCCTGGTAGGCTGCAGTCCATGGGGTCGCTAAGAGTTGGACACGACTGAGCGACTTCACTTTCACTTTTCACTTTCATGCATTGGAGAAGGAAATGGCAACCCACTCCAGTATTCTTGCCTGGAGAATCCAGGGACAGGGGAGCCTGGTGGGCTGCCGTCTATGGGGTTGCACAGAGTCAGACACTACTGAAGTGACTTAGCAGCAGCAGCAGCACAGAATTGTACAGAGCAAAACACTAGCTATCTCTTTAATAAATTGTTTTTGAAATATGGCAGTGGTTAATTTTATGTGTCAACCTAGTTAGGCCCCGGTACCCAGATATTTACTCAAATATTACTGTAGATGTTGCTGTGGAGGTATTTTTTAGACAAGGTTGATGTTTAAATCAGTAGATGGAATAGCATAAATGACTCTCCAAAATGTGGTTGGGGCTCATCCAACTAGTCAAAGGCCTTTTCAGAACAAAACCTGAGGTCTTGCAGAGACGAGGGGATCCTGCAAGTCATGGCCTTCCATCTGCAGGACCATCTCCTCCTCAGGTCGCTAGCCTGCTAGCCCTGCAGATGTGAGCTTGCTGGCCTTCATAGCAGCCAATTCCGTAAAATCTCTCTCCCTCTGTCTCTCTATTTGTTTCTCTTTTGGTCTCTCTTGGTCTCTATAGATAGGTAGAAGGATAGAGAGATGGATGGATGAATGGGTAAATAGATAGAGGACTAGATAGGTAGATTGATCAATCGATGAATTATAGATATAAATATATCCTATTGGTTCTCTTTCTCTAGAGAACCCTGGTTAATGCGAGAACCTGCATCACTTTGAGAGATGCTGAGTCCTATGCAATCTGGAGTTTATTTCAAGACTTTAAAAAGCCAAGTGCATAAGAAAGAAAGAGCACAATTTGTGAGCTTTGCCCATTTACGGAGTGTTTTTACACACGTATGATTAAATCTTCACGCAACTTTAAATTTCTCTTTATTACCAATTTTCTAATGAGGGAACAGAGCCTCAGAGAATTTAAATAACTTGTATAGGCTCATATGGCTAACACATCAGAAAGCTAGGAAACTAAACAAAATATGAAATCTAGTATGTTTTTAACTTTTGGAGAAATTTTCAAACATCAGAAAAGTGCAGAGAAGAATATAATGCAATCTACTCATTACTTAGATTTAACAATTAATATTCAATATGTTTTGGTCACATGATGCGAACAGCTGAATCATTGGAAAAGTCCCTGATGCTGGGAAAGATTGAGGGCAGAAGAAGAAGAGGGCGTCAGAGGATGAGATGGCTGGACAGCATCACTGATGCAATGGAAGTGAACTTGGGCAAGCCTTGGAAGATGGTGAGGGACAGGGAAGCCAGTCTATGGGGTCCATGCTGCAGTTCATGGGGTCACAGTCGGACACGACTGGGTGACTGAAAACAGCAACTCAATGCGCTTGCTACACCTTTTTCTTTTCTTTTGTTGGAAAGTTTTCTTTTTTTTATAGATGTGTAATTCACTTTCAGATACCTAGAATGTACTTCTGAAAAATAAGGACTTTGGGGGACTTCCCCAGCAGCCCAGTGGTTAAGACTCCATACTTTCAATGCAGGGGACATGGATTCAATCCCTGGTTGGGGAACTAAGATTCCATATGCCATGAAGTGCAGCCAAAAGACTTTTTTTAAAGAACTTTTTCTTACTTGACTGTAGCAGCATTATTACACCAAACCTAATTAGCAATAATTCTCCTCTGACCCATTAATGCTCAAATTTAATCAAATTTCTACAATTGCACCAAATTGTCTTTGACAGCTGATTTATTCAAACCAAACTCCAACTGAGGTCATACCTTACATTTGGTTGCTCAAAAAACTTTTTAAATTCCCCCTTTAATCTAGAACAGTATTCCTCTCCCTGCTCTTAACCATGACATTTACCCGTTGGTATGAACTGCTGCCCCATTTAATCTTCGGTTTTCTAGAATTCTGCTTTCTCCAGAGGCTGGGTACCTGCTCCTTCATTCCCTGTATTTCCAGTAATCTGGAAGTTAGATGTTAACATTTGATTATATTTAGATTAAACACCTTCTTGTTCTATTATGTAACCCTGATTTTTCTACAGAAAGGTGTTACCCACACTAATGAGACATTTAGCTTTGTCAGTGACTTTTCTGTTTAGGGAAGTGAAGAAACCAGGAAATACATTCTTAGTGAAGGCGTTGGGTGACTCTGACACGTCCAGTGCTCACGCAGGTTCACATCAGAAGGGTTTCTACCTTCTGCTGGGTCACCTACGGACTGAAGACCACTCAGATCCTAATCACTTTGTATAGTACATGAATGAGGCTCCACTTATGAAAATACAAAGTAAGTGCTACTAGTCTGCCAGCCAGACTTTTCCCAGACGTTCCCAGAGGAAGCAGTGACAGACAGCTAGCTGCCTGGGATGAAGGAGCTCTTGTGGCTGCAGATTCGAATCCACAGACTCCAGGTAGGGATACACTTGTGATCTGGCTCTATTATAAACCCCTCCAATCAGCTGAATTGGCTGCTATTTGCATAGGAATTTACTAAAAAGATAGGATTTCTGGAGTTTAAGGACTTTACCTTTCACATCTTTCTCCTTAATTGTATGTGTATGTTAAGTCGCTTCAGTTGTGTCTGACTCTGTGCAACCCTAGGGACTGTAGCCACCAGGCTCCTCTGTCCATGGGATTCTCTAGGCAAAATTCTCTAGGCAAAAACTCAAGAATATTAGAGTGGTTTGCCATACACTTCCCCAGGGGATCTTCCCAACTCAGGGATCAAACCTGTGTCTCTTATGTCTCCTGCATTGGTAGGCAGGTTCTTTACCACTAGCACTACCTGGGAAGCACCTCCTTAATTGTACCTCTACCAATATTTTCTTTTCTATGGAAATAAATTGTAATTTCACTTCTAAAGACCGAGTCAGCATGAGATGGAAAATGTTCATTCCATGCTTAACTCAAGAGACATTTTTGCTTGTTTCAAATATTGGGGGAAACTAGGCCATAGGAGAGAAAACTAATATGTACCTTCTATAAAAACACTTGCAAATTCCTTTGGACAATAGCTGCCTGAAAGTGTTAGATCTGAGGGTGCTGAGTTTGAGTCAGTAGACAGTGGAGTGCCCCCAAAGTGTGAGGTAGTTCATCAGGGGCTTTGTGGGGACTGCAGGAAGGCCTTCCGTTTGTAATCATGCCTGCGACCAACCTCAGAGGACAGGATGCCCTGCCCAACACTGCTGGGGTGTGTTTCATGCAGGAAGTTCTTTCAAGTGGTTTTGTGAGTTGATGTCTGGTACCCGGGGAAGCCATTCCCAGATGCTTTCACAGCTTTGCATCTCGTTGGGCTCCCCAAACACCTAAAGTTCAGAGGGCCATTCTGCGGGAGGTCACAGTCATGGGGTAGCTCTTCAAGGGGCAGAGGGAGAAGAGCACATGGATCCAGAGACCCTGGAGGTTTCCAGAACTTAGTCCCCGAGAGCAGGGGCACCACGATCCCTATTTCACAAAGATAGCTTGTTAAGTCCCTTTTGTAAACGATGAGCCTGGCAGATACAAGTCCTTAATAATGACATGTTTTCTCAGTTAACCAACAGGTGAATTAAGGTCACACAGCTGACAAGTCCCTGAAGCTGGGAAAGATTGAGGGCAGAAGGAGAAGAGGGGGTCAGAGGATGAGATGGCTGGATGGCATCACAGATGCAATGGACATAAACTTGGGCAAACTTTGGGAGATGGTGTGGGACAGAGAGGCCTGGTGTGCTGCAGTCCATGGGGTCTCAGAGTCAGACACGACTGGGCGACTAAACAACGACAAAGCTGACAGGTGGCAGATAGGGTTAGGGCCCCGCTGTTCTTTCAAGCCCAAGTTTCGCATGTTCTGTGTTGATTATATATGACCAGAGCAGGTTGCTTGTGGTATTTAAACAGCAAGTAGCTCAGCCCCGTTCCTTGATGTGTAGGACTCAAAGGAAGGCTTTTAATCCAGGACGAGACCAGCAACGTTGGGGATCTTCCAGGGAATTTTCTTCTCGTTTGACTTAAGAATATGCCCCATGACTGACTGATTCAATTCAGACACTATATCTCACATATGAATCTTACCAGAAAGAGCAATAGCATTGTTCTTTAATTTGCAAAAGCAGATTTGTCTGCTCCTCCCCTGCAAGGCAGGGGAGGTGAGAAAGGCCAGATTCTAGATGTCACTTCAACATTCCCACAGGTACAGATGCTTTTTATTTTTATATTTTTTATTTTTCGAAGATGCTTTTTGAGAAGGATTAATTCAGCATCTTTCATTTGCTGTATTTTTCATCTGTATTCTTTTTTAAAATTCTATTTTATTGAAGTATGGTCGAGTTACAAAGTTGTGTGAGTTTCTACTGTAGCAAAGTGTTTCAATTATAAATATATATATATATTCTTTTTCATATTCTTTGATTATGGTATATCATAGGACATTGAGTATAGACCCCCCGTGCAATACACTAGGTCCTTGTTGTTTATACTTTTCTGTTCTTAACATAAGGCTATAAACCCTGCTGTGAGATAGGGAAGAAGAACTTGGACCCTCGGTTTTGATCTAGACCTGCAGCCTCTCCCAGACTTTCACATCCCAGGGCTGCAGAGGTAGGTCTGAAAGCGTTCACGGGCCTTTCAATTTGTTGTTCCCCCTTTTCTTGAATTCAAAGGTGTCTCCTGTGGAAACAAGCATGTATTCTTATGACATGAAGTTGTGAAAATCTCAAGGTGCCCCTCCTACTTTCAAACTTTTTCATTGCACAGTAGTATGTGTTCAGAAGAGGAAGTTTGAAAATCTGTGAAGAAGCCATGGCTTTTAATGCAAACTTGTGAGATGAGTCCACGCTTTCACCACAAGCTTTCTGTGTATCATGGGTCCTCTAAGTGTGGCCTCTAGACCAGCAGCGTTGGCAGGTGTCAGAAATGCACGGCCTCAGGCCCCACCACAGACCTACTGACTCAGAAACTCTGGGGAGGGGCCAGGCGCTCTGAGCTTTGACCAGCCCTCCAGGGAATTCTTAGAAAGCTACAGTGCAAGACCACTGATGAAAGAACCACGGAAGGCACTCAGCAGGCAGCAGGGCTCCCTAACCTGAGAGAGAATTCCTGTAAACCCAAGCATGTCAGTTGTGTACTCTTCTCAATATGATACTTGTTAAAATAGCTAATGTCCTTAAATAATCATCTCTTTAATTAACAAAGAGGGACTAAATGGGGCTGAAGGACCAATGCTGAAGCTGTAACTCCCATACTTGGCCACCTGATTCAAAGGACTGACTCATTGCAAAAGACTCCTGATGCTGGAAAAGATTGAAGGCAGGAGAAGGGGACAACAGAGGATGAAATGTTTGGATGGCATCACTGACTCCATGCACATGAGTTTGAGCAAGCTTCTGGAATTGGTGATGGACAGGGAAGCCTGGCCTGCTGCAGTCCATGGGGTCACAAAGAGTTGGACATGACTGAGCAACTGAACTAAACTTAGTCAACAAAACAATTAAATAACTACGATATAGAAATCGCTCACACCTCCTGGTGCTGGTCCTCTGGTACGAGACAAATGCAGCAGCGTGGCCGGCAGACGAGAGGACTGGACATGGAAACACAGCCCAGGAACCCTTTCACTGCATGGCCAGACCTGCAGATAAATGTCAGATGTGCCGTTTGAAGACGTTTGTCACAACAGGTTTGACTTTGGTCAGTGATCACGGATTAACCAAAATATGCTGATAAGGAATCTCTTCATCCTGCCAAACTAGCTTTCCCTGGAGGCAAACCTATAAATGGACAGAGAACCAGGCCCTCGGTGAATTTCACTCTCCTTAAATCAGCTCCCATAGAGATGTTTATGTAAAATAAAAGGCAAAAGAATCACGCCAAAAATGTGTACCAGTCAGTCCAAAGACATTAAGCACAGATTGAAAGTAAGTCAGAAATGATGACCACTATTAAAATTCAAAATTAAGAAGTTCCTTCTTGCTTCCACATCGTCTGTACACTTACTTTTGAAAACTTTTGACTGAGTTGGAAGGGTTGTGTTTGTGAAGCCCAGAAGGACTTGGCTTTTTATGAATGATGCAGCTATGAATGTGAGTGTGCAAATATCTGAGTCCATGCTTTCAGTTCTTTGTGGGTACATACCCAGGAGCGGAATTGCTGGATTATCTGGGAATTCTATGTTCAATTTTTTTTGCGACACCGTCACGTTTTTTTCCCACAGCAGCTGCATCATTGTACATTTTTGCCAGCAGTGCATTGGGGTCCCACCAGTTTCGCCATGCTCTTGTCAGTGCTCACAATCTCCTTCCTCCTTCCCTTCCCTCCTAATAATAGTCATCTTAGTAAGTGTGAAGTGGTATCTCATTGTGGCTTTGATTTGCATTCCCCTAGTAATTAGTGATATTGAGCATCTTTTCATGTGCCTATTGGTCATTCATGTATCTTCTATGTCTGTTGCCCACTAAACATGTAAAATGCATTTTATTTACTGTAATTCAAAGGAAGAGTTCTGACAAACCATTCCAATATTCTTGCCATGAGAACCACATGAACAGTATGAGAAGGCAAAAAGATATGACACCAGAAGATGAGCCCCTTCAGGCTAGATAGCATCATCAATTCAATGGACATGAGTGTGAACAAACCCTGGAAGATAGTGAAGGACAGGGAAGCCTGATGTGCTGCAGTCCATTGGGTCACAAAGAACAACAACAAGAGAACTCATTTCTTATAGCTCTTTAATATATAGACCATATATTTTCATCTTATCAGAGGCTACTGTCTCTTATCAACCCACATTGATTTGGGAGATGTTGAAAAATATTAAGAAACTGTAGATAATCACATGACACACGTCAATAGGCACACACACACCACGTTTATTCAGGATGCACATTTGAGCAATCTCCTGAATATATGTCACGGTCAAACACCTAATGACCAAATCTTAAAAACAACATTTAACCAAAGGTAGGAGAACTCTCACTTCACTCCAGTGTTAATTGTTCAGTCATGTCCAACTAATTGCAATCCCATGGACTACAGCCCACCAGGCTCCTCTGTTCATGGAATTCTCCAGGCAAGAATAATACTGGAGTGGGTAGCCATTCCCTTCTCCAGAGGATCTTCCCAACCCAGGGACTGAACCCAGGTCTCCTGCATTGCAGGCAGATTCTTTATATCTGAGCCAACAGAGAAGCCAGAAGATGAATATCACCATCACAGACTGAGTTTCTGAAATACAAAAATAAATGGCATGTTATAAAAAATTTAATTAGAATTATAATTTTATCCCTAAATATTTTAGTAACCTATATTTTAAAGTTTGACATTTCAGTGTAGAAACAAAACTTGTCAATGTCGTCATCTGCAAAGTCACTTTCACAGTCACTCTGCTGCACATTTGAGACTAAATCGTCACCAGTGCACTGGTGACAGCTTGACTCTTTGTGCACGCGTGCCTGTGCTCAGTCGCTCAGTCGTGGGATTCTCCAGGCAAGAATACTGGAATGGGTTGCCATTTCCCACTCCAAGGAATCTTCCCGATCCAAGGATTGAATCTGCATCTTCCGCAATGGCAGGCAGATTCTTTACCACTGCGCCATGTAGGGAATACAACCTTTGTGCATAACATAATTATTTCAGGAAAATGGTTTTCAGTGACATATTTGCTTCAAGGTATTGACTACCTAGGAAAATCTTAAAACTATCTTATATCTTCAATTACAAAAAAAAAAAAATAGCTGGCACACCATAGCAAATATTTTGATAGGCTTTTTGTTTTGATGTGTAGTTTCTATAGGCTTAAATCTATAAGGAATTGTTGGAATACTTCCAAGAATTCTTGGAAGTATTCTTGTAGCATCTATTTTTAAGTTTATTAGAAGAAGCAATTTCATGCAGCCATGAAATGAAAAGACGCTTGCTCCTTGAAATAAAAGCTATTACAAACCTAGACAGCATATTAAAAAGCAGAGACATTACTTTGCCAACAAAGGGTCCGTCTAATCAAAGCTACTTCCAGTAGTCATGTATGGATGTGAGAGTTGGTCTATAAAGAAAGCTGAGCGCTGAAGAATTGATGCTTTTGAACTGTGGTGTTGGAGAAGACTCTTGAGAGTCCCTTGGACTGCAAGGAGATCCAACCAGTCAATCCTAAAGGAAATCAGACCTGAATACTCACTGGAAGGACTGATGCTGAAGCTGAAACTCCAATACTTTGGCCACCTGATGCAAAGAACTGACTCATTGGAAAAGACCTCTGATGCTGGGGAAGATTGAAGGCAGGAGAAGGGGATGATAGAGGATAAGATGGTTGGATGGCATCACCGACTCCATGGACATGAGTTTGAGCAAGCTTCTGGAGTTGATGATGGACAGGGAAGCCTGGCCTGCTGCATGGATCCCTGACAGGGATCCATGGGGTCGCAAAGAGTCGGACACCAACGAAACTGACAAGTTTGGAATCGCTGTATCATCACTACTACCCTGTATTAGTAATCAAATGTTTATTAAAATGTGTTGGCTTCAAAAGTATATGATGTTCTTTCTCAAATTAACTATCTAAAACAGTCTTTATAAAATAACAGCTTTCACAATATTCATTAACGTTGCAGCATTGACTCTGGCAGTTATAAATGTATTATGCATTAAGAGCTCTTTGACAGAATTTCAACAGAGAAGCATATAATATTTTCCTCCATGTTTAGACTGCTTAATTATATTTGAAACGGCATCTTCTGATAATAGTAATAAAACCAGGTCACCGTTATTCCCATTATTGACAACGTCACACCCGATTGGGGGAGCACCTGTGGTCACTGAATAGCGCAGTCTCGGGGATGCCGGAAATGACGTAGGAGCAGCGAGGGTTGCCCACCCCCCACCCCACCCCAAGCTGCAAGCCCGCTGAAGTTAAACAGCACCAAGGCTAGAGTCAAACGCCGTGACCTCCCCAAGATACGCTTCATTTATGTCTAAACCGGCAGAAACATGGAAGTGAGAGCTGTGCCGTCCCGAGCTGCGTTAAACTGGGGGGATAGGCGTCCTTTCCGATTGCGTACGCGCACTGACATCTGCAGAAAGGAAGCCCTGGCGCTCCCCTGGGTACCCTCGGTGCCCCCGACGGCGGCGACGGGGACGCGCAGGTGCGCGCAGCGGAAGGGGACCCGGGGGCTCTCTGTGCGTCCCACCACGTGTAGACAAGGTCTCTGCACTTTACAGGGATTCACTGCTGAGACCCTCACAGTAGCCCGCGGGAAAGGCATTTGCAGGTTACCACTTGCACTTTGCAAACCTGGGAGCCACTTCGGAAGGGGGTGAAGCGACCGATCCACATCCACCGACCCAGGACGCGGAGCCCCGGCCTCTGGGTAGAAGCGCGCGCCTCTTTCTCTCTCCAGTTCAAGGCTCGCGGACTCTCACCCGAAGGGCTTGTGGGGGAGGAGCGGGGCGGGCGGCGGGCTGTGCATCCTAACGGGCGGCCGAGGGTCCAGAGGGGAGGGGAGAAACTAGGGGCGCGCGGTGCCTCTCACCTGCCTGGGAAACACGGCTTCAAAATCAAAAGTAGCACGAATAATCAAATTACATCAGGTAAAAGCTTCCTCTTTCACTTTCCCCGCCCTCGCCCCCCCCCCCCACTTCTTCCTCATTTTCCTTCTCCTCCCCGCCCCTTCCCCACCTCCTCCCCCTTTCCTTCCTTTCTCTCCCTCCCCTTCACTTTATTTATTTTTTGCCTAAAGACGGTACGGGCTTCCGTGGTAGTTCAGACGGTAAAAAGCGTCTGTCTACAATGCGGGAGACCGGGGTCTGATCCCTGGGTCGGGAAGATCCCCCGGAGAAGGAAATGGCAATCCACTCCAGTGTTCTTGCCTGGAAAATCCCAAAGACTGAGGAGCCTGGTAGGTCCTTGGGGTCGCAAAGAGTCGGACACGACCGAGCGGCTTAAACTGAGAATATTTAAAAATTTTAGGTGCTGGGTTAGATTTTGTGACCCAAATTTTTCATGAAGAGACAAATTCTTTAATAACATTTTTTAAAATTGTGTGCAAGGGGAAGATATATAACGTTAAATTTACCATTTTACACCGTTTTTAAGTGTACGATTCTGAAGAGTCCAGTGTATTTACTAAGCACACACTGTGCTTAGTAAGCTTTTAAAAGTAAAACATACATACAGAAAAAAACGGCCCAAATCATAAGACATAGCATGAAAAATGATCACAAAGCATTCATGCACGGGCAACCTCCATGCAGTCTAAGAAATGGAATATTGCCAATACCTGGAAACTCTGCTCCCAGCTCTGCTGGTCCGCGTTTGTCTTTCTCTTACCACCTTAGATCGCCACTGTTATCAGCCATCCACACATGTGGACCACTGCACAGGGCCCAGGTTTCATCCCTGATGGGGAAAGTAAGATCCTTCAAGGTGAAGGGCAGGGCCAAAAAAAAGTGAAAAGATGGTGAGTGAAAGTCACTCAGTTGTGTCCGACTCCTTGCGACCCAGAATTCTCCAGGCCAGAATATTGGAGTGGGTAGCTGGTCCCTTCTCCATGGGATCTTCCCAACCCAGGGATCAAACCCAGGTCTCCTGCATTGCAGGAGGATTCTTTACCAGCTGAACCACCAGAGAAGCCCAAACAGTCTCTAATGAAACATGGGACATCTGGTGAAGGGTCACTACTAAGGCCCAGAACTGATACAAGCAAAATATTACATAAGAAAGATAATTTTTTGCATCCTTGGCCAGAAGAAATCATAAAAGGCTAGTTAGGAAGTTGCTAGTATGGTTTTCAAGCAGCTTATCCCTTAGGGTGTTAGGTGAGAACAAAGGAAAAGAGTGACTCCTAAAATGTTTCAGTGGTCAAAATCAGCAGGGTACAGAGAGATGACCCAACTGGAGTTAAGATGATCCCAAGACTGTACATGTGAAATGACAGAGGCTTTCCTGAGGCTTTCCTTTTCCTTCTCTTTCTCAGCCAGCTTGAGAGACAAATTTGATGGAAAAGTCATGAACATGATGACATACAGATCCTATTAGCATCATTTAGAATTAGGATCCCAACATTTGAATTCCAACTCTGATATTTTATGACTTTCATAAAATTTTAACCTCTTTGAGCTTTTATTTTTAAAATGTAAAATAGGTAAATATCAATACCTACTTCGTAGAGTTGTTTTAAGGATTAAATCTGAAAAGCACTTAGCATAATATCTAATACATACATCTCAAGAATGTTTTAAGATGTACTTATTACCATTGGGGGAAGCTGGGTGAAGGGTACACAGGACCATCCTGTACATTTTTTGCAACTTCCTATGAATCTGTAATTATTTCAAAATAAAAAGTTAAAAAATGGAGTAGCTATCTTTTGTATGAATTTCATTGTGTTATGGCACCAGTGGACTTCCCTCCTGACTCAGCCAGTAAGGAGTCTGCCTGCAATGCAGGAGACCTGGGTTCAATCCCTGCGTGGGGAAGATCCTCTGGAGAAGGAAATGGTAACCTACTCCAGCATTCTTGCCTGGTAAATCCCATCAACAGAGGAAACTTACAGGCTACAGCTCATGGGGTCGCAGAGTGGGACACAACTGAGGAACTTCACTTCTCTCTCTGTATGGTACCAATATATGTATATTTATTTTTCAATCAAATAAAGGAACCAACAACCAGGAACAGAGGAATTTTGTTACAGAGAGTTACACAGAAGTGAAATTGGAATGGAAACTCTTTCCTCTGAATCACAGAACCAGAGGGCAGCCATAGTATGAGAAAGACTTTAGAATCAAGACACAGTTTAATCACTGAGCTTATCTGGGTTTGAGTATGTAGTTTGCTTGTGATTTTTTCCTGGTTCAAAGTGACTCATCCATCCAGATTCAGAATAATAAACATTTCCTCAAGCACATACTCCATCAGACACCAAGGACAGGCTCTTCCACATTGCTTTGAGCATGATTGCCACTGGTGCCTTGCATATTTTGAGAAGAAGGGATAAAGAAAACCAATACTGCCATTAATGCTTGCTATTTCACATCTTAGCTTTCCTAATGAAATTAAAATGTGTGGAACAAACTGGATGGGTGCCGTTCCTCAGCTGGAATAACTACAGAATTCCTTGATGCAGAATCCTTTTGGTTTTATTCATCTGGAGCATGGTGAAAGAAATGGAGTCCTTAACATGGTGGATAAGACAGGGTTTACTTTCCTTTCTACTTGGTTACAGTGGTGGTTCCAGGTTGCACTGTTCTGCTCAGAACAAACCTAGGCTGGGGAACCTGCGGCCTGGTGACCGTGGACAGAGCTGAAGTTCTGTGCATCTCAGGGCAGCCTCGGACCCCTATAAACGGAGAAAGCACAGCCTGAGTAGGGAGAACTCTGGCTCAGTTTTTTGGCTGTTTCCTCCCTCTCTTCTTTATTCTTTCTTTTCCTAAGGTGGTGTGAGAAAATGTGAATAAAAAGAGACCAGTGTCTTTGACAAACAAAACCAAACTATGAAAGCTCTAGGAAAAACTAAGAACTCACAATTTGGAATTTCATCTTGACACAGAGCTTAAATGGGACTTAAAAGAAGCATAGAAAAGAAAGATAACAGAAACTTCACACAAATACTTATCTTTATACAATTTGCCAAAATATTTACAGGAGGCTTTGGGTAAGAGATTGGAAATTAATCAAAAAAAAAGGAAAATATTTGTTCTTCAAATAGTTCTTGAAGAACAAATAAACCTGGCTTAAAAAAAAAAAACAGAGATGAATGAAAATAAAGGTTAAAAAATTTACTTAAAAACCATTTTTATTGTAAAAGCATGTCTCCATTATCAGATTGATTCATTTATTATTATTCAAAACAATAACTAAAAGATCTGCCTTTTACATACTTTCCACTTTAAGAAGGACCATCTTGAAGAAAAAGTAAACCGTTCAATTACCAATTCAAAAATTAATAAATGACATAGCAAGCAATGTCAGGTAGGTTTTTTATTAGCAATATTTTCCCATGATACTTAATGTTTGCAATAGTAAACATACTTATTGTTTCAAGAGCCAAGTTTATAAATTTCCAAGGCTTCTTGGCTACTCATAAAAGTCTTCACTATCATTTGGAGGAGGACTTCTGAAAAAATCCAGGCCTTAGTAGCCATGGTTGGATAACACTTTCGAAAGCAGTGACATGTGAATTCCCCCTGTTTTGCAGATTTTAGGGGCAGAGCAGGTGAAGGACGCAGACTCTGGGTTGTGCTCTGATCTCCATGCACACAGCTCGGCATCCACCGTCTACACTGTAAGTGCAGTTGGGGTAAGGCCATAGCACAACAATGACTGTTCTTTAAATGTCATTTACTATGAGGAGGAAGCAGAGCACCCTTTACAAATACTGGTGTAAAAACCATTTACTGTTATCTTTGAGCAAGGACTAGAGAGTGAGAGAAAAATCACATGTAAGAAACATGCTTGTGCTGACCCATGAATAAGAACGTCCTCAGTGAAATGTCTAAACACTGAGCTGCCTCCAGGGACCTGCTGTAATGTGGGATACAGGTAAGACAATAATCAAATGCACAGCTCCTGAACAATATGGATACAATTACACAGCCCCTCCTCCTTGGCTGCCTTCCCAGAGAAAGTAAGATAAAACTCACTGTGCAGCCTTGCTTACCCAAGGCAGAGTTTTAGTCGACCTATATAGCCCAGGCTAGCATTTGGTTGTTGTTCACTTGCTCAGTCGTGTCCAACTCTTTGCGGACATAGACTGCAGCACACCAGCTCCTCTGTCCTTCATTCTCTCTCTTGGAGTTTGCTCAAACTCATGTCTGTTGAGTCGGTGATGCCATCCAACCATCTCATCCTCTGTCATCCCCTTCTCCTGCCCTTAGTCTTTCTCAGCATCAGGGTATCTTCCAATGAGTCGGCTCTTCACATCAGGTAGCCAAAGTATTTGTAACATAACATCTGTTTTATCACCATCACTAAGTCTTACTCTACTGGGTGGATCGCCTAGATGGTCCCCTTCACCTCCATGTGTGTCTGGGGGCCAAAGCCTAGCTGGCACTGTAGATTCTGTGCTGCTGCAAGGAGACCCCCAGCTAGTGGAAAGACCCCAATGCCCTGCCCTCCTCTTTCCACCCAGGATTACTGAGGTACCATTAGCAGGGCAAAGCTCTCATGGACTGAGTCAAGTGACAGTTGTGAATTTCTAACTCCTTGTCACATTGAGAGTGAGTATCAGCTGAATTCACATACAAGTGTTCCGCAAGGAAGGAGAGAACGATGGTTGCCATTTGGCTTTTAAATTATTTTGTTACACTAGACACACACCTAGAGTTAGAGATGGTATTCCAGTTTTTCTCTCTCAGAAAATATTAATAACACATACTATGGAATACATGCTTCCCCAGGGGCTCAGACGGTAAAGAATCCACCTGCAATGCAGGAGACCTGGGTTTGATCCCTGGGTTGGGAAGATCCCCTGGAGAAGGGAAGGAGCAACCCACCCCAGGATTTTGACCTGGAGATTTCCATGGACAGAGGACCCTGGCAGGCTACAGTCCATAGGGTTGCAAAGAGTCCAGTCAGGACTGAGCGACTTTGACTTCACTTGATGAAATCCATATTGCAACCTATAACATCTGAGAGAGAAGTTATTTTGAATAGCTATATGGGACCCATTTTATTATCCATAATTATGTATTTCAGAGGCTCTGATTCTTTCACGGCATTAAATGTAATACAATGTCCTTGGTTAAGATCATCGTGCAGACCATTTGGAATTCTGTCTCCTCCCCGGAGGCCAGACCCCCAACGTGGCATCACTTACACACATCCCTGTGTAACGGTCATTCAGGGCATGACCATCCTGGAGGCCTTGGGGGACCAGGAGGTGGGCTTGAGTCCTGGACAGAGGCCAGTGGGCAGTGGGCCAGGGAACTGGGGCTGGGCCCCCACACCATACTGGGCGGTTGTGTGCATCCCTGAGCACTTGTGGAAAGACAGAAGTAACAGAACGCGTGCTGCAAATTTCAGCCAAGCGCCTCGAGTGCTACCACAATTATTTAAATTATTTACAGACAAAAGCTAAGGCGAGGCGCCGTTCCCCAGCACCTGCGGGACGCCCAGTACTCGGTGCTCGGTTCCTGTCGTTCTTCCTTAGTCCCAACGAGCCCGGGGGCGAGGTTCGTCGGTCCTCCTACTACCGGGCCGCACGCCCACCGCCGGGCCGGGGCCAGCGCGGGAGCCGGGCCGTCCCCGCGGCTTTGTTCGTCGTGCCCGGCGGCCGGCGCGGAGGCGGCGCTTCACGCCCGGAGGTGGCCCCGGCGCGCGGCCGAGCAGACGGGCGGGCAGGTGCCGGGACAGGGCCCCGCGGGCCGACGGGCGGCGCCAGTGACCCAACAAAGCGCACGGGAGGCCCCGCCCGGCCGAGCCCGGCACACGGCGCGGGGCCCCGGCGGCGGCGGCGGCGGCGGCGGCAGCAGCAGCGGCGCCTCGGACTCGGCTCACCGAGGGGCCAGCCGAGCCGAGAGCGCGCCGGCGGGCGGAGCGAGCGAAGCGGGAGGCGGAGCGGCGCTCAGGCGGGCGGGGCGGGCCGGGTCCGCCCGGCGTCCGGAGCCGCCCCCGGCCCGCCGCCCTCAGCCCGCCCCGCGCGTCCCCGCGGCACCGCCCCCCGCGCGCGTCCACCGGCCGCCGCGCGCGCCGCCCCTGGAGCCCCGGGTCCCCGGGCGACGGCGGAGGAGGGGGCGCCGCAAGATGGCGGGTACGGGCCCCGCGGCGGGCGGCGGGCGGGGACGCGAGGGCGCGGGGCGGCGGGCGGCGGGCTCACGGCCTTTCTTGTCTCCCTCGGCGCAGACCTGTCGCTGCTGCAGGAGGACCTGCCGGAGGACGCGGACGGATGTGAGTGCGGGCCGGGCGGGCGGGAGGCAGGGCGCGGGCGGCGGGGAGCCCAGGCCTCGGCGGCTCGGGGCGGCCGTTCGGGCGGAGCCGCGGCGGCGGAAGCGGGAGCGCGGCGGCTGGTCGGCGGGGCCGGGGCCGAGGCAGGCAGGGGTCGGGGCTCCGCCCGCCTCCCGGAGCCCCGCCGAGGCCGCCGGCCCGGGTCCGGGGTCCGGGCTGCGGGGTCCGGGGGGCCCGGATCCGCGGAGGCGGAAGGGGCGGCCCGGGCGGGACGGCCCCGCAAGCATCGACCGCCTTTCTTCGGCGCAAAGGCTGGCGGCTCGGCCGGGCCTTCCCGCGCCTCCACGCCTGGCTTCCTGGGGACCGTGAAGTTTCCGAGCGGAGGAGTCTTGTGCTTCAGGAAAAACAAAAAGTTTGACATTGTTCCCGGAGGAGCGTCGGGAAGGAGGCGTCCCGCTCGCGTGCTCTGCTCCGGGGTCGGAAGGGAGCTGGGAGGCGGCTCCGGCGGGGCCGGCGTACGGGGACGTGAGGGCTCCGGGAACAGTGCGGTGGTCTGGACCGCGTCGGGGGTCCCCCGGGGGTTGTACCTGGGCGTCGCTCCTCTAGGTGCCGGGAGCTGATCCCTAGCGTGGTCTCATGTGGTTTCCTTGCCCAAATTAAGCTCATTTTTAAAATTACTGGGTGTTCTGAGTGACGTGAGGGAAATTGACTCTTTATAAGGAGCTTTTAGAAAAAAATATTTCTAAGGTGAATGAACCATACGTAAACTCGTGTTTGGTGCAGTCTGGGTTTACGTTTTAGTTTTTCTTTTTCTTTTTTCTCAGTAAAAGGCTTTGTGAAGGCAGCAGTGCTCATGTAGTGTAGGCCGGCTCTCCCATCTCCTTTCGTGCTTGCTGTCCGCTGGACGCGCGCACCTGCCGATAAGTTTCAGGTGTCGGTTACTGCCGCTCTGGGGCCCCTGCGGGGTTAGCTTTGGAGAGGTTTGAAGAGTTGACTAAGGACTGTCCCCATGCAGGGCCTTCTCAGGCGTGTGTTTAGGTCCAAGGCTTTTTCTTGGTGGAAGACGCCCCTCTGCAGCAGGTGTCGAGGACTGTCTCATTCATTTACTGTCACTTGGGTGCCCCGGGCAATCAGAGTCTAAGAGATGAGCTGCAGTTTTCCCCTTCACCCTTAAGGAGCACAGTCTGGAAGGGGCAGCCCACCAATGTGGAACTCGGCCTGATTTCTTCAGGACCCTCCAGACGGCTGAGGGTAGAGCCGCCAGGGGCAGTCACCCTCCGGGCCTCTCTAGCGGTTCCCAAGCAGCTTTGATGACGTAAGTGTGACAGTGAGGTGTCTGGGCATCCCAGTACAGTCGTGGACACACCGGGCTTAGGAGCAGGACTGCTCAGTTCTAGTCTTGGAGTCCTCCGTTTGAGCAGACTCTGCCACTCACTTGAACTTCTCAGTGCCAAATGTGGTCATTTGTAAATAGGCGTAATTAATATTAGCTGCCCTAGAGAGCTGTTCAGAGCCTTTCATTAATTAATTCACATAAAACACTTAGAACAATACCTGGTAAATAGTGACCACTATGTGGTGGTGGTGTTATAAGGGAAACCGGAAAGAAAGTGCAGGGAGGGGATGCCGATGTTGAACATTACGCCACATAATTCACATATTTACAGGTGCTGCTAGTGCTCACAATTAACTTCTTTAAGATTCTGTTTGTTCCCTGTGTGTGTGTGTGTTTTATTGAAGTACGTTGATTTACAGTGCTGTCGAGTGTGTTTTAATTGAGGATAAAATGTTCGACCTTAGAAGTAGCTTATTTGCATCTAGTTTGGTGGAAGTCTTTGTTGGAATAATTGCTTATTTTTCTTAGTGGCTGCAGGTTCTACGGATGATGCCTTTATCCAGAATATTCAGGAACAAGCCATCTTGGAACCTACCTATGGCCAGTTAAAGGACCCCTCAGGGTCTGTTGTGAAGGGAGGAGGGTGGTGAGAGGGGAACCTAGCCATGAGGCCTTGGTCCAGGTTGAGATGGCTGGGGAGGAAATGGAGAGGCTCAGCATGTCCTGGACAGGGAGTGGACCAGAGACGTTGGGGTGGAGGAGAGGTGGGGTTGGGCTGCCTGCATGGCTGGACTGTGTCTCCAGGCCAGGTCTTCTGCCCTGGGCAATGCTGATGGGGGCTGTCTGGGGGCTTGCCCCTTCAGCTACACCAACGGCTGAGTCAGCTGCTTGAGCTCCAGATTCTTGGTGGCCTTTCCTAAATGCAGATCCTAGACTAAGACAGGAGAGAGTCAGTACTGTTGTACAAGTAATGAGCAGCTGGGGAGCCCGGGGAAGACCACAGGTGAGGTCCAGATCTTGAAAGAGGCCATCACCGGATCCTGAGATGAGAGTCTCAGGTTGTTCATTGATTTGTTTCATATTAAGCCTCTAACTCTCTATGTAGAATCAGTAGAAATGTGAGTAGGACAGGAAAGGGTTGGTCAGAGATGGACTTGACTGATACTCTTGGAGGAAAAAAAAACCCTGATGTGTGAAAAAGGGTGCCTTGTATGTACACTTCAAAGGGTCCTGTAGTAGGAGAAGTGAAGTCTCTTAGTTGTGTCTAACTCTTTCCAGCCCCATGAACTCTGGCCAGTCAGGCTCCTCTGTCCATGGTATTTTCCAGGCAAGAATACTGGAGTGGGTTGCCAGTTCTTTCTCCAGGGGATCGTCCCAATCCAGGGATCGAACCCGGGTCTCCTGCATTGCAGGCAGACTCCTTATCAGCGGTAAATAAATAACATCTTTGTACAGAACTATTAAGTTTAGGAGAATAGCCCACTGAAAAACTCAGTTTGCTTAAAAGTGATACTTCCAATACTTAACCATCTGATGAGGCCCACTTTGAATTTCAGAGAGAAAGCAGAGCGACTTCCAAGCTGGGTGAACCCTTCATGTTCCTGGGATGATGGGTTCCAGTGTGGAGTTACAGATAGACTCTCGGAGGAGGAGATTTTAAATTTCTGTCATCAGTTCTTCATAGACGCAGTTCTGGTGTACAATTAAGTTGCTAGATTTCTAGGATAGGTGAGATGGGACTTTAGATATAGTAGGATTTGATGAGTTAGTGTTTGTAAAAATAATTTCACTGGAGGAGTTTGATTAAAATTTAAATTTTGGTTCAAGTAATGTGTCGAAGAATATTATTCTAAAAGAAAGATGACGTTAGGTTAGTGGTTTCCAGTTGCTCTCATATGTGAGTTGTTCTTCCTAGGACCTGTAGACTCTGGTGTTCTGATATTAATAAATAAGTTAACTGATACGCATAGAGGCTAAATGATTCTCTCAGGGGACAAAACTCCTCTAAGTACCTGCCAGAATTTAAGCCAAACCTCCTGATTCTAATATAGAGTATTTTTGTATTAAAGACCATTTTTCCTTTAGATTCCTGAGTTTGCACCGTCGAGCGGCCCCAGTTAGTGTAGGCAGTTTGTCTGAACCTGTACTTAGAATAATACCCTTGAAGATGCATGTAGCATGCTGCCTAAGGTTTAATTTAACCTGGTAGGGAGGGGTGATTCGAATGAGGCTCATGCGTAATGCAGCTAATCTAGTCTTCATGTTAATTTCTCTCAGCTGTGACTAGCGTGCTGTGGACGGGCCTTGGAGCTGTGTTCTGGAATATGCCATAGCATGACTTTATCCTGTTGAAGTTTTGGAATCCTGTTGCCCAATGCTGTTTTTCCAGTTTGAAGCAGTGATAGAACCAGGACTGATGGGATGTAACTACCCTGCCTCACTCCTTTCAGAGCCTCTGTGCTGAAGGCTGCTTAGGGAGACTGGGATTGATAAGCTTCCTGGGAGTCACACCGCCTGGGGAAGTTCAGAGTGTGTGTCCCCGGGCAGCTGGCCAGTGGGCCACAAACCCCGAGGAAGGCATCCTTGAAAACCATAATGTTTAGAAGAGTTGTTAAATGGGGGTTTGGGAGAGTGAGTCATGAGACTTGTAGCATGTTTCGACTACTACCAACTGGACTGGACAGAAGTCTCTATTTGAAGATAATGTAGTTGGTGTCCTAGAAAAGGGGCTTAAACATGGGTTTAGTGGCACCCACATGTATATGGAATCAGTTAATGATGCCTTGGATCATGATCCCCGTTGTGGAATTTCTCGAAGAAAGAATCCTCTTGGGAGAGTCATCTTTGTTCTCTGTAACTACACATGTCGGCTGCTTGGGCTGGTAGCTGCAGGATTGGGGAACCCAGACAGTTGAACTCGGGGATTTCTGTTTGTTCTTCTGCCCATGCCCTGTTTCCTCCTCTCATCCAAACAAAGGTGTTGTATTTGTTTATTGAACTGTTGTTGCTTCACGACATCTGCCTTATATTTTGGAATTTTGGATTTCTCTGTCCTGATGACGGAGAATGTTTGCTGTCAGCTACATGATAGGGTGGTCAGTTCCTACCCTTGAATTGGGAAGTCGTTGGGCTTTGAACTTGAATCTGAAAATACAGCTGCTTTAATGTTTTGAGAGAAGAGCAGGTTACACATCTCTGCACCTTGGGGAAGGCGGTGGAAAGGCCCGTGCTCCCTGGAGCCAAGAAGGGACTTGAGCACAGGCCCCCGAGCCACCTCCCCACAGTCCTCCCCTCCTGAGTTGGTCTTTTTAGCCCCCTTCTCCCCAGACCTAGGGGCAGACTCATTTTCCTGCCTGATTGGTACCAGTGTAGGTAGTATGTGAGCATTTATCATGCTGCACTTACAGTTGAATGAAGGGTAAGAAGCAGCCGACATCATAAAGCTCAGAGCTGACTCCAGGCTCCAGCCGTGGACCTTTACCCGTGTATCACTATCCATACCATCTTGAGTGAGTACCTACTTTCCTCAACTGTTTTCTGTCTTTACAGTGTTGCTGGGCTTTGGGCTGGCTCCGCCACGCTGCTCTGAGCACTCAGGAGCAAGTCTCTGGGCGGACATACCCGTTCCTTCTCTCGGGTATGTACCTGCGGGTGGTCTGGCTGCTGAACTTTATAAGCTGCCAGCCCATTTTCCAGAGTGGCTGTGCGGTCTCCCCCTACCCCTCCCTCCAACCCCAGCGTGTGGGAGAACCCAGGTGCCCTGCACCCTTGCTGGCAGTTCTCTGTAGTTTGAATTTGCATCTCCATCAAGTCTGATAATGCTCATTTGTTTTCATGACTCTTTCAACATCTGTCCTTTTTGGTGAAGGGTCTGTTCAGATCTTTTGCTCATTTATTTATTGGGTTATTTGTTTCCTAAGTTTTGAGAGTTCTTTGTATATTCCAGACACAGATCCTTTCTCAGATACGCGATTTGCAAATGCCATTTCTCATTCTTTGACTTTCCTTTCATTGTCCTAATAGTGTGTTTTGAAGAACGGAAGTTTTGAATCTTGATGTTCAATGTATTATTTTTTTCACAAATGCCCTTTATCAGGTTGAGAAAGTCCCCTGAGTCTCCTGAGACCTTTTTTGAAATTAGAATTGAATGTTGGATTTTTTTCAAATGCTTGTTCTGTATTTGTGATTTTTTCTCTATTCTTTTAATATGATGGATTGCATTGATTTTTTAAAAGTAAGTACTGTTAATATTTTTAACGGGATATTTAAAAAATACACAAAAGCAAATGAACCATCATAAACCCACCACTCAGCTTTCACTTATCCACCCTCTAACACCTGAGCTTTTGTGGAGGAGGCAGTAGAGTGCTTTAAGGCCATCCCAGGTGTCATTTATTTTAACTGTAAATCTTTTACAAGTTTGATGTTCTAATCTTCGGACAGAATGACATCTAAGGTTGTAGTGAGGTGTGATAATTTATGAAAGTTTAAGTGGTTAAATTCTTGAGACATTTTCTGTGCATGTTCTACTGTAATAAAGCTCATCTGTATAACTATTAAATTCACTTTCATCTAAATGCTGACTGCCAGATTAAAAGAAGCAACATCTTGCTTGTTTGCGTGTTTTCATCTTGCTAATAAGCACATTTCGCCGTTTGGGGTCAGCCTCAGTGGTAACAAGAATATTGTAAAACTTTATGTTTTAAATTGGATTGCTGTATCATTCAAAGGATCACATAGATGTGAGTTGCGCTGTGTCTCTCCTGAGCCACTGGTTCCAGGGTTATAGAAACCAGGAGCTAGAGGGCAGGTTATATGTTCATTCTTTTCATGTCAAGCATGAAAAAGTATAGACCCAAGCTCTTGCAGATGGAGATGGTGTGGAGGCAGACTTGTTGTCGTTCAGTCGATAAGTCACGTCCCACTGTGCGACCCCACAGACTGCAGCGCGCCAGGCTCCTCTGTCCTTCACTGTCTCCTGGAGTTTGCTCAGATTCAGGTCCATTGAGTCCATGATGCCATCCAACCATCTCATCCTCTGTCACCCCCTTCTCCTCCTACCTGCAATCTTTCCCAGCATCAGGGTCTTTTCTAATGAGTCAGCTCTTCAGTCAGGTGGCCAGAGTATTGGAGCTTCAGCTACAATTCAGACCTTGTAGGTTCTTTTCCTAAATATCATCTAACATAGCTCTTTAATTTTTGTGTTGTTTTTTTTTTAAGTAGAGCTGATGAACAGTGTTGTGATAGTTTCAGGTGCATAGCAAAGGGACTCAGCCATACATGTGTCCATTCTCTCCCAAACTGCCCTCCCATCCAAGCTGCCTCATAACACTGACATAGCTCTGTAACTTGCTGCAGAAGGGAAGTGGGAGAAATTTCTGGATTTTGTTCTTTTTTAAAATCACCACGTATTGTCATATTGTGTGTTGGGCATTGTGCTGTAACCTTGCTGACACTCCACCTGTGAGGTGTGTAGCCCCGCAAATTATTAACCATGGAAGTGGCACCTGATGAGGCTCATCTGAACAGTTAAGTGATTTGCTCAGTCACCTGCCTTGACAGTGTTAGGTCCCATCTAGAGCTGGCCGACAGTCTTTTTTTTTTTTTCTTTGTCACAGGGCAATTGTATCTTGCTTTCAATCACCAAATGCCTTTTTTCTTTTTTTTTTTCTTTCTTTATTTTCAGTGTAAGGATAATTCAAATATTGTGTTGGTTTCTCCTACACATCAGCGTGGATCAGGCATGGGTATACATATGTTCCCTCCCTCTTGAACCTCCCTCACACCCCCTGCCCCATCCCACCTCTCTGACTTGTCACAGAGCACCAGTTTGAGTTCCCTGAGTCATATAGCAAGTTCCCACTGGCTATCTGTTTTACATGTGTTCGTGTATATATTTCCATGCTACTCTCCATTCACCCCCCCATCTTCCTGTACCCGCGACAGTCTTTATTATTGTGTTACTCCTTATTACTGTGCCCTTCCTGCCTGCCAGCTGTGACTTCCCTTCATTTATCACTGATTTAGATCATCTGCCCTCCTGAAGGTTCTGGAGGATGTGAAGGTCACAGCACATTCCAAGTATTTGGTGGGTAAAATCATTTTTTTCCGAGTAGCACCTGCCTGTCATGGGAATGTTGGAGGCTCAGTATACCCTTTTTCTTTGTATTTTCACCCACTCATGTGTGAGGGAGCCAGTCGTTGGAGCAGAGGTGGGAAGAGTGCTGTGTGATCCAATGTGTCTGGTTATCAAAGCGGCCAGACCAAACTCTTGTGGCTGGATTTATATTGAAATCAATACACAGCTTGGAAGTTGTATTCAGAGTCAGATTTGATATAAATTATTTTTACATTTACATCTATCAAGTTAGTTTTTGGTGGAAATAAACTTCAAGACGCCAGGTAGATTCAGCACTTCCTTTCTGGGGATTGGTGGCAGTCTGGCCCTGAATTAGCTCGACTTTTGCGTTTGGATTACATACAGAACAAAAGTATCACTAATCGAGCAATTGGGTTAGCACAATTGGGACATGTTTGCTCATGGAGGAACAAACACCCCATCTATAAGGTATTGCAAGTCCACACCTGCGAGCGCTCCGAGTGCCACATCTCTGACCCGCAGATGCTGCACAGACAATGAAGTCTTGGTACCTAATCGGAGACCAGGTAGACACGTCCCTGCCTATTTTATGTGCATACTTTGCTCAGTCGTGTCCGACTCTTTGCGACACTATGGACTGTAGCCTATCAGGCTTCTCCATCCATGGGATTTTCCTGGCAAGAGTACTGGATTGCCATTTCCTTCTCCAGCTAATCTTCCTGACCCAGGGATCAAACCCGGGTCTCCTGCATTGCAGGCAGATGCTTTACCCCCTGAGCCACCAGGGAAGCTGTGCATACTTTAGGGAAATATTTTTTGAAATATTCATAGATTGAACTTTAGCTCAGTGTTGTTGTTGAGTCATGTCCGACTCTTTGCGACCCCACGGGCTGCAGCACCCCAGGCTTGCCTGTCTATCACCTTCTCCCAGAGCTTGCACAAACTCATGTCCATTGAGTCAGTGATACCATCCAACCACCTCATCCTCTGTTGTCCCCTTCTCCTCCTGCCTTCAGTCTTTCCCACCACAGGGTCTTTTCCAGAGAGTCAGCTCTTCACATCATGTGGCCAAAATATTGGAGTTTTAGCATCATTCCTTCCAGTTAATATTCAGGGTTGATTTTAGCACATTATTCCAGCTTAAATTCAATTGTTAAATTAAATATGCTGTAGGACAGATTTATTCTTAGGAATAAAGATCATCTCTAAGAACTTTAATATTTGAAGAAAAGATTTCTGATAAGCAGTATATTGTCACAAATTGAAACTGGATATACCAGGTGCTCAAGGATCTACATCTGGAGCGTTTTATTCTTCACCCATTGCAGAGCGCCCACCATACCGTAGGACTTCAGTATACACTTGCTGAGATAAATCATGATTTTTCTGTTAAGCCAAATAAGGCCGTAAACCTAACTTGCAGTAAAATAATGAAATGATTTATTTTTAAATCAATTACTTGTTACTTTGAGAACTTTCAGATTTACACAAAAGTTGCACAGGTGTCATAGTTAATTCTTCAAACTCTTCACCTCCATTCAGCTTTGTTAGCATTTTGGCAATTTGCTCTTTTTCTCTCTACAGTTGTAATTAGACACACAACTGTAATATATACTTAATCTTCTTTGCTGAGCCTTTTAAGATGAAGTTGTCCAGACCTGATCATTAGGCTGTACCTCCTGAGAGCAAGGCCAGGCTCCTCTGACAGCAAGTTCAGAAAGAGTAACTTTGACACAGATCAGTTATGTAATATGTAGTTCATTGTCAGATCTCACCAGTCATCCAATAATATCAGTTATAGCAACTGTCTTGCCTTCCAGGCCCCTGCGCTGCGTTTAGTTGTCTTGTCTCTTTAATTCGGAAAAAGTTCTCAGCCTTTATCATTCATTATAGAGAGTTTTGAGGCATCAAGTTGGTTTTATGTTTCCTCATGACTTAATTCAGGTTTTGCTTGCTGTTTCCTCCGTCCCTCCCTTTCCAGGGATGCTGTGTAAGCAATTCCCTGGTTTTCCCAGTGCCTGTCTCAGAAGGCACCTAATGTCAGTTCTCTGCTCTCGGTTAAGGTGTGATGCCTGCCAGCTTTCGGTACTTGAAGATTCTTTCCTTTTCCTTCTGTTGTTAGTAAGGGCAGTGATTTGACTCCAGGGGATTTTCCATTCCCAGGCAAGCCTTACGCTCCTCTTGGCTTTAGTGTGTGTTGATGACTCTCACCTGAATCAGTTAAGTTTCCTCGCTGGCTTTCTACTTTTCAGAAGATTTTGCCCTTCCTCTCTCTTTGTTGGTTTATTTGTCAAAATGTGTAAAGCCCCAGATGTTAAGGTAGCTCTTATAAAAATGATTAAATCTGGTTTGTCTTGTTATCTTCCATTTTCTGATATAAAGGACTTGGGAAACAAAAAAATTGGGCAAGTTTCTTGTGGCCTTAGCATTATCAAGGGGAAGATGGAAGGGGAACAGCCCATTGGCTTTTTCCTGTTTTAGCAGCTCTTCCTAGAGGCAGTGTGGGGATAGAAGGATGTTTTTGATCAAGCTTGGAGAAAGTTAGGGCGTATACACAGACAGTCCTCTCTGGTCCTGCGCTTCTCAGAGGAGCTGATATGCTGATGATGTTGGGAGTGTGTGTGTGGGGTAAAGTGCTCTTAAAGGACCCTCGTCCCCTCACGGGTGTCTGGACCACCTCCTCATGAACAGTTATCAGTGAACAGGCATTCTTCAGGAGCATGAGACTCCATTATCTGGGTTTGTTTGTTAATAAAAAGATTAGCAAACAGGCTTTGCCTTCTGGGATTTTACCCGTATTTGGTTTGGAGGGAAAAAGGAAAAAAGAAGAAAATGAAGCACTGCAGCTGCTGGTGGAGAAAAGCGCTGGCACCGCCAAGACTGGGAGCAGTTCATGGGGGGGAGAGATCTTTATCCGAAGGAGCAGGACGTACTTCCTGGATGGTACTTGTGAGTAGGTGAGTTTCAGCTGCGATGAGGGTGAAGAGGGCAGACGAGGAGCAGGTGGAGAGAGCTTGCCGCACCTGCAGAGAAGAGCCCCCAGCGTGGGCTGGGGAGGGGAGGGGAGGCCGGGTAGCCTGGTTCGAATGAGGAGACTAGACAGTTGACCATTGTGACGGTGGAGGGCAGTGGTCTTCACACTTAACTACTGGATATCTTCTAAAATAATTTAGAAAACTCACATTTGTTAAGTTTAAAGGTATTTTCAAAATGAAACTGTCATGTCACTGTTAAAAATGGAATCTAAATAATATAGCACTTATTAGCTATATAGCACTATTAGCCATTTTCAAAAATACAAGAATAAACTCTTTAAATTGAGGATTTTCCATTGTTATTTGATCTATTTCCCTAACAAAATTTTATCTTAATATATTTTTATGCTTGAAAGTTTTATTGATTACCCTGTCACATTTTTTTGGCACCGAAGATATAAGGAAAAATTGAAACTTTTAATTTCCTGTGGGCATAAAAATCTTTAAAACTTTGTTTTTGTTATTATTATTAATACTCAGTTGATCCACCAGAATGTATTACAAATTATAATAAACACTTGGTGAACAAAATTTTATTGAATAAGCGTCTCAATAAGGTGGAGCTTTTAAAAAATAACATGTATTCATGGGTCAATATAATTTATTGCTCGAATGAGACTGTATTTAGCATAAGTTTTACTTTTTAATTTCAGAGCTGTAAGCACAGAGAAATTTTGTTGATGTAGATAAGTGGATGGAAAGAGTTTTACTAGTAGTGCCACTAATTTTCTTGAATTTCTCCCAACTTATATGTCAAAAATATGAAAATTATTTTTAATGAGCTCTCAGTCCTTCAGTTATTTTTAAAGTAAAGGATTGTGGAACGAGTACCTGACTTGTGAAAGCAGGTATTACAGCCTTCAGGGAGCTGGCTTCGTCCGTGTGTCAGAGGGTCCCCGTGCTGCGGAGTGGGGGGATTTTGCTTGGGGGCCGTGCAGTCTTGAGCTCAGGGAGGTGGGAGATTGTGGATGGGAACACCTTGGCTCCACACCCTCGGTGCGTGTCTGTGATGGAGCATTCCTGGAAACAGGTCTGGAATGGCCCTTAAAGTTCCCCGCTTGACTTACTGCTCGGGAGAGCTTCCGTGTCTGTGTGCTCAGGTGTTTGAGTCATGTCCTGCTCTCTGTGACCACACGGACTGCAGCCCGCCAGGCTTCTCTGTCCTGGGATTCTCCAGGCAAGAATACTGGATCGGGTTACCATTCCCTTCTCCAGGGAATCTTCCCGACCCAGGGATCGAACCCGTGTCTCTTAAGTCTGCTGCATTGGCAGGCAGGTTCTTCACCACTAGTGCCACCTGGGAAGCCCTCTCATGCCTTACAGGGTTCAGATACCTAAGCAGACGGTGTCAGAGCCTCTGGGTTAGGGTATTGGAAACTGAGAGGTATGGGAATACAGAAGACTTTTTAGAAGTCAAATTCATAGTTCTTAGCGACCGATTAGGTAATGGGGGCAAGAAAAGTGCTTTGTAAAGTACCTGCAGGCCTCATGCCTGAGAACTCAGGTTACTGGGGAAGTGATGGTCATTAGAGAGTCTGGAGGAGCAGCTGATTTTTTATAAGACTAATTTGGACAGTTAGGTTTTCAGAAAACACATGACATGGAGGCGGAGACCCTGAAGGATCTGCAGCCCTGGACGTGGGGATCAGAGCAGGAGAACGTTGGGGTCTTCTGCATTGCGAGTGCGGTTGAAGCTGCAGGTTCTCCAGGGGAGGAGAGGCGTGTGTGTGAATAGCGTCCGTATGAGGACAGAGTCGAGGGAGAGAAACCACCTACACAACAGGTTGTAAAAGAAGCAAGCAAGGATGGTCTAGAAAGGTGGGAAACACTCCAGATGGAGTACATACTCCCAGAGAATCCAAGAACTAGAGAGGAGGCCGTCTGGATGAGGGATGTTGAGTCCTGCCCCCAGGCCGCAGGTGGGAGGCCTCGCACCAAGGCCACAGAATTGGAGCCCAGAAGCAAGGTCACCTTCAAGCTGGCTGAGCCCCTTTGTAACTGTTGCCAAAAAACCCGATGATCCCCAGCAAGCTTCCTGACTCCCAGCTAGGCAAAGATGCCCACTCCAGTGAACAGCCAATGGTGCCCCAACCAATCATCCAACGCCAGCCTTCCAGCAGGGATTTGCTTTGTCTTTAGGCTCTGGTGCTCTCAGAACACCCTGCACTTGGGAGAGACATGACGGGCTCTGCTGCTTTCCTAATGAAAAAGATGGTTTTAATTAACAATTGATCGTTTAAAATCACATTTAAACCACTTATTCATATAGTTGAATAAGTATGTCCACTGCTCAAAGGAGGTAATGGTTGAATTTAACTGCTGTTGCCTAGAAAATCTCAAAGGCGGGTTTTTCCAGCCAGGTAGGAAGATTTTGCAAAAGGTAATAATGTGACCCTTTGAAATGCAGAAGGCCAGGATGGTCTGGGCCCTCCTCTTCCTCCCAGCTCACGTCTGTGTGAGCCCTGTGCGCTGAAGCTCTCCTCTGTCTGGATGTGACTTGGTTTTCCTTGACTTTAAATGTCTTCCCCCCTCTCATTCAACCAGTAAGCAGGACGCTGTCTCCTGTTTACTGTGAGTGTCAGGCACTCAACAGAGAACAGAGACACAAAACCTAGACAGTGTGTACACACACAAGTGTCTATGCACACAGGTGTATATATGGGCATGCACAAAAACATGCTACTAAGAGTACACTCTCCCACCCTCTGTCCTGTGGGGCACCCCGTGTCCCCCCAGGACTGTCTGGACTGTGAGGCCTTCTCTTGCTCTCCGGGCACACCTGGCAGTGTAATGTGAAGAACACGTTGTGTGTGTACTCTTAGTAGCATGTTTTTGTGCATGCCCATATATACACCTGTGTGCATAGACACTTGTGTGTGTACACACTGTCTAGGTTTTGTGTCTCTGTTCTCTGTTGAGTGCCTGACACTCACAGTAAACAGGAGACAGCGTCCTGCTTACTGGTTGAATGAGAGGGGGGAAGACATTTAAAACTCAGGGAAACCATGCTGAGGTTGTCTCAGAAACACGTGAATTGTAGGTTTGAGGGAATATTGATGTCCTAGCTTGATACTGTGTTAAATGCATGATAGATGTTATCTTTCTGTGTCTGAAAATCTTGACAACAAACACACGTTTGTGTGAGGAAACACAGCCAAGTTAATGAATGACCTGCACAAGTTCACATGCAGAGTTCACGAGGAGCCGGACCTGAGATTTGGACTCAGATTTGTCTTAATCTTAAAGCGCCTTTGTCCTTGTCACATTACTGTCACCGTAAACATGTAGGGACTGATCATCTTTAACATTTCAAATGGGTCCAGCTTTTACATTTTTACGTTTTGAGATGTCGTTTTCCTTGAATTTGAAACAGCTGGAAGTTGGGGTGTTGGTTCCTGTGGTTCTGGGTTTCTGTCGGTGTCCAAGCGGGGCCAGAGCAGGCGGAGCCTTCCTGACCCGCAGGCGAGTGGACGGCCACGTCTGCTGTGGGCCCCGTAGTTTCACACACGGGGAGGGGTTCACTTTTATACGTAACAAGATGAACGCCCTTGTCTTAGTGCTTCTTTCTCTTGTCCCGGTTTTCTGGGTATTCTCTTTATTTACACTGTAACACATTTGATTCTGGTCTGATTTGAACTAGAAGGATCTGTTGACTCTGACTTGAGACAAGATGCACTAACCCTTAAGGATAGGTTTCTTTTCCCACAAGGAATTCTGTTAGAATTCACTAAGAAACATAAGTTTTTGTTGACACTTGTATCGTGTAGCTTCTTCATGGAAGCTTTTGTTTTATAATTAAGTATTAAATTTTGAGAAATGAAGGTTTGCTGCACAAGTGTAGGAGTTCTGTCTCATGTTGATCATTCAGGGCATCTTCACTTTTGCTTTCCATGTTGGTCCCCTTTCAGCTACCCAGGATGGGTTTACAGGGGAAGAGGAGCCTTGGGATTTGGGGAGTATAGATACAATTTGAAAAAACATTTCAGAGTGATCATTGTTTTCATTGCTTTTCAGTCATTTCAAAGTTTCAAATGACATTAAAAGCCAACATGATTTTTTCACTTCATCAGTGGAGGAAGTTGGATGTTTAAAGCAGTGAGCACTGTAAGGGGCTATTACTGTGTAATGTCCAAGAATCCAGAATCAAGTAAGTGATCCAGAAAGGAGGGGCAGCCTTGGAGCACACAGGTCAGGTGATGAAAGGTCCTCCTCCTCTCCTGAGATGCTCCTTGTCTGTCTTGTCTGATGATAAAATAGCCACTCTGCCTTTCTTGTGCTATCATGTTTTATGTCTTTTTTTCTCAATCCCTTTCTTTTCAACCCATGGGTTGAAATTTGGACTTTAAAAATACATTTCCGGACTTTAAAAATACATTTCCGATAGACTATAGTTGAGTAAGACCTGTAGTTGTCACCTTGTTACTAGTTTGTGATTCTCTACCTTTTGACTTATAATGTTTAGTCAGTTTATAAGTAATGTAATTATTGATCTGATTGCATATTTCTCTGCATCTCTTTTTTTCTCTGTTGCTCCTTTTGTGAGTTTCTTTGGGGTTATTAACTGAGTATTTTTTAGCATTCTATTTTAGTTCCCAGTTGGCTTTTTGGCCATCCTTTCTTGCATGTCTCACATTGGAATTGGAAGTATCAGTCGTGCCGTTATGTCTGACCATTTGCGACCCCGTGGGCTGTAGCCCACTAAGTTCCTGTGTCCCTGGAATTCTTCAGGCAAGAATATGGGAGTGGGTAGCCATTCCTTTCTCCAGGGTATCTTCCTGACCTAGGGATCAAACCCAGGTTTCCTGCATTGAAGGCACTCTTTACTGTCTGAGCCAGGGCTCCTAAGGATTGTAATTTGCATCTTTAATCCACCATTATCTATTTAAAATTAATGTACTGCTTTGCATAAGCTATACACAGTCCTTGTAGCACTATAACTTTGTTCACGCTCTGCGTTGTCTTTTTTATCTGAGGATGTTATTGACTGTACCATCATTTATGCTGTAGGATTTTTCTTTTTTAGTGGTGAAAGCTTTATTGATTATTTGTGTGTTTCTCCTACTCATCGCCTGTGGCAGGCATTTGCAGGATGGCTAGGTAAAGACTTAAGTATGCAGTCTGTAGCCACAGTAATTAGATCCTTGCTGCCTCCATAGAGGAGATGCAGA
This sequence comes from Muntiacus reevesi, assembly GCF_963930625.1. NCBI lineage: Eukaryota > Metazoa > Chordata > Mammalia > Artiodactyla > Cervidae > Muntiacus > Muntiacus reevesi. The sequence continues at coordinate 39,783,965 of NC_089252.1, read as the reverse complement.
GCCACTTAGTCCAGTCAGGAGTTGATGAGGAAGCCCTGACCCTGAAGAGGGTGTTCATGCAGGGGGCGTCCAGCAGTGCTGACAGGAGGCTGCAGCGCTGGGGACCGTACGTCTGCCCAGCCACGATGTGAAGATAGACAGAAACACAAGTGGAGGCAGAATATGATTTGTTATCCTCTCGGCGTTTCTCAAATATAGCTGTTCAACAATCTGCGTTTAAGCTTGTTGGGGGTATTTATTAAAAATGATCGGTCCTGGGCCTCACTCCACACCTGCACGATCAGGGTCTGAATATGAGACGTGGAGGGTCTGCCTTTTAGGGTGAGCGCTCCAGGCTTGTCCTAAACACAGCCACGCGTGACCCACTCTCACTGTTTTGGCACTCTTCCCATCAGCCCCTGCCTTTTTAGGGACCAGAACCCACATTGTTCATGTTTATCTTTAAGATTGACAAATGTGCAACTGATGAAACAATTTGGTCATAGTCATAGAATTCTAGAGCCTGCATAAAGGCACCTTCCAGGTCATGGCAGCCAACAATCCTAGAGGAGGAAACAGGCCAAATGATAGTGTCTGGGTGGCTTGACAACTGATTCATAATGCAGGAGGTACTTTGCTGTAACTCGTAGATCAGAATAACCTGGTAAAATCTTTCTGTATGTAAGAAATTCTTTTCATGTTTGGTATTATTTTTAGTCCAGCTTGACAATCTCTGCCCTATAATTGGGGGTGTTTAGAGTGTGTGCACTCACTGTGATTACTGATATGGTTCGATTTTCCTCTCATATTGCTATTTCCTGTTTGTCCCATGTATTTTTTTCTTCCTTTCATCCTCTTTTTCTGCCTTCTTTTGGTCTGAGTATTTTCTATGATTCCATTTAATGGCCTTTATTGGCTTACTTACTATATGTTTCCGGTGGGTATTTTTGGTGTTAATAGCTGCCGCAGAGTTTATAATTAGTGTGATCCTGTGACTCATTACCGTCAGTCTTCATGTATATGTATACAATATATCTCACTCTTTTTCTGCCTTTGTGCTGTTGTAATCTTATGTTTTGGACTTCCCAGGTGGCTCAGTGGTAAAGAATCTGCCTGCCAGTGCTACAGATGCAGGAGACATGGATTCAGCCCCTGGGTCGGGACGATCCCCTGGAGGAGGAAATGGCAACCCACTCCAGTATTCTTGCCTGGAAAATTCTGTGGACAGAGGAACCTGGTGGGCTACAGTCCATGGGGTCACAAAAGAGTTGAACACTATCTAGCAACTGAGTACGCACAGTCATGTTTTACTTCCACACGTATTATAAACTTCACAGTGTATTTTTTCTCTATTTTATAGTGCATAGTTTTGCCTTAAACAATTATCTTTAAAGAATGTTGTTGTTGTTGTTTTTCCCTCAATAAGAAGAGGCATTTGTGTTTGCCCACATATTCACCATTTCTGATCGTCTTCATTCCTTTGTGTAGGCTCAGATTTCCATCTGGTGTAATTTTCTTTTTGCTTGAAGGACTTCCAGTATTTCTTGAAAGTTTGCTGCTAGTGATGTCAGCTTTTGTATGTCAGAAAAAGTTTATTTCACCTTTATGTTCAAGAGACGTGAATTTCAAAGATATCGGAGCGATTTCTGTTTACTCGGTCTAGAGGTGTAGGCTGGCTTCTTCTCTTTCAATCCCTTAAAGACGCCGCTCTGCTGTCTCTGGCTTGTGTTCTTCCTGATGTGAAGGCTGCTGTAATTCTCGTCTTTTTTCTCTCTGTGTAGTGTGAGTTCCCTGACTGCCTGGCAGAATTAACTCTGTCGGGGTCTGGCACTTCACTTACTTACACGTCGTCAGTGTCCTGGTTGAACGTGTGGGTTCTCAGGTCTGGGGATGCCTCTTTTCTGGTCACTCTGTTCGGTGGTCACACGCCTGAGCATCTGCGGCCTCTGACCCCCGTGCGTCTCGGGGCAGGTAGCACGCACCCATCAGAGGAGGAGAGGAAGCCCCTTGGCATCCGTGGCCTCCGACCCGGCTTCTCCTGTGGCTCGCTGTCCTCTAGACGCAGCGAAGGGCGGGTTGACCTGTGCTGCCTGGGAGGCCCGGGCGCCTCTCCGTGCGCAGTGTATGAGGAGTGTTCTCATGTCTCTGATAGTTGGTGTGGATGACTGCAGCTCAGAGTCTGATGTGATTGTTGTACCTTCAGCCCTGGACTTTGTCTCACAAGATGACATGCTGACGCCGCTGGGGAGACTGGACAAGTATGCTGCGAGTGAGAACGTATTTAACAGGTATGTGCATGTGCTCTCCGCTGGGGGAGGCGGGAGGGTGTCTTTTATTGCACGAATTTCAGTTAACAGAAGTACCCAGTTTAAAGCAGGTGCCCGCGGCAGTGAGAGTCACCCAGCTTCACTGCTGGTCACAGCTGTGGCCGCCTTTACACTCGTTACTCCTCCGTCCTGTAAGAGAATGCACTCTTTCTTGGCTTTTTGGCAAAAAGCAACCAAAAAACCCCACTACTTTTTTGCTATTAAGCAAAAGTCATGTGAGGTGGCTACTGAGGAATCTGCTATTGCTCCAGCAGGGGGCGGTGTGTCCCTGCCGGGGACCAGGTGACTGACCGTCAGGGGCGCGGGACACGGGACACGGCAGTGACCAGTGCTCACTCTCCCCATTTGCACTGTTTCTCCACCTGCAGCCCCCAGACCACCTGGATCAGACTTCGCTGGGAAATGGAAAAGTCTTTCTAGCATCTTCTGAGTATAGATATATGAAACTTCGTTTAATCAAATATGTAAAGATAACGTTTTATATAATGAAAAGTAATTATATTTTTCCCCTATTTATGATAATTGAAGGTATTAATAGCTACTTAAGACAAATTTTCAGTGACCTTAGAAATTTGTCAGATAATGGTGAAACATTCTGGTAAATGGTCAGTCTCATCTTAACTAAAATAAAATCCATACCAGCATTTGTCACTTAGAAAATTGTCACTTATAAAATGTGTTAAGAAAAGCTTTTTAAATCCATATGGATTCTGACTTTTAAAGTTCTGAATACTAGCTGTTGGGTGCCACTGACCATGGTATAATCTTCTTCTGTGCAGACAGATGGTGGCCCGGAGTCTGCTGGACACGCTGAGGGAAGTGTGCGATGATGAGAGAGAGTGCATTGCTGTCCTGGAAAGAATCAGCAGATTAGCTGACGATTCAGGTGTGTGTTTATGCAGAGGAAGGTTTCTTTTATCAAATTTAAGTTTCTAAAAACTAATGAAAAACTTAAGTGTAACATGAGGTTTCTTGAAAGTATTTCCTAAGTAATTTATCTAACCCATGAGTAAAAAAATAAAAAACCTGTTACAAAGATCCAGACATTTTATATACCAGGCCCATTTAGTTTGACTTTGGAAATTTTTCAGAAGAATCTAAGAACATTGTTTTGCATCATGTGCATTCGTAATAACTATTATTGTAATAAAAACTTTAAACTTTTTTGAATAAGTAAAAAGGGACGGAGTGAACTGTAAAACTTTTTTGACAAAAAATGCATTCTTACTTAAAAGATGTTAATCACTGGTAAAACTGAAGTTTGTCTCTAAAGTGCAGATAGGAGGAGAGTCTGCTTAAGAAAGAGGTAAACTTGTTTTGAGACTTAGAATACAATTTATTACGTTTTTAAAAAATACTTTTCACTGAGGCAAAACATACATAAAATTTACCATTTTAACCTAATATTGCTTTGAGTATATTTCTATATTTGGTTTTAGAAACAATTCAGAAATAAAATTTTTTCTTAAATCCATGATCTCTTTATCGAAATGTGTTATTTTTCCATTTCTGTCAAACTTTCTGGCATGTTAGCATTCTCATCCTTTAATTTTAAATGAGATCATTTTTTGGTGAGCGTCTCTTTTTTTGGGAATATGTTTACTACTCACATCAGCCTTAGATAGTTTTATTTTCCTGTAGAAAAAAAAAGTAAGCTCACTAATATTCTATTACTATCTCATATGATGTTCTTTGTAATTGCTCATGTATATGCTTGTTCCAAAGTGGTTTTAGGAGAGTGTCATCAATTATTATTTTTATTTAAGTTTATTTTTGATTTGGCAAAGATAAACAACTTAACTTAAAACTTTGGCACTGTTGCATTCCATTGTATTTATTCCTTTCTTAGTAGAGACTTAGATATTTTTTAAGGCAGAATTTGTATTTCTTCTGCCTGTTTACCAACTGCACTATTTTTTAACACGTGAAAGTGAAAATGTTAGTTGCTTAGTCGTATCCGACCCTTTGCAACCCCAAGGACTGGAGCCCACCAGGCTCCTCTGTTCATGGGATTTCACAGGCAAGAATACTGGAGTGGATAGCCATTCCCTTCTCTTGTATGTGTTCTAAAATGTATCTCAAATTGTTGAGTTCCTGATAAATATCTCTGTTGACATTTATACTTTGGATACGTGTAAACAGTACATACTCTATGCCAGGTTCTAGATTGAATGTTAGAGCCATTACCAAGATGAATAAGAATTCCTGTCATCAAATTAACAGTTGAGTGAATGCAGCCGACATAGTAACAATAAGCCGTAACAGGGAGGACTGGGGCTGGCTTCAGGCAGCTGGTGGCGTCTGAGCTGGGTTTGATGACACAGAGGGAGAGGAAAGGAGAGGTGCAGGGGTCTGGGGAGCTTAGGACACTGGCCCGTTTGGTCAGCAGTGGGTTTACTAGTCCTGCAGTTTAGAAAAACTAGGCTTAAGCGAGGGGCCTGAGGGCTAGATTGTAAAGATTTATACTGCGCTGGGCCTGAGAGTTCACATCGCTTGTGATTTGAAACAGTAATGCAAAGAGCGTTGACTTGAGAAGCTGGGTTGGCAGGAAGGCCTGCTGGGCAGCTCCTCTGACTGTTAGGAGTCGTCTGGGAGCAGTGCCAGGGCCGGAGGGTTGTCAGAGCCATGCGATCGCAGCCTCCTTGAGTTTGAGGGCTCTAGTCTCCCTGTCAGATGTCAGGAAGTTTTGGTCTTAATATTTGTAATGTTACGTTTCCTCCACCTCAGACTCCTGTGTTTTTTTTTTTAAAGTTTTGTTGTTGTTGTTGTTGTTCAGTTGCTCAGTCGTGTCTGGCTCTTTGTGATCCCCATGGACTGCAGCATGCCAGGCCTCCCTGTCCATCACCATCTCCCAGAGTTTGCTCAAACTCATGTCCGTTGAGTCAGTGACGCCATCCAACCATCTCATCCTCTGTCGTCCCCTTCTCCTGCCCTCAATCTTTCCCAGCATCAGGGTCTTTTCTAATGACTCAGTTCTTCGCATCAGTTGGCCGGAGTATTGAAGCTTCAGCATCAGTCCTTCCAATGAATATTCAGGACTGATTTCCTTTAGGATGGACTGGTTGGATCTCCTTGCAGTCCAAGGGACACTCAAGAGTCTTCTCCAACACCACAGTTCAGAAGCATCAATTCTTCTTCAGAAGCATCAGCTTTCCTTATAGTCCAGCTCTCACATCCATACATGACCACTGGAAAAACCATAGCCTTGACTCTCTGAACCTTTGTCATTAAAATGTTTTATACATTTTATACATGGTTCAAAATACAGAACTCCTGTTAGATACATCTGTTGTCTATAATGAAGTCTCTGTAAAGTGAATTTAGCTGGTCTACTTTGGGGGGTTTATTTGCCTTGAAGGGCTTCCCACCTCAAGATTCAGCTTTCTTTTTTGACCTTGCCCTACAGCTTACAGGATTTTAGTTCCCCAATTAGGGATTGAACCCGTGCCCCACGGCAGTGGAAGCGCGTAACCCTAACCACTGGACAACCAGGAAAATCCCTTAAAATGTTGTCCTTTAGTGCTTTTGATCTTTTAAAAAAAAATTTGGATCTCTGATTCACCTAGAATTTATGTATAGAGAGCAGTGTAGGAATCTCACCTTTTTTCCTCATATAACCAGCTTGCTTTCTTACCATTACTTAGGGGACAGTTGGTCCTTTTGAAATGCTGTCACATTTAAATTTGCCATATGCACTTGGGTCTTTTCAGATTTTTTTTTGTTGTTGTTATTTTCAATCTGTCGGTCTCCTTTAGCATTTGCTGACCCTCTATCGTCATAGTTAAGTCTGACTATAAACCCTGCATTCACTAGCTGCATTCAGGTTAGGAGCCAGGCCTTATAGCCTGTCCCAAGAGCAGTTTGTGGGTGATGCCGTGTACAATTGACCTGAATTCAGGTGGACAGGTCCAGTCCTCACAGGGTTTGACCACAGGCTCTGAAGACAGAAGCCGGGAGGGGGTGTCCTTGCCGTGACTGTGACGAGCATCATGGAGTGGAGTGCGTTCCCTGAGCACTCACGATGCCGGGAGGAGAGTCGGGGGCTCTCTTTGGGGCTCTCCTGACTGCCCACCTGGCAAGAACCCCGTGCGGGGAGGACGCATCCACTCACCTTCCTGTTGTTTTCACAGAGCCGACCGTGAGGGCAGAGCTGATGGAGCAGGTGCCTCACATTGCCTTGTTCTGCCAAGAAAACCGGCCAGCAATCCCATACGCCTTTTCAAAGTATTTGCTGCCCATTGTGGTTCAATATCTCGCAGATCAGAATAACCAGGTAGGACGACTCTGTCCACGTTCTTGCAGAAATGTGTGCTGTCTGGTGGTCTCCTTAGAATGTTCCTTCCACTTAGACCTGGTCATTCCGTTTCTCCGAATGACAAAATGACACCTCAGAGAAGATGGGGCAGGGTCTAGGAGATCGCCTTAGTGCCGCAACAGACAGCGCCAGTGGCTGCTGCTCCCCTGCCAGCCTTCCAGGCGGCCCCCAGAAGTTTGTCACTGGGAGACCTCTTTGCCAGGAATGGCTTTTCTGTTCCCCTTGACCTGTGATGACAGTCTGCCGAGTTCTGTCTTTGCAGAGCAGCCACCAGTTTTTGTCTGCAAGGTTGTGCCGGTTGGGAACCTTTGGTTGGATGAGGAGTCTGCAGATTTGTGAACTTCATGCCTTGGGGTTTCGTGTACTGTGCACGGGCCTTGTTTACGTGTTTGTTTTTCCCAGGTAAGAAAAACGAGCCAGGCAGCTTTGCTGGCCCTGCTGGAGCAGGAGCTGATCGAGCGCTTCGATGTGGAGACCAAAGTGTGCCCCGTCCTCGTGGAGCTGACAGCCCCTGACAGCAACGACGACGTGAAGACAGAAGCCGTGGCCGTAAGCAGAACTCACTTTTTCAGTTCAGGGGGTTGAACTGGTGTGTGATCGTAGGAGGTGACTTAGACACGACGCCACGTTACATGGGGTAGGGTGGGTACGTGCTGGGTATCAGAGTAGCCGCGGGTCAAGGAATGTGAAGCATAATGCCGGGCTTGGAGCAGACACAGGCTTCCAAGGGCAGAGGTGTCTTTCCTGGGGGGCTTGTGCCATGTGGAGCTCCTGGGATGACGGTCCTTGCTGGGCTCGGAGAGACCAGGATGCATGGCAAGAAAATATTGAATCAGCTGTGAATTCATCTCATCAAGAGGAAAAAGTAAGATGGCAAAGTTAGCTAGGATCCTTTTAAAAAACCTGCATTGAATGAAGACGCATTTGAGCTCCTTGAGTGCTGTTGCACACTTTTCTAGGCACTGTGAGAGCACAGTAAGAAAAGAGGGATGCTGCCTGTCGCTCCCGTCCTTGACGGCATGGTCTTTGCAGGGAGGAATATGTGATATAAGTTATGATTACTAGAAAAACACACAGATTAAGTCGTCTTGCACATAATAAAGTCAAATATGGTGAGTTTTCTGGTTTTTGGACATGGTTAGCAAATAGTTTGATTACTTGAGAGACATTGCAAGTTGGGCTTGAATTACATGTATGTTATCATTTACATCTGTCATTCCTCAGTTCAGAAAATAAGAATTCTTATAATAGAAAAGTGATCAATCCATCTGGAAATTAATTTAAATTATTTAGGTAGTGAGGATTTGCTATTTAAACCTAATACAATGGCATTTGTGTTGATAGGAAAAAAAATTACACTAGAAATAATTTAATAGTGCTTCTGGATCTTTTGTAGGATGAATTATATTTTCTCTCTAGTGCCTTTCATTGGAAGTTCCATTTTATTTTTAGATACTTCAGTCAGTTCTGTCACTCAGTTGTGTCCGACTCTTTGCGACCCCATGAATTGCAGCACGCCAGGCCTCCCTGTCCATCACCAACTCTTGGAGTTTACTCAAACTCATGTCCATCGAGTCGGTGATGCCATCCAGCCATCTCATCCTCTTGTCGTCCCCTTCTCCTCCTGCCCTCAATCTCTCCCAGCATCAGGGTCTTTTCCAATGAGTCAACTCTTCGAATGAGGTGGCCAAAGTATTGGAGTTTCCGCCTCAGCATCAGTCCTTCCAATGAACACCCAGGACTGATCTCCTTTAGGATGGACTGGTTGGATCTCCATGCAGTCCAAGGGACTCTCAAGAGTCTTCTCCAACACCACAGTTCAAAAGCCTCAATTTTTTGGTGCTCAGCTTTCTTCACAGTCCAACTCTCATAGCCTTGAAGTGAAGTCTCTCAGTCGTGTCTGACTCTTTGTAACCCCGTGGATTGTAGCCTACCAGGCTTCTCCATCCATGAGATTCTCCAGGCAAGAATACTGGAGTGGGTTGCCATTTCCTCGGTACCAGTTAATAATGAATTTAGATAGTTTTCAGTAATTACATTTTTATTGAAGTGACGTTCACATAATATAAAATCAATCATGTTAAAGTTCACAATTGAGAAGCATTTAGTACATTCATAGTGTTGTATCACCTCTGTCAGGTTCTAAATCATAAATTTTTTTTTTAATTTCACAAACTTCTCAAGAAAAAGGAAATCGATTTTGGCGTAATTATTCATTTATATTGAGCAGAGTTTAACTTGCTGTGTTACAATTTTTGATGTGATTTAGGAATAGTAAAACGTAATTATAACAAAAGGCTAGTGCTAGTGAGAAACGTGTGATTCTATTACAAATGCTTTGTGTTTATTCTGTTATGTTTTGCATTCCCTGTCTTCCCAGTAGTTCTGTTTTGGGAATAATTCTTCCTAAGAATTTAATTATGCCAGATCGGTGATGCTATGTATCTTTGGATCGTTAGCTTGGGCTTGGAGGTGCCTGGAAACAGTCTGGAGTCAAGAAACCTCACTGCTTTAGGGGATGCGGAGTGTCAGTGTGCCCCCCGCCCCCTGCCACTCTGAGGGTCGTGGGTCTGATAGGGATGGGCCGACCTCACAGTCTGTGGGCACAGAGATCTCGCCATTTGTTTAAGCCTTTCCCTCATCTCCTCAGTGTTTGGTAGTTTTCAATATATCATGTATGTATTGTGTTCAATTTCATGTTTGTTTGTTTGTTTTTCATTATTGTGAATATTTGTATACATTTTCATTTGTTCATTGCTAATTTATAGAAATACATTTTTTTTTTCATTCTGTCCTATGTCCTGCAAACATCCTAAGCTCACTTGTTTGTTGCAGTGGCTTCTTGGTACCAGTTCCTTGTGATGTGGTCTGTACACGGTCATGCACATATGTTAGAGTCCCCTTTCTTTCCAGTCAGTTGCCTTTCCTCCTAGTATTTGCCTGGGGTGGGGATGGACGTAATATATAATGATGACAGACCATCAGATTTCCTTATATTCTAACTCTGGAGGGAAGGTATTCAAATGCGTTGAGCTGGTTTTCAAATAGTCTGTCCTCACTTTGCCTGGAATGGTGTTATCCAAATCCTGTGCATCTCAGACCTCTGTCCATGCCTTCCTGGAGCCCTGGCTTTGCAGAGTAAGCACGTGGTCTTCCCGTTTGCGAGTTTCAGAGACAGTGGTACTTTGCACAGTGAGGACTGGCTTGTACAGTCTTTTCTTAGCAGTGCAGGTGCACGGCATCCAGACCCTTCTTGTGGATAGTCTTTCCTTTGAGCAGTCACCATTTATTCTCTTATCGGGGAAATGTAGGCGTTTTTTCCTTTGTTTATTTTTATTAGGCAAAATGATTAATAAGGTTGAAACTGTAGGTAAAAATGCAATTTTTAGGATTTTCTCTGGGTTTATTGTACCTGTAATAATCATTGGGTTGATTCTGTTGGTAGTAGTTAATATGTTTTTCTGTCTTCAACTTGGACAAATAAGGTGAATTTTTTGTGATGTATAAGGACGTCATGTTATATTTTATAGTTCCTTAAGTTACATACTTTTAATAAATTGGCAGAAGTCTTAGTCTGAAGGTGCATTCAGTATGTCTGTGTCCTCATTTATTTTAGATAATGTGCAAAATGGCCCCCATGGTTGGCAAGGACATCACGGAACGTTTGATCCTCCCTCGGTTTTGTGAGATGTGCTGTGACTGCAGAATGTTTCATGTTCGAAAGGTATGGTAGTGGTGGTATTCTTCTCGTGGTTACTGTATTGATTTGTGGAATTTAAAAGATTTTTTTTAAAGAACACTATCATATTTTGAAATGTCAATGACACTTTCTTTGTCAGGTCTGTGCCGCCAATTTTGGAGATATTTGCAGCGTCGTCGGCCAGCAAGCTACTGAGGAGATGTTGGTAAGGCCTGCCGACAGGAACCGAGGAGAAGGCAGTGCGTCACAGAGCAGCACCTGAAGTTTGAAATACATACAGTGGCCCCCAGATTGTATTAATATAGTTCCGGAAAGATAGTATGACTTAGACAGTTTAAGTTTCCGTAATCTGGGTGTTTGTATTGTGTTGTGTTTAAGGACAGTTTGTTTAAAATGCAGATGTGTTAAGAACCATCAATCCCTTTTTAACTCCCATTTCTATAAAAATCAGTTCTTATTTATTCATATGAATCTTTCATTTTAGCAACCCTAGAGTATTTTAGTGACCAGTTAGATTTATAGCAGGTGATTTTTAAATGGTTAGTTCATGGGATGTAAGGGCTTAATGTACAAGTTAATGTGCTCAAAGAGTTTTGGAAACCACCTATTATGCAGAGTCATTAAAATTAAGTACAAACTCTTGAGCTGTACTTGTCAGGAGTGTCTTTGCTTTTCCACAGTCAGTAGTGGAAAGAACTGGGTGTGATTTGTTTAAGCTGTTGCTCTTGCTACTGCTAAGTTGCTTCAGTTGTGTCCGACTCTGTGCGACCCCATAGATGGCAGCCCACCAGGCTCCGCCGTCCCTGGGATTCTCCAGGCAAGAACACTGGAGTGGGTTACCACTTCCTTCTCTGATGCATGAAAGTGAAAAGTGAAAGTAAAGTCGCTCAGTCGTGTCTGACTCTTAGCGACCCCATGGACTGCAGCCTACCAGGCTCCTCTGCCCATGGGATTTTCCAGGCAAGAGTACCGGAGTGGGGTGCCATTGCCTTCTCCGTTATTTAAAGATACTAATTGCTAATATTAAATGGGTCTTCTAAATTTTGTTAAGCTAATGTTTTAAATGCCGGGAAAGAGAAATGAAGTAAAAGTAACAACTGAGACCCGTGTGTGTCTATCTAACGATCAGGGCCTCTCTCGCCCAGCTGCCCAGGTTTTTCCAGCTCTGCTCGGACAATGTGTGGGGCGTCCGCAAGGCCTGCGCGGAGTGCTTCATGGCTGTTTCATGTGCCACATGTCAAGAGATTCGACGGACTAAACTGTCAGCACTCTTTATTAATTTGATCAGTGATCCTTCACGTTGGGTAGGGCTTTGTTTAATTATCATTTTTGTAAAACAGTGCATTTTACAGTAAATATGATTTTAATCCCATAATTAAATAATTTCTCATTTAAGGTATGTTACTGCTGATACTTCTGGGAGTAGACAATGGACTACTATATTAACTGTTTTTCTTTAAACAGGACAAAACTTCTATTCCATGCAAATATTTTGTAAGGTCTTATATTCACATCCTCATGGTTTGGATATTCAAGCCAAGATTAAAAAACTTAAAAGTAAAAAGGAGAAAATTATTGAGGGAGAATTGTATCTCCTAGCTGAGGACAGACTCAGGGTCTACTCCTGTCCTTTCTTCCTTCCGTAGGTTCGGCAAGCAGCTTTCCAGTCTCTGGGACCTTTCATATCTACGTTCGCTAATCCGTCTAGCTCGGGCCAGTATTTTAAAGAAGAAAACAAAAGCTCAGAAGATATATCAGTAGAAGACAAAAATAGGTAAGATCTTTAAAAACTTTTCTTTCAAGTTCTACTGCTTGTGAGCAATTTTTTCATTTTCACTACTTTTATTATGTTCTTTTTGGAGAGTTTATTATTTCTCTTGATTATAAAAATTGGTAAATATTTTTTAAGAATCTTATTTTAAACACATTTGTTAAACATCTCTTTGGTTAATTGTGTATTGAAATGAGAAGATGAAGATGCATGTAACTTGGTGCTAGGCACATAGAAAGCTGTCATGATAGATTCGATAGTTTTTGAGTAAGCTTATTTAATAATTAATTTACCTAGTAAACCATCTGTTAACACAAAGAATATACAAAGTAATGGTTATACAATTTAAAGGGCTTGGTTTTTCAAGAAGTAAAACCTAATTTAGGAGTATGTGTTACTCTAAAGTCAGTTTCTTACCATTATTTTCCTCTTTAGTCAACTAATTTTCTTTTGGATCTTTGATTCTCTCTCTGCAGAATAATGATTATGTCAGTAATCATAATAATAATTATTTGTCAATTGAGGGGGAAATATTTTAATGATTAGCCCCAAGTTGGTGTACTTATTGGGGCTTCCCTTATAGCTCAGTCCGTAAAGAATCTGCCTGCAATGCAGGAGACCTGGGTTCGATTCCTCGGTCAGGAAGATTCTCTGGAGAAGGAAATGGCAACCCACTCCAGTATTCTCGCCTGGAGAATCCCATAGACAAGGAGTCTGGTAGGTTACAATCATGGGATCACATGACTTAGCAACTGATCCACCCACCACCAGTGTACTTATTAACTGGAATATTAACTTTTAAGAGCATTTAATAAGACAAAAAACTAAGATCATGGCATCTGGTCTCATCACTTCATGGCAAATAAAAGGGAAAAAAGTGGAAACAGTGGCAGATTTTATTTTATTGGGCTCCAAAATCACTGCAAGTGGTGACTGCAGCCATGAAATTTAAAGACGCTTGCTCCTTGGAAGAAAAGTTTTGATAAACCTAGACAGCATATTAAAAAGCAGAGACCGCCATTTTGCTGACAAAGGTCTGTATAGTCAGAGCTATGGTTTTTCCAGTAGTCATGTATGGATGTGAGAGTTGAACCCTAAAGAAGGCTGAGCATCAAAGAACTGATGCTTTAAAGTTGTGGTGCTGAAGAAGACTCTTGAGAGTCCCTTGGACAGCAAGGAGATCAAGCCAGTCAATATTAAAGGAAATCAACCCTGACTATTCATTGAAACAACTGATGCTGAAGCTGAAACTCCAGTACTTAGGCCACCTGATGCAAACAGCTGACTTATTGGAAAAGACCCCGATGCTGGGAAAGACTGAAGGCCGGAGGAAAAGGGGACAACACAGGATGAGATGGTTGGATGGCATCACCAACTCAATGAACATGAGTTTGAACAAACTCCGGGAGTTGGTGAAGGACAGGGAAGAGCCTGGCGTGCTGCAGTCCATGGGGTTGAAAAGAGTCAGACATGACTTAGAGATTGAATGACAACAATAAGGCAACCAAATTTTAAAGCTTAAAGAGGACACCTCTCATTTTTACTTAAAATTTTTTTTTTTGCATTTAATTTTAAATTGAGTTTTAGTTTTTACGATTTACTTTAGTATATCCTTGGGGGAAAACAGCCCAGACCTAACTTAGTGCACGGGAAACACACACAGGCTCTGACAGGTGTGCCCCTGGGCCGAGTTCCCTGGGCACCCCTCCCCCTTGTCACAATGCTAATGGACATTTTCTTCTGTAGGTCTTGGTTCTGTGCTATTTCCTCTGTTGATGTTGTGACTTGGCACTCCTTCCTTTCTTCTCTGCTGCCTTGTTTTACCTTTTTGCCCGTTCTCCTCCTGTCCTGCCGAATAGTCAAACAAACCCAAGGTACTGTTCTCTGTGAAGGAAGAAAAATCACCGTAAAGCTGTCTTCCTAGCGAGGAAAGTTGGTCACTTTCTTTGAAAACAGTTGCTGCAGGACGTTTTTCAGTGATGATGGGCGGTGGGGGTTCTCTACTCTTTGCTGTTAACATCAGCGACCTTTTGGCTAGTGGCACTAATCGTATAAAGACTGTTGCATAGATTTTATTTATTTATGAATCTGGAAAGAGTCTAGGAATTGATAATGTAAATTTACAGAGAATCGTATAGGACAGGGGTGAGTAGACTTCCCGTAAAATACCTGCAGTAAATACTTTTAAGTCTCTGTCAGAACTACTCACTCTGCCTTTGCAGACAGTCCGTGGTGTGTGGGCTTAACTGTGTTCCAATAAAACTTTATTGACAAAAACATTTGTGTGGCCAAACATGGCTGGTGATTTTGCTGGACTGCCTCTATAGGATCTTGTTGGAAGAGCTGTTTAAAGACTGTTAGTTATCTTTTGGCTACAAACCTTAACTCCTCTTCCATTGTAATGAGGTCTGTCTTAGTGTCAGGTCAGTGCTTTTGTAGCATTGGACTTTAACTGTATTTTTACACTTTGTTGACTTGTATTAATGACATTGGTGGGGGGAGGAGGCAGTTCCTGGCTGCAAAAAGAGTTCTGTTAGATACTGTAAAAGCCATCATGTAGTTCCATGTATTATTCATCTCAGAGCCATTGCCTGGATGGCCCACTTTTATTAAATACCTGTTGAGCTGCCTTAAATCTAGTTTTGCTTTTTAAGGTTGGTTGATTGGTTGATTTTGCAAAACTTAATTGAGCACCTACTGTGAACCAGTGACTATAGCCAGATACACCGGACTTGGTTCTTGTTCTCAGGGTCCTCTCAGTTTCCTAGAATTCAGATTTCTCAAGCAGCTGTCTTACAAAGCAAGTTTTTGGCAATATATTTCCACTGCTGTTTATTTCGTTTGTATTGTTTTATCTGATCCTGGAGATATTTAATATCACTTACTACTCTTTGGTTTCCATGGTAGCTCAGACGGTAAAGTGTCTGCCTACATTGTGGGAGACCCAGTTTCGATCCCTGGGTCCGGAAGATCTCCTGGAGAAGGAAATGGCAACCCACTCCAGTGTTCTTGCCTGGAAAATCCCATGGACTGAGGAGCCTGGTAGGCTACAGTCCATGGGGTTGCAAAGAGTCGGACACGACTGAGCAACTTCACTTTCACTTTCACTGTTTGAAGCATGTATTGATTATAAACCTCTGAGTTTATAAAATGCCACGTTTCTCTCTCACTCACCCTGGATCAGGCTTCTTTGAAGGTGTTGAGAAAGGTGCTTCCACTCGCACCGTTATCTGAAATGAGCACCCCGTCTTCCATTTAGCTAAACCAGCTGTTAATATCACATTGCTGTCTGCACATGCTGCCTTCTTTTGGGTCTCCCTCTTCCTGTCTAGAACACCATCCTGTTCTGCCCACACCTCATTTAACAGAGAGCTGTCTGGACGGGACGACCTCAGTGTCTTGGAGGAAACCCAGAGCGTTTGCATCTGGTGTGTCTTGAGCACTGGAGAACAAGCGTCAATGTGGGCCTGTCTCCTCATCCTGCGCTTGCACATGACATCCACAGACTGCAGGTCCCCCGCAAGGTAGCCTGGGCTTATCTTGTGTTGTCACACGATCACCGGGCCTGGCATGCGCTCGGCACGTGATAAATCTCAAATGAGTTAATGTAAGAAAGTAATGGATTTTATCCCAAAAGCCTTAAGTAACTGAATCATTTTTGCTAGCCTTTGTCAGTTTAGCGTAAAGCTAACTTTGTGTAAGTAAAATTGATTGTTATTGGTTTAAATTTGGAAGTATTTCACTGATGTTGAGTCTCCATTAAGTGAGCACATGGAGTCCGTGTCTGCTGTTGCCCAGCACGCCCATGCACTTCGGGGACCAGCAGTTCCCCAGTCACTTTCCTAGGCCAGGGTCTTAGCTCACCTGGACCCTAAGGATGTTAACTGTCAGCCAGTATAGATGCCAAGGGGACGTGGGTGCTGTTGAAGACACGTTTCTGGCTGAACCTCTGGCACCTCTGCGGAGCTGGGTGCTCTGCTTGCTGTGCCAACCCCTCTCCTCCCTTCTCTGAACAACGTTTGCACGTATGGTGGTGTTTGCAAGACTGTTAGGATGGTCAGAATCCTGACCATCTTCAGCAGCTTGGTGGTGCACTGGTTATTACTCAGCTTCAGGAAAAAGTGTATTTAGAGAATTTATATTTTTGACAGTTTGAAGCAACTGGTATTCATACAGAATTTAATACTTTGCAGAATTTCATGTGAGGGAAGGTGTTTTTTCTCTTTCGAAAACCGTAGCAGGATTTTGAAGTCAGGACAGATTAGTAATTTTTCATAGCATATAGAGTGACTTGGCTGGTGACTCTTTGCTTTTCCTGCTGAGAATGTTAAAATTTAATGCTGAGATGAGGTAGTGATAAAGGAGCTTCAGGTCCTTGGAATAGTTTTCCAAACTAATTAGCTTTGAATTGGGTTCAGTTTGTGAATTTTAAATGGAAATTTATTAAGTTTTTCAGATAACAGATAACTTCAGATAACTGAAACCTCTGAAGTTTCAGTCATTTGTTCCCCACCCCTACCAAGCAACGTCCTGTTGCTTTGATTTTTAAAATTTAGTTTGCATAATATCAAAAAAACTGTAAAAATAGCACAGAGAATCCCATAAACCCTTCTTCTAGATTTATTCAAATGTTAAGATTTTACCATGGTGGTTATTATTTTCTGAGTTCTTTGAGATAAGTTTTAGACATGATTTTTTGATGACATACCTTTCTTAAATATTTCACTGTGTATTTCCTCAAAACACACAGACATGAACACATAACCACAGTCTCATTACCAAAATTGAAAACTTAAACTAGATACAATACTGTCGTCTAGATTTAATTCAGATATTACCAATTATCCCAATCATTTCTTAAAAGAAAAAGTATCTTTAATAAAGAAGATGGTTGGAAAAACGTTATGTAATTCACGCACACATGGAGGATGTTCATTGCACATGGGAGCACTGGTTTGGAGGACTGATGGGGACCTCCAGGGTGCTGCGGACACCGCAGCCAGCCCCTCGCTTGATGAGCGGGGCATGAACGTGGAGCCTGCAGCGCGAATGCAGGGTGAGAATCAGCTCTCACACAGTTCACGTGTGCATGCGGCCTAGTTTATGGTTTATACGAACGGAGGAGAAATACCAGAATTTTAAATGCTATCACTCTGTGGTCTGTTTTCAGATGACTTTTTAAAGTGTTTGTATCTAAAACAACTTTGTAAAATAATCATTCTGTGTTTCCAGAAAATCGTTTCTGAAAAGTGTAAACATTCCTATGAGACAAAACCTAATCCGGGAAGCGGGTGACCCCCCGAGACCACGCACGGTGGCCAAGCTATCTCGTAGTTGGTGCCGTCACCTGCCAGGGCGCAGGCCGGAGAGCCTCCTGTGTAATGTCTGTTATTCTGTATATTCAAGGGCCTGTGTTTCAGGGGAGCGTCTTTAACTTTTCCCCCACCCTCACCTGGCCTGTATCCATCCTCACCTCCCTGTCATGTTTCTTAGAAAGAGGTGTCTCGTCACCTGTCTCATCTGCCCGCCTGTGTTCTCAGCCCCTGTTTGTCCTCCCGAGAAAGACCTGGCTTTGTCAGCTATTCCATCGGCCTCCTGCATCTCCAGTTCTTCATCTCTTCCGACTTTTCTCCCTGCGCCTCACACACCCTTTTGTACGAGAGGAACGCCGCACTCTTGGTTACTCTGCACGCCCAGCGTGCGGACACGCAGGCCCAGCCCCCACTCATCCTCCAGAGTCCCGTCTGGTCTGGCTCAGGGTCTGACCACTGTCCCGGGGCGTCACCACCTGGAATTGCATGTCGGTCCCAGCTCGGCCCATGCAGACCGCAGCGTCTCCTCTCGAGCCCTCACACTCGCGCTTCTGTTTTCTGAAAGTGCTGCCCCTCTTGTGTCGCTTCCTCCTTCGCACGTCTGTCTGAGCTCACCTCCCCTCAAGCCTCGCAGACGCTGACTGGTTCTTCAGACACGACTCCTGCTGTTCCGTCGGAAGCCTTTCCTCCCAGCCCCGCCTCCCGTGATCACGGACCGGCTTCTGTTCGCACTGCTTTGCCGGTGGTCACCTGCTCTGTTGCTCTTTGCCTCTAATTACAACCTCAGGAGCAGGACCTGAGTCTCATTCACACACAGATCCTCAATACAGTGTCACCTCCTGGCTCGTAGTGGGTGCTCAGTACACATTTGTTAAATGTGATTGAGTCAAATAAACTTATGGGATAAACTTAGCCTAGGTGATGGATGGAGTGACTAGTGAGCTTTAGGTTTAGTGACTTGTACTGTCTCTCTGCCAATTAGGTCATGACTCCATTTGGGGGAAACATCTGGGAGTAGAGCTGAAAGTGCAGAAGAAATAGAATTAACTGTACTTACACTTAAGTGGACTTGAATGTATTTTGTAAGGTAGTAAATAAGGATCTTTACTAATGCTGCATGGAGGGGCTTGTTTCTTTTCAGTGTGGGCAAGGCGGTTTTAATTCTCAGCTTGTCAGTATGTCGCTGGAACATGGTGACAATACCATAATCCTAAAAATCAGATAATTTAAAACATGTATTTAGCTTGAAATGCCCTATGGGAATTTATTTTCCTGCTGTTTCTTTTTAGTTTCTTTATTATTGAAATTAGCATGGTATTGTATCATCACAGAGTTCTTAAATATTATCTCCTCCAACTAATACCTAATAGTTTAATATCTAGACTTAATTGATGTTTGCATCTCTGAACACAGAACAGCTGATGGAAAAAGAAGCATCATCAGTGATATACACAAACTACTGAATTTGTATGGATAATTTGTAATCTTTAATGTTTAATATTTAAAGTTAATATTTTTTAAATAAAAATCTTTAATTTTAACTCTAAATGCTTTAAGTAGTATCTTTTATTGGTTTTCTTCAGGAATTATCTTGATACTTTCACTCTCTTTCCCAAACGAAGCAATGAAAGGACCAGGGGTGAAGACGCTCCAGAGGACGTAGAGACCAGGCCCACTGTGGGTGATTGCAGCGTCCACCTGGAAGACGCGCTGGCAGACGGTGCGGAGAGCCCGAGGCAGGCTCCCGGTGAACTGGGCGCTCCCGCGGAGAGCTCCTCACCTCGCCGGTTGTCCCCGGAGCCTCCCCCGTTGTCCCTGGAGCCTCCCCCAGACGCGGCTGGCAGCGAAGAGGAGCAGGAGCCCTGCGCCTGCAGGTTAGCGTCCCGGCCAGAGGCGGGCACCGGTGCACAGGACTCAGCTCCCCTGGACCAGGAGCTGTACAACTCCTTCCACTTCTGGAGGACTCCTCTCCCCGAGATAGACCTGGACGTGGAGCTGGAGCAGGGCTCCGGGAGCGAGCCTGGCCCACAGAGGCTGGACGTGGAGCCCGAAGTGCCCGCCTCCAGCTCTACCAGCATCACCATGGCCACCAGGAAGGAGCTGGAGGAGATGATAGAAAACCTGGAGCCGCACATTGACGACCCCGACGTGAAAGGTATGGGAGGGAGTTGGTTCTTTGTTCTGATGAAATGTCGCTCTCTGATTTTCTTTCTGCCAGAAAGATTACCTTTTAAAAATTGCTATCAACCATTGTCATCATGCATTCTTATCTTGAGTATGATTGGTCTGCATTTTAGGAAGTAAATTTTAGATGAGTTTGTCACTGTTCTGAGTGTAGCAGGTTCCAGTGTGCTGGTTCACGGATCACTCTGATGTGTTCACACGCACTCACTGGTCTACAGTGTAAACCTTGAGTCCTGCCTCCGCTCGTCTGCCCTGGGTCTCAGTACCTTCCTATGAGCAGATAGTGCTTTGTTTTATGGAAGGAGGACTGTGTAGGAAGGACTGACCTGTTAGTGGGGATGAGATGCCCGTCTTCCTATGGAGCAGGATGTGGTGCTCATTGGCGAGGGTCCCACTGGCATCTTCATGTGTCAGTTCGGCCCTTGTTCCAGTGGGTTACACATGCGTCACCTGTGTTCTGCCTTTGTTAACGGCAGCCTTGCAGGTCGCTGTGTGTGACGTGTAAAAATAACAGGCTGCTCTGACATGGTGAAACAGGAGTGTGGGGAGAGGACTCAGGCTGCCCCACTCCGGGGTGGGTGCCGGGGGTGGTGTATGGTCTGAGCGTGGGCACCTGACACCGGTGACATCAGAGCATCATCAGGGATCCTGACTGCACTAACCATCAGGGCAATCTGGAATGTTACCTTAAAGCAGAAAGCAGTTTTGAGAAATCCCCAAACTGCAAGTCTCCAGAACTTCTGTGGCCTTCTCTCTCTCTGTTTGTGGCAGAAGCTAAACTTTGTAAACTGTCAGTTTGCTCAATGTTAGCACATCCCTGCTTTTAAAGCAGGCAGAGCCATACCTTCAGTGTCCTGAAATCTAGCTACATTTAAACTTGAGAAATTTCATCAGTGGAGGTGAAGTCTAGCTACATTTAAACTTGAGAAATTTCATCAGTGGAGGTGAAGTCAGCCGTTGTCTTTGTTGGGCTTTAGCGTCTGTTGTCACTTTATGGTCTCTGCCTGGAAGAGCACCTGGCCCATACAGGGTGCTCGGTACGTGACGCTGGCTGATTCAGTCGATAAATGTGTTATCAAACATCAGCATTGCGGACAGAAAGAATGGCACGACATATTTAAATTGTAGCAGGTTTAAGAACTGAAGTAGAGAAATAATTAAATCGTAATATAACATTGCTACTAAAATCTCAATTGCAGGCTGTAAATTTTAAGTCAAACAGTATTAGTCCCTGTTTCACGATGGGAAACACAGTTATATCCTGAAACTCATATGTCCATGTAGCTCTTTGCAAAAAGCAAACTACACAGATTACTTCTAGCTTATTTGTTTAAAAAGCATTAAAAGTAGCATATTCAATATTCCCATTAATGTTTATTAGGTGTTAGAGAACTGACTGACCAGCAGGCGTGTGCAGAGCACCCCCGGAGCAGGCCGCCTGTGTGGGGCGTGCTCTGTGAAAGGCTTCCCGTGACGGGGTCACCAGGGGTCAGGGACGCAGACCCCCCTGCTGTGTCTGCCGGGTGGGGCGGGGGGTGGGCAGAGCACTTGCCCAGTCCAGAGCATGGACTGGACAGTCGGCCTCATTTAATTCTGCGATGATTTCCTTGTGGGAACTCAGAGGATTCTAAAAGGGCAGCAGAAGTGACTAAAGGATTAGTACAGATAGTCGCTGAGATTCCCAGAAGAGTGGGGATACATTCCACGAGTAAGCTTTCATGATCAGACACCTCAGTGTAATGTGTTCAGTCAGTTCGTCATCCTGTACATTTCCTTTGTCTCTGCTGCCAGTGCCTCGTAGGAGACTTTATAGTAAATTTTATAAATGCTGTAGCATGGTAATAGGCTATCTTAATAAAATGCTGATTGCTTTTTAATCATGTTTAAGTAGAGCGGGAGCCCACTTTCTTATCTTTATACTAAATAAATTTGCAGTTAAACTTCATAAATTCTTATGTTTTGAGCATCCAGGTGGATTGTTATTTGAATAATGCTAAACAAAATGGTTTGTTGTTTTTATTTTTTGGCTAAATTCCTCATTTGGGGCAGAGGAGGAAGAATGCTTATCTTCGCTTTGAGCGACTTTTATACAGATGATGTAACTCAGAGTCGTAGACAGTGCTGTTGCCAGACTTCAGCACTGCTGCTTGGCAGTCTGTTGTTTCGCTTTCCTGAGAGCAAGATAGTGCTTGTTTGGGATTCCTGTGTTTGGGGCAAGTCACTGATTTCACTTAAAAAAAAAAAAAGAGGAAAATATAAATAAACCAGAGTAAGATGTGAGATGTTTAAATGTGACTGCCACAGACGTCTTTGTAATTCCCGTGTTTTATGTTGGCAGGGTCTGTGTGACTGCTCTCCTGCTAAGGTGGCTTAGTAAGTAAGCCAGTCCCGCTCATGGTCCCCGAAACATAGTTCACTGACCCTGAAATTGACTAGATAGCGCCTCTTCTCATACTAACGCAGAATAATGCACAGTAGTGGGTAAACACTTTAATCTTATGAAAACGTATTAGTTTTCTACTTCTTCCCTTGGAAAACTAATGATTGACCACAATAGCGGTCTCTTCCAGCTTCTCGAGGGTGGTGTCCCCAGAACACTGCACCTCGTTGAGCCCGCAACCGCGTCCGCGCAGGGGGAGTCCCACGTGGCGGCCCCACTCACAGCCTGTCCTTCGGCCCACAGCGCAGGTGGACGTCTTGGCTGCTGCCCTGCGCGCCTCCAGCCTGGATGCCGGCGACGAGGCTGGCGAGGCCGCCCGGAGGACCCCCCAGGATGAGCTCCCCAGCTGCCGGCTTGACCATGACACCGCTGGGCCTTTGATCAGTGAGGAGGTGAGGGTGCCACGGGGCAGGCACATGTTCTCAGGCAGCCGTGGCACTCATCACGGCCGCCTGGTGCCCCCGCTTCTGCATAAAGTCACCGCGTGCCATCTCTGTGACACCCGAGGCTCACGGCTGGTGCTCGGAGTTAGCAGTTGCTCCGTCCTGCCCACCACAGCACAGTTGTGGGTGTCCCTCACCGCGGGGGGCTGAGCCCTCTGTCGGGGTGACGAACTCCTCCCGTGTCTTTCTGACGAGTCGCTGGGTCTCTGCCCAGCCTCTCCCTGCAGCGAGCACGGTGTTGAGCGAAGATCGGGACTCGAGGCCAGGAGTGGGTGTGGGCTGTGCTGGCCCCCCGGCCTGTGTCCTGCGTGCTACAGTGTCATCTATGACAAGAAAAAAAGGTATATTTGTGAAATTAGAAATAGCCAGGAATAGAAACAGTAGAAGAAAAACTGCATACGACATACCGTAGAAGAGTTGACTGTAGTACCCTCTACTGTTTTTATTGATCGCTAATTTTAGATATTTCGGCCTTTTCAAAATTACTTCTAAATTTGCTTTTCAATTACATTTCTTCTGGAATTTATTTTTAAACCTTAAGCAGCCTATTCTGCAAGTTTGATTTGAGGCAGGGGAACTTTTAGGATGTCTTATATCTGTTTATAAATGTTGAAAAGCATGAAGACTTTATATGCATTCCTGTCTTTTGGAGGTCGTGAAAGGTGAGCAGCTTAAATGGTGTAAGAGCAGGGATGGCTGTCTAAGTGACTTTTCTCCCAACAGACCATGGACTCTGCCCTCCACTACATTCACAATGACTCAGACTCGGGCACCAGCAGTGGTTTCAGCCCTGATGAGGAAAGGAGAGCTAAAGTCCAGGTCAGTGACCCCAAACATGTTACTTTCACTCCACTTTTCAACCCATTTCTCCCCAGATTTGGCCCTTCTGATGATGTTTTGGAAAGGAGTGCTTGTGTGTCATATTTTTGATGAGAAGATTCAAGCAGTGGAGGACAAGCAGAGACCTTTTCTTTCTCACACCATGATCCCTGCCCCCCAGGGTGACCACAGCCGCCCTCCTTCATGTTTGCTCAGAGCGTGTCTATGGGCACGTGAGCGCATGTATGCTCACCTTTGTCTTTCAGAGACAGCCAGGCTGTCATGCCTGGTCTTCATGCCTGGGTTGTGTGGCTTCTCAGGTGGAGCTGGGTTTCAGAGAGGAGAACGTGAACACAGGGCCAGAGCCGCCATGAGGTGCCGTCAGCCACAGGGTGACCTGAGGCAGAGGCTTCAAGTGGGACCCCTGGGGTGTGGTGGTACCTTTCTTTTCTTTTCTTTTTAAAACGTCATGTCTTGGAGCTCTTCGCACGGGAACGCAGATCCACCTCCGCCCCCACCCATGTGGGCAGGGCTGTGGTGGGTGTGCAGGTGTGCTATGACATTACAGGTGAAGCCCATGCATCATGATGGTGCCTGGGCCAAAGGGGGCACATCCTTGATTTTTGTTTGTTCTGTTGATTAAAAATGGAGTCCATATTCACAGTGTTTTAAAGCACGCTTTTTCCAAGCCAGTACATAAAGACTGTCTTATTGCTTCCATGGGTTTCCACTTTATTTTCTAAAAATAGAGAATAGGTTTACAAAGTACAGAATTAAGCTTCCTTCACAGCTTTCTCCTCCAGCACCCACTTGGTTTTTCACCCAAGGCAGCAGTTGTGCCTTTATCTTGTAGCTCCTTGCAAAGCTGTACCACCCAAAATCATTCATACAAGTTGTTAGAGGTGTGCACACTTCAAGTTTCCATAGATAATTGCTAAAATTCCCCTCTGGAGGAGGTGGTGGTAGTTTTAAGATCCTGGCTGATGATGGCGCGGGAGCAGACCCATTTCACCTGGGTCTCTGGGTCACTCCAGACTCTGTAATCTCTGCCAGCACTGAACCACCTGCTCTTGTTTCTGATGTCTTGTAAATTTAGTGAACAGTTCTTATCATCGTCTAAGCCGTTCTCTGTTTTAAGGTCTTGTTTCTCGTCTTTCTCTTAGAGGTACTTTTATTCACTGATACATGTATTTCCCTTCGCATGTTTTCTTATCTCTTTCAGTTATTAGAGACGTGGAGACAGGTTTTTTGCTACTGTATGAGATGCTGCGTTAAATCCAGATATTTAACATAAGCGTGCCTAACCTGCAAAGTCTCAACCTGTCTCGTTTAGGACGTGGTGCCCCAGGCCCTGCTTGACCAGTACCTGTCCATGACCGACCCCTCACGGGCACAGACCGTGGACACCGAGATCGCCAAGCACTGTGCCTACAGCCTGCCGGGCGTGGCACTGACACTCGGCCGCCAGAACTGGCACTGCCTGCGCGAGACCTACGAGACGCTGGCCTCGGACATGCAGGTGTGGGGCCGCCGGGCAAACCTGGGGGCCGGGGCGGGGGCGGTGCGCAGAGGGTCTCCCTGCGGGCCAGGCTCCTCCCTCCACTCGCACATCATGCCTTCTTTTGGACCAAACTGCTAGAATCTGCCTCCCATTTGAACTGCCGATGCCCCTAACTCACAGAGGTGCTGGTGCTGTTGTCTGAAATGTATGTGCAGATTAGTTCTTGAGAAAGTGGGCCTCCTTTCCCCCAAAAACAGTATCAGAAATGCTTCCTCCACACAGCCGGTGACCCTGACTGAGCAGTTCCCCACCTTTGTTCCCCGGCCTCTTGTGGCTGTGGTGGCAGTGACGGGACAGCTCTGACCAAGGTGGGGAGGGGCTCCTCCGAGCACCCCGTCCTCCTCCGTGGGGCGCACGTCAATCACTGTGGGCACAGCATTCTGTCTCAGGAAGAGATCCTGGTGTTTGGGAATGGGGATTAATCCCTTGTCCTAAACAGCTTCTCAGCAACTAAAGTTTCAAGCTAAATAACAAAGTGAATTTTTAAATTAAGGCCACACGAGGAAGTTTTTGACATAAAGTTTCCTACAAAAGCAGGGCATTCCTGTTAAGTAGTTCTTTTCCAGGGCTGCCTTCAAGATATTTCCCCAATCTTGTATATTTCTAATGGCCAGTTCTTTAAGAATACGTTTTGAGGTGGTTTTTAATCCAGGGTAGACCATGTGGAGTCAGGAGGGGGACGGGGACACCAGGAAGTCGGGCCCCCAGTGCTCCAAAGGCACGCAGGCGGCTCCACCATGCTCACAAGCACTGTTTTCCTTCCTGAGCGAAGGGGGGAATGATACCTACTCCGAGGGACTTGACATTATTCTGCCAGTTTTTGATAGCATTTTAAACTGGGTATCTATTATTACTGTTTTATTTTGATTTCACTTGAGGTAAAGAACATTGTTCAGATATACATTAGCATCCGTGTACTGTCCAGACGTTAAAGCACCAGGACTTTGTGTTCCACTCACTGACGCCCTTGTCTTCATTCCTGCAGTGGAAGGTTCGAAGAACGTTAGCTTTCTCCATCCATGAGCTCGCAGTCATCCTGGGAGACCAGCTCACAGCTGCAGACCTGGTCCCAATTTTTAATGGATTTTTAAAAGACCTCGATGAAGTCAGGATAGGTGTCCTGAAGCACTTGCACGACTTTCTGAAGGTAACTTTTAAGTTCTTTTACATTAAGATACTAGACTTCCACTGTCAATTTAGAGTTTTGACTCCACACTGCCACACATGATAGGTTCCCATGTGTTCCGTGAGAAATGCAGCCATGAGTTTGATGGCAAAAGGTGACTTAGAAAACAGTCCCACTCTGATCAGTTTTGCTGCTGTCACTTTAGTGTTTTATTTTAACCATCACGCTGAATTTCATTTGGAAATGATGTTAGATCATGGTTACAAACGTTTGTACATTTTTTTCTCAAACATTACTGAACTGAACACAGAAAATCCCATAGATGTTCAGCCTTCTGTGGTGTATGGGAACTCTGAGAGGTCCCCTTGTCCTCACCCTCTGATGTGAACCCTGGTCTCCAGTAGGAGCAGCGCTGACCATAAATGGTTTAGTCCTAAGCAGCTACCGTAGTTGTAAGTCTGAGGTGCAAGAGAATTATAATCATAGTTTCTCAGACTGTCCCGAATTGTCCCCTCGACTCAGAACCTAGTGGGGATCACACGTTGAACTGAAGTGCCTTTTCAGTCCCTTAGATCTAGACCAGCCTCACTGACTCCCACCTTCAGTGGCCTGGGCCTGTTTGAAGAGGCCAGGCCGGTGGTCTTGCCGAATGTCCCCAATTTGAAATGTCTGAGCACTGTCACCTAGTCAGATTCAGTTCCACAGGTGGTGCGTGCAGGGGCACAGCCTCTCTGCATGGGTCCCGGGTCTCCTCTCAGGGGTAACACGGTGTGGGCTTCTGGGGCCCCGGTGGTGCTGAGTCCAGACTCCTGGTCATGGGTCGGTGCCTCCTCGGTGGGCAGTGCATTCAGACTCTGAGCATCTCTCCCCGCTGCTTCTGCACTCGTGCGTCTGTACCCAGCTCCCCCCTGAATCACTTGTGACTGTGTGAATTGTAAAATACTGATTTTCTATTTTTGTAACTCTGTACTTACTAGTATCTCCTGTAAAAATAACCTTTTCCTTCTCTTCCTCTGCCCTTTTGGAAGTTGGGTTTTTTTTAATTAATAGTATGGACTCCAGAATTACCTTTTTATTCTGTGTAATGTAATCCATTTCTGTTGTTTTAAGCGTAAATTTGGCATCTGAGAGCCCTTGAAGCCACCTCCTGTGTCCTTTCTGCCCTCATTTCCAGGCACGTCTCACTCTCAGGCCCGGCTTCTCCCATCTCCCCGGCAGCCCTGGTCCTTTCTGGGGAGCCTGGGTGTCTGGAGCTCAGTTCTCAGGGGACAAGAGCTTGGGGAGGTGGTTTGAAAAGGCATTTAGTTTATATGGTGTCTTCACTTCCAATCCAATACCATTTCCTCTGCTTTCTTCACACTTTTTCTTTTCTTGTGGTAAAAGCTCTGTTTTTTAGCATCATTACCATATTAAGTCATTTGCTAATTTAATTGAGCAAATGAAAAAGTTTCAGAATTGCTCCAATAAGTCGTCCAACATGAAACCAGCCACATAATGGTCAGGACTTCTTCAGCACATTGTCGTTAGAATGTATTCCATGAAGCTAGAGAGTCAGAATACTGATTTTAAACTTAGACTCTTTCTTTGTGACTCATGTCTGTTTGATGTACAGCTAAGTTTATTTGCTTCTGTTTATATCAACTTTGGGGGCTTCCTTAGTGGCTCAGATGGTAAAGAATCTGCCTGCAATGCAGGAGACCCAGGTTTGATCCCTGGGTCAGGAAGATCCCCTAGAGGAGGGCATGACAACCCACTCCAATATTCTTGCCTGGAGAATCCCATGAACAGAGGAGCCTGGCGGGCTACAGTCCATGGGTTCACAAAGAGTCGGACACAACTGAGCAACTAATAGACACATCAACTTTTAGAGGTTGCCCCCTCATTGACTATAAAGCTGTTTTCAAATATTTAGAGAACAGTTATTGGGATAAATTAATTTTTTTCACTCAAGTGTTTATGAGCACCTACTGTGTGCCATTACAGTGCTGTCCACTGGGCACAGATGTGTGAGCAGGAGCATGGTTGCCGCCTCGGGTGGCCCTAGGGTGTTCCTGTAACACTTTGCCTGGGGTTGGGGGGGTGGGGGGGAGGGCGCAGCAGAGGTCAAAGGAGGTCATGCCCTGACCCAGGAAGCAAAGACTGAGGAAGAGGAGGACTCCTGAAGGTGGGTGGGGTTATCAGGGGAAGTGGACTTAAGCCTACACTTCAGACAACATCTGTCCTCCTCCAGAAGGACGTGTGGTTTACAGTCGTTCAGCAGCGGGTGAAGGAAACCATGTCTTTGCCTTGTCCTCGTGAATGTTCTCATTTTGTTTCTTCAGCTTCTGCACATCGACAAAAGAAGAGAGTATCTGTATCAGCTTCAGGAGTTCTTGGTGACTGACAACAGTAGAAACTGGCGCTTCCGAGCCGAGCTGGCCGAGTGAGTCCTCAAGACGGAGCGACCTTCGGGGTGTTTGCGGGGGTGAGGGGTGTTGCTTCCCCTCTGCCTGTCCTGGGTTTACTTCCTCGTCACCGCGTGAATCCTTGTTTCTGTCTGGCGTCCAGCTCCTTTCACGCGGCTTATGATGTGGGTCTGGCTGGCAGTGAGTTCTCACAGATTTTTTTTTTCAAGACTATGTCACCTTCGTTTTTTAAAATTGTGATAAAATACACACAAGCACCTTTGCCGCTGGTGCAGTGTCCCCGCCGTCCCGCTTAGAGCATCTCCTCATCCGAGAAGGACGCCCCGGCCACCCGCCCGCGGCCCGTCGGCCCGCCGTGTCCGCGTTTGTGAGCGTCTCCTCCTGGGGGCGCCGTGTGAGCCGCAGGCGCGTGTGTGGCCCCTTCACACAGCGCGCCGTCACGCTCATCGCGGGGCAGCTGTTGGAACGACCTTCCTTGTGACGAGTGTGCACCGCTCTCGTGAACACACCACCTTTCAGTCCCTTCCCCTGGGTGGGTTCTGCCTTTTAGCTGGCGTGAACAGTGCTGCTGTGAACACCCGTGGAGAGGTGGTGGTTTCAGTTTTGTGAGGACGTGCTGGATCATCCAGTGATTGTGTGTTCATGTGATCGAGGAACTGCATGGCTGTTTCCACAATGGCTGCCGGCTCATGCATCCCCGCCAGCGATGGGTGTGCCCGGGTTAGGGGGGCGTTTCCCCACGCCGCCCCCTTTTTTCAGCCGTAGCCGGTATCACAGCTGGTGTAGAGTAGCACCATCGGTCCGGGTGTGCGTTTCCTCAGTGATCAGTGATGGTCACCTTCTCACGTGCTGTTGGCCGCGTGTACCTGTTCTCTGGAGAGATGTTCGTTCAAGTCCATTGCCTGTTTTTCAGTTGGGCAGTTGAATTGTCAGAGGCCTTTATTAAATATTCTGGATGCTGGGCATCACCTGCATTTCCAGAAGACACCTTTGCCTGGCTGTGGGGTTGGGGCATTTATTTCCGCACGTCCCAGGGTCACTGCCCCGGGCGCTGTCCTGCCCGGCCTCTTCCTCTGGCGCTGGTGTGGACGCGGGGTGTCTGTCCAGGCTGCGGGCGCCGCGTCAGGCAGTGTCGCCATGTAACCTTCGTGCCCGCGGCACTCTGACACAGCGTGGGCTGCCGTTGCTTTTTGCTGAGGGTGGGGGCTGGGGGCCTCCTCTGCCCAGAGCCCTCCCAGCCCTGGGCTGGGATTGCCACCTACGTGGTGGAGGCTGCCCAGTGCGGCGCAAAGGGAGGCCCTCTGCCCCCTGGGGAGACCTGTGTGTTGGGCCCCCCGGAGCCCCCACCCTCGCTGGGGCCGTGTCTCTGCCCGGATCTGTGCTCTGTCTGGGCAGTGCTCCCCACCCCTCTCCAGCAGGACAAGACTCTTGCTTGGCATCAGCAAGGCATCTAGGCTCAGGAAGCTCCGCCTGGCCTTCTGGGCCAGCTTCCAGGCGGGGGCGCTGACAGGCTTTGCTGCCTTTCCATGGAGTGGGAGCTCGAGGCTTCTGCTCCTGAGGGCACAGCCTCCTCTACTTTGCCAGGCTGGGACAGGGTCTGCAGGGCAGCTCTCCCCAGGTCTGCGTGCCTTTGGATGGGGCATCTCGTCACTTTATTGCTCACCTGACTCTGCACCTGACCCGCCGTGCGTTCCACTCTCAGGCTTGACCAGGATGGCGCGTGCTGCTGGAAAGCAGCCGTCTCCAGCTGTCGTGCTGGCTGAGGGGTTGTGACTGCGTTTCTGTCTCTCTCATCACTCTGCAGACAGCTCATCTTGCTCCTGGAGCTGTACAGCCCCCGGGACGTGTACGACTACCTGCGCCCCATCGCCCTAAACCTCTGTGCAGACAAGGTGTCCTCCGTACGCTGGATCTCCTACAAGCTGGTAGGTGGTCACATCCTTAGGGCCCTGGAGCAGCGGCGTCGGTGAGATCGGGCAGCGGCGTGGCTCACCTGCGTGTCCCCCCCAGGTCAGCGAGATGGTGCGCAAGCTGCATCAGGCGGCACCGCCCACCTTCGGGGCAGACCTCATCCAGGAGCTGGTGGAGAGCTTCGGCCGCTGCCCGCGGTGGTCCGGGCGGCAGGCTTTCGTCTTCGTCTGCCAGGTGAGGGCCCCCTTCACTCCTGCCCTGTCCCTGAGGGCAGGGCTTTGCTATCTGGGCACCCCGCCCCCCACCCGTCCCCCGAGCTCCCAGTAGCGGCCGTTGGTGCCTGGAGTCCCGGGGTCTCTGAAGATGAACGTGTCGCCAGGCCTCTGCGGCCAGGTCTCCTTTCTGCATCTCCCAGGGCCTCCCAGGCGTCACGTCAAGTTCCTGAGTGCCCAGGATATTGGTGTAAAGGTAGTCGCGGGACCCTGAGGCACTTTAGAGGTTTCTGAAGGGCTTCTCCATCTGGCATTCCGGCCTGGTCGATAGAGCCAGCAGTTGACGCAGGTCTCTGTCCCCAGACCGTCATCGAGGACGACTGCCTGCCCATGGACCAGTTCGCCGTGCACCTGATGCCCCACCTGCTCACCTTGGCAAACGACAGGGTTCCCAACGTGCGCGTGCTGCTCGCGAAGACGCTGAGACAGACTCTGCTGGAGAAAGGTGGGCCGGCGGCCTGAGCGGGAGGCCTGGGGTCGTGGGAAAGTGACACAGCGTCAGGGGCGAGGAGAGGGACACTGAATTTTCACCCTCCTGTTCCACATGACCCTGTCTTCATACTTTGAACTCAGTAGTGTGGCCAGTTGGGTATCCAGCGAGGACCATGCCTTCAGCACCCACCTGCTGTCCATCTTGCCGTCGGGGCGGGAAGCGTGTGTGTGAGGCAGGGGATGTGCACTTCCTTAGTGTCTGCTTTGCTGCAGATGATAAGCTCCTCCCTCGAGACTCAGGCCATTGGGTTTATTGTAGTTGCACCCCCCCCACCCCAAACGCCTGATAAATGTCCCTTGAACCTGTGTATTCCTGAGCGGGGACAGGTAGAGGTTTGTGTAGACAAACTTTGTAATAGAAGGCAGGGGCCTGTACATTGCTCCCCATTCCTCCTTTGTAATTCATCACTGTGAATGGTCGCACAAGACTCTGGTTCTCTTTGTGTGGATGGTTTGTATTTGGAAAAGTTTTTCCTCTATCTAAGGCAAGTAGTGGCTGTAACAAGCACCAGTTTTAATATGTTTGTTAGCATTGCTGCCATTAGATAGCACAAGATTTAGTCTGTTACGAAAACAAGGTAAATTTTTTATTCTCTTATATTCGGGTGAATATAACTGAACGTGAGTCAGTCTGGATCACTGTCATCCAGCAAAGCTAACTCCAGTTGTCTGCATTTCCTGTTTCCAGAGCACTTCCTGACCTCCGCGAGCTGCCACCAGGAGGCCGTAGAGCAGACCATCATGGCTCTGCAGATGGACCGCGACAGTGACGTCAAGTACTTTGCCAGCACCCACCCGGCCAGCACCAGGATCTCCGAAGACGCCCTGAGCACAGCCTCCTCCACCTACTAGTTGGCATGGTCCCGGGGGCCTCCCACTCCCGGGGAACTGAGGTCCCGCTGGCGCCCACGTGTGGCCGGGGACAGCCTCGGGGCCCGTCCTCCCGCGACACTCGGCTGCAGGTGCAAGTTGCCTACACTGATTCCAGGGATTCTCAGAGTCAAGAGAAAGTATAGTCAACGCGGTTGTCTCGTCTTGACTTGAAGGGAAAACACTTTTCTCAGAGGATTATAATCGTCACCGAAGCCTTAAATCCTTCCGTCTTCCTGACTGAATGAAACTTGAATCGCCCAGCGTTCTCCTCGGAAGGGATGCGACGCCGAGGCCCCTTTGCTTCCCTCTGGTTGATCTCACCACCGCGAGACGGAAGCGCAGCCAGAAGGCGGAGACCGCCAGCCGGGCTGGGCCGAGACTGCCAGCACCAGGCCTCGCCATGTCCACGAGGGCAGGGCCCTGCGGAGGCTGTGGCCGCCGCCCTGTCCAGCCCGAAGTGTGACTAGTTTAGCCGTGCATAAACAGGGAGGAGATATTTTTTGGATTTCTCCTGAGGGCTCAATGCTAACACTACGTGGAGCTGATTGTGACTCTTAAATGCAGCATATTGCTGTGCATACTCATAGAGTCTGCCGAGCGTCTGTGTCCTGGTTTCTTCATGCTGGTCATGACCCGGAGGAAATTTATTAGCACCTATTCTGTATGTCAGGTGTTTTTAACTTGATCATGATCGGCTCTGAGGTGCAACTTGTCTCACATACTGTATACTCCCGTGCCCCCGGGGAGGGCCGCAGTCTGTAATCATGCTCTTGGACTGTTGTGCACAAGTTCTCTTGTCCAAATAAAATTTATTACTAAGATCTATACAGAGATGGACACACTCTGACTGCTTTCTAGAATAAATGCAATTTGTGACCTGTATTAATGATTTTAGTATAAAATGGGAAAACTGGATTAAAATATTTGTCTTTTAACTAGTTTGGTAACTTCTTTGAAACTTGTGCACATCCTAGGCTGGCAATGGGCCTCCTGGGCGTCCCCCCACCAACTGAGGGCAAGTGTGCACCCCGATTCCCACCCCCCTGCTGCCCGGGGATCTTCACTCCCAGGAAAGGCCTCTGAGCCTGGGTCTGTGCGTGCGAGGGGAGGGTGAAGCCTGCCTGCCCCGCGTCTGGCAAGTGAGACGCCGCGTGGACAAGCTTCATGAAGACTGTGAGAGATGCTCGCTCAAGTGGCCGTGGCGCTCCCGTGGTTTCAGTTCTGTCTTCTCAGCTGGTGGGGACTGCCCCAGGCGTGTCGTGAGCCCACTGTGACCTCAGACCTCGGGGATCCACAGGCTGCCTCCTGCGCTTGTCATTACAGATGAGCCTCTGGTTACTCCTCCTTCGTTATAACCGGATGTTTGTGTTCTGGGAACGCATGTGGACAGATTCATGGAGACGAACAAAAAAGTAAACACACAGGTAACGTGTGATGCAGGTAATAAGGGCAGAGCCGCAGAGTGAAAAGTGATGGGGGTGGTGGGCGGACGTTAGGGGAAGGCGTCTGAGTCAGTGTCAGAGCAGAGACGGAAGGAGATGAGGCCTCCTGATGTCAGCCTAGGTTCTGAGATGCATGTTCTTTACTATTAGGCTATAAAGATACTGTATCCCTCCCCCCAAATTTCAATTCAGTAAATTAATTAGAATTCTACACTAGATCAAACCAGTCAGTCCTAAAGGAAATCAACCCTGAATATTCATTGGAAGGACTGATGCTGAAACTGAAGCTCCAATACTTTGGCCACCTGATGTGAAGAACTGGATTAGAAAAGACCCTGATGCTGGGAAAGATTGAAGGCGGGAGGAGAAGGGGATAACAGAGGATGAGATGGTTTGATGGCATCACCGACTCAATGGACATGAGTTTGAGCAAGCTCTGGGAGATGGTGAAGGACAGGAAAGCCTGACGTGCTGCAGTCCATGTGATGGCAAAGAATCAGACATGACTGAGCGACTGAACAACAACTATATTAGTAGCTGCATTTTTTTTTTTAAGCAGTGGCAAGAATAACAGTCCATTTTGGGGTAAAGAACCTGGATTTAGGGTCAGCTGGACCATCAGCCAGCTTCTCCCTTGGTACCGAGCCACATCCTCACCGTTGGGTCCTGAACTGGATTCCAGGTGCCTCCACACGGCAGGCAGGGAAGGACACCAGCACTGAGTAATGGTCAAGGCCTCCCCGGCGTGGACCACCTCGGACAGTGCTCAAGGGAATATGAGGTTGGCCCGTCAGCTCCTGATCGCGGCTCTCTAGTGGTGATAGTGCGGCCCCTCATCCCCCTTAGGGGTGAATGGAGTGGCAGGTGGGCCCTCTGAGGATGTGGACACCGGCCCCCAGGGGCAGGGAAACCCGGTGGACTCAGACATGCCTCACACTTCTTCCAGGTCCCCCAAAGGCTAAAAGGGACCATAATCCGGTAAGTACCCGAACTGTTAATTCCACAGCAGAGAAACAAATGGGATCTGTGCTCGTGGCATTTAGCATCAGGCAGCTCCTCGCGGGAGTAATTCCATGATGCTGTGGGGCTCTGAGTGACCCGAGTGAACAGGAAACTGTTTTTCCAAATTGGAGCCTGCTACTTGGCCAGTGTCCTTGGGACTGTCGCCCCTCCTGCAGCCCCTTGGTCACCTGCCTCCCTCTGGCCGGGCCTGCTCCCAGGTCCCCGTGTCCCCAGCGGGGAGTCGCCCTTGAGCCTCTCCCGAGTGTCCGAGTGTCCTTCCCTAACGAAACCCACCACCCAAGGCCACCAGCCCTCCGGCCCCTTGACTCCTAGAGGCCTGGGGGTTACCTTTGTGCCTGTGAGCTTCCACGTGAAGCCCCCGAGACCCTTGTGATTCCAGACCCCTGCAGCCTTTCTGGAACCCTGAATTGGCAAGGGCTGAGTCACAGAGCCGGCTTGGTAACGCAGCCCACAGGGTCCCTCCCACCCCTGTGCAGCGCCAGGAGCCTGGGGTCATGGGGTGGTGTGTCGGGGATATGGGAGCAGCTGATGTTAAATACCTCAACAGGAAGAGTGCTGTGTCCCAGCTGCCAGCACCGCCCTTTCTGAGGTTCCAGGAGATGGAAGCAGTGGGCGGCAGGAGGAAAAGGCCCAGCCTTTGGGACAGTGGGGGTCCTCAGGCCCAGAGCAGAAGGTGAGCCTGGGAGCAGACGTGGGGCAGCAGGCCTTTGAGGCTCCCCACCTTCACCTTTGTAAACGCGTCGAGCCCTGTGGATCGATGACCTGCCGGGGTCAGAGCCAGCGTGGGGTAGGTGACCATGGGGAGGGAGGCCCAGCTCTCGCCCTCCACCAGCAACTCCAAACTGTGGGTTTTGTGGCCGCTTGAAAGTGAGGGTTTTGACCCAGTGGAGATTTGACCTTGAGGACATTTTGACTATTTATAAACAGAGTTCCTACTGTGACCCATTTTTTTGAAGGCCTCTTCTGCTGTGAACCCTAAGTTGTTAAATTCTGCACTGTTTACATAGGTTACTAACCAACTAGTTTTAGTCCGATCTTATAAAAAAGTTATTTTCTTTAAAAATTTTTTTCCTAGAAAACTTAAGTGATCAGTTTTTAGTCCCTGGGACATTTTATAGCACTATTATGGCTTGATTTCTGCTGAATCTTTTTGAGGGCACATTTTGCTGGTTTAAATTTGGCAAAATTGGAGTTTTAGCCTAACCACGTGACTCTTTCACCCTCCTCAGCTGTGTTTCGTGTTCAGGAGTCAGCAGTGGTGGTTGATTGGCTGCAGACGTCTCCTGGGGGGCGTGGTGTCTTCAGATGCTCCACGGCAGAGGCCATCAGCCCCTCCTGCACTGGGCGACCGCCCATCCCGAGGTGTCCCAGCGAGAGTGGGTGGGCAAAGCACAATGTGGGGACTGGTCCCCAGGCAGACACCCAGGGGAGGACGGCCTCACAGCAGGCGGTGCCAGGCCCGGAGGATGTTCCCTGTGGCTCAGACAGAACAGGAAAAGAGACAGTGGAGAGTACGTGCCTACCTGTGTGTGTGTGTGTGTCGTCCACTGGTCCTTCATTTGGAGATTTTTCTGGACTCTTAGTGTGTTTTGGCTTTCAAGTATCTTGAGTAGGTGATTTAGGACAGTGCTGCTCAAACATCGCTATGCGTTCAGTCACCCTGGAGCCCATGAAAATGAAGCCAGTGACCCAGCAGGTCTGGGTGGGGCCTGAAAGCCAGCGCTCCTACCAGAGCAGGGGGACCCCGTGGCTGTGGGATCTTGCCTTACCCAGATTAACACTCTTCCCATAACTTTCTTTTTAACCCCCAACAGCACAGAATCAGAACGACTGTTCCGCACTCAGCATTTGCATTTGGTTTCCTCAGTTGCAAGTCGGTGCTTTGTGATGCTCTGGGTGTCACAGCCACAGGTGACAGGGGGTCACAGCCACAGCAGCTGCAATGGCAGTGCAGAGCTGAGCTGCGGGTGGGTGAGCCCAGAGCCCGGGGTTCCCAGGGCCGCCCTCCTGCAGCCCAGGAGGCAGCAGGCCCGGCGGGCACGGGCTGAGCGTGGAGGCACACTAAATCTCCTATTAAAGCGGCTTCTCTGGTGCCTCAGTACAGCCCCCAGGTGGCAGCGTCAGTGGGTGTCCCCACGCTTTTACGCGCAAGGCCAAGAGCCAAACCCGGGCAGTTGTAATCCGTTCCGCTCCCCCAGGCCCACCTGCTCGAGCCGTCAGCAGGCTGTGCATGTTCTCCTGCACTCACTACACTGGGTCCCCCAACCTATCTCCCCCAAGTGTCGCCAGCTCTGACCTGCACACCACTAGGGACCTCTTAGCCTTTTGTATCAGGGTCATCAGCCCAGTCGCTACTTGAGATGCTAAGGCAGCACTGAGCTGAGCTAAGTCGCTTTAGTCTTGTCTGACTCTGCGACCATAGCCTGCCTGCCAGGCTCCCCTGTGCATGGAATTCTCTAGGCAAGAATACTGGGGTGGGTTGCCATTCCCTTCTCCAGGGCATCTTCCCAACCCAGGGATCGAACCTGTCTCTTAATGTCTCCTGCATTGGCAGGCGGGTTCTTCACCGTCAGTGCCACCTGGGCCCTTAAGGCCGGGCACGCCAGACTGAAAATAAACATACAAAAGAGGAGAGAAAAGCCAGTAAAGACAGCTTTTGAGATCACTGCTTTAGGCAAAAAGGCTCAGGAAGAAAAAAAAAAACAAGGACACCCAATGAAGTGTGGCACAATCTTGCATTCAAACACTAGTCACGGCTGACCTGAAATTCCACTGTAACAGGGCGTCTGTGTACACAGCTGCCTCTTGGTAAGGCCAACCGATGTCCACAGACAACTGGGAGCCACACCTCTGCTCAGGGCCTCTGTCGCCAGAGGGGTGGACCATGTGTGCTGTGGGTGCCCCGCCACCAGCCAAGCTGTTTCACCCAGAGGACACACAGGCCCAGGCCCGCACTGCCGCCCCTGGTCTGAAGCCCACAGCGTCGAGTTAACCTTACAGCAGTCAAGGATACACTTTTTTATCCCCACGTGAGAAGTGCTGGAGTTCGGGGTGGGCCTTCCTTAAGAAGGCTGCCAACTCCTCACCCCCACCCTTCGACCCCCAGAGCGCAGCCCTTGCTTTCTCCATTTGCAGCCGGGATGTGCAGCGGTGCCTGCAGCTGTGAGGCCTGGGACACAGATGAGCACCACGCTTGTCCCTGTCCCCCACGCCCAGCTCTTCCGATCCCGTCGGAGGCTGGGGCCCAGGTTGCCAGCCAGCGCCACCTCATGCCCTCTCGCTCTCAGGGGATGCACGGCGCTGGCAGCTACACCCAGGGACTCTGAGCCTCGGTCTCTACTCGGGCCCCAGATGGAGAGAGGTTTATGCACAGCCCTGGCCTGAATTAACCACAGCTCCAGCTCTCCCAGAAATGAATCTTAAGCCAGTCAATCAGGAAGCACCTGACGACCCCCAGCATCTCCTAAAGACAATACAGGCATACCTCATTTCATTGTGCTCAACAGATATTGCTTTTTTTTTCTTTCTTTTAACAAACTAAAGGTTTGTGGCAGCCTTGATTCAAGCAGGTTTATCCAATAGCAACTTAAAAAAATTAAGGCATGTACGTTGTTTTATGCAAAATGCTATTGCACACTTAACAGTGTAATGTAAACCTAACTTTTATAAGGACTGGCAAACCAAAGCCTTCCTTTGACTTGTTTTATTGCAATATTCTCCTTACTGGGGTGGCCTCAACCAAAGCCACCACGTCTCCAGGTCTGCTGTGATGACCTTATGATAACCCACCCACCTTCAGTCTAAGGTGACTTCCTGTTCCTGCTCCTTGGAACTCCTTTTAGCTGCTAGAGTGCATGCTGCCTGATTCAAGTCACTTTTATTCAAATCAGTTTTAATGTTTTTCTAGGCCCCAGTTCCTGTAACAGTTGTGGCATCAGAAGCGGGGCCCAGAGGAGCCCCCGATGGTCCCGGGAGCAGCAGACAGCCAGGCGCAGGTACTCACTGGGCCCCACAGCTTTGGCATCCTGAGCTATCAGACTCTATCTGAACATCTCTTCTTCTGGTTGGGGTCCTGGAAATCGGCTGGTGTCAGACTAGGTCAAACTGAGAAACAGGACTGGGTCCAGTTTCGACTGGGTCTGACTTGTGAGCCAGCCACATCTGTGGTTAAACCGGGTCTGACTGCGGCTCAGCTGGGTCCATGAGGCCTCACGTGAGTAATGGTCTAAGGATGAATAAGCAGGTTAACGGTACTGAAGGTGATCCTGAATCAGCGTCTATAGAAGAGAGCTTTTAAACTAGAGGAGTTTCTGTCTCCTCCTCTACAGCATCCATTGACCAGGAAGACACCTCCGGACACAACTTATCCCAGAGCCTGCGGAAGAAACCCTGGGGAAACTGGAGAAGCCGGCAAAGTGTGAGAATTCTGCCAAAGCCAGCTCTGCCAAGATCCACCACGATGCCCAGTGGGGAGGAAGGTAAAGTGTTCTGTTGTCACCTGCTTTCCAGATCCAGACTAGCAGGCAGAGAATACTTGTGAGAATTAAGTGGTACCTGTGATGTGTGACTGTGCTTTCGGGTACCCAGTCGTGGTTGACCTTTTTTCTCCCAGGGACAGATGTTACCTTCTTACTGGTCTCATTTTGTGTCCTGAGAATTTGGCTTAGTTGCCATCAGGTTGGAGATCAGGCAGAAGTGAGGGCCGCACCCCATTTGCTGCTAGGGTCCTAGTGACTGGCCAGCTGTCAGGGGAATCATCTAAAGAGCTCCTCCTTTGGGCCCTTTAGGGGTGGCTCTGGATTTTGGGGGCACCTGTTGCACCCTCTTTTCTGACACCCCTTGTAATTTATGGGGTTGCTGTCAGGACTATTTACTGAACCTGGACAAGATATTTGAAAGTTTTTTTTTTTTTTCTAAGTAGCTTTATGGTCAGAAGTTGGCCAAATTAGAAGCTGATATTCAGAGCCTAATATGAACTTTTTTTAAGCCTTCTCTCCAAAGCTGGAATGAAACTGTATACCCACAGGGAAAGAAAAACATTCTGAAGCCTTTGGAATGTTTAGTAAGTCCTTCTACAAAGATATACAGCTCTAAACCTAGGACATGGGAGCTTTTGATTTTCAACTTGACTGACCTTCTCGCTGATATGAAGAAGCAAACAGAACATGATGTAGTTGGGAGGGTGGGCAGCACCTTGGTACCATTCAAGTTCCCACCCACCTCTTGGAAGAATTTAACAACTGCACTTGTCTTACAAACCAAGTCTTCCCAAGAACAGTAATGCAGCTCTAGAGACAAACCAAACCTCCACCTGTGCTTTTTCACCAGTCCTCAAACCTCCCTGTTCACCTCAGGATTGACGACATCAAAAAGATGGGGATTTTAGGGAGCAACAGTCCTTCCACGGTGGGGCTTGCATTCTTTCTCTGTGCCTCTGGGGGTGTAAGTACTCTCCCTGGTTTCTCTAAGCAGTTCTCATCAGAGGAGAGGCTTCTGAAGACTAGGGCTGTGTTATATTCCACTGTATGGCAGAGTGATTCAGTTATATATATATATATCCATCTTTTAAAAACAAATATTCTTTTCCACTGTGGTTAATACAGTTCCCTGTGCTGTATACAGTAGGAACTTGTTTATCCATCGTATATGTAATAGTTTGCATCTGCTAATCCCAACCGCCCAATCCCTCCCTCCCCCTTGGAAACCACAAGTCTGTTCTCTGAGTTTGTTTCTGTCTCATGGATAAATTCATTTGTGTCATATTTTAGATTATATGCTTAAGTGGTACCATATTTATCTTTTTCTTACTTAGCATAATAATCTCTAATTGCATCCATGTTGCTGCAAATTGCATTATTTTGTGCTTTTTTAATGGGCTTCCCTCATAGCTCAGTAAAAATCTGCCTGCAATGCAGGAGACCCCGGTTCAAGAAGATCTGCTGGAGAAGGGACAGTCTATCCACTCCAGTATTCTTGGGCTTCCCTTGTGGCTCAGGTGGTAAAGAATCCACCTGCAATGAGGGTGGGTTGGGAAGATCCCCTGGAGAAGGGAGAGGTTACCCACTCCAGTATTCTGGTGGAGAATTCCATGGACTCTATAGTCCATGGGGTTGCAAAGAGTCAGACAAGACTGAGCGACTTTCACTTTTCATGGCTGAATAATCTTCTGTTGTATATGTGTACCACATCTTAATCCATTCTTCTGTTGATGGACATTTAGCTTGTTACCATGTCTTGGCTATTGTAAATAATGCTGCTATAAACATAGAGGTGTATGTATCTTTTTGAATCATAGTTTTGTCTGGATGTATGCCCAAGAGTCGACTGCTAGATCATATAGTAATTATATTTTTTAGTTTTTTAAGGAACCTGTACGAGTTTATATTCCTACCAACAGTGTAGGAGGGTTCCCTTCTCGCCACACCTTCCCCAGCATTTTGAGACTTGTTAATGATGGCCATTCTGACAGCTGTGAGGTGGTACCTCATTGTAGTTTTGATTTCTATTTCTCTAATAGTTAGCAGTGATGAGCTAGCTATCTCATGTGCCTAGTGGCCATCTGTGTTTCTTCTTTGGAGAAATGTTTTAGATTTTCTGCCCATTGTTGGGATAGGATTATTTGTTTTTTTTTTGTTGAGTTGTGTGAGCTGTTTATACACTTTTGGAAGTTAAGCCCTTGTTGACAACATCATTTGCAAATATTTTCTCCCATTTTGTAGGCTGTCTTTTTATTTTGTTTATGGTTTCCTTTGCTGTGCCGAAGCTTATGATTAAGTCCCATTTTATTTTTATTTCTATTGCCTTGGAAGACTGACCTAAGAAAACACTGGTATAATTTATGTCAGAGAGTGTTTTGTCTCTGTTCTCTTCTAGAAATTTTACAATGTCTTTAATCAT
Organism: Muntiacus reevesi; assembly: GCF_963930625.1. NCBI lineage: Eukaryota > Metazoa > Chordata > Mammalia > Artiodactyla > Cervidae > Muntiacus > Muntiacus reevesi. Next base: position 39,742,673 of record NC_089252.1, on the reverse strand, counting down.
GGCTAGAATTTTAAAACAAACACTACAAGGTATCTCCTTATGTCTGTCTGTCTGTATGTCTACCTCCAAATGGTATTGCCAGAGTTAATTTGTAAAGAGCTCTATTTAACTAGGTTTTATAGACAGGTGTTACATAAATCATATATTCTCAGAAATATTGAAACTAACCTAAGTGTTTTTCAGGTTCATATGATCTAGGATAATATTCACTAAATAAAAGCTAGTTTAAGTCTGTTGGTTTAAGGAAAACAGGCATGTCATTAAAGTTATTGGCATAAAATATATTTTTATTCTACCTAGGTTTACTAAAAAATAAGCTGTCATCTGTTACAGAATTTGTCGGCAAGAAAGATAACTTAAGATGCTTATCTGTTTAACATCTTGTGAGATTTTCATGACTGAACATAATTGTTGAGAACAAGTGAATTAAATAGAGGTAAGATAAAAGTTTATAAATAAACTTTCCAACAACAGTCATACTTTACCAGTATGTCTACTTAAAAATAGTTTCCAAAATCTTTTTGGTAACTTGAAACCTTAAAGTTATACTGAGAGAAGTTAAGTGATGGACATTCATTAGGTATCACTGAATATCTAAATCATTTCCAAATAAGATAAAAATTCTGACACATTAATTACTGAACAAATTTTTACCCACTTTTGGCTTTTATGGAAGAACTAAAGATATTTGGGTCTCTCTTTCTTTGTGTCACACTGGAAAATTTAACAAGGATAAATGTGCTTCTAGAAATTATAAAATTATTATTAACTTGCCAGTCCACAGAATGCTAGTGCTAAGGTAGTGTTCACTAAGAAGTAAGGATTCTAAGGGTTAAGAACTCTAATCACTAAGTCATTAAAACTACTCAGATAGTAAGGCTGAAAGGAAACTATGAAAAGTAGATAAGGAAAATAAAATGACAGTCTCAGGATGAGAAAGAGGAGAAAATCTGGGACAGAGCTTGGATGCACAGCACAGGATGCAGAATGTCTGTGGAAAAGGAAGTGTGTATGTGGTCAAACAGGCTAAGACTGAAATGGATTAAAGTTTTTCTTAAAAAATTAGTTTTACTAGCAAAATACACTGGTGCAAAATTAGAATTTGACTTTTCCCTCTGTTAAAAGGATAAAAAGTCCTCTTCGATTATTGTTCTGCTGTTTATAAGATATTGTAAAGAAAGAGTTTGTGTTTGTTTTACCTTTTAAGTAATCTATGTGGACAGCAAAAATTTTGTATGTTACCAGAATAACTGACTGTTTTATATTGTTTTTATCAGATCTTCACTTAACAAAACCTAGTCTTCTAAACATTAAGAGCACTAACTTTTAAGGTAAACTTTTGTATTTCCCTTTAATATCTGCTACTGTCACCTTGCTTAAATAGACAAGTACCATTGTATCAATGATCTGTGATCCTACTGAATTAAATGTTCAATCCTTTTGACATTTTCTCATCAAATTACTAAAATAGATGGACTTCCCTGGCAGTCCAGTGGTTAAGACTTGACGCTTCCACTCCAAGGGGTGCAAGTTCCATCCCTGGTTGGGGAACTAAGATCCCTCATGCTGTAGCCAAGAAATTTAAAAACAAACAAAAAAAATTACTGATATTCTTTTGACCTCAAAGTAAACTCATGTTTTCCAGGAGCCCTCTGGGAAGTCAAAAGATTTGCCTCTCATCTTATAAATGAGATGTTAAATACTTGGGTTTAGTTGATATAATATGTGGGAAGAATTGTCAAATAAGAAATGATAAACCTTCTTAGGTTATATTTATATCAACATATGTTCCTAGTATATATATTCCAGAAATTGTCTGAAGTTTCTAGAAATGTGTCAATACTTTAGGATAATCATTGGATAGTGAGAGTATTGCATGCCACAGAAATAACTGCATTTCCTCATCAAATGAAACCTCATCAGCTCTTTAATCACGGGCATTTCTCAGTCTTGTCCTTTACAGTTACTGTTTTACGGGTATGCTTTTGGAAAGGGCAGATTTATGGAAAGCACCCTACAGGAGACTCTTGACCACAAACACCACTGCCAAGTTACAAGGTGTGGAACCTCGGCTGTGGATTTCACAGCTGAAGGCCCCCGCAGACATCTGGTCCTGTGCAAATGTTGGAGACCACGAATCAAACCAACCAGGAAGAGAAGCGGCTGCCATCATGGTAGGATACTCCCTCCCAAGAGGGCTGAGAACATTTCTCTCCACTCCTCCTTCCCTCTCTGACCCTCCTTTTCCCAACTGCTATCCCAGGAAGGCCTCTCTGGGCCTTCTACTCACATTCTGTGAGCGCTTCTCCGGCCTGAAAAGATAATGCTGTTGTCGCAGGGTCTGACACGCGTCTGAAGATCCTATAGTTCTGTCCATCACAAACTCCGCCTTCTCTCTATCATATCAAGACCCTGGGTCTATCTCTCCATCTCTGGTTGACAACCCCCAAGCTGAGGGACTACTGCATCTAGGCACTGGGAGGAGAAAGGGACACCAGCACAAAAACACCTAGGAGGCCTGCAGATCGTGGCATTTCCCCTCCTGAGCCTCAGAATAAGCCACAGTTAGCAGAAGGCATTCGTGATTCAAAAATCCCTTCCCTTGGCAGCTCTCCACTGCCCTGGCTAGGAGAAGGTGCAAGATGAGGCTGTGGTCAGGGACTGCTCCTAAACTCTTCAAGACACTGCAGATGCTGCTGCTAAAAGCAAGAGCTGCCCAACAAAATCCCCAGACTGGCCAGAGTTGTTCTTGACTCCAGGACAGTGAGCAATTACCTTTAGCTGAGCACTGAGGTGTCTGTTCTGGGTCTGGATTAACAGCCCTGGGGAAGTGGAAACTTAGCTCCCTGAGGTCACTGAACAAGCCACTGGGCTGCACAAAGTATTGTCTTCAGCAGGCTCTTTCCTGACTTATGTGACTTTGGTGTAGGTCTCACGACCCCAGACACTCACTGGTGGTGATCCTGCTGGGAAAGCCTTAATGTGTGTCTGCAGCACTCACCACCAAGCCGACCAAGCTCTCCCTCAGACTGGAGCAACAACAGAACAGGAGCAGAAAGAACCACCAACTTAAGACTGTGAACCAAGGTCAGGACCTGTGAATGCCACAGATTCAGCAAAACTGGCACAAACTCCAATGTGGCAGCTGAGAGGAGTTCCAGTGCCTTAAATCTCAATCAGAATTCTCAGGCTGAGAGTCTGATTAAAAGATAAGTTAGCAGGCCCAAAGCAGAGTCACCTAAAGGAAGCCCCGCCTTCACCAAACTTGAGACCATCAGTGTTGGCTCGCCCAGAACCCGAGCCTGAAACCATCAGTCTGGAATCATGTGACCTGCACCAAAAAGGTGACCCACTGGACAGACAGACCCCTGCCATCACCTACAAGACAGTAACCTGATCACAACCCACCTTCCTGCCCAACTGGGCCGGCTGACAGGGCATCACTCACAGAAGCCACTGCAGATCCAGTCCAGGCAGCCAGACACCCACTCAGCACCAGCCGGGTGGGGAAGGGGACACAAAGCGAGTTAACACAAAACATCCTGCTCACTCGTGGACCTTGAAGGCACATCAGACCAGCTACAGTGCACTCAGGTATTTCAAAGAAAGAACGGGAACAGAAAACAAGAAGCTTTTTTTCTCCCTCAAATGGCTGTTGAATTTATTTGCTTGATCAATAATGGTCCTGGCAAAAATTAGTTAACCAACGCTGAGACAACTGTAATGAAATACTGATTTTAAAAATTCATGACACCGTGATAGAAATTAGAGTTTACACAAACAAAAAAGAAACCTTCAGTATTGCCAGCAAATATAAAATAAATGTAATATGACCGACAGGACAGCAAGAAGGCTTTTATACATTTATATTTGACACCTGACCATATTTTCAGTCACCATAATATCTTCTCTCCAGGTTTAAAAAAATAGTATGCTGATTTCTATAACAAAGCTTTTTTTTCGTACAAAAATCAAATAATGGCCAACAAGTCACAACAGTGCAATAGGTAGAGAATAAAAAACCGCATTAACCAGGTGCTGAAATAAATACTAACCAGAAGAGGATGCGCCCTCATGGGGTGTTTCCATCACCAGGACGTGTGGGTTTGTCTTCACAGTCCAGAGCCTCTTGGAGCCACTTACTCGGACCCAGCGGCACCGGACCCCGGTGCCTGTGAGCCGGACGCCTCGGGTAACCAAGGTCGTGGGGGGAGGGTCAGGACCACGGCTGACTCCCGAGGAAGTCCGACTCCTAGTACTCAGCCTGGCCCACCGGGCGTCCAGCAGCAGTTCGCCGAGCCTATGTGGACACTGACTGCAATCCTGTGTGAGCGCGTGGTTACCCATCGATATGGCTTATGCAGGCAGACACGCTTACATTCGGGCCCGAGCAAGCCACCCACGGCGCTCTGTCCTAATGGAAGGTCGAAGAAATATGCTGTGTGGACGCCCCGGGTCCTCCCACGACCCAGGCCACCGCGGTGACTCGGGCGGGGCTGAGAGGGGAGGGTGGGTGGGGCCGGCCGTTCAGGAAGGAGGCCCCCAGGACCCGCACCGCGGAGGTGTGAAGGCACAGGCGAGTGGCGGCAGCGAGATCCTGGGGACGTGGCGGGCGGGGCGGCCCCATGTGGCTCCCCCATGAACGAGAGAAAAATCCTGATTCTGCCGTAATAAAAAAGCAAAGAAAGACGATTTTTGGTTTAAAAAGAAGCCACTCAAGGGTTAAAATAGTTATTTAAGTTAACAAAGGAAATGACTCTTCCAAGAAGCCGACTGTCTGGGACACCGCTGTGCCAACCAGCAGTCTCCGTCTCTGGAGGCCCGCGCGGCCCGGCTGGCTCTCAGATGGGCGTCTCCTTCCGCTCCCTGCCGGGCGACGGCCGCGCCTGCTCCTTGGCGGCCGGGGGCGGGGGCGGCTCCCGGGCGCTGGGCTCGGGCTCCGGCAGGGGCTCGGGGCGCGCGCGCTGCAGCTGGAGCAGGCGAAGCTGCACCCGCAGCTCGATGATGGCCTCGCGCTCCTCGTGAATGGCCTGGTTCAGGTGGTTGTTCTTGATCTGCAGGGACAGACGCAGTGGACTGTCAGCGAGGGGTCGAGACCCCAGAAACGGTCAGGCTGAGCCACTGTCCGGAGTCAGTAGGCCTGCCTCCCTCTGTGGACCCGGGGGGCTCCCTCCTTCCCGGGGTGGTTTTCCTGCTCCGCACTAACACGATCTGTAAACTGTGGGGCAGAGCAAGCTGCTGTCCAGGGCCTGTCACCCGGCCCCCCAAATGGCTCTGGGGCCAGCAACCCCGGGTGGGGGGTCCTGGGTGGGGTTCTCTGTTGTGTCCCAGCCCCTGCCAGAGAGAGACAGCAGCCCAGACGCACAGGCCCGCGTGGGGAGACGAGGAGCGAGTCAGATAAGCACGATGCGGACCCCTCTCACTCCCAAGGGTGGCAGGCCCGCGCATGCGCACCTCCAGCTCCTCGTTCTGCCGCTGCAGATCCTGCAGGATGAGCTGCAGCTCGTCCTCGTCCTCGCTCTCGCTCTCACTGTCCGATGAGTACTCCTCGGTCTCGCTGCGGCCGTGCTGCTGGCGGCTGTGCGGGGACAGACGGGGCGGGGAGCGCGTGACTCACCCGCACATACAGGCTCGTGGTCAGCTTCCGGACTGCCCAGCTTTCTAGCGGGTCCACTCGGGACAAGGCCAACCTCAGACGTAATACAGAAGGTATGGAAGGGGTCGCTCTGCCTGGCTACGTCACAGGAAGGGGTGAGGCTGGACCGCCCTGCTCTCCCCAAAGTCCAAGCGGAGCCCTGACCCCTGCCCTCACCTCTGGATCTCCGCGATCTCTGCCCGGAGGCGCTCGATTTCTTCCTTCTCCGAGGCAATCTGTCGGCGCAGGAACTGCTCCATGGCTAGGAGCTCCTCCTGCTCAGTCAGGATCTCATTCTCCTAAAGCAGTGACACTGGTGAGCACCTCTAAAAGTCTAGGAAAGGTCGCTCTTCTGGGGTCTCCTCTGCCGCCCTGAACTGTTTACACCCATACACACAACACTGGGGCTTCTTTGGTAGTAAAGAATATGCCTGCAATGCAGGAGACCTGGGTTCCATCCCTGGGTGGGGAAGATCCCCTGGAGAAAGAATTGGCAACCCACTCCAGTATTCTTGCCTGAGAAATCCCATGGACAGAGGAGCCTGGCAGGCTACAGGCAGGCTTTGGAGTTACAAAGAGTTGGGAGTTGGACAGGACTGAGTGACTCAACACTTCACACACGTTAACACACACGTTACAGGAAAGCTTCTACTGCACACCCCTAAAATACCCAGTTTCCCTAATTTCAAGAAAAGCTTTGAGAAAAGGTAGACTAACTTGTTTGGGAGGAATGACTAGATTTTCCTCGACATAAAACGCTACTTAGGAATCCTTGTTATGCAAAGGATCCACAAGAGGCCAGCCAGCAGGCACACAGCAGAGTACGAGTGACTGTTTTTACCCCTAGCCTTTTGGAACATCTTCTCACAGAGAGTCTGTCTGAAGGCCATAGAGGCCTTCAACAGTGTCACCAGGGAAGAAAGGCCCCAGTGATGTGCAGCTGTTGTATCACCTGAAAGCAGAGCTGGTGATGGAAAAGTGTTCACAGAAGAAATCTTTCCTCCTCAACACAAGCCACTGTCCTCTCAACCCATGTCCCCAGGGATAATATTTAATCAGTAAATATACTCCCTTAACAGAATATGCATTTCTAAAACTGACATCTGTCCAGGATCTAGCTAGCCCCTCCAACCCAGAGAAAAGAACCACAGCAGACAAAACTTAGGAGAGAACAGAGATGGAAAGCTATAGAAATGAGCTGAAAGCAGCCAAGGCCTACATTTCTTTCCAAACTAACAGGTGGTGGGAGGATAAGAACCTGTGATCAAACGTGAAAGGCGCTGCGGTCAAGTTCACTTTAAAGTCAATGGCCTGAAGTGTCCAGTGTGCATAAGAAACCTCTCTCAGAGCTGTGCTCCTCACAGTCCCCAGTGTTTCTAAACACAGGTGCTCATCCTTTTTATGAAAGCTAATGTTACAAGAAAAACCAGGCTGAAAACTCTGAAATAAAGATGCATCTAGGACCTTACTCTCTCTTCAGGGGAGAAGAGTTACATGTCCCTGGTAGGCATGACAGAAAAGGACTAAAACTTGTAGGACTTTAGTTATCTCTGCGATACAAGGATGGTTCAACACAAATCAATGAATGTGATACACCACATTAACAAAATGAAGGATAAAAATCCTATCTCAAAAGATTCAAAGAAGCACTTGAAAACATTCAACATCCTTTCACAATAAAAACTCAACAAAGTGAGTATAAAAGGAATAGGTTGACATGATATGCTGATATGACAGGCCTACTACAGATAACATGGTACCCCAGTGAAAGGCTGAAAGTATTTCTTCTAAGATCAGAGAGAGGACAACAGGCCCAGTCTCACTACTTCTGGTTATGCTGTACTGAAGTACCAGCCAGAGTAACTGACAGGAAACAAAGGTGTCCAAACTGTAAAGAAGTAAAATTGTCTGTTTACAGACAACATGATCTTATACACAGAAAACCATAGATTCCATCAAATAACTGTTAGAAGTAATAAATTTAGGAAAGTTGCAGGACACAAAGTCAACATTCAAAAACCAGTTGCATTTCTACACACTAACTACTACCCAAAAAAGAAAGTCAGAAAACAAATCCATTTACAAATTTACAATAGCACTTAAAAAAAAAAAAAAATACTTTAGAATGAATTTAAACAAAGAGGTGAAATATCTATATACTGAAAACTATAAAACATTGAAGAAAGAAATTGAAGACACTAAATACAAAATGAAAGGTACCTCATGTTCATAGATTAGAAGAAATAATATTGTTAAAATTTTCATACTACCAAAGTGATTTACACATTCACTGGAATCTCTATCAAAATTCCAATGGGGTTTTGAGGTTTCCCACAGAAACAGAAAAAATAATCCTCAAATTCATTCAGAACCACAAAAGACTGTAAGGACCAAAGCAAACTTTTTTTTTCAGCCAAAGCAATCTTAAACAAAAGAACAAAGTTGAAGGCATCACCCCACACCCAAAACAGTGCAATACTGGCATAAACACATACATATAGACCAATGGAGCAGAACAGAGACCAGAAACAAATCCACACATTCGCAGTCAACTGATCTTTGACAAGTGCACTAATAAACAATGGAGAAAGAACAGTCTCTTTAATAAATGATGTTGAGAAACTGGTTTTCCACAGGCAAAAAAGTGAAACAACCCTTACCTTCTCTCACTACACACACATCAATCACCTAAAAATGGACTAAAGACAAATATAAAACCTGAAATCATAAAATTATTAGAAGAAAACACAGTAAGAGTTTCTTAACACCGGTCTGAGCAAGAATTTTTTTAGATATGACCTGAAAAGCACAAATATACAAAAGACAAATGGGATTGCATCAAACTAAAAAGCTTCCACACAGCAAAGAAAATGGAGTGAAGAGACAGCCTACGGAATGAGAGAAAATACTGCAGACCTTACATCAGATGAGGGATTCGTATATATAGGAAGAAGTTGAACAACTCTATAGCAAGAAAACCACCCAATTAAAAAATGGGCAAAGGACTTAACTTGACATTTCTCAAAGGAAGATACTGAAATGGCCAACAGATCACTGTCACTCATCATCAGGGAAATACAAATGAAAACCACAATATCACCTCATACCTGTCAGAACGGCTTTTATCAAAAAAACAAGAGGTAACAAGTGTTGGTGAGGATGAGGAGAAAAGGAACCCTTGCGCACTGTTAGTGGGAATATAAATTGGTACAACGACTGTGGAAAAGAACATGGAGGTTCCTCCAAAAATACAAAATAGAGCTATCACAGTTCTAGCAATCCAGCTTCTGAATATATAAATGTAAACAGGATACTGAAGGGATATGTTCACTGCAGCATTATTCATTATCAGTCAATATATGGAAACAGCCCAATGGTTGATGGATGAATGGATAATAATGTGATATGCATATATTCATAATACCTAAGTATACATATGCCCACATAAATATAAAAACATAGAAAACATAAACATAAATATATATGTAACGAATATTATTCTGACATAAGGAAATCCTGGCATTTAATAGCACAGATGAACCTGGAGGACACAGTGGTAAGTGAAATAAGCCAGTCAGAAAAAGACAAATACCACATGATTTCACTGATTATTTGTGGAATCAAAGAAAATGTTGAACTCATAGAAGCAGAGAGTACAACCGTGGTTACCAGGCCTTGGAGGGTGAGTAAAATAGGGAAGTACTGGTAAAAAAAAATACAGCTGCACTTGTGTTGAAGGACTGTATAGAGAGGCAATGCTGATGACGACACTGTACTAAATGCTGCATTATGCCACGAGAGTATCTTTCAGGTGCTCTCATCACAGAAGGTAACTGTGAGAGGGTAACTGACTGTACCAATCATTTCACTGGGTGAAGATGCATCAAATCATGTTTATACCTTAAATATATATTTTTCTTTTTTTTTAAAGATCTTGCAAAAGAGAGGAGTTACACTTACCTGGGCAAGAAGAATATTTATGACTTCCTCGTTTTCATTCATTTCTTCTTTGGAAACATCCTCTTTTGAAAGACTGGCTATTTCTTGTGCAATCTTGGTTTCACATTCCTGTCCAACAAGAGAAATGAAAGCACTGGTCAGCCCACTGTAACACAGTCAACAAACTTACACTGTCCCCATTCCCAAAATTTCTTCCTCAGCTTCTAGAACTGAAAAACTAAGAGTGACCAGCCAGCAGAATCTCCAGACAGTGGGGGCAAATGCTAACTGGGTTTTGACAGTAACGTGTGGATCTCACACTGTGGATACACTGGAGGAAAATGTTCGGTTTCAGCTAAAGTGCTCAGCATTTCCGGAACCCTCCCATATAAACTGCCTTCCGTGATCCTTCCTTTTTGGAGGGGGGTCTACTTTAAGCCTACAGTTAGTTGGTTTTGCCGATGGTACACAGTCAAATAGCCACTGTCTACCACAACACTGAACGTCTTCAACACCACAAAGTACCCTTGGGCTCCTCCGCCACCAGTTGCCCCTGGAAACCACTAACCTGCTTTCCATTGCTCTGGTCTTACCTTCTTTTATGGTTCATAAAAACTGAATTAATCAGTAAGCAGTTTTTCTCCTGGCACGTTAAATTTCACAACTCATCTATGTTGTATCAGTAGTTTGCTGAGTAATATGCAAGGATATGAATGTACCCCAGTCTGTTTATCCGTTCACCAGCTGGTAGACATTTCAGTCCTTTCTACTTTTGAGCTACTAATCAAACCTGTAAAAAACACTAAGTATCTGCTCTGTGAGGGAACATGCCTTCTTCTGTTAGATAAATACCTAGGAGTGGGATTGCTGGTCCAGTGATAACCTGATGTTTTAACTCTGAAAGAAACTGCCAAACTATTTTCCAAAATGACTGAAACAGTCAAGATCAGTAAAGCTGCTCTACGTTCCTGCCACACTTGGTATTTTTAACACTGGTCATTATGGCTGGTGTGCAGTGGTTTCTCACTATGACTGTGGTCTGTTCTTCCTCAATGACAAACGATCTTCACATGTGCTTCTTTATCATCTATATATATTCTCTGGTAAAGATCTTCAGTAAAGTGCTGTTCAAACTTCTGCCTTTTTTTTTTTTTTGCCTTTTTAAAATTGAATTTTTATTGTAATAATCATACACTCTTGTGGAGGATATTAATAATGAGGGAGGCTAAGCATATGGGGTAAAGGAGTATGAATTCTCTGTACCTTTCCCTCAGTTTGGCTGTCAACCTAAAACTGCCCTAAAAAAATACAACTTAAAAAATTGGCTTGTCTTATTAAGTCTAAAGAGTTTTTAATATATTCTAGTTCAAGAACTTTATCAAGTGTCTGTGTTTTTTTTGCAAATATGTCACAGCCTCTGGCCTGCATGTTCATCTTTTTAACAATATCTTTTGAACAGTATGTTTTGATAAAATACAGTTTACCACATTTTTCTTTTATAGTTCATCAATCTTTGTATCCTATCTAAGAATCACTCAAACAGCTCATCCAGCTCAATAACAAAAAAAAACAAAAATCCAATTGGAAAATGGGCAAAAGACCCAAATAGACATTTCTCCAAAGAAGACATACAGATGGCCAACAAGCAAATGAAAAGATGAAATCATCATTGCTAATTATCAGAGAAATGCATATCAAAACTACAATGAGGTATCACCTCATACTGGTTAAATCTACAAATAATAAATGCTGGAGAGGGTGTGGAGAAAAGGGAACCTTCTCACACTGTTGGTGGGAATTTAAGTTGGTACAGTCACAATGGAAAACAGTATGGTGGTTCCTCAATATACCAAAAAAGAGAGTTGTCATACAATCCAGTAAGCCCACTCCTGGGCCTATATCCTGGGCCTATATCCAGATAAAACTATAATTCACAAAGATACATGCACCCCTAATGTTCACAGCAACACTACTCACAACAGCCAAGACATGGAAACCACCTGGCCACTAAGAGGTGAATAAAGAAGATATAAATCCACATATCTATATATAAACACATATACAATGGAACACTATTCAGTCATTTAAAAGCAGTAACGCCATTTGCACAAACATAGATGCAACTAGAAATGATCATACTAAGCAAAGTCAGTGCCCTTATACGTGGAATCTAAAATGACTCGAATTATTTATGAAAAAGCAAAAGACCCACAGATACAGAGAACAGACCTGTGGTTGCCAAGGGAATGGGAGCACGAAGGAGGAATAGACTGCGAGGCTGGGGTTAGCAGATGCCAGCTATTACATGCAGGATGGATGAACAACAAGGTCCTACTGTACAGCACAGGGAACTCTCTTCAATATCCTTTGAAAAGCCATAATGTAGAAGAAAATGAAAAAGAATGTGTATCTGCGTGTGCATGGCTGATTCACTTTGCTGTAATTAAAACAACACTGTAAATCAACTATACTTCAATTAAAAAAAAATTACCACCTAAGTCAAAGTCAGTAAGATCTTCTCTGTTTTATTAAGTCTTAGTCTACGATTCATTAAGCACTAATTTCTATATATGTTGTGTGGTAAGGGGGGAAAAAAGTTCTCTTTTTTGGCATATAGATATCCAATTGTTACAGCACCATTTGTTGAAAAGAAAAAACTTCCCTAGTCAATTGTCTTAGTATCTTTGTTGAAAATTACCTGCCCACACATGTGCTGGTCTGTTTCTGGACTTTCTATTCTGTATGCCCATCCTTATTGAATACTGACTGTCTTGATCACTGTAGCTTTACAGAAAATCTTCATCAGGTGGTGTGAGTCTTCCAATGTAGTCCTTTTTCAAAATTGTTTAGACTATTCTAGATCATTTATATTTACACACAGATTTATTTTCCACAGAGATTTTAGAAAAGCTTATTAATTTCTACCAAAATCACCTGTTTAAATTTTGACTGGAACTGAATCCACAGATCAACTTGGGAAAACCTAACATCTTAACAATATTATGATATAAACATATTTCTAAATCATTTATGTCTTGTTTTTTTAGGTGCACTATCCAATAGTTCATTGTAAACATACAGAAATACAACAGACATGTATATCTGATCTTGTATGTTGGAGCACTGCTAAACTCACATATTCAATATTGTATAGATTCCTTAAGATTTTATACAGAGATGATCACATGATCTGTGTTATAAAGACTAATTTCTCTCCAATCCATCTTGTTTTGCTGCACTGGCTAGAACACCCTCCAGTACAATGTTGAACAGAAGCAGTAAAAGCAGAAATCCTTGCTCCTATACCCAATCAATCCCAGAAGAAAATATTCAGACTTTTGCCATGAAGTACAATGTAAATCACAGGTTTTTTCCTGTAAATGCTGTTTATCAGGCTGAAAAGATAAGAGTTTTTATCAAGAAATAAATATCAAATTCTGCCACACACTTTTTCTGCATCTACTGATATGATCTTATCATTTTTCTTATTTTTAGTCTGTTAATATAATGAATCTTTAAAAGTCATTTATTCCTCAAAGTTGAAATCAACTTGATAGAACCTTTGCCGCATTCTGTGAATTAATAAGCAGACATGAAGATAGCTTCAAGAAACTAGCAAAGCAGAGGTAAGCCATTCCATTCTGTCCTGGCTCTGGCTTGTTACGTCACAGTTCCTTTATCCAAGAGGGATGCAGAAGCGAGAGAAAGCCGCACCCACATGGGTCAAGACCCCGTGTTAAAGGCTGATGGGTGACACCGCACGGCGGACAATGACCACACGAGGCCTGGTGGGTCTGTCACTAAAACCTTATTCCAGGCCAAATCATGAAGGGAGTAATTAAAAACAGGCATTGTAAGCAAAAGACAGACAATCTGGTAAGCAGGGGAAAAAGGAGAAAGAAAAATGCACAGAGGGCGTCTGCCAGTCCTAGAGTGCAGGGCAGACAGCTCGTTGCTGCCTCCTCTCTGACAAAGACACCGCCATGTCCATGCAAACCGCCAGCCCTCAAGCCATAGAGGACTGCCGTGTCTGGTCTCTCAGCAGAACCACAACTGTGACCACCACAGACCACATGGTCCCAGTCTGACAAATGCCAACTTGTGTCCCCTGAAAGTGCTTTTGGACCCTGGTATTGAATCTGCACGTGGGTGTAGGAGATGTGGGACCTCAACCTCAGACTAGCTGACACTCACAGAGGCCCAGCGCACAGCAACACACTGAGCCAGAGGGAGACCAACAGTCTGGCTTGCAAACCCCAAGCTCATCAGGCAGAACGTGCCACCTGCCTGTTTCCAGGAAAAGAAAACCCCTCCTAACCTTCTGTACCTCCATGTGTAAGGCCTCCAATTCCCCTGCAGCCTTTGAAATGTATCACCACTGGACTGCTTCTCACCCTGGAAACCTGTTTACAGGTCCAACCAAGCCGGAAACAACAAAACTGATATCTTTTAGTCAAACAGTTTAATTAAAAAACTCAACTTCCTAAATTAAAGGAAGCACTTCCCTGATACCAAGCTGAAGGATCAATAATCCAGAACTGGAAACGTGTGAACAAATCTCCCACCAGGGAACTTCCCTTCAAAAGGGATTTGTTGTCATACTTTAAAAAAATAACTTAGAATGGTATATAAAAGATTTTAGCACAGCCTTTTTACATTTCATTATAAACATGATATACTAAAATAATACATTTACTCACTTGTCTTTTCGCTTCTCTCAGTTTTCTCTTGAGGGCTGTCAGAATTCTTTGTACTTCCCATAATCTCTCCTCTTTTGATAAATCCTTTATCCCGCCCTGTAGATCTCGATGTAAACAATTCAAAAGAAACTCCTAGGAAGTAATACACCACACACTGAACAGGATTTCACGTCTTATCATCTTAAAGCCACATGCCATTTCTAAAGATGCAAAATCGACTACTTTTCAGTCATCATTAAAGAAATGACATAATGGCACATATTGTATTCTCAAGGCTATGACTGAAAAATCCTCCTTAGTTTTTCTGCCTGAGCACTAAGTTCTAAGCCATCAGCACACATTGGTTCCCAGTAGTCAATTCACATTCCCTTCCCCCAACATGTCAACTATTAAGAAACAGGAACTTGGAGATGATAGGGAAGAAAAGTGAGCAGGGATCTGATGTGTTACATGCAAACAAAAGATGTAATAATAATCAAATGTAAGTAAATGTCTTAGTCTTGAGCTTCTTACTGGGCTTGCCAAGCACACACAACTGCCCAGCGCTATTGGAGAAGGACAGTGGGAAGCACAGATCCGGGGTCAAATCCTGGTTGTACAACTTGGTAATAACCAGGTGACACACAGTAAGTTATTTACCTCTGCCCACTTTCATTATTCTCATCTGTAAAATAAAGCCGATAAAAGCAGCCTTGTCCAGATAAGGCAACATTTTTGGACTGCTTGCAACATACCTGGCACCTTGTTGAACATTTTTAACACATTACTTCGTTTAAGGTCATCTTCAGATCAAACCTAGGAGAGCACTCACTTTTAAATGCAATCCCAAAGCCTTAAGGAGGTTAAGCAATGTGCCTAATTCAGTCAGTCAGGAGCACAGCAAGAATTTCAAGCCAGGTCTTTTGACTTCCAAACCTGTGCTGTGTACCATGATATCCTGACTTAATGAGCATGAATCAGCACCATGGGAAGTTCTGGCCTTGGTGTGCCATGAAGAGTGTGCCCGAAAGCTACATAAACACAGGAAGAACTCAAGGACCAGGGACTCATGGGCCATCAGCACCCCAGCCTCCCGCAGGGTCAGGGCCAGAGGGCGGGCGCACACACCTGTCTCCGGATCTCCTCCTTGATACTCTCCTGGGTCTCGGGCAGTATGGGCATTGTGGCCATGTTAGACCATCGCAGGGGCTTCGTCACTTGCTTCAGTGTCACATTTCCAAAGAGCTCTTGCACGTGTGTGAAAAATACGTAGAGAACACGATTGCTAATCTAAAAAAAAAAAAAAAAAGGATTTGCAAGAAAAACATTAAATTCATTTCATTTCATTTATGTCTATTGCCTAAGTTCCTCCTTTAATCCTCGGGAGTCACAGGACATGCTTTGCTACTTAATGGCCAATTTAAAGAAGAAAATGAGAAAGTACAGGTTAAGTGGTAGACTCAGCACTATAAGGGACTGGGGGAAAAGCCAAGAAAGGGACACAGAAGCTGATTATCACTGATTTATTCTGCTTTAGCACTAGAGAATTAACTGATTTTTTAAAACCTATGTTCTTTATTTTCCAGTTACTATGAGGCATTCTAACACACACGACTGGATCAACTGCGGAACAGGGGAGCCTGTGGCTACAGAGCTGGGCTAAACACGGGAGCCCCCACTCCAAGGACAAACACCTTCCGGGAAGTTCCAAAGCTCAGACGCTAAGACAGCAGGATGTCAGGTGGCTAAACAGCTAGTAAAAGAAACTGTTTCCTACCTAAAACTTACTCTGACAACACACCTGCATTTTCTGAGACACCATAATCCCTATTACAGAAATACTAAGTAATAATGTAATATTTACCAAATTCTGAAAACTTGACAGGAAATTTAAGAAACATCTTGTTTCCAAGCTATAAGCAATGAAGGAATCTTCAGTGAAAGAAAATACACTGTTATATGTGACAGTGACCAATAATAACCTGGTGTATTCGCCAAGAGGGCTTAAAACAAAAACTATAACCCCTCTCATTATTCTGCCCTCTGTTTCCGGCCTGAGTGAAATATCAGTAACTCCAATAAAGGAACTCACACACACTATGCCAGCACCAAGTGAGCAGCAGGAAACGAAGACCAGGAATTTACGTTATAAAGAATCACCACCCACCTCCTTGAAATGTCTCCCCAGGTTAAGATTCTATAAAATGCTTTATATAACCTTCCTGACTGAAACCCTCAAGTTAAGTCCCTGACCAAATGAATAATGTTAGGCCCCCTTGGGCCTGAGTCTGTATGTCTGTGTGACATGATTGAGCAGTAATGCTATTTGATGGAGTAACTGAAATCTTTAAAACTCTGCAGATGAACTGGGACTGCAGGTACCCGGGGGCTCCTCCTGCACTAAGGACAGGTCACTGTCATTAGGAGCTCCTTACAGACCTACACCCAAACCTGGACAATACTCAGATTTCACAGGCACAACATGCTCACCGCCTTCCACGTCAACACCGTCCACATTGTAAAAGAAAACAGCAACACTCAGGGCAAGCCCCTGCCCGCTGTCCCTGGTCCACTGCTTGGTGTGTGACTCAGCAATAGGAAGCACCCTCGCCCCAACCCCAAGGGCCCACACATGTGCCAGGAAGGCCGTGTACCTGCACAGTGGGGCTGAGCACTATGGAAATGTTCTGGATGTTCATTTTCGTTTCCAGTTCCTTGGCAATAACATGGTCCATGTGCACAATGAGCCAGGAGATGAGAAGGCGGCTGCACTCGGGCAGCTCTTCCAGCAGGCGCTGAAACTCCTGCACCTTCTCGGCCTCCGAGCTCCGGCCACACGCCTCCTCGAAGCGAGGCAGGAGCTCCTTGGTCAGCAGGTTCTCAGGCAGGTCCCGCAGGTACTGCTTCAGCAAACTGGCCACCGTGTTCGGCTCATACTCTTCCAAGTTTGGAGACTCCTCTCTGTCGTAGGCTGCTTTCAGCTCGTCCACCTTGGATTTAATTCCTGAGAACATTCAAATTCAGAACAAAAAAAAGTATCAAGAAAAAAAAAAAATCAAACACACAGCCTTCTTCCCCAGCATGCCCACCATCACCCCTGGGGGAGATGGGAAAAGAGCCAACCTGGCATGTTAACTGTTTGTCTGCATATTGTTCACACAATTCTTCCGTAAATAAGATAGAAGACTATACTCGGAAGACGAATTTAGCCAAACGCTAAATGATAATGGAAAAACAATATTCAGAACAAATATCACAGCAAACACAGAAACACTAAGCAAATACGCCAATCGATTCAGGGAAAATATGTTTTTAAAGATTAAGTAGGCAAAAGTTAAACTACAATTCAAGCATAAGCCTTCCTCTACATGAGTAGCCAACTGCTTTTTCTAACCAGTCACAAGACTAACCACATAAAATACAAGTCAGTACACAAAAGCACGCTGCAATGGGTGATGCAATGTTTATACTTTTTTATAAACAAAAATTGTATCAAATGGAAAAGGTGAGCTCACCATCTAAACAAACTTTCAAAATTATTCCCCAACAAATAATACGCATCTAATTTCTAAGTTTAAATTCTTTACATATTTTCTTAATCTGAAACAGGGCTAGAACCAAAAAAAAAAAGTGAAATCTGGGTTACTAAAATCAAATTGTTTTGCTTTTCTTACTGGTCAGAAAGAAACACACATAAACATTTCTCAGACACTAAGTATGTAAGTCTTGACTCCAATCTGCATTTAAGACAGAATTCAGTGACACTGACTGCTCGCTCACGAGAGCACAAGGTAGCTTCCGCTGTCTTCACTACGTGAAACTTCAGGTCAAGGTGTGACGCTACACACAACAGAGTACCACTCAGCTATGAAAAAAGCATGAAGCCCTGCCACTGGCAACAGCATGGCTCCACCTGGAGGGTGCTGCTACATGAAATAAGCCAGAGAAAGACCAGTACTTCTTTTATGGAATCTAAACAAATAAAGCAGTGAATGTACCAGAAAAGAAGCAGACTCAGACACAGAGAACAAGTCAGTGGAAGAGTGAGGGCTAAGCCAGAGGGAGGGAACTAAGAGGTACAAACTACCATGCGCAAAATAAATACACTCCACAGTACAGCACAGGGAATACAGCCAGTATTTCACAATAACTATGTATAATCTTTAAAAATAGTGAATCACTGTGTTATAGCTCTGAAACTTATAGAATATTGTACATCAACTATACTTCAATTAAAAAAAAACTTTAGGCCAGTTATTAAAAACAAGCCATGAACTGAGGCTAACACTGTAATGGTAAACATTATAAAACCTTTTAATGGCATCACAATAAATCAGTAACTTAATCCAGCACTGACAAAATAAAACCAGCAATTCCAAATAGGAAAATAATAATATAGATTTTATTTTGCTACAATCTTCATTTTGAGTGGAAAAGTTAGAAAATAATTCCTATTTTCTTACTTTTCTGAATAGAACATGGAGAGTGCTAACTTCAACTGAAATTCCTCATGACCTCCTCTCTCTCCCATGAACACCTTGTAGATATGTAATTTTGCCCCAGCAGTGCCTACCCGGAAAATGGCACAAGTGAACAATTAGCATATGTGTTTGGTCTGTTACTCGGAAACTGTTACCAAAATGCTTTCCTTTTAAAAACTGAACACTTCAAAGTCCCAGGTACAGAAAGAGCAGATGAAAATAGATTAATTTTAAAACTAGAACTTAGACATGAATAAGTGCGAATCAAAGTTCTCCATGAGAAAGCGATACTACTAGTATTCGAAAAGCAAAAGTCACATGCACAGTTCTGCAGTACAGAATGCTAAATGCAGTGTTCTGCCAGAGCCTCACAAATAAATACAAAACTGATCAAAGAGGGTGCTCATTCTCAAGAAGCCAAGGACCAGGGGAGCAGTTCAGTGTTGAATAGAGAAGACATTCCACACCTCCATCTCCAAAAGAATACAAACATAAAAAATCAGGACAAAGTCCAAAGAATCCTCTGAACAACACTGTAGGAACCTTCAGAGAAGCTTTCACCTAAAATGAAATTTCCTCATGCCTGTCAAAATCACGAGCGAGAAGCAGCTATGTTAGTATCATGTAGATCTTTAAAAATCCATCATTAATTTTTCTTAAAAAGCAAGTTTTACATTCAGTTAAATGTGTTTATTTTATGTAACTAAGAAGTCATAAGTTAAAATTCAGTGCCTAATTCATTTTCTTATTTTCTATAAAATAGCAGCTTCTTAGCCAAAACACTCTTCAATGACATGTTATCTGCAGGTTACGTAAAGGTCTCCCCAGTTATCAAACATGCCTGCCCTTTCTCAACAAAGAAAGGGCATATCACATCTACCTTCAAGAAATGTGCACGAACCAATTAAATGGAAAAACTAAATCTAGCCTCTTTATTCTAAATGTGTATGATCTAACTCATCATGAATATGCATGAGCAATGATGCATGTTACAGCCTCAGCCATGGGAAGGTGATGAGCGACAGCACGGATGTCGCACAGCTAGGACTTGCATCCTGCACCAACACCAAGGCCACACCACTTTGTAAGAACAGAGTCTCAACTTTGGACCACACGTGTCTTGCCTGACTTTAGACACCCAAAAGGAATCACACTCCTGCCAAGTATGAGATGTAAGTTTTCACACACACGGAATGTAGGAAAATGGAACCTAAACTTCACTAACGTCATGTCAGAGCCACACCTGACTTAAAGGAATCCACCCCTGGGGTCTAAACACTTAGCAAGAACAGTCCATCCCTCAGATAAACTGAGGAAATACTTACATGACAGCGTCAGTCACTATGCCTCGTGGCCAAGACACATCCTGAACCCAGACATCAGACGTCCTTTCTCCCCACTGACCTCCTCCCAGCACCCAGACTCTTGGGGGCACCCAGGTGAGGGGTGCTGCCCACATGCGCCAGTCGCTGCACAATGAACCCACTGTGAATCCTCCTAATGGGGGTGTGGGGATCGAGTAAAAAAGGCAGCGTGCGCATACACATGCACATACACACACGGACACAGTGTGGGGGCCTTTGTTCAACTGGAAGGACCAAGGACATGAATGAGGCTTAGGACCCATGTCACAATCTTGCTCACAAGTATCCTGCTCCTTCCTTTGAAACACAGAAGCAAGCCGACTGGTAGCAACTGGTGCAGCCCTCACCTGACACCCTGTAGATGCCCTCGCACTTCATGCCGTGCTTCTCCACATAGTCCACGCACTCCCGGAAGACCGCGGGCAGCTGCACGCCGTCGTACATCATGGTCCTCTCCACCGCATCGGCCAGTGGGATCCCGAAGATGGGCCTGAGGCTCGGGACGTCCAGCTGAGGCACCTCTGGCTCCTGAATCGGCTTCTTCTTCTTCTTCTTCTCCTTCCACTGTTTAACCACGTCAGCTGCTGTCAAGTCTTTTGACTTCTTCTCTTTATGCTTCTCCTCTTTGTGCTTTTCTTCTTTATGTTTTTCCTCTTTGGGTTTCTCTTTTATTTTAAAATCCTTCTCTTTCTTTTTAGAAAAGCTGGGCTTCTTGAAGACGTGGATCCCCTTGGACCTCTTCATTTTGGAAGGACTTTCGGCTTCATCCCCCGAACTATCTTCCTGAAAGGCAGCATAGCCTTCAGCTGCCAAAGAAACGCAGGGAGCGTGAGTCACAGTCTGCTGAATGTCACACTGTCCATTTTCTATGTTTAAAACAGGACCAAAGGAGAGTCACCTGGCCTTGGCGACCTAGCTTTCCACCTGTGGCCCAGCCCTCCTGTTCTCCCAGCCACTCATCTCAGCTAAAAGGTGTTGTTGTGACATCTCTCAACCACAAGAGGGCAATGTGCCCAGAGACAGTTACCCTTGCAACTGGTTTTATTTTATACATGTGTGCAAGAGGAACTTTTACAAACCACATTACTGTAAATGATCATTTATTATTTCAACTTATTTGGAAAAAAATCACACCATCAGACACAACGTTCCTTCACAGTCAAGAACATCCTCTAACCTGCACTCCTCTTAGCTTAGGTTCTCCTATTTGGTTCCTGTAATCTGAAACCGTCTGCAGTCACAACTGGAGATGCAGGACTGTGTAGGTGCTTTTCCTCCCCACTGCATCTGGCTCCCAGGTGTCTGGCTGGTAAGTCCCCTCTGGGGCCAGCAGCAGGGACTGAGCCTCCTCTGGGGAGAACCGACCAGGAAACCCCTAACATTGAGCGTCGGCCCCGCCCCTGAGTCAGAAGCCTGGGTTTCACACTGACAGCTACTCAGTATCAGAGCTGTCCTAGTTTGGCTTCCTTGTTTTTTGTTTTTTTTTTAAAACATCTAAAACTCTCCTGTTCTTTTCTTTAGCCAAATATCTTACAAGCTAAAATAGAGATTAATAATAGAGATTTTACAATAGAGATTAAAGGTTTTGCATAAATTCCCCTCTAGTTAAAATACCACGAACTCCACACCAACCAGAATGGCAAAAGAAGAGCATGATAATGGGTGGCCAAAAAGTTCATTTGAGTTTTTCTGTTACATCTTACAGGAAAACCCAAACTTTTTGGCCAACCCAATAATAGAAAGCTATCATCCTCCTTACAGAACAGGAATCCCATATAGGTGTGTTGTGGCATCTGCTTAAGAAAACAAATACAAAAAGGAAAAAAGAAAACAAATACACTTTCTTTACCATGTACTCCAACTGGCCTATACAACCTCACCAAGACAGCAAGACTCCATAAGCACAAAATTTCAACATTTACTTTTCATACATTATTTTTAAAAACCAACTTAAGAAACCTCCACCAGAAAACTTTACCACTTCTGGAAATTCAGTACTTTTACTTGCGATAGTAAGACCCTAAAATACAAAAACTGAGACCTTGAAAAGAAAATATAAAACAGGAGTCCCTGGATATAGGATGGCAGGGACACGTGACCAGAGCAGAAATGTATCAGGACTAAAGCCACAGCACAGAGGGAACAGCACTTACTCCTCTTTTCCTTCTTCTTGAACTTTCCCTTCTTCTTCCCATGGTCCTTCTCATCGTCAGACACTACGTCGGGAGGCTCGTGGAGGCTGTCGTGGGGGGGTGAGGGCTCGCCTGTGCGGTATAGCCCGGGAAACTTGGTGGGGCTGATCTCCTCAGAGCTGGGGGTGCGGGTGAGCCCGCTGCCATGCTCCACCCTGCGGTGCTCACTGGGGCTGCTGGTGGGGGGCAGGAAGCACTCGGTCATGCTGCCTCCCTGACGACAGCGAGGAGGGCTTCTCGGTCACCTATCCATCACACCTGCGGGAGACAGAGCATCACGGTCACCGGTGACCACCACCCGGGGCGGCAGACAGACGCACAGCTCGGCACACTCCCCCTTAAGAACCGCTGCTGGTTTTGTCATCTTGAGTTGCATTCGTGCATCACACATGCACGCTGGTTCTCAAAAAGCTGAAAGCACTGGATCTTCAAGTGTGAGGAAAATTAACCAAATGAAAGGACATAAGGACAGCAAGGCAGGACACAGAGTTTCTCCTAAAAAGAGCCCGCTGCTGTAAGGGGTTTCATTTTGATTGGTATCTAACAGAAAACCTTAATTTTTCTTAAGTTATGACCAAATAACCATGAATAACAAGAAGACTCTTATAAACTATACATGAATACTTCAGTATCGTAAGTAAAATTTACAAAGCAGTTAAAGTGAAAGAAGTAGTGATTAACACAGTTATAGATCATTAGCTGCAGTTACATACTGCATTAGACAATCCATGTGTTGATACAGCTAACAAAGGAAGAACCTCATTTGCTCATTCCTAAACTATACACAGTTTTGCTAGAATGGACACTACAAAGGACAAATGTGGGTAAATAACAAGGTTCTACTGTACAGTACAGGGAACTGTACTCAATATCATGTGAGAAACCAGAATGGAAAATATGAAAAAGAACACATGTGTGTATATCTATGTATAACTGAGTCACGGTGCCACACAGCAATTATTAACACAACACTGTAATCCAGCTATATCTCAATAATAAAATTTTTGAAAGAAATAATAAAAAAGTACAAATGTAAGAAAAGTTCAAGATCTGTTCACATTTTTCTTCTTTAGACAATGGTACACAGTTTAAAGTACCATGTTCAAAAGTAAATTGTGTTAGTTCTTAATCCTCTTTAATGTTTTTCTAATATTCATTTGAAATACTACCAGAATCACTTGTTTCTCTTTGCACTGACTTAAGGTGATTTTGAAATTTTAAAAACACACAAACACAAGTGATCACTGATTAAAACAAAGTCAAAAGACAAACAAATATGAAAAAAAATGTGTAAATTATGATAGCAAACTTTTCTAAAAAGCAGAGTTCTCACATATCAATAAAAATTTCAACATAGCAAGAATGTGAAGCAGTTCACAGGAAAATGACTAATATCCACATGAAAATAACTATTCAAGTACAATTGCAATTTTAAGAACATAAGACAGTAAGTTAGAATTTTTATAACATCAGATTGGCAAAGAACAAAAAAGTTCTATAATATACCAGCATACCAAGTGCTGGTAAGGATGTAAATATCCACTAAGGGAGAATATCCACTAACAGCTTAAGTATGAACCAGCTCAGTCTTTTCTGAAAAGCAATTTGGCAAAATCTATCAAATGTGCTCTCTTTGATCTAAGAACTCCTCTTTTTAGGAACTTATCCTTCAGACATCCTTTTACAAGCATTCAAAGACGTGCATGTGAAAATAATCATTTTAGCATTGTGAAAGCAAAGACAGCAAAATCTAAATGGCTATCAATAAAAGACACATTAAATTAGGCTTGATCCAAATAATGCAATGTAAAGTCACACACAAGCCATCTCTGACATAATTAATCATTGTTAAGTCTCCTAAGTTGTAAGAGAGGGAGAGAAAGATTTTATTTTGAGCCTTACCATGCCCATCTATCACTTGTACTGCTATTATCACGTTTTTCAAATGAACAGGCCATGTTTTTTCAGTCTCACAAAAATTGTTTTTGACGATATTTAATAGTCTGAGGAAAGCAATTTACAGCAGAGTATCAACTTTTAAATACATAAGCACACGAAAAATGTAAGAACAAGGGAACTTTAGTGATAATTATCTCTGAATTATAAGGTTATAAGTGATCTTTTCACTTTTTCGCATTTCTTCAGTTTTCTACCAGTACAGTATACACTACTACTTGCCTAAGCAGGAAAAACATTAAATGAGAAATTTCATCAAAGGAACTGTAAGCACCGCTGTCACTCTAATTCTCTGGTTTTACCTCGTGGGTCCTGATGTTGGCTTTTTTTTTTTTTTTTAAGTACATTCTTTTCTTCCCTTAACTGAAGGGATGAGAGTTTAAACAGAGCTAAGATGCCACCTGCTAAAGCTGAAACTCCAGTACTTTGGCCACCTCATGCAAAGAGTTGACTCAATGGAAAAGACCCTGATGCTGGGAGGAATTGGGGGCAGGAGAAGGGGACGACAGAGGATGAGATGGCTGGATGGCATCACTGACTTGATGGGTATGAGTTTGAGTAAACTCCGGGAGTTGGTGATGTACAGGGAGGCCTGGCGTGCTGCGATTCATGGGGTCGCAAAGAGTCGGACACGAATGGGCGACTGAACTGAACTGAAGATGCCACCAGCCTATTGGTTATACACCACAGGTGAGGAAACTGAGGTTTGAAGACCGGAGAACCGAAACACAGGTGTGGGAAGGAGCACAGCTTGACCACCATCCCTGCACTCTGTCTCCTCCGTGCCCTGGGACCCAGCCTTCCTTCCAGGATTCCTGCTCAGCCAGCTCATACTCGTCTTTCCACATTAGGCCCACAGATGGGCACAAGGAATCTTTCTGGAGTGATGGGAACAGTCTAGATCTGGATTGTGGTGATGGTTACAAACGGTAAATTGACATTTTAAGTGGGTGAAATCTTATGGTATACAAATTGCACCTAAATAAAGCTGTTAAAAAAAAGGATCAAGTACCAGCACCCCTTTCTCCAGGAATCCCTGCTCATGCCTCACGTGCCCAGGCTAAGCCGTGCCCGCCTCCCGAGCTACAGAATCAAGGCGCACACCTGGACGCCACACTGGGCCTTAAGGACCTGTGCATGGGGCCATCTTTCCCAGTAATTCACAAGCCCAACATTTAACACAGCACAGGCTGCACGGGAAGTGGTCAGACGTTTCCTTAACTAACTGAACCCACTAACAAGTCTCTTCCACATTCTCAACACACTGTATCCCGTGGATGACACAAAGACAAGGAGAAATGACCTGGCCCTCAGCCTCAACTTTTAATTACAGAAACAAAGAAAGGAAACCCATATTTTATTTTAATTCTGTGGCTTCAGGAACTTTCACATCAACCTAACATGCCCTGTGAGAAAAATGTTTTTCCAGGTTTACAAACAGTAGAACTAAGGCTCAGGGAAGTGAAGTAACTTATCCTATGCCACACAGCAAGAGGTAAAACTGGGATGTGCTTGACGGAAACACACGTTCTTTCCACTGAAGTGCCCTCTGTGTACACATGTGCACACACACACACACACACACGAGCACACTTATGCCCGGAGGAGCAGCATATTAATGACACAAGCAGAAACGTGGGGCTTGCTGTGAGAACAGCAAGAAGACAGGTCTGATGGGAGCAGATTCATGAAGAAGCAACAGAAAAGACATGGAAAGACAAGATGGGTCTGAACTGAAAGCCAGCAGGTGTCGAGCTGAGGAGGTCATCACCAAGTTCAAGTCCAGAAGTGACAGGCTGGGGCTGAGAGGCATGAGGGCAGGACCACGAACCACAGAATGCAGGCGGGTCTGGCCCACCCCCCAGTCTGTGGTCTGCACGCTCGGCTGACAAGGAAGAGTCCTGTTTCTGACATACTGAAGAGACGATCTTGCAAAACCCACTCCGGAGGAACAGCTGCTGCCCAGACTCAGCCACGCGCGGCTGGGAGGAGCGGCCACCGGCGCACAGGACGGAGCGAGGCAGGCACGGAGGTGCAGGGACGGTGCCGAGCTCAGGGAGCCACAGCACACCTCAGCGTCCTGAGTGAGTGGGCAGAACGGACAGGCCTCGAAGGGTCCACGGTGACTTTCAGCATAAACAGCCGAAGGCGAGGAGAAAAAAAAAAGAAATTCCTACTTCTGAGGCCCGAGGAGAAGTGATGTAAACTTGTCAACATTTAAGAAAGATGTCAGCACAGCTAAGAAACAGACCACACACTGACAGGCAAAGAAGGCAGACCGGACTGGGCCTCGAACACGAGGACCAACACTGTTCCTGGAAGGTTCTTTTTGCCTTTGCATCGCAGACTTGCAGCAAAAGATGCCAGAAACATCAGCGATGACGGAAAAGTCAGCCCTCTCAGCTGAAGGACCAGAAATGGGCGGTCCTTCCAGACAGAAAACTTCAGAAGACGCAGTCTACTCCGTCCAGTAGACAGACGACAGCGTCTACTCTGTGGTCTACCCCACCACAGAGACGTAACCATGACAGATGGTACTCCGGCAAGGGCAGACAGGTTAGGGAACAAAACAGAAGCTTCGCAGAGGCATGCATATACAGTCAACTGCCTGTCAACGAAGGTTCCAAAGGAATTCATGGGGCAAGGAAAGTCTTCAGCAAGTGGCGCAGAGTAACCATGTGGGGAAGAGAGGTCAGCGCTCCATCGCATCACCATAAAGTGTGCATGACAAACTAGACACAACAGTTCACTGCTAACAACTTAAAACTTCTAAATAAAACACATTTGTGAGCCCTTGGGGGTAGAATTTCCCAGACAGGAACAGAAAGCAATTAACTACAGAATTAAAAGTCCACAAACTAGACTTTTTATCAAAAGCAAAAACTTTTGCTCATCAAAAGACACTAGGAAGAAAATTAAAAGTCAAGGCCAAGATGTGGAGAACACACTTACAGTGTGTGTGTGTGTGTTTGTGTCTCACAAAAGACTTAAATCCAGGATATATACAGAACCTCTACAATTCAACAATAGACAATCCAAAACAAAAATAGGCAAAATCAAGCAAGCAATTTACAAAAGAAAGTCTATGACTGGTCAATAAGCCCATGAAAAAACCTTCACATCACTAAACATCAAAGAAATGGAAATTAAAACCACAACAAGCTATCAACAGACACCATCCCAAACGGCTGAAGTGCAAACAGAGCTATAATTCCTAATGTTGGTGAGGATGTGGGGCACTAGAAATTTAATACATTGCTGGTGGGAATGTAACATTTAACCACTTTGGAAAAGTATTACTATTTGTCAGTATCTTCTAGTTAAATCCTTACCTTATGACCCAGCAATTCCACTCCTGAGTATTTACCCCAGAGAAATGGAAACATGTTCACGCAAAGGCATGATCAGAGTAACTGTATTCATAACAGATAAAAAACAGAAACACATTGCCATTAACAAGACTGGATAAACAAGCGGTAATATATTCACACAATGGAATACTAGCATTTTTGAAATAAACAAGTCATTCATACACCAAAACAGATGAACTTCAAGACAGCACTGCATACACCCAAGATCACATAGTGTATGACTATTTATATGAAGTTCTGGAAGAGGCAAACATCTCCATCACAAGAATCTAGAACTGTGGTCCTGGCGTTTGGGGAAGAGGCAGGGACAGAGTACAGAGCAGCTAGAGAGAACTCTCCAGGGTGATGGCTGTGTTTTCTGTCCTGACAGGCATGAAGGGCTACACACACATACACATTTGCTGAAACACACCTCAATGAAACGCCGCTGACACACACTGTTGTTTGGTTTCAGGTGTACTAGTGGTTTGACATTTCCGTCCATTTTGAAATGATGACCAGTGGTGAGCCTAGTAACCACCTGTCTCCACACAAAGTTATTTCAACATTATTCCACATTCCTTATGCTGCACGTTACATCCCGAGGCTTTTCTTTTAATAACCGGGGGTTTGCACCTCCTGATCCCCTTCATCTATTCAACCCTCCACCTCCTTCCCTTCTGGCAACCACACATTTGTTCTCTGCATCTATGAGTCTATTTTCATTTTGTCTTATTTTTCAGATTCTACACATAACTGAGATCATATCTGTTTTCTCTGTCCGACTTATCTCACTTAGCAAAATGCCCTCTAGATCTACCCATGGGGTCACACACACACAAAAAAAATTAAACTGTGCCTATCACTGAATATAAATTAGCCCTCAATAAAATCTCACAGATTAGGGGAAAAGCCACGGATGCTATGCAGAGATGATCATGAGCCATTAAAAATATGAACTCTCCTCAAATGTTGCCACTCTCACCCTAATGATTGACATTCCCTCCCAGCCCCCCACACCCAAAATCACTGCAATAGGAATGTCTATTTCCAGTCTTTCCCAAATGAAAGCCTATGGCTACTTGGGGAAAAATCTCTCTCCAGAGAGAATTTAAGGGAAAAAATGTGACTTCCGTAATAACTAACAAAAACTATTAAAAGTATATAGCAAAAACAATACATCTAGAATTTTACTTTAGAATCCCCCAAATTATACCTTTGAAGTTAAATATTTCATGTAAAAAGAATAGTTATGACAGTTTTAACTGGGGTAAAGCCAAAAATAAGTTTCACAAAATCAGACTCAAACTTAATAAAGACTTAAAAAACTTCACTCCTCTATAGAACCAGGATATACACTGTCCCCAACAGCCTCTTCCCCTCATGTACCAGGATTAATCAGCACAGGTAAGAGGAACCACTCACCCATGCAAAGGACAAAGCAGCATCAGCAGGAAAGACAGACTGCTAAACTGAAGTCTCCTGAAACGAAGTTTTGGAAATAACTCCAATGACTCATTAAATCTGATAATATCTACACAGACAAGGGCCTCTTCCAAAAAACCAACAGCTTGCTTAACTAGTTCACAAGTTAAACAAATCCAATATTTATAAACAATTTTTATTAAATATAGCCTAAAAGTCACTGGAAGCAGCTTTTCCTTAGTTTTTATGGTTTTTAAAAATAATCTGGGGAGGGGGGAATCGGGATGGGGAACACATGTAAATCCATAGCTGATTCATGTCAATGTATGGCAAAAACCACAATACTGAAAAGTAATTAGCCTCCAACTAATAAAAATAAATGAAAAAAATAAAGTGGGTATCATCTGCAAAAAAAAAATAATAATAATAATAATCTGTAAATGGAAAGTCTCTAACCTAAATCTCTACCAAGGAATCCAGACACTGGTTCGTTAGTATATACCGAGCACTGACTCCCATTAACCTACTATCTGGGGGTGTCCAACCTCATAAGCATGTGTGCATACAAAATACATTCTTGTTCTTCAGATTTTCTCACAAGTAAAGAGCATCCAGATCACAAGAGACCACTAAGCACCAACACCATACGTGCAGAGACCCCTCAGAGCACACCATGAGGCCTCAGGGCACAAGGGACAGAGACGATCACCGGGCAGGAGCAGGACAAGCAAATCACAAAGATCATGATCAGCTTGCCAACAGGACACTGGAAATTTACAGACAACAAACAAACACATTCAAAATTCTGGTAAGAAGACCAGTGTCAACAACCACCCAAGTGTACAGGTAGAATAAAGACACTTCAGACACACAGGGCCAAGAACTGTATTCCCTGCACACTTGCCCAAGAGACTTGACGACCTGAGATGTGACCTGATGGGCAGCAAGGAATCCAGGAAAAGCAGGCCTGTGGCCAGCTGGTGACAATCCCCGTGACCCAGGGTAAGAAGGGTTCCAAGACATCTGCCTGTGCGGAAAAGAACAAGAAGACTGGAGCTTTGGGAACAATCTGCCATAAAAACAGAGTAAAACACAAATAACAGTAACAGACAACCGTTAACTTTAAGAAAAAAGGTAGATGGGAAATGAAACTGTAGTCCTCTGCCTGGCTCAGGATTACACAATGCTTCGGTAATATCACAATGAAAATGACGGATGCTGACTGATGGAACCAAACACTCTGCAGGGCATGACTATGCTGGAGGGCTGGGGGCAGGGGACCCGGGGAAGCGCCTCAGAGACCCAAATCCTCATCCACCTAACGCCCCGGTAACAGAGGACATCCAAAACTGCCACCATCAAAAACAGCAGTTTAAGGATATTACTTAGGTAAAGGAAATAAACACCAAAAGAAATAGCTGAAAGGCAACCTTCAGCTATAAAACTTGGGGGGTGGGGAACATAGCATTTTGCCTATGAGTCTTGACACTGGGATGGGGTCCCCAAGGCCACCCTGGGGTCATCGATTCACGAGAAGGACTCAGATCAGTAAGCACACAGTCAAGCTCAGGCTAAGACTTATTACAGAGAAAGGATACAAAGCAAAAAAAAGCAAAGGACAAGGGGCTGAGTCCAGAGGAACCAGGCGTATGCTCCCAAGGGCCCCCTGGCAGGGGAGACATGGGGACACATATGAAGCACCAGGGGTTTCTGACTGCTCCTCAGTCAGCCCAAGGTCCCCGAGGAGACCGGTCACAGCGGTGTTCTCTGTGGAGCGGGTACTGAAGCCCCAGACTCCCAGAAAGAAGGGAGGAACTCTGCATAAATCAGGCTATTCTACAAACTGCTGAGGCCCAATAACCACACTTCTCACTTACACAAAATTTTATAGGCTGTACGGAACTCTACTCCTCAAGGGATTTCTCCTAAGACATGAATATTACTATTCAAGAAAAAAAAAAAAAACAAGTTTACAAGTTGAGATGAGGCAAGTAATCCTTCAGATGAAGTGGGCTTAGAGGGTTTCTGATCGTCCACAGCGAAGTCCCTGTCGCACCATCACGCGCAAGGTTCACTGCCTGTACCCATGGCGCAGAGCAGTAGCCCCAGCTGCAGGACCACGCGTACCCCCACAGACCAACTCTCATCCCTCTGGGCTGTCACCTAATTGGTCCTTCAAAACTTCCAACTTCTGTTCAGGTCTATGAGGACAGATGAGCCTGGCGGGCTACAGCCCATGGGGTCACAAACAATTGGGCACGACTGAGCGACTAAACAACAAGTACTTTAACAGACATTTTACTCCTGAGTTACTGTTTCTTTTCTGTAGTCTTCTTATATATCATCAAACTTAATCTTTATTTTAATTTCTCCCCCACCCCCAGGAGCTTAGCCAAAAACTTTCAATTAGTGTCTCATATGCCATAGAGAAATTCACTGAATGACACAGTGATTTATGTTTTCTACTCAGCTTCTCAACATTCTCAGTGTCGTTGATTAAAACATGCCTAAGAGGTCTTCCCTGGTAGTCCACTGTCCAATGCAGGGGACACGGGTTCGATCCCTGACCGGGGAGATTCAACATGCTGCGGAGCAACTAAGCCTGTGTGCCATAACTCCTGAGCCCGTGCTCCAGAGCCCGGGAGCCGCAACCTGTGCTCCGCAATGAGAAGCCCGGGCACCTCTGGCAGGGAGCCCCCGTTTGCTGCAACCACAGAAAGTCCAAGTGCAGCAACGAGGACCAGCACAGCCTAAAGTAAATCAGTAGAGTGAGTAATAAAACATCTCTAAGATATAGGTTATCAAATCAGTCTAAAAGATGTGAAATTCCAAAGTTCATGATAATGAATATGAACGTATGAATGTCTTTTTAAGGTTGACAATAACTATTACATGACTATCAACAATAAAACAGAAAAATTCACATTTTAGGAAACTGATATGATGCAATATAAAATCAACCTCTGGATGAAACACAAATCTGCAAAGCACGGACTATGTCCATTAGTTAGGTGAACATAAAAACTCTGAGGTTCAGAACTCCAGGTGTCAGGAAATAAGCAGCCAGAAATAATTCCACCTCTGCCTGGGCTGAAAGGCTGGGGAGGACACAGTTCAGTTCTGCATGCAGCTGTCCAAATCAAAGGGCATATATGTATAGTAAGTATGGAGAGAAAAGTCCACTGCCTTTACACAAAATCAAAACTGTTATATCATGAGCAGTCACAAACACCGAGGACCAAAAAAAAGTTTTCTTATAAAAAAAACCTTGTGACCTAAATGAGAAGGAAATCCAAAATGAGGGGGTATGTGAACACATTTGGCAAATTCACTTCGTTGTACTGCAGAAACACAACACTGTACAGGAACTATACTCCAGTAAAAACTAAATTTTAAAAAACTTAATAAATATCATTTGAAACTTAACAGTAAAACAGCACTTTTTTAAAGTAACAGTATACCCTTTGGCTGGGGGACAGGTGGTATCTTTCCTGCCATATCTCATACTCACATGATCTAGTCTCAAGTAAATCTTAACTCAGAACTTAGCATGGAAACAGGGGAGTCCAATAAACCTCATTTAATAATTTTTAAAACGCACACCATCAGTTACAATAGAAAGTGGGTAAAAGCATCTAGTCCATTGTTCCCCGACAGTGCGCAGAGGGACCCAGGGCACTGCGAGCAAACGCCACGGGTCTAGGGTAGCTCAAACTGAGGGAAGCACAGTGCTCCTCGACACCTGTCAGACACTGCACAACTACCAGAAAAGAAGGAGGCTTTCAACACTCGACTGTGCACGTTCCCTTCCACAGCACACCTTCATAAAGCAGGGTTTTTTAGAGGTTTTAAAAAATCAACATGAAACAAGAAATAAGGGTGGTGATGTTTAATCTGATTGCAAGTATCATAAGCTGCACAGTGTTCAATGGACACACACAGACCACTAATTTTAGTTACTTAAGATTAAGACAAAAATTATTTTCTCTTTCAGCTTATGTGTATGATTTTTTTCAAATGGCTACTAAGTTGCCTGTCAAGTGGGCCTTAGAAAGCATCACAAGGAACAAAGCTAGTGGAGGTGATGCAGTCCCAGTTGAGCTATTTCAAATCCTAAAAGGCAATTCTGTTAAAGTGCTGTACTCAATATGCCAGCAAATTTGGAAAACTCAGCAGTGGCCACAGGCCTGGAAGAGGTCAGTTTTCATTCCAATCCCAAAGAAAGGCAATACCAAAGAAATGTTCAAATTACCACACAACTGCACTCATCTCACACACTAGCAAAGTAATGCTCAAAATTCTCCAAGCCAGGCTTCAACAGTACATGAACCGTGATCTTCCAGATGTTCAACCTGAATTTAGAAAAGGCAAAGGTCCATCTAGTCAAAGCAATGGTA
The DNA here is from genome assembly GCF_963930625.1 of Muntiacus reevesi. Classification (NCBI taxonomy): domain Eukaryota; kingdom Metazoa; phylum Chordata; class Mammalia; order Artiodactyla; family Cervidae; genus Muntiacus; species Muntiacus reevesi. The sequence continues at coordinate 39,709,255 of NC_089252.1, read as the reverse complement.
TTCCAGTAGTTATGTATGGATGTGAGAGTTGGATTATAAAGAAAGCTGAGTGCCGAAGAACTGTGGTACTGGAGAAGACTCTCGAGAGTCCCTTGAACTGCAAGGAGATCAAACCAGTCAATCCTAAAGGAAATCAACCCTAAATATTTACTGGAAGGACTGCTGCTGAAGCTGAAGCTCCAATACTTTGGCTACCTGATGCGAAGAACTGACTCATTGGAAAAGATGCTGATGCTGGGAAAGATGGAAGGCAGGAGGAGAAGGGGATGACAGAGGATGAGATGGTTGGATGGCATCACCGACTTGATGGACATGAGTTTGAGCAAGCTCTGGGAGTTGGTAATGGACAGGGAAGCCTGGTGTGCTACAGTCCATGGGGTCTCAAAGAGTTGGATGCGACTGAACTGAACTGAAAGTTGCTAAGACATAAATACGTATTTAGTTGTGTGAGTCTAACAATATAATTTAACATACTATTAAACATTTCCATTAGGCTGACGCCAGGTCTAATACATAAGATATGTATGAGACTGAAATATCAAGTCATAAAAGAAATGAAAGATGCTTGGAATCAAGACAAAAGGACTCAGAAGTCAACTAGAAGATACTCCCACTGGCCAAAGAGAACGAATAAAATTAATAACTGCCATGAACTAAAGTAAAGTACCAAGTATATTTAAATCCATGAGTTCATATGGATATTTAAAAATAAAATTCACTGATCACTTTGGAGGATATGGGAACTAGAGAACCATGTAATTGTTTGGAATAACTGGCAAATAAAGGGGGGAGCAGGGAAGCATTTATTCTGAACCTCCTATACAAAGTATAGTTCAGCCAAGTTTCCTTTTATCAAAATCTTCCACGTAATAAACAAAGAAATAAAAGACTATCACCACTTAATAAGCAACTTAAAAACAGACACTGGCAACGATCAATGGTTGTAAAGATCACAGACAAAAAAGAGACACCCGCCTGGAAAAACTAAACTGATAAAACCTTATTCTGATTAAGTCTCAAAATATAGGGACATACAATTTAGTTTATTTAGCTAATACTAAAGAAAAAGAGACGGGAAGGAGGAAGAGTGGGAGAATGAACATAAAAAGTAAGAGACTTAAGACCGAGAGAAGAAGGGGGCGACAGAGGATGAAATGGTTGGATGGCATCACCGACTCAATGGACATGAGTTTGGGTGAACTCCAGGAGTTGGTGATGGACAGGGAGGCCTGACGTGCTGCGGTTCATGGGGTCGCAAAGAGTCGGACATGACTGAGCGACTGAACTGAACTGTAAGACAGAGAATGAGAAGACAAGCCACAGACTAGAAGAAAATATTTGCAGAAGACATACCTGATACAGGACCATTATCCAAAATATACAAAGAACTCTTAAAACTCAACAATAAGAAAACAAAAACAATTTTAAAATGGGCAAAAGACCAGAAGAGAAACATCACCAAAAAAGATACAAATGTCAAATAAGCATATGAAAAGATGTTCCATATCATTGGGAAATTACACATTAAAACAGCAATAAACGTGACAAAAATAAATTTAGATTTTTTTAAATTTCTTAAAAATTTTTTGTAACTGTGTGGTGATGAATGCTAACTAGATTTACTGTGGTGATCATTTCATAATACATACAAATATCAAATCTGGCTCTCAATTTGCAGTGCTTCTGATTTAATTTAGCCTCCAAATGATTACGATCATGCTTCATTTTATCAAGGTATCACTCTGAAAGCAACTCCAAACAAGTTCTGCTAGTATTTTTGTTGTTCAGCTAGTATTTTTGTTTTTAATTATTTTTAAGACAAAAGCTTCACATTTAAATATCTATACAACCTTTCCAGGTGATCAGTTTGATGAACTTCATTCAAACTGATCAACTGCAAAGAAACAGACCTAGCGCCTGGTATAGAGTTAGCACTCAACAAATAAAAGCCTCATTCCACGATTTACACTATGATAGTTTAGAACAGAAAGTATACATGTTTATACATTCTTTGCTCATATGTGTATAAAACGCCTCTGGAGGAATATACCAGAAAAGATTAAGTCGTGATCTCTTCAGTGTTATCCTCAATGGCTCACCCAGGCCCCCAGTTCTCAGTAAAGAAATTGGGAGAGACCCTGATGGGGAGAGAGAATATGGCACAGCTGCGGGTCTAAGTACTATCACCCTTCATAGACGGGGTTTCCTTATCTGTTAATGTTGACACCGACCTGCCACAGCAGTGCCAGAATTAAACAAAACAGTATTCGTGGTCTACAGCAGGTACTCAGTAAGCAGCAATAACAACAACTACACAAAAGCAACAATATAAAATTCCTGGACAAAACTTGAGATTTTATAAACTATATTCTCCGCCCATAAAAGTGTGGAAAACGAAGAGCTTTACTGCTTTTTCTTTCCTTGACTCCCATTTTAAATAACGCTCAGAAAATTATAAGTGCAGTGTTAAGAAAAAAAATCATAAACAAATGTTAAGAAGCCAAGAAGAAACCTGGAGGAAAAGTACTGACACTAAACATGACAATTACTTTGCAAATTAATAAACAAAAACAAAAAGCGGCGGAGGATTTGAATCGGAAGCAAATACTTTTAAAATGAAAAAACAGGGAATTTAAGATTCTCTTTTTCACCCACCAATTTTCTAAAGAGGAACAAGTTTGATAACCCAACACTGGGAGGGTGTGATGAAAGAGACAGTCACATGCTACTGGTAAAAGTGTAAACTGACTCATTTAGAAGGCAATTCAGCAGCATCTACCAAGAATTCTCATTCTGACCTAGCAAATTCACTGTTAAACCTTGTCCCCCAATAGACAAAAGTAAGCAAAGTCCTGATTTTGATGGCCAAAATCCTTTATTATGTTGCATCTCTACAAGCACCTCAAATTCTTTATGAAAAAAGCAAAGAACAGAGAAAAAAACTAACCCAACTATATGCTGTCTACAAAAGACTCATGTGAACTATAGTAACAGAGGCAGCCTAATAATGCATGGAGTGTTAAATAAACAGATGGAGTAACGTTGGTAAAATGAGAGCCTGAGTGCTCAGCTGCTAAATCGTGTCCAACTCTTTGCAACTCCATGGACTGTAGCTCACCAGGCTCCTCTTCCATGGGATTTCCCAGGCAAGAATACTGAAGTGCGTTGCCATCTCCTACTCCAAAAATGATAGCTTAAGGAACTCCAAAAGTTCACCCTCCAGGAAAGCCAACGAAAACCAGTCAAAATCCACTTTTCACAACCCTGGAAACTAACCAGAAGCTTGCAGCAATTCAGGGAGCATTTATTCAAGAAAAACAGCTGAATCTTAGTGAGAACGTAGGATTTTGTGATTATTTAACTCACTCTGATCCTATCCTGGGCTTCCCGGATCAGTGGCAGCCTTGAAAATAAGAGCCCACATTCCCAGCACTGGCACAGCAGAACAAACCTCATTCACAAACAAACTGAAATTATTATTCCAGGCTCTTTGGAAGACCTACCTGCAGAAGAGGCCTGCCTTGTCTCACCTAAATGCAGTTACCTCAGAACTTTCCCCACGTCCAGGGCTAAGCCCATTAGGGTGTAGGCAGAGAGAGGTGTTAGCCGCTGCCCCTGAAGCAACAGGCAACAACTGGAGTCAACACTCCCTCCAAATCATGAGAAGAAAGGCTAAGCCGAGAGATGCTCAGGACACAGAATTCCTGGCTGATAATTTTTCCTTGCAGTAGTGTGACTGTGTCATCCCACTGCCTTCTGGTTCCTGTGGTTTCTGATGAGAAGTCAGCTGATGATGACACTGAGGATCCCTTGTATGTGACGAGCCACTTCTCTCGTTACTTTCAAGATTCTCTCCTTGTCTTTGTCTTTAAACCACTGGATTAAGAGGTGTCTTAGGTGGATCTCCTTGAACTCATCCCACCCGAGAAAGCCTACCCCACTCACCTCTGGATGATCTTGATGTCTGCACAGACAGAAACAAAGGCTAAGACCAAAGTTGTCAAGTGGCTGAGTGCTGAAGCTACATCCAAGAGATACACAGCTGCTCTGGTAGCTTACTGGTCTGCTAATGACAAGGCATTAGCAGCCAAGAGAATAAAACAGGAATAAACATAACCAAGGAGGTGAAAGACTTATACACTGATAACTACAAAACACTGCTGAGAGAAACTAGAGTAGACCTAAATAAACTCCTTTTTAATGGGACAATTCAGTACTGTTAAGATGACAAAGTACTGCTGTAATTCAAAATGATCTATAGACACAAGGCAAAACTTCAACAAGCCTTTATTGCAGAAATGGAAATCTGATCCTCAGTATGGAATCGCAATGGGCCTCGAATACCCACACAAAAATAAGGAAGAACAACAAAGGGGGAAGACTCACACTTCGTAATTTCAGAAGCAATTACAGAACTAGAATAACCAAAACAATGTGGTATTGGCATCAGGATAAGCATACAGACCTATAGAATCAATCTGAAGAGTCCAGAATAAACCCAAACATTTATGGTCAACTGATTTCAACAAAGGTGTCAAGACTATTCCATGGGGAAGAAATGGTCTCTTCAACAGATAGGAACGGGATAATTAGATTTCCATGTACAAAAAACAGGGCCTATCTCGGACCATATACAAAAATTCACTCAAAATGAACCAACACCTACATATAAGAAATAAAACTATAAAACTCCTAGAGGAAAGCACAGTGTAAATCTTCATGCCTGTGGATTTGGCAATGGATTCACAGAATATGACACCAAAATCACAAGTAACAAAAGAAAAAAACCAATAAATTCTACTTCATCAAAATGAACACTTCTGTAGATCAGAGGGCATTATCAAGAAAGTAAAAAAGACTACCTTGAGAGCGGAAGAAAGTATTTGCAGATCACATATACTGATAAGGGGCTTCCCAGATGGCTCAGCTCCTGGAATGCAGGAGGCACAGGAGATGCGGGTTCCGTCTCTGAGTTAGGAAGATCCCCTATAAGAGGAAATGGCAACCCACTCCAGTATTCTTGCCTGGAAGATTCCATAGACAGAGGAGTTTGCTGGGCCACGGGGTCGCAAAACAGTAGTAAACAACTGAGCATACACTGATAAGGGTCTACCATCCAGAATATACAAAGGAACTCTCACAACTCAACAACAAAAAGACAAACAACCCAATGCTAAGCTAGAAAAAGGACCTGAATAAATCTCTCTCCAAAAAAGATATACAAATGGCCAATAAGCACAGGAAAAGATGTTCAACATCATCAGCCACCAGGAAAATAAGTGCAAACCAAACCCACAATAAGTTACCAATTCACATCTACCAGGATAGTTTAAATTTTCAAAAACCAGAAAATAACAAGTGTTGGTGAGGATATGGAGAAATGAGAATCTTTACACTGGAGAGTGAAGTGGTGCAGCTGCTTTAGGAAAGAGTTTAGAAGTTCCTCAAACTGTTCCAACATAAAAGTCACTACATGATCCAGCCAATTCTACTCTTAGGTATGATAGTTCTTCCTTGCAGTAGGGTGACCGTGTCATCCCACTGCTTTCTGGCTCCTGTGGTTTCTGATGAGAAGTCAGCTGATGATGACACTGATGATGATGAGGATCCCTTGTATGCAATGAGTCATTTCTCTCATGAAGAACAATGAAAACAAGTATCTACAAAAACCGCTGCACATGATTATTCACACCAGCACTATAGTCATAATGTAGAAAGAACTTAAATGTTCAACAACTTATGAATAAACAAAATGTGGTATAACCAACCAGTGGAATATTCTCAGCAATGAAGAGGAATGGAGTCCTGACACCTGCTACAAAATGGACAGGTCTTGAAAACATGATGCTGAGTAAAAGCTGGTCACAGATGATCACATATATGATTCCATGTACATGAAATCTCCGAAAGAGGCAAACCCACAGAGATAGGAAGTAGATTAGTGGTTGCTAGTGAGTGGGAGCAGAGGGAAAGGTGAGTGGCTGATAATGAAGAAGAGCAGCAATGAAAAGATTCTAAATTGATTGCAGGGGTGACTGCACCCCTACACATACTAAAAACACTTTAAATTGAATTGTACACTTTAAAAGGATCAATTTTATGTTATATGAATATCTCAAAAAAGGTAGCATAAGGAAAATGCCAGCAATTTCACTCTCCTCTTTCACCCTCATCAAGAGACTCTTTAGTTCCTCTTTGCTTTCTCCCATTAAAGTGGAATCATCTGCATATCTGAGGTTGCTGATATTTCTCCTGGCAATCGTGATTCCAGCTTGTGATTCATCTAGCCTGACATTTCGCATGATGTACTCTACATGTAAGTTAAATAAGCAGGATGACAATATACAGTCTTGCGTAGTCCTTTCCCAATTTTAAACCAGTCAGTTGTTCCATGTAAGGTTCTAATTATTGCTTCTTGACCCACATACAGGTTTCTTAGGAGACAGGTAAGGTGGTCTGGTATTTGCAACTCTCCAAGAATTTTCCATAGTATCTTGTAATCTACACAATCAAAGGCTTTCACGTAGTCGAGGAAGCAGATGTTTTTCTGGAATTCCTTTGCTATCACTATGATCCAACCAATGTTGGCAATTTGATCTCTGGTTCCTGTGCCTTTTCTAAACCCAGCTTGTATATCTGGAAGCTCTCCATTCATGTACTACTGAAGCCTGCCTAGCTTGAAGGATTTTGAACATAACCTTACTAGCATGAGCAATGAGCACACTTTTATAGTAATTTGAATACTCTTTGGCACTGCCCTTCTTTGGGGCTGGAATGAAAAGTTAAGATCATGGCATTCGGTCCCATCATTTCATGGCAAATAGAAAGGGAAAAAGTAGAAGCAGTGACAGATTTTATCTTCCTGGGCTCCTAAATCACTGCAGATGGTGACTGCAGCCATAAAATTAAAAATGCTTGCTCCTTGAAAGAACAGCTATGGCAAACCTAGACAGAGTATTAAAACGCAAATACACATTTTGCCGACAAATGTCCATATTTTGACACATATGACAAAACCATAGTTTTTCCAGTACTCATGTACAAAAGTGAGAAACCACCAAGACGACTGAGTGGTGAAGAAGCAATGCTTCCGATTCTGGAGAACACTCTTGAGAGTCCCTTGGACTGCAAGGAGATCAAACTAGGCAATCCTAAAGGAAATTAATCCTGAATATTCATTGGAAGAACTGATGCTAAAGCTCCAATACTTTGGCCACCTGAAGAGAAGAGCCCATTCATTCAAAAAGACCCTGATGCTCAGAAAGATGGAAGGCAAAAGAAGAGGGCAGCAGAGGAAGAGATACTTAGCGTCACTGACTCAACAGACATGAATCTGAGCAAACTCTGGGAAACAGTGAAGGACAGGGAAGCCTGGCGTGTCGCAGTCCATGGGGTCACAGAGAGTCAGACACGACTTAGCGACTGAACAACAACAAGCAAAAAGCAGGCTCAGGTCTTTGTCAAATTAAAAGTTCCTTCCTATCCCTTTAGTAACCTCTGGTAACACTTCTTCCTATTCTCTTCACAGCTGAAAATTTGTTTATTCTTGAAATAATCTACATTGGCTTTCTCCACTCTGACTTTCCACTTACACCTCAATTCAATCGAACAGTTCCCTCCCCAGATGACAGCACTAAGCAGGATGCTATGAAAGTGCTCTCAGTTATCAAATTCAACAAATTCCGAACAACCGAGTTTTCCTCAAGTTCTGAAAGGAAGCATAAAGCTTCCTTTATTTTTTATTTATTTTTTTTTCTGGAGAGGCAGTTGTGAAGTACAGCTTCCTTCTGAAATGATCCCTCTTGGGCTTCTACACCATTTTCTCATGATTTCCTGATTTCTAAACACATGGGAATTTCCCTTTTCAGTTCTTCTTCAATTTGGCTTCAAATGCTATTCTTCTCCATGGCCTATTTCAGGACTATTCACCATCCGGAAACTCTTCCTATGTCGTGTTACCCAATGAAAGGCTTCAGGTACCACCTATAATAGATCCTGATGCCTCTCCTATCAAGCCCTCTCCTGTGTGCTCCGAAACCACACACCTGACCCTGCAGCAAGCATTTCCACCTGCATGTTCTATAGGCAACTCCTACTCAATTTATCCAAAAGTCAAAATACTATTCCTCCCCAGATCTGCTGATCTTCCTGAATTCCCTCAGTGTACTTTCCCGCTGTCTATTCAATCACCCAAATTAAAATCCACAGTTACCTTGTCCTACTATTTCTCTCTCACTTCCCAAATCCAATTCTCACCGAATCCTGTTAATTCTACCTTGTTAATATTTGTGCTATTAACTTACTCCTCTGCATCTCCACCGACCCTACCTTAGTTTAGGCCCTTATCTGTCACCTCAAACACTGCAAAGACTGTTCACTGTCCTCCTACACCCTGCCTTGTCTTCCCTCCATCCCTTCTGACTTCTATATGAGACCAGAGTGATTTTCCTAAAATGAAAACCTTATCATGACTCTTGCCTGGTTAAAATTCATATGCTCTATTATTACCAAGAGAAAAAGCCCTCGAGAACCCTTAGGATGGCATGGGGACTGATCTGTGCAGCCTCAACTTCTGCTACTGACACCATAAGCCCATGCTACAGCTGCAGAGAATGACTTTCCATCCTCGCAATCCTCTGGTTCAACTTTCCCTTGGCCTGAACCTCTTTTCCTGCAATTTTTGCCTTGGTCATGCCAAAGCTTTCTTCAAGTTTAAGGACATAAAGTCTAAAACATCTAATACAATGCCTGACACATAGGGAGGAGTTACATTGGGGAGAGAGGCTTAGGCCTCTTCATTTTGTCTCAGTGACTCCCATCTGCTTCGAGGTAAAGCTGAAATTACTTCACCTGTCTACAAGACTCTTCCTAATTTGGCCTCTGCCTACCTCCTGGGTTTCACAGCTTGCCACCAACCTCCACCCTTGTGGGCCATACCTGCAGATCCCACACTCACTCTGTAAGTTTGGACTCCTGGCTTTTCTCAAACAGATCCTCCTAACGAAATGCCCATCCTGTCTGAGCCTGTCTCCTCACTGTTCTCAGCCCTTCCCATACACTTTTCCCCTACCACTGCCCCCTTCCACACTCTCCTCCCCGTCCCTTAAAACTCTGACCACTACCTCCCTTCTATATCCTCTGTGCCCCTGGCCTTCCTCCAGTCAAAGCAACCTCAAAAACACACTGTCTTCATGGAAGTTCACGTAAGAGATAAAGTGTCAGCATCCTGAAGGCAGGGGCACTGTCTTATCCATCTGTAAGTCTTCACAGTACCTGCTACACAGAAATAAAACTAAATGATCTGCACTTTTACTTATTTTCTCTACATACACTAACAAAAGCTTCTATTAGAGATTTTCTTCCAAAAAAGAAAGAACATACTTCTGGGCTACATTTTGGGCCCAATCCCTCCTTGTAAAGGAAACACCGTAATTAAAGTTAATATGCACTTTCTGATACCACTTCTATTTTTCTAAATCAAGGGAGAAATGATCCCTGGAAGACCTGAAAAGATAAATACTATTTTAAAGACATAATAAATTATCTCTCACAGCTTTGAGATACTCTGTTTAAAGAATTACTTCCCAGCGGCTCCTGTTAAGCTAGCCCACCTCACTTCCTTTTACGGGTCACTCTGAAAGGTGTAAGCCCCTCTGCTAACTTCCTTCCTGCCGGCACCATCTGCCGAGAAACAGCTGACAGCAATTAACTCGTCCTCAGGAAGACACTCAGAAAGGAGTTACCAAGTGGCCAAGCCAGTTCGAAAGGCGGAAAATGGATTACCTTTCTCATTTCCACACAAGACTCCGTGACCAGCGAACCGCCCGTGGCCGGCGCCTTCCGGAGAACGTGAGCGCCTCTCCGCCGAGCACCTGCACCGCCACCGGGGCCGCAGGGCTGGGACCCGCCCGCTCCAGCCGCACAACCCGTAGTGACCGGCTCCTGACCCGGCGCGTCCACGTGAACGCGGCGTCCAAATCACAGCACTTTCACCCGCACGGTCAAAACCGCTCGAGGTAACACTTGATCACCTTCGAGCACTCAACCAGGCCTTAGGGGAAGATGCTCTGCTTGCTCAGGGCGGAGGCTCTGGAGTCACGACTCCCAAACCCGAGGGGCATGAGGACTTGAGGGAGGCTCGGGTGTGGGCTATGCGGGGAAAACTGTTTCACTCTCACGACGGTTAAAACAAGAAACAAACAAAAAAAAAAAAAAAAAAAAAAAAACGAAAGCCACTCCACAGCTGACCTCCACAAGAGCCTGTGGGCACAAGCCCACCTGACGAGGAGTTCTGAGAATACCCAGCTCGGACCTGCCGGCGCACCGAAGCACCCCCGCGTCCACCAGCCTCCCTCCGCGCCGAGCGCGCACCGGGGACCCTCTCGCATCCCGGCCGCGGTTACGTAAAAGCCTGAGTCCCTCTCCGCCATCCGAGGCCCGGGCCCCGGGGAAGGGCCCGGCTTCCACCCTCCCTGCCCGGACCCAAGAGCCCCGGCCGGCGAGCGGAGAAATGGGCTGCGCGGGCCAGAGCCGCCGACCAGCGCCCGGCCCCGCCGCCCCGGCAGCCACGCCCCCGCCCCGCCACCCGGCCGCGAGAGCCCGGCCCGCTGCCTGACAGACGCCGCGGGGAGGCGCGAGGACGCCTGCAGGCACCGGGCCCCGCCGCGACCGCCGCCCGCCACTGACCTGCGCCGTCGCCGCCGCCGCGCGACCGCCAGCCGCCGCCTCCTTGCTCTCACGCCGCGGCCGCCTCCTGCGCTGCGCCCCCGGCCGGCCTCGGGCGCCCCATTCCCACCCCGCCCCAGCCTCCGCCTGTTTACAATGATTGGGACAGAACCGGGTGAGCCGGCCCACCGCGCACGCGCACTCCTTCCTCCCGGCGCCGCCAGCTTCCCGGCTCCTCCTCCCAGCGCTGACGGCCGGGGCCGTGAGGGCAGGCGCCCCGTGACCCCCGCGCGAGGCACGCTGGGAATAGCAGTCTTCGGAAACCCAGTGCCCAGTCCTTAGGCGGCCCTCCGCGGGAGGCGCACTACGACATCCAGGAAGCATCACGCCTGTCCGGCCCAGGGGCCCGCGGGGGAGACCCGGGAGCCCGAGAGAACGCTACGCGCCAGAGAGCCGCCGGCGCCTGCGCAGTTCCCGGTGATGAGGGACCGGTGGTCGCGTACCTATCCAGCGCGGGCTCCGCGAGGACTGCTGCGGGCAGAGCCGGCCGAACTCCGGAGAAGGGCAGGAGTTGTCCTGCCCACGCTCCGCACAGCCTGTACCCTAACTCCTGAGGCGCAGACCGTCTTCACCGCGGGTTTCAGCCCCAACCAGTTAAACCGGCCCTGAGGCCGGCCCAGCAGCCGCGGGGTGGGGCTCATCCCGGGTTGGGTGGGGAGTCTGGCTTGGGGTGGGGACTTTTGCTGGGGATTTAGACAAAGGAAGCGCCCCGGGCTTCCAAAGAGGAACCTGCTAGGATTTCGTGTCGGCCTTGGCCTCAGCGTTCCTTAAACGGGGGCCGACGAGCGCCTCGATCCTTGCACCTTGTACCGAGGAGCTCTTGAGTCAGAGCTGCCCTTCGCTCGGCAGGCGTGCACACAAAACTGGATCTGAAGGAAGATGGAAGTAACTGCATTTCCTCCAGAAACCCTTCACAAAGGCTTCAAGAATTGTCCTGCAAATGTTCTTGTCTTATAAAGTTTAACAGTTGACTTGGGAGATGTCTCCTGTCCATCGAATTCTCCAAGGAAGAATGTTGGAGTGGGTTGTCATTCCTTTCCAGGGGATATTCCCGACCCGGGGATCCAACCCCGGTCTCCCGCATTGCAGGCAGATTCTTTACCATCTGAGCCACCGGGGAAGCCCCTAGATTGGGGATAGATGGCCCTTCCCAGTCACCTCCATTACTGCCTGTGCTCCTCTTCCTACAACTTCATTACATGTTTAGACTGACCTCTGATCCACCCTACCCTGTTCCAAATCAGCCCGCCTCAAGTCTGATGGTAGATCTCTCCCTTGTACCTTGCATTTCCCACTGGAAAGTTCAGCCCTCTTGGCTTGATACCCAGGAAGGGCCCACAACTGGCCCACAACAGACCAAGATGGTCTGCTGTAGCCATTGTATTCTGACTTTTTGAAAAGCTTTCTTATTGCCCGTCTGGCAACAGAACGGTGTCCTCTGTCCACTGGGATGGGCATGTTATCTTGCCAATTACAGTACTCTGGCAACTTTGATTGGGTCACGGAATGGGCATTGACCACGTTGGCTATTGAACCCTTGTTGGAAGTTGCTATATGGACACACAAAAGGGAGGAAAGATAGCATCTTATTGATGGTCATGTTATTCACAAAGAGGCCTTTCTCAACTTCACTGGTAGTCCAGTGGTTAAGAACCTATCTGCTAATGCAGGGGACACATTTTAAATCCCTGGTTGAGAAAGATCCCACATGCCTCGGCAACCCCATGCACCAGAACTACACCCCTGTGCCTAGAGCCTGTGCTTCACAGCAACAAGAGAAAACAATGCAATGAGAAGCCTGTGGACCTCACGGAAGACTAGTCTCCACTTGCTGCAACTAGAGGAAGCACACACATAGCAACAAAGACCCAGCACAGCCATAAGTAAATAATTTTTTTTTTTAAAGAGGCATTTTTGCAGCAGCAATGAAGGAGGCTAAAACAAGTGGGGGGTTGGGGAACAGAGGGAGAGAAACCAGAAGCTGGAACTACGCAGACTGGCTTCAGCTTCAGAAGCCATGGTTTGTATAGCTCTTTTGAAGTGCTTTGCGTATGTGAACCTAGCTGGGTGAGGCAATGCAATTACTCTGTGGTTATGGAACACATTTGTTGGTTGCCTCTTGAGAGTCATTCCTCCCACTTAAACCATGCAGCATAATCATTCCCTTTGGTGGCTGAGCCTTTCAGAGGTGGTAACCCAATCAGAACCTGACAAGACCCAATGGGATGTGGGTTGGGGCTTCTAGTAAACTGCAGCATCCTTGCTCTTCTGGCAGGGTGTACATTTGTGAGGTCTGGACAGGTGGCAGCTATTTTGCTCCTGCAAAAAAGAAAATCTGAAGGGAAAAGGTTTAGGTGAAAAGGCAACAGTCAGGCCTGAAGATGAGGTCAGTACTGTCAAATGTGCCCGCCCTGTTGCATCATCAGATCTGCACTGTCAAACCTCACCTCTTTGACCTGTCTCATAGACAGTCCTATAGACTGTTTAGAATTTACTGTGTTGATTCAACAAGTTTACATTGGGGAGTTTTCTGTAACTCAAAATTCTAAAAGTCCTAACTGGTTCTGTTGGATTTCTTATACATGATGTTGAAAGACCCTGACTAACACAAGAGAAACTGTGGAATAGACTTTCAGCTATGGTTATATGTTACAGTCAACAATTCCTCTGCACACAAAGCAAGTATAACTTGGACAATATTGTCAAACACAACCATTTCAGGGCATTGGAAATCATACACAGACAATTTGAGAATCAGTTATTCTTGAAAATCTGCTAAAAGATTCTAGTAGGAAGATTAGATATCTGTAACCTTGCCCAAGGCTGCCCTGTTGCCCCAGAACTGAAATTTTACTTGTGTAGGTGGGGCTAGCCAAGAAAACTAGTAGCTTTGCTCCCAGAGGGGATGAACTCGATTTGCCGTGGGAGGTCAAAACCCATGGCTTTGATGGCTGAAGGGAATATATAATAGTGCATCTGTTATGGAAGATAGCACGGTGGTTCCTCAAAATACTAAACATAGAACTACCACTTGATCCAGCAATTCCACTTCTGAGTACATACCCCAAAGAAATGAAACCAAAGAGAGAGAGATTTGTAAATCCATATTTGAGGTATTATTTGCAATAGCTGAAAGGTAGGGGGCTTCCCTGGTGGCTCAGAGGGTAAAGCATCTGCCTGCAATGTGGGATACCCGGGTTCAATCCCTGGGTCAGGAAGATCCTCTGGAGAAGGGAATGGCAACCCACTCCAGTACTCTTGGAAAATACTGGAGTACTCTTCCAGTACTCTTGGAAAAATCCCATTGACGGAGAAGCCTGGTAGGCAACAGTCCATGGGATTGCAAAGAGACACAACTGAGCGACTTCACTCAAAGGTGGAAACAACTCAAGTGTCCATTAAGGGATGAATGGGTAAACAAAATATGCTGCATACATAAAGTGAAACACTATATAGCCTTTAAAAGGAAGGAAATTCTTTTTTTTTTTTAACTTATACTTCTATTTTATTCACTCTAGGAACAATGTTATGAGATAAGCACTATATTACTTAGTGGTATTAGTGGGAAATGGATAGTAGAATTAAAAGGAAGGAAATTCTTAACAAATGTAAAACAAAAATCATGAGAGCTGAAGGAGAAATTGACCATTCATTTGCAGTTGAAGATTTAATCTTGGCCGTTGATCACACAAGATAAAATCAACAAGGCTATAGAAAAATCTGACTTACACCATCAAACATCAACCAACTTGTAATACTTCACAACTATAGAAAACCATCCAACAGCATCAGAATACACATTCTTTTCAAGTGCAAATGACACTCCAGAATAGACCATATGGTGGTCACTAAACACATGTCAACAAATTGAAAAGCATTAAGAACATACAGAATATGTTCTCCTTCTACAAGGAGAATTTAAATTAGCCACAGAAAGAAAGCCGAGAGATTTCCAAATAGTTAGAAATTAATATATTTCTAAATAAGATGTGGGCCAAAGAAGAAATCACAGGGAAAATTAGAAAATATCTAATTTTAATTTAGTTAGAAAATATCTAATTAATTGAATTAAAAACATCAAATCTAAAGGAATCAGATTTAATTGCTTCTAAAAGTGTGTTTGGGCTTCCCTGGTGGCTGAGCGGTACAGACTCCACCTGCAATCCAGGAGTCACAGGAGACATGGGGTTCAATCCCTGGGTCGGGAAGATCCTCTGAAGGAGGGCCTGGCAACCCCACTCCAGTATTCTTGTTTGGAGAATCCCATGGGCAGAGGAGTTTGGAGTGCTACAGTCCATAGGGTCACAAAGAGTTGGATACAACTGAAGTGACATGGCCTGCTCAAGTGTGCTTAGAGGGAAATTAATAGCCTTTTAAAAGCTTACATTAGAAGGAAGACTAAGTTACCAGTTTACATTCCCACTAAGCTCCCCCTCAAGAAAGTAGCAAAAAAGGAGTGAATCAAGTCTAAATTAAATAGAAGCAAGGAAATAGTGAAGATCAGAATAGAAATCAATGAATTAAAAAAGAAAATAGAGAAAAGGACCCAAATGCTGATTCTTTGAAAGATCAAATTGATAAACCATTAGCTGCACTGATGGAAAAAAAAATACACAAATTATAGAAATGAAAAATAAGGATTATAAAGTATTATGAGCATCATAACTCCAATAGTTTTTTTAATCAATGATATTTTACTCTTCTACTCATTTTTGGCCTCGAACAAAACTTACAAAGTTTATTTTGTATATATTTTTTTCTACTAGTCATACAGTGTATGGAAGACTAATAGCTGTATTAATTCTGTTGCTTAACTACAAAAAACTGTAAGCAACTCTTTTCAGATATTCATTACACTACAAAATTCTCTTCTCAAGCTCAAAATGCTTCATTTGATATCTCTACTGTTTTTAATATCTTTATTTGCTGCTTTAACTCCAATAATTTTTAAAGTAGATGAAAATGGAGGCATTCCTACAGAGAACTAATTACCAAACCAAAAAAAAGAAATTGAAAATCTGAACAACTATATATCAAGGTAAAAAAAAATTGAATCACTAAGTACAAATATTACCACAAAGAAAAAAAAAAGCAAAAGTGTTAGTCACTCAGTCATGTCTGACTCTTTGTGACCGCATGGACTGTATGCTGCCAGGCACCTCTGTTCAAGGGATTTCCCAGACAAAAATATTGGAGTGGGTTGCCATGCCCTTCTCCAGGGGATCTTCCCAACCCAGGGATCCAGTCCACATCTCCCGCATCCCAGGTGGGTTCTTTACTGTTGAGCCACCAGGGAAGCCTACCACAAAGAAAAGCCAGGTCCAAATGTCTTCACAGATGAATTCTATCAATATTTTAAGAGGGGAGGAACCCTCAACCTAATAATAACTTTATAGAAAATAGAGAATTAAGGAACATTTCCCAGTTTATTTTAGGAGGCCAAATCACCCTGGTACCAAAACCAAGAACATCCTAAGAAAATACAGAAGTACAGACTGAAATCCTTCATGAATTATACATCTTAAAAGGGTTGATTTTATGGTATGTGAACTGCATCTCAATAATGCCATTATATTTTTTTAAGATATGAGAGTTCAATGAAATATCCTAAAGAAAAACCCTACCTTTCAATGAACAGAGTGGAAGAATCCAGTGCCTTTTGTCTGTATCCTCAGGAGTGGCACTAAGGTCTTGATTCCTAAACAGTTCACTGGGTCATAGCACTGTTACATGATTGAAATGGTCTACTTGTATATATTTAAAATGTATGGTAAAGCAGAGACATTACTTTGCCAACAAAGGTCCGTCTAGTAAAAGCTATGGTTTTTCCAGTAGTCACATATGGATGTGAGAGTCAGACTATAAAGCAAGCTGAGCACCAAAGAATTGATGCTTTTGAACTGTGGTGTTGGAGAAGACTCTCGAGAGTCCCTTGGACTGCAAGGAGATCCAACCAGTCCATCCTAAAGGAGATCAGTTCTGAGTGTTCATTGGAAGGACTGATGTTGAAGCTGAAACTCCAATACTCTGGCCACCTGATGTGAAGAGCTGACTGATTGGAAAAGACCCTGATGCTGGGAAAGATTGAAGGTGGGAGGAGAAGGGGAAGACAGAGGATGAGATGGTTGGATGGCATCACTGACTCAATGGATATGAGTTTGAACTCCGGGAGATAGTGATAGATAAGGAAGCCTGGAGTGCTGCAGTCCATGGGGTTGCAAAGAGTTGAACACAACTGAGCGACTGAACTGAACTGAACAAAATAAGCGTCAGAACTGTATGAGTTCAGTTTTGCTCTTTGCAGCAATTTGCCCCACAACTTAATGGCTTTAAAGTTTTCAGCTCTTGCGACTGTAGTCAGCTGATGTGTTAAGTGGAGGTGGGCTCACTTGGAGCAGCTGCAATGGCTGAGCCTCTCTTACAGCCTCTTGGCTTCCCACTGAGGCTGCATTCTCAGGGCACGAGCACTTTTCAAATGTTTGCATGTTGTCTATTAATGGGATACTGGCCAAAGCAAGTCACATGCCAAGTCCCAGACTCAAGGGATGGAGAATAGATTCCGCCCCCAGATGGGAGACAATGGAAAGAATTTGTGCCATTTATTTGCAAACTATGACAAGAACTCTTGAATCTTCTTGGCTCCTAAGGAATGATTTTATATCCTCCAAGAATCTGTGATAAGTCACTGTGATTGACACCTTTGCTAAACCAGCTTCCTCTCAGGTTTGGCTAACACTGTGGAAGTAAGTACAGGAGCAAAAATTCAGCATGTTCACCATTCTACTTCTCATGACTGGTAGAGTGCCTGGCACATAATAGATGTTTAATAAATTTTTGTGCAATGAGGCTGTTAAATTCTTTCGGTAGCAAGTGATAGAAATTCAATTCAAATTTGCTTAAACAAAAAAGAATTTATTCACACACATAAGCAAGAGGTCCAAGATACTGACTCTCCACACAGCTGGCTTTAGGGCTTCAAATGCATCTTGAGGACTGTCCCTTACCATCTTTTGGTTCTCCTTTATGTTGGATTCATTTTCTGACAGCCTCTCTCCATGTGATAGCAGACACACCACTAAGTTTATATTCTTGGATAGTATCTGCCCTATAACTGTATATATCTTCTGTGTACGGATAATTGATAAAAGTGAAAATGAAATTTTAGAAAATGTCATAGAAGGTTATCACATACTTTTAGATGCTGAGATTTATCTAAGAGTTAATGTGATCATTTGGGTCTGATCCACTATATGACTGAGCCTAGGCCAGGGCTATTCACAGGTGTGCCATGTAATGAGCCAGAACTGCCTTGCCTTTCCTGTACCTTCTATTTTCTGAAAAATTGGTGATTGCTTTTTTACTTTTTTGATTATTTAGTTTTCAATGTACTTACAAGTAATTTCCTCCGAGTTGTGTGTTCTGTGTATGTAAACACCCCGGATGTCTGTTACTTCTTGAGATGTCTCTCCAGGAACTTGTGAGCTGCTCACCTCCGTGACTTGCTCTCTATAGGCCTCTGCCGTTCCTCTTCAGGCATTCCTTCACCAGCATCCCAGGCTTCCCCTTTGTCTTGCCATATTGGATCCTTCATTAGTTTCTAGGGCTGCTATGACCAAGCACCACAGACTGGGTGGCGTGAACAGCAGCACATTAGTTTCTCACAGTCGTGAAGGCTAGAAGTCAGAGATCAGGGTGTGGGCAGGGTTGGTTCTCCTGAGGCGTGTAACAGCCGTCTCCTCCCTGTGTCCTCACATGATTGTCCTTCTGTACGTGTCTGTCCCCTCTTCTAATCAGGACACCAATCATGCTGGATTAGGTCCCACCCATGTGACCTCATTTTCCTTTGATTACCTCCTTAAAGGCCCTACTTCCAGATACAATCATATTCTGAGCTCCTGGGGGTTAGGAGGTCAACATGTGAATTCAGCCCATAACCAACCCTTCTTTCCTGGTCTTACTCTTTCTTAGTTTACTCTTTCCTTTCCACAGAGCATACCATCTAGTAGCCTTTAGAGAATGGATGTGTGGAGATTCACTTTTTGGAGACCTTGCATATCTTAAAGTATCTTTTTTCTGTGCTGACAATTAACTGACTTGGTTGGAACAGGTCTACCTCAGATATTGACAAGTTAGCTGCTGTCTTCCCACTGTCTAGTGTTACTATGAAAAAACTCAAAACTTTTTAAATTTCTGATCCTTGTTTAAAAAAAAAATACTTCAACTTCCCCCTTCTTTAAGGAAAAAATGTTTTAAAATTCTCTATTTTGTCCCTGTTTTTATAAAATTGAGCTAGGATTAGCTTTATTCTTTGTGTGGGTGAGCTGCCTAACAGGCCCTTTCAACCTGAGGACTTGTGCACTTCAGTTGTGCAGCATTTTCTGTATTTATTTCATGATTTTCCTCCCGCACTGTTCTGTTCTTTATTTTTGTAACTCCTGTCATTTCTATCAAGTCTTCATACTTCTCTGCTTTTATGATCTTGCTTCCTATTTGTTATCTCTTTGTCTTTATACTTAAATTCTAGGAAACCTCTCCAACTATGTTTTCAACCTGTTTATTGAGCTTTTCATTTCTGGTTTCATACTTTTAATTTCCAAGGGTTCTTTTTTTGTTTTGCCTTTTTTGTTATTGTTTTTCTCTTAATTATTTATATGGCATCCTATTCTATTCTTATGCAATAACCTGTCTTATCTTCCAGAGGCTAGGGAAAGTATGTATGTTCCTTGCATAATCTATGGCTATTCTTCAGATTGTGATTTTTTAGTTTTGTGGCTGTTGTTTGTGTTTGTTTTGGTCTCTGACTTTCATATGAGAGGTTTTTCTCAAATGCTCAGTGATTCTTGGCTGTCCAAGTACATTTCAAAGTGTAGAACTAAGCTACAAGAGATATCACCTCACACCAGTCAGAATGGCCATCATCAAAAAAATCTACAAACACTGCTGGAAATGGTGTGTAGAGGAGAACCCTCTTATACTGTTGGTGGGAATTAAATTGATACAACTACTATGGAGAACAGCATGGAGGTTCCTCAAAAAAGTAAAAATAGAGTTGCCATAGACCCAGAAACCTCACTCCTGGATATATATCTGGACAAAACTATAATTAAAAAAGATACATGCACCCCTATGTTCACAGAAGCTTTATTCACAATAGCCCAGGTGTGGAAACAATCTAAATATCCACCAACAGAGGAATGGATAAAGAAGATGTGGTACACATATACGATGGAATATTATTCAGCCATAAAAACACAAAGTAATGCCAATTGTAGCAACATGAATGCAACTAGAGATTATCATACTAAGTTAAGTAAATCAAAGAAAAAGTCAAATACCACATGATGTTACTTACATGTGGAATCTAAAATACGACACAAATCAACTTACCTACAAAACAAAAACAGACTCACAGACAGAGAACAGATTGTGGTTGCCACGGAGGAAGAGGGTAAGGGAGGGAAGGTTTTAAAGTTTGGGATTAGCAGATACAAACTAGTACATATAAGATAGATAAACAACAAGGTCGTATTGTATGGCACAGGGAACTGTATTCAATATCCTGTGACAAACCATAATGGAAAAGAAGATGAAAAAGGCTATAATATATAAAACTGAGTCACTTTGCTGTGCAGAAGAAATTAATACAACATTGTAAATCAACTATACTTTGATAAAATTAAAATATATGTGTGTATATATATATATATATATTTAAAAAAAGAACTCCCGTCGAGTTTTCTCCAGTCACCTAAGCAACCTCCCCTCAACTCCAAGACCATGGCATATGTATGATCTCCATGTGACTGACTAGGGTGACCTTTCCCCACAGACTCTGAATTAGTGAGTAATTGTACTGATGTCCATGACTCTAACTTGTCCACAAGGATACACGAAATACTATCTCAAACTGCAGGATTCTGTTACACAAGGAGCAGGTATAATGAGATGATTTAATGGGGCACAGTATTTTTTTTTTAATTTGATAAAACTGAGTTTGAATGTTGTCAGGTTTCCGGTGGGAGGGGCGGTGCTACATGTCTCTGTCAGAGCTACCCAACCCTGCTGCCCTGCAGTTGTGCAGAGACACCATCTCAGCATAGGAGTGTGGCTGCTCCTCTTCCCCCCAAAACCTTTATGTAGAAAAACAAATGAAGGACTGAATTTGGCCCCTGGGCCATGCTCTGCTGACCTCTGCTCTGTGAACTAGTTGATCACAATTAGATCATTTGCATCAACACTCCTGACGCTAACTACAAGGTTGTTCTGGCACTTGTATAAAATAGTAGGCACCAGGCACCGCAGTGGGCCCAAAAGACAGAGAATCTGGCCGGAGCAGGGATCTGTCGCCACCTACTTACAGGTGACCTTGGGCAAGTTGCTGAACCTCTCCTTGCTCTTTGCTCTGGCTGACTGGACAGAGCCTGGAATAGCTGAAACTGCACAAGGTAGTTTCATGGTGCATTAGACTTTCTGGTTCACTGATCCATCTGGGGTTCTGGCTCTTGTTCCAGCCACACAGATATGCCATTTGTGACTCAACCAAACACCTTCACTTTAGCTCCTACGCTTTGGAAGCTCTTAGTAGCTTAATTTTCAGGTTGCGGTCCCTCCTTCCCCCTCTTCCTCCCACTCTTTCTCTTCTTCCCTCTCCTTCCTTCCAGCAGAGCTTCCCAAACAGGAGGAGAGAGCTCAGGCTTATTCATAAATGCAACATCTCAATCCTGTTGGATTCAGGGATGCTGATAGAGGCACGCCTTTAAGGACAGAAAATCGAGTTTTCAAGTAAAGGAATTTCATTTTTTCACTGAGGTTGCAACAGAAAAGAAAAGAGCCTTAACCAAAACAAAACTTTGAAGTTTGCCATCAAAAGGATGTTCTTCTTGTGGTTGTTGAAAAGCTTTTAGAGCTACACAGGCTTTTAAAAGCAAGGTGGGTTACCATTTCCCTGGGAAGGTAATTGTGGGTCTAATTACAACAAAGAAGCATCAGTTGAAACAATCTCTTCAGAGTCTGAATGAAATGGCAGGGGGTCTTTCTGCTAAATAAAGAATGAGAAATGTCCCTCTAGTGAATATTTAAGAGTTCCTTTGTTAAATATTTTACTTTGCAGGTTTCTAGAAGCTGAAGCAGTAGCGAAACAAACTCTCATCCTCTTGGTGGGACTGTAAATGAGGCAGTCTTCTGAGAGAGAAATTGAGAACATCTAACAAAATGTAAAGTGTACATAAACTGTGATCCGGAAACTTATTCCAAGGTTGTAAGATGCCAAGTGTGGCATGCATACATATTACTGTTTTTAATAATGAAACAATGGAAAAACTAAAGACCCATCAACAATGTATTGATTAATTCAATTATGACATTCATTTCAGTAGAATATTATGTATTTTTTAAAAGTCTATGTATCTTTATATTTTGGCATGAAAGATGTCCATGACATTCAACAAACAGCAAACTTAGTTATCTGAATGAAATATGTATGACAACAACCTGTCAATGTGATGTCATTAGGTATGATTCTCTGGAATAGGATATTCTGATTAGTCTGATTAGACTGATTAAAGTGGCCTGATTAATCAAGCTCTAGAAAGAGTATGAATGAAAAAAATTAAGGAACAAGTAGTCATTACACTATTGACACTTATCTAATTATAACACATATTTGACTCTCCAACCTAAAGCAGCATTTCTAAAGAATTTGTTTATTGGTAAACAAAAATAAAGTAAAATTATGAAAAACTTTTGAAAAATTACTAGATGTTAAAAACATGTACTTTTGAAAGCCTAGCAGGGAAATACCTGGAAATCATGTTTTAGTAGGCTAATATTTAAAATCTCGAATATCAAGCATACAAACAATTAAGGTGGCCCTCAAGAAGCAGTTGCTGCTGCTGCTAAGCCACTTCAGTCGTGTCCGACTCTGTGCGACCCCATAGACGGCAGCCCACCAGGCTCCCCTGTCCCTGGAATTCTCCAGGCAAGAGCACTGGAGTGGGTTGCCATTTCCTTCTCCAATGCATGAGAGTGATAAGTGAAAGTGAAGTCGCTCAGTCGTGTCCGACTCTGTGTGACCCCATGGACTGCAGCCTACCAGGGATTTTCCAGGCAAGGGTACTGGAGTGGGGTGCCATTGCCTTCTCCCTCAAGAAGCAGATCTCGATATAAAAAATCAGGATATACAATGTCAATATAAATTTTTAAAATTCATTTTATGCTGTTTTAATATTTATTATTTTCCTAAAGTTGCTTCACATGTATTTTCTCTCTTGTCCCTTGGTTTGATCTCTGTGCTGTCCAAGGAACACTCAAGAGTCTTCTCCAGCACCACAGTTCAAAAGGATCAATTCTTTGGCCTTCTTTGTGGTCCAACTCTCACATTCATACATGACTATTAGGAAAACCGTATCTTTGACTATACAGACCTTTGTTGGCATTTAGTTGTATGTAGAATTAAATTGTACTAGATGGAGAGGACTTTGACATAGGGCCTGCTATATAGTATGTTGCTTGTCTCTCGTGGCCTCAAAGTATTGGAGCTTCAGCATCAGTCCTTCCAATGAATATTCAGGACTGATTTCCTTTCGGATTGACTGGTTTGATCTTGCAGTCCAAGGGACTCTCAAGAGTCTTCTCCAACACCATAGTTCAAATCAAGGCCAACAGTACTTCCATAAGATAAAATTTTAAAAAACAGGCCAAATTTTTGCAGTTTTTGGTTAGAAAATATCAGTTTTTTTATTTTTATGATTTTTCTGTTTCGTTTCAAATTATGTTATTATTCTTTCAGAAATCATATGTTGTAAATAGAAGAATTTTTTCCTCCATAAATGAAAAGCCAGGTTGAATTTTTTAAAACTGTGTTTTCTCTTTTAACACTGATTTTTGAAGAATTAGAGATAGTTTGATTTGCTGCCTAAGAATTGTGGTCAGATAAATACATCATAGATCTAGGGGAAAATGTTCGTATATTTCCTTCAGAGAAATGTACATTTAAGGCCTTTGCCCATTTTTAACCAGGTTTTTCATTTTTGTTATTAAGTTTTAGGAATTCTCTATAGGTTCTGGGGGCTCCCATTCAGTGGGTTTCCTGTTTTGTTGTTATTCAGTCGCTAAGTAGTGTCTGACTCTTCATGACCCCATGGACTGCAGCATGCCAGGCTCTCCTGTCCATCACCATCTGGAGTTTGCCTAAGTTCATGGCCATTGCATTAGTGATGCCATCCAGCCATCTCATCCTCTGTTGTCCTGTACAAAACAGCAAACCTACTGAATGAGAGAGAATATTTGCAATCCCTGATAAGGGATTCATTTCCAGAAGGTAAATGACACAGAAGTAAGGATAAAAGCCTGAGGACTTAATATTCCTCTCAAAGAGTCCTCTTAGAAGCTGGTACAGAGTGAGCTCAGCTAGTCTGTGCACCGCCTAAGCATTTGATGGCTCTCAAACTTGTTTTAAGGCTGAAATTTTAAAAAAGCAGATACTGAGCTGTTTTTTAAAATTGAAATAGAAACAGTGGCCATTCTATCTTCTAACAGAGTAAATCTTTTGAACTGTCAGTTGGGAAGCACTGCCTGCTACAATGAATCTGATTTATGATGTCTTTGCTTTGACATCATCCAGGACTCACTAGGCGCCCTCCTCAGAGTGGGAGATGCTGTAGAATTTTCAGGCTTCGTTTGTTCCCCCATCAGTTCCTCCCTCTCTGACTCTGTGAGCTGAGCCATTCACAGGAGTCCTCTGTCACCTCCACATGGGTGAGAACTTGGAAATACAATTTTAGAATTTGAAGATGACATCAGGGCTTCTCTGGTGGCTCAGAGGTAAAGAACCCAACTGCCAATGTGGGAGACATGGGTTCGATCCCTGGTCTGGGAAGATCCCAAGTGCCACAGAGCAACAAAGCCCGTGTGTCACAACTATTGAGCCTGTGCTCTGCAACGGGAGAAGCCACTGAAATGAGAAGCCGGTACACTGCAATCAGAGAAAAACCCGTGCAGCCACAAAGACCCAACACAGTCAAAAATAAATAAATGAAATTATTTTAAAAACTATATCGACATATTTGCCAAAAGAATTACATTCTGTGAAATCCCCTTTCTAACCTGAGGAAGATTCAGACCTTGAGTGTCAGTCTCTGGCTCAGGGGTCTCCCTGACAGCTCAGCAGTTGTTAGAACAAGTGAAATCTGAGGCTGGGGAGCAGCACAGCCCTGGAGAAGCTCCAAGCGGGAGCCAGGACCTCAGATGAACATTGGCCCTGCCCTGAGACCCACATTCAACCACGGTGTGTCCAGTTAATAAACGTACATGAGCTAACTAGGAAGGAGATTCCGTGCTGGTCTTACGAAAAACAAAGGACCAGGTCGCATTACTCTTGTGGCTGTTTGAAAGTTCTATGAGAAAAAAGCCCAGCTGTGATCTTGGGACAATTAATTATAAGATGTGATTTCAAAGGCTGTAATTCTATTTCAAGAATCCTGCTGATCGCCAGCATTTGAAAAACACTCTCCACCATGCCTGTTTCACAAAGATCACTTTGACATGTTTTGCTTGGGGAATTTCTTTCTTGCCAACACTTATAAAAGCATTGAACTGGGTGAAACTGCCACTCTAAACATTTGAAGTTTGTCTTTGATTCAGGAAAGAGAAAGAGAAATGAAAGGAAAGGGAGGTCCGTTTAACATCATTAAAAACATCTTTGAAGGTGTGATAGGCTAGTGCCATGAAAACCTAGAATGAAATGGAGGACCACAACTTTCCTCACCCTCCTCTGCAGAGATGTATAAGCCAAATCTATATTATGGGGTCTCTGCACCCCCAAGACATAGCCTGGTTATAGGAATGCTCCTGCTGGACAGGTCAGCACACATCCAGTCCAGGTAGGAGGCCCCGCCAGTCTCTCTCCCGGTCACATCACCTGCCTCCTGATTCTAAATCGCCAATGGGGCTTCCTTGGTGGCACAGTGGTTCAGAATCCGCCTGCCAGTGCAGGAGACATGGGTTCCATCTCTGATCTGGGAGGATCCCACATGCTGCAGAACAACAAAGCCCGTGTCCCGCCACAACTGACCCTGTGCTCGAGAGCCTGGGAGCCGTAACTACTGAGCCCAGTGGCCGCCACTGCTGAAGCCTGCGCTGTGCCCCACAACAAGAGAAGCCACCACGATGAGAACCTTGCAAGCTGCAACGAGAGAGTAGCCTGGGCTCGCCAAAACTAGAGAAAAGCCAAGGCAGCAATGAAGACCCAGCACAACCATAAATAAATTAATACATTTTTAAAAAGCATTAAAAAAAAGATCATCAACAGCAGCAAAAACAGCAGAAAGAACACAACAGTCACCTCCTAATTTTGAAAGTATGGTTGTTAAGAAAAAAAAGTATGGTTGTTAAAAATGAGTGTGATGGCTCCATATATGCTGATGTGGAATACCCTCAGTGCAAAAAGCAAGTCACAGAGAAAGTCAATGTGAGCTTTGACTTAGAAATTCATTTTTAAAAGAAGGAGGGGTGACCTTGGCTGTCTGGACCTGCTGGAGCTTGTCTCTAGGCATATTGGCCTGCCTGGGGCAGAGGACCCCTGGACTGACCTGAGCGCCCTGGCAGGTTCGTGGAGGGGAGAATTCCTCCTGCCTGTCTGGTAAAGAAGGTACAGGGCTGGGGCAGGACTTGGGGCCCTGGGAGGACTTTTGGTGGAAGCCCGGGCTCTAGGGGCAGGGCTCCCCCTTCACATGGTAGGGATGGGGGATCTCGGGAGGACTGGAAGGAGGAGCAGATGTCGTTAAGTCAAGGTCATTAGGCCCTGGCTCAGGCAGGAAGGGTGCTTTCTGAGGGTCTTCCCCCCACCTGCTGCTGAAAAATGTACAAAACAACCTGGAAGAACCAGCCAAGGTCAAGCCTTGTGAGCCCAGAACTCGTACCTGTGACACTTGGTCCTGGGGGTTCGGCTGACGGTAGGACAGCCCCACGGTCTCCAGCTGGAGTCCATCCCCTGAAGGCCAACCGGGGTTCCCCCGTCATGGTGCTTAAGATGGTTCACTTCTTGGCGGCAAAAAGCACGGAACGGCCCAGAACAACTGTCTCCAATGGACGCCTGCCCCTTCTGCCCGCCTCTGTGGATCGGGCCGAGGTCAGTCAGTGTCTCATCAGAAACTCAAGGCTTGTGCTGCGGTGTCCGCTGCACCTGGGAAGTGTTCAGGGTGGGGGTGGAGGGAAGCGTCAGATGCGCTCAGATCCGAGGCTCAGGGCGCGTCTTGCTCCTGTGGGGAGCAGCGGGGCACAGCGGGTCTGCCCCTCTAGCACGCCGCCGCCTCCAGCCTCCAGCGCTGCTTCTGAGGGCTGAGCCGCCCCTCCGAAAACGGCCGAGTAGAGAGCACGCAAGCAAGCAGCCCTCAAGTCAAGGCTGAGTCAGTAGCCCGGGTTCCAAACAGTCTGTGGACTGCAGATCTCTGGAAAATGGCCTTCTCTCACTCCCCACCAGAAGCAGAGGCAAAGCAAGAACCTTAGGGTTTAGCAACCAGTTCCATCTGCTAGTGTGGCTTCTGGAAAGAAGCAAGCAGATGCAGGGGTGACTGTCCACAGCTTGGCCGTGAGGACAACAGAGGACGAGGAGCAGCATGGCTGTGAGCTTGCGGAGGGGACCCTGGAGAGCTTCCCCACAGGAGACTGTCGACAGCTGTGGCTTGAAGGTCACGCGTGCCACCTGGCTGCCAGTCTGTCCTGGCAGCTCCAAGACTGCAGGCAGCGGGTCACCTCTCCTGACAGTCCCCGTGTGCTGAGGGCGGGGCGGCCTGCCACAGTCAGGGAGTCCAGGCTCCGTCTCACTCAGCATCTCAGATGGCGAGGAGTGTGGAAGAGGGGACTGTGTCCCCTGAGAGAAAGTCAGATGAGGGGCTGCCTTAGACTCGGAGCTGAATCCAAGAGAGGAATTCAGGAGGACAAGGGCTGAGATACTCAACCCTCACCTACTCTCTGCGGGTGTATGGGTATACTCTTCCTGGGAGATGACAAAGCATTTCACCTCCTCAGCAGAGCCACAGACAAGGTGCCCTAGACATCTGGGCAATTTCCAGGTAGAGTACACTCAGCCCGAGGTCTCCAGAGCCCATGGCTGTTAGCACCATCACCAATGTTTTTCCTCCTAGCAAGCTTTCTTTTTTAATGTGTGTGTGGGGGTGCGGGTTTCCCAGGTGGCACTACTGGTAAAGAACCTGCCTGGCAATGCAGGAGCCTTAAAAGACGCTGGTTCGATTCCTGGGTTGGGAAGATCCCTTGGAGGAAGGCATGGCAGCCCATTCCAGTATTCTTGCCTAGATAATCCCATGGACAGAGGAGGCTGGTGGGCTACATCCATAGCATCGCACAGAGTCATGGCCAAAGCAACTTAGCATATATCCATCCATACATACAGGTACATACATACACAGGTGGTGGTGGCTTAGTTGCTAAATCGTGTCCAATTCTTACAAACCCACAGACTGTAGCCTGCCAGGGTCCTCTGTCTGTGAGATCCTTCAGACAAGAATACTGGAGTGGGTTGCCATTTCCTTTTCTAGAGGATCTTCCTGACCCAGGGATCAAACCCAAGTTTAGTGCATTTCAGGCAGATTCTTTACTGACTGAGCTATGAGGGACGCCCATATACACAGGTGTATATATTTATATGTATATACACACAAGTACACGAGCAGTTCAATGTTAACTACCTGCTAGTGTGGCTCATACCAAAGGGTTAAAATTGTCAGTAAGGATAAGCAACAAGGTCCTCCCGTATAGTACAGGGAACTATATTTAATGTCCTGTGATAAACCATCATGGAAAAGAATATAAAATATATCTATATATATATATATACACGTATGTGTGTGTATATCTGAGTCATTTTGCTATACAGCAGAAATTAATACAACATTGTAAATCAACGATACTTCAATACACTTTTTAAAAAATTGTGTCAGTGAGGAAAACCCAAAATTTGTCCCGTCGTATGAAGGCTCTTCCCTAGCAAGAAATGGGGATAAAGCTGATTTCATCTGATTTCTCCTCTCTTTTGCAAACACAAGTGTAATTGTAAAACAGTATTGTAATTCAAAGACCCATTCTTGGGCCA
This sequence comes from Muntiacus reevesi, assembly GCF_963930625.1. Classification (NCBI taxonomy): domain Eukaryota; kingdom Metazoa; phylum Chordata; class Mammalia; order Artiodactyla; family Cervidae; genus Muntiacus; species Muntiacus reevesi. The sequence continues at coordinate 39,680,424 of NC_089252.1, read as the reverse complement.
TTTTCTCCCCCTGACTCCAGCTAACGCTGGGACCAGGCAATACTACAAAAGAAAATCATTCTCTTTTCCATAACTCCAGTATGCCATTTTATAGTAGGAAGTCATAGAGAACAGGAACGTAGTGTTAAAACTTACAGAAGAAAAGCACGCGGTGAAAAGAACCATATTGTGATCAGAAAAGACACAAACAGAGCAGAAAAGGTACAAACAGCAGCGCACACACTTGGCGATGGAGCTCCATAGCCACAGGATTCTTAGCTACGACCTGCATCAGGCACATCACCGCCATCTTCAAAACACTCAGACCTCCTCAGGGCCCTCCCTAGACATATTTAACATCTAGAAGCTATTTTCAACAACCCCACTAAAATTTTTCTTAACAAGTTTTGCTTATATTTGGAAGATTTTTTTGTTTTACCCTTGGCTAAATGTAGGCCAAGTTTGACGACTGTATTTTTTATTTCAACTGAAAGTAATTATATAAAGTCCCTGTTTGTTCTGTTACTGCCTTAACAATCTCAACCTTCCTTAAATACCTATTCATCTAATAACATGGCCCCACCTGTTTCATTTCTGTTTAATCTCTACCTTTCATTAAGTCACTAAAGACCCACAGCTATGCTTTTTAATCCATGGTGACCGCCCATTCGGAAATAGATGATTTCTCCTAGCTCTCGTTGCTCCTCTACCCTCTCACCCCAAGAAGATAGTCAGGTCTGGTTCCATTAAGAACACATACCTGTACTGGAAATTCCCTGACAGTCCAGTGGTTAGGACTCCATGCTTTCACTGTCAGAACCTGGGTTCAGTTCCTGGTAGGGGAACTAAGATCCTGCAAGCTGCATAGCAAACTAACTAAATAAATGATATACAATAAAAATTTAAAACAAACTATTAAAAAAAGAATACTCACCTGTATCAATACCGCCAGGTGATCTATTAGGTTAGGTGAAAGCCCGACACCTCCATAAGGCAAGGTTTCTACTCAGCGGACTCTCATTAATATCAGGTTTGCTGCTGCTGCTGTCACTTCAGTCATGTCTGACTCTGTGCGACCCCATAGACGGCAGCCCACCAGGCTCCCCCATCCCTGGGATTCTCCAGGCAAGAGTACTGGAGTGGGGTGCCATTGCCTTCTCCGTCAGGTTTGCTAAAGTCATTCAAAAAGCAATGCCTATTGGCCAGTCATAACAAAGAGAAGTCAGACACAGACAAGCACAGACAAATGCACAAACCTAAAGGCTGGGATCATGACCTGGGACGCGGAACTCTAACCAGAACCTCTGAGAACCTCAGCACCTAGAGCTTATCATATTGTCTCTCCAGGGTGGGACTCTAACCTGCAAGCCCAACGAGGTTATTAGACAATTTAGGCAGAGGTACATTTTAACACAGTTACCCCCAAAGATGGCTGAGGCTGACCCAAAAGCTATTCTTTTCAAACGTGAAGTAGCTCTGAGAAGCATGGAGCACCACGATGGGGACGCAGGAACCCAACCACCCACCGTCCAGGCAAATTCGGTCTGAGTTGGCTGGTCAGGATCAGTGGTGAGGGCCCACACCCGTCGGGGGCTACAGTGCCTTGGGCAGGTGGTCACAAGACGTTGCTCCCTTTGTGGTTGCCAGAATTGTACCTGGGTAACAGCTTGCTGCCTGGGACACACTGAAGCCAATGTTATGGCATCAGCTTTTGAGAAAAGAAAGAACTTTATTGTGGGGTCAGCCAGCAAGGGGACAGATTCGAGAGCCTTCAGTCTCCATGCCGGTCCCCCTGGCAGTAAACCTTTCTCTTCTCAAGGCGGGTGTCACAGTATTAACTCCCATGCAACCGGGCAGTGAATCCTTACTCTCTGACAATATGGCAACGTTTGAATAAAAAAATAAAAAATATTACATAAGAAGTACGAACTTAGAAAGTAAATACTGAGCTTGCATTTTATAACTTTGTGAAATAAATGCAGACTACACAACACCTCCTTGTGAATAAAACAGGACATTTCAAATGTATTCCAGGGAATTTGCTGGTGGTCCAGTGGCTGGGACTCCGTACTCCCAAAGCAGGGGGCCTGGGTTCGATCCCTGGTCAGGGAACTAGATTCCACATGCCACAGCGAAGACTGAAGATCCCACACAGCCAAATACATAAAATAAACAAGTATTGAAAATATTTTTAAAAACCATTGGCTTAGAGAGTAAAGAATCTGCCTGCAATGCAGGAGACTCAAGATCGATCCTTGGGTCTGGAAGAGCCCCTGAAGAAAGAAATGGTAACCCATTCCAGTATTCTTGCCTGGGAAATCTCAAGGACAGAGGAGCCTGGTGGGCTATAGTCCATGGGGTCACAAAGTGAGTGACCAGCACTTTCACTTTCAATGTGGCTATCACCCAGCCAACAGTTCTCTATACATGGCCAATCCCATTTCACCTTAATCCTAAGCATCTGCCGTTTGATGGAACGGCCAATGGTGTGCTTCATGTGCCAGAGTCGGCCACAGACAACTCTTCCCAGGATTCAAGACGTTCTCTGACGGAACCCATCTGATGAAACATCACCAAGCCCCCCCTCACCCCAACCGCATGGATTCTGCTTCTGCCTCTAGGCTCACAGCAGGCAGGTCACCTTAAGCTCACAATACATTTGTGTAGCACTGAAAAGATCATAGGTTTCTCTGTATCCAACAGTTCACAGATTCCTCCTCCTTTCGGGTGGGTGCTTGTAACCCTGGTTTTACATAAAAAGAGAATGAGATTCAGACTCGCTCTGTGACCTGCCCAGGACATCCAGGCAATGCTGGGGCTTAAACCACAGCCTGAAGCCCCGCCCAGCGCACCATCTTCACATCTTGTCTGGCTCACAGATGAAGCTGGGCACGTGTCCCGATTTAAGGTGAAAATAGAAAACTTGTCCATGATTTTGGAAGCCCATGAACACAGTATGTGTTTCTCCTGGCACCAGTTCTAATTTGGTGATTCAGGAAAGGCCATTTCTAGCAGGAGGCAAGCAGGACATGTGCGGGATTACAAGTATTTGAGCTTCTGGAGCCAAGCAGGGGTGACAGCAAAGACTAGGGAGGTGGGCAGGAGTCACTCTCGGAGGTGGACTGTGCACTGTTAGGAGCTCAGCTGTTAATCCGCTAGGGAGCAGGCGAAAAGTGACTGCAGATTTAAAGCCAGAAGTTTGGAAACATTTGCACTTTACAAAGGTCATGCGGTGACTATGAGGAGCATGGGTTGAAGGTGCCAGGACCAGAGTCAGAAAGAACAGCCTGTGGCTGCACTTGGGCCAAGTGAGAGCTGCAAGGGGGTGGAGGGGGGGCAGGATGGGACAGACCCCATGGCCAACTCAGGGAGCCCATGGGAAATGCTGACTCATTTGCATCCTAATTATATTGGGCTTCTCAGGTGGCGCTAGTGGTAAAGAACACGCCTGCCAATGCAGGAGACTAAGAGACGTGAATTCAATCTCTGGGTTGGGAAGATTGATTCCCTGGAGGAGTAAATGGCAACCCACTCCACTATTCTTGCCTAGAGAATCCCATGGACAGAGGAGCCTGATGGGCTACAGTCCATGGGGCCACAAAGATTCGAACACAACTGAAGTGACTTAGCACACACACATGCTATTGTTATTAGGCAGAATAATATGTGGCACTATTCCCTGGTTTCATGTTTTTATTGGAAAAAATTTAAGATATAATGAACACACAGCCAAATGACAGGTATTCGGTGTTCAGCCAGGTCTGTTCTGACAGCTGCGTGAGCCATGTGGGCAGAAGGATAGTGGCTGGCAGGTGACTTCAGGTGCATTCACGTGGGGGAGTGAGCACCATTTTCCTTCCCTTTCTCCTGCCGTGTCCCAAAGGCACGCGGGAGAGGACAAAGCCAGCACCACAGCCTCGCAGTTTTTCCTGCAATCTGGATGATGCTAGAGAGATTGCAGAGGGCTGGAGGGCAGAAACAAACATGGATGTGCACCACAGCTGGGGGTGACAGGAGCCTGGTGTTTAGTGATGCTGGCAGTCCCACAAACCCAGGGCTCAGGACGGCACTCGGCCTAGGTCACTGCCAGGCCCATCCTCACCACAGACAGCACTTGATACCAAAAGACGCGGCTTCTGTTTCAGCTTGTCTTGATGACAGACTTGTTCTTTTAAAAATGTCACAGAACAAGTAGAACTGGAAGTTATGCTTATGCTTCTCCGTGGCTCATTTCATGTTCTTTTGATAGTTCCAATATGTTTCTGCTCTTGAAAAACTGGTTTTGGCCTGAGACAATGAGAACTGTAGTTAGATGTCTTGGGCGGGCCAGGGGAGGGTGAGGTTGGTGGCCAGGACTGGGGCTGGACAGACTCTGGGGGGGACAAGTTCACCCAATTGGGTGGTGGGTTTCTGTGGCAGATGGTTTTCAGTAGATGGGCAGCAAATTGGACTTGGCTGTCATGATGGCTGTTCAGAAGTCTGGGTGCCTGTCAAGGAAATTCGATAAAGCCTTAGCCATATTTATGAGAATTCTCACAGTATATTGTCAAGTTAAAAAGAAAAAAAAGACTGCATTTCACTGGCCCAGTTCTGTAAGAAAAAGTACACAGGTACATGTGGGTAGAGAAAAAACACTAGAACATTGGGTTACTTGGGATTTGGGGTTTTAAAGAACAGACTCACTGAAATTTCTCAACAAAACTGGCTTGTTGTAAGAAAACACCCACACGAGGATATAGCAAAAGCAGAAAACATGGAGCTGAGATTATTCTGGGTTCAGGCAGGCCTGAGCTCGTGCCACGGGGGCTTCGCTCTGTCTTGTGACTGGCCAGCCTGTGACACCCCTTTCTGTTCCTCCACGATTCTGGCGTGCACAGGACCTGCGGGCTGCAATGGTCCTCCTGCCTCCAGACCGCGGCTGGGAGGCAGGCTGCTTTAGGTGGGACACCTCTGCTCCCTGGTGCACCCAGCACGGGACCTGGGTTCCGGGGTTACCTGACCAGCGGGGCAACCCCAGGTGTGCTCAGATCATGCACACACACGTTAACCTAACCATGGATATGGGAGAGGACACAGTTCTGCATGGTGCCACGGTGCCCCCTAGAGGACAGTTGTCACCCGCAGTCTCCAGACAGGCAGGTGGACGCCCCTCACGCACCCCTTGTCCCGCAGAGTGTGGAACAAGGCTAGCTTCCCGCCGCTGTCTTGCTCTGTGCTCAGTGTGGCTTGGAAGCATCCGGAAGAGCCCCAACCCTGTCTGTCCCCATTTCTCAGGAGAAACATCTGAATTCGAGAAATAATTTAATCATTCCCCACCCCTCCAAATCCATTCTGTGAATCCATTACTATCAGGAGAATCAAGCAGTAAATGAATAGTTTTCTCCTTTGCCCTATGTTCAGTGGATGTTTGTTTTTCTTTTTATCTAGAAATCAAAGAGAAAAAAAGAATGGGAGAGTCTTGAACACAAAGACATGGCTGTTAGGAGACCTGAATGCAGGAGGATGGGCCACAAAAGCCCACACCTCTGGGTAGTGGGAAGAGCGGGGCCTTGCTGTTTGAAGACCGTCTCCAGAATTGCTGAACACCTGCACCTTCTGAACATCACTCAGGATGCCTGATCAGTGAGAATGTGTTCTTTCAAGTGGTCAGGTCCACTTCTGGAGCCTGGAGAGGAGCCTGCCTGGTGCCCTGCCACAGCCCAGGGGTTCCTTCAGTCTGTGCTCTGGGCCCTTGTGGAAGGAGCTCTTTGTGTCTGTGCTCATGTCAGAAGGTCCCTGGGAGGAGACCTGGTAGGTCAACTCAGAGGATGCATACAAGGAGGGTTGTAAACACTCTGGGAGACAAGGTTTGTTTTAATAAACTAGCAATCACCTTGGAACGATGACACGGCTCCGCTTCCTCCTCCCCACAGGGCACTAGGAGCTGCCAAAGTTGCTGGGCGCTTTAGAAAACAGGCATGGACAAGGACACTCCAGCTCAAAAATGTCACGGAGGCCCCACTGCTGGGTGGGAGGGAAGGGGGAGGTAGCACAGCCTTGAAGGCGGCAGTTCCACAGCTGGTCGGTCGATGCAGCAGCAGAGGCGGGCCCTAGGTCAGTGTGCTTTACTTGGCCAGAGGACATTCTTCTTAAAGATAATTCTCGTGGGATTTTAAAAAGCAAGGTTTGGAGTTTCTTGCTGAGGTTTTTGTTTAATCTGATTAGTTTAAGGAAGTTGAGATGTGGCTGTTTAAATGAATACTGTGGCCTGACTTTATATTCTTAAAGTCCTTTATAAGGATAATGAAGTAAATCCCAGGTAAGAGAAAACACAGACCATAGGACTATCTGTCTTAAAATCTTATCGCTCAAATCTTAGATCCCATTTGGAAACTATTTATTAGAATTTGAGAAATGAATATATGTCACTGGTCTGTCAAAAATGTGACTAGATCAACCATTTCGGGGATTTTCAGTTACTATCAAGACTCGCACTGACAAAGAATTTTGTCCTTGTCATATGTTGTTAGCATGTTTATTAGAGATCAGATAGCTAGTCATTGAGAGGGACTCAGTTTTTGCTGTGTGACGGAATAGATTTTTTAAGGAAAAATATTTTAAAGGAAAATTCTGCTCATGTCTTTTTGAAAATTTTAGTTTTAGGTATGTATTTCTGAAAAGGTAAAACAGGCTCATGGCTCACAATTCAGGGATAAAAGGGTCGGTCCCTTCCCATCCTGTCCTTCAGCCTCATGTTCGCCCACTCAGAGGCAGCCAAGGTTTTCATCTTGTGAATCCTTCCAGGTATTTTACGTGTACAAGCGAACGCGAACATTGTAGAATATCATACGTTTTAGGGTTCCTCAGGTGGCAGCCCCATGGAGCAGCTACAGAAGCAAACAAAAAATATTCCCAGCAAGCCAGGTCTCCTGGGAACGGACCTAAGCCTGTTTATCTGAAAGAATAATGTGAGTGGAAATGAGACTAGATGTAACCGCTGGAATCAAATGCATAGGAATGCTCCTTTAGGCAAAACCTACTACAAACACCTGTGGTAAGCCTGCCGCCTCACTGACTGGCCGCCCCCCTTGTCTGTCCAACTCATACATATGCTGAGGGGCCCTGAGAGTAAAGTCCTTGGCAAAGACACTCAGAAATGCCACCACTTCCTGTCAGCGAGGTCTGTGCCCCAGACCAGTACAGACATCAATTCCACCAGTACCTGCTTTATTCCCCAAATGCCCACAGGCATAAGTTTCAAAAGTTTAATTATCAATACTTCAATTTATTTTCTTAAAAAAAACCCCAAACCTGAGGAACCTGCTAGCAGTACCTGGAAGAAAATCTCAACAACAAACCAGGGGGAAAAGTCACTTAAAACAAGCAGCAAAGCCAAAAGCATTACAAAACTATAGAACGTGACCCCAGACTCTGTCCAAAGGCAGGGAATACAGGATCAGACTTGGCAGATGGAAGGAATACTCAAAACAGGTGTTTGTACTCAACACGGAGAGTGTAGAAATATTAAGTATTTCCTGAGTTCCCTGCGGCCCAAGTATAGGCTCTAAGTAAGTTTTTAAATATTTGGCTGCCAAAAGTTAGCCACCTGGTTGTGGTGGGTGTTTAGTTGCTAAGTCATGTCCAACTCTTTGTTACTCCATGGACTATAGCTTGCCAGGCTCCTCTGTCCATGGAATTTCTCAGCAGGAATACTAGAGTGGGATGCCATTTCCTTCTCCAGGGGATCTTCCTGACCCAGGGATTGAACCCAGGTCTCCTGTATTGCAGGCAGGTTTTTTACCATCTAAGCCACCAGGAAAGACCTAGAATTAGCACCTACTAAATTATAAAATTAAAGATTATAACAAATTATTACTGCATTATCCTCTTGTGAATTATGAATAAGCTTAAAATAACAGATGTAGCAGTGCAGGAGTAAGTCCTTGTTGATGAATGTTTCAGTTCAGTTCAGTTCAGTTCAGTCTTTTAGTTGTGTCCAACTCTTTGCGACCCCATGAATCGCAGCATGCCAGGCCTCCCTGTCCATCACAAACTCCCTGAGTTTACTCAAACTCATGCCCATCAAGTTGGTGATACCATCCAGCCATCTCATCCTCTGTCATCCCCTTCTCCTCCTGCCCCCAATCCCTCCTAGCATCAGGGTCTTTTCCAACGAGTCAACTCTTCGCATGAGGTGGCCAAAGTATTCAAGTTTCAGCTTCAGCATCAGTCCTTCCAATGAACACCCAGGACTTATCTCCTTCAGGATGGACTGGTTGGATCTCCTTGCAGTCCAAGGGACTCTCAAGAATCTTCTCCAACACCATAGTTCAAAAGCATCAACTTTTTGGCACTCAGCTTTCTTCACAGCCCAACTCTCACATCCATACATGACCACTGGAAAAACCATAGCCTTGACCAGACGGACCTTGGTTGGCAAAGTAATGTCTCTGCTTTTTAATATGCTATCTAAGTTGGTCATAACTTTCCTTCCAAGGAGTAAGCGTCTTTTAATTTCATGGCTGCAGATGAATGTTTAGAATGTCCTTTATTGAAACTCAAAGTACTTTTTTTTTATCCTCAGAAAGTGTATCGTGCTTGAGAGTCAAACTGGCTTTCAGACAAGTTCTTTTCGTACTTTGGCTAAAGTACTATTTCTTGACTGATTTACTAAATTATATTAGTAAGAATTTTTATTATGTCAGGCAAATAAAAAATATTAATTGCCAGACCTCAAATGAAAAACTGCAGGTGTGAGAACATTTTAATGCAGATTTCCTGTTGTTTGATGGTGAGGTGAGAGTGGCAGGGTGAGTGGGATCAGACTGGAGGCCTGAGAGGACTGCTGAGGAGCCGGGTCTTATCTGAGTCCATTGTGGAGCCACCGCTTTACGCAGACATCTGATAGGATCTGCTGAGTTCATTCATCCATAACCCAGTCGGGTCCAACCTCCAGGGTGCAGGGTACTGTGCTTAAGGCAACCACAGAACAGAAAAACAAGGCCCCATCTTCATGGACTTTGAATGCTGGGTGAGAAGAGATGATTAACAAGAGACTGACTGGTAGATACTTTTGTGTGGGGGGGGTTGCTGTCACTGCCTATTAAAACAATGGAACTGGAGGGGGGTCATGGGGAGGGGTTGCTGTTTCAGAAACAGAGGTGGAGAGGCCTCAGCTGAGGTCTGAGTCAGAACAAGGAACCAAAACCTGCACAAACAGCAGAAGCTGCGGAGGAAACAACTCCTGCAAAACCCAAGGGTGGCGTGAAGCTGCTGGGGGGCAGAGCCAGCAGGTGTGGGCAGAGGAGAGAGATGGTCTGAGCAACGAGGTTGCTGAGACTGCAGGCTGAGGGGCTGGGGAGTCACGACCATAGACCCAGGGATGCCTCATGTCTCGTTTCCTTACTTCTTTAAATCAAGTCTGATCCTGAGTTCTGTGGCAACCAACGTGTCAGCCCGAGAGGCTGTCACCTGCCCTGTGTCACACAGAGCCCTGGGGCCAGTGTGGGGGGCCCTGAACAATGAGGGCTGAAACATCCATAAAGAGGCATCTTCAGGCTCAGGAGCCTGGCCCTCTGCATGAGCTGCCAGCCCTCTCAGAGGGCCTCTGCCCCTGCGGAGGCCGGGGCACCCCGAGGTTGGGAAGGCCCAGACCCCTTCTGCAGCCTCCTCTGTGCTCTCTCCCCTCCCCCCAGCAGCATCCCCAGGGGCAGGTGAGGCTTCTGGAAAACAAAAGCAGGAAGTCTGCCTACCTGACTCCTCCTGGGCACCTCAACCCTCTGGGGCACAGGAGCACCCAGGCCTGGCTCTCTGCCTGGAACTGGAGCTAGGGTTAGGTGGTGATGACCATACAGGCAGTCTCGGAGGATTGCCTTGGCTTCAGTGTGAAGCAGTGAGCTCCAGGGGCAGGAGCCATCAAGATACTGCAGGGGTGACTGTGTCTGAATGGGGGTGGGGTGGGGGAGGGAGGCTATCTTCAGGCAGAGGGGCGTCTCTGCACTCTCCAGCTTCCTCCGTCAGTCCCAGCAGCACCAGGAGGACGGGGGTGGGGGTGGGGGGCCCTTCTTTCCTCATTTCTGCTCTTCGAGCTCTCATTTCAGAAGCCAGATGGCAGAGTTGTAGCTGCCTCCATCCTGCCAGCACGACTTCAAAATAAAAAGATGTGAATTTATTTTTTGTAGCTTAGGAAAAACCTCTAAGAACTCAAGAGCCACAACTCCTAACCAGCAGCTGCAGGCTTGTTTGTGGGCACTGTGGCCTGGAGCTGATGCATCTTCGACAGCAGCCTGCTGCCTGGGGTCCGCCCTGTTGCAGGAAGGGGGACCCCTTCCAGGGCCTGAAAAGGGCTCTTGTCTAACACTCCGAAATGAATTGTCTGAGGATACACTTGTGCTGACAAAGCAAGAGATTTTATTGGGAAGGGGCACCCAGGTGGAGAGCAGGGGGGTAAGGGAACCCAGGAGAACTGCTCTGCCTCCTGGCTGCAGTCTCAGGTTTTATGGTGATGGGATTAGTTTCAGGGTTGTCTTTAGCCAATCATTCTGGCTCAGAGTCCTTTCTGGTGGTACACGCATTGTTCAGCCAAGATGATTGCTAGAGAGAAGGATTCTGGGAGGTGGTCAGACCTGTGTGTCTCCTTTTGACCTTTCCTGAACCCTTCCGGTTTGTGGAGGCTTATTAGTTCCGTGTTCCTTACTAGGACCTCCTGTCATAAAACAACTTATGCAAATGGTTACTATGGTGCCTGGCCAGGGTGGACGGTTTCAGTGTGCTTCCCCTAACAGCCCCACCAACTTCTCAAATTCAGAGGTCCCCTTTCTGACTCCAACCCTCCCTGCGTCAGCTCCTCACAACCGCCGGCCCTGGACACCGTCAGCAAAAGAACAGCTTTCTGGATCAAATGAATAACCTTTCCTGAAACTGATTCTACCCCTCAGGTCTGTCACCCCTGACATCAAGCAGGCGGGCAAGAGCAGCCTGTTCCCTGGACCTTCCCCTCTCCACCACGCCGTCACAACGCAGTCTGGGAACAGCCCTGACCTCACTGCACGAGAAGCCTAGGGTGCTCAGCTCCAGCAGCCCTGCCTGTCGAGTCAGGGTGGGGCCGATAGGCCTCTGCCCACAGCGTTCTCAGTGCTCCTGCTGACCAACCGACCAATCAACCAACCCTTGGAAGTTCACGGGAGGCTGTGTGGCTTCACAAGGCCTGCAGGGCAAGGAGAAGGTATGTATTTCATTTCCAAGGTTTCCCCATGTTGGAGTAAAGTCCATGAAAAAGCAGAAAGCAAACTTGTGAAAGAGCCTTTGTTTCAACTGATCTGTAGGGACATCCAGAGAGAGGGCGACATGCCCTTAAACAATAACTGCACCAGCCAGAAATGGCAAACTTATTCTACTTTGCTACGGTGACGTTAACAAAGAACATTGCACGCTCATTTCAATTTTTTATTAAAATACTTTTTTGTTCATGGGGACAACCAAAGGAAAAAATACATAATTTTATATGTCATAGATCATGTAAAATACAATAAACATAAACTCTTGGGAAAGCAGAATAGATTTTAAAAATCTTCAATGAAGATTTCATTAAAAACAAACTTTAAATATGTGGCTTTTTATATTTACCTCATTTTCCAGAAGTCTTGGCTTCTTTTCTCTATTGTGATGCTATTCTATTAATAAAGTTATTCAAATATCCTAACATTTTATCAAGTTTGCTTTCTGAAACTTTAGAAATCATATTTCTAAATGAATGACTCTTTTATAGCATCTATGTATCTTACTGCACTTGGATTATCATTTGATTTGGTACTACTGTTGTGAGCACAGTCTTGGTAATAATTAGATGTTATGGGGGGGGGGCAGAAAAGCACAGACATGTCTTACAAAAGGACAGAAACTTTTATATATGACTTTTAGAACACCTACTGGTTTAAGATTTAATTTTTTTGGATCTAGTTATATAAAAGGTCACAAAATGACTTTTGATTTTTTTTTTTTAAACCAGAGCTTTAATATAGAAATGAATTGTGCTTAGAATGATAATAGATGGTATAAATTATAGTAGAGTTATCAGTTTCCCAAATGCTATACTTTTAATTTGGAAAACTATTGTTCAAAACCTGAAATACATTACAGAATTGGAAATGGAATTGTTTAGGTGAATGCTTTAACTCCTTCATAAGTCAAAAAGTTAAGTAAATTTGAATGTAAAACTTACCATTATATTTAGGGATAATTTCTACTGGGAGAAATAGTGATAAGAAAAATCAGTTAAAACACAACATGGTTCAAGAAATTATTCTTCCAATAAGTGATATTATATTTTAGAGTTTAATAATGAACACCAAAAAAGGAAGATAAATGCAGTTTAAAAAAAAAGCTTGCTGACATATTTATGGAAAATTAAGCATGTTGTAAATAAACACAAAAACATTCCTCTATTCCTAGGTATAAATGACTCTGAAAAACAGTAAAGTGGAAATGAGGCAGCTGGCTGCAGATATCTTTAAAATTTTCTCTTTTAAGTTCAAGAAAACCTTCGGTTTTATAGTTATTAGTGAAGAAAGGGAGCTAATGTTTGTTTTCAAGGCACTTGTAAACAGAGGCATTCTAGGTAAAAGTAAGAAGACATCCCAATGTTTTCTCATCTGAAAAATACATCCATGAGCTAAATTTCAACTTTTTAAAAGGCTAAAGTACCTTGAGTGTTCATTAGAGTTATCTGAGAGAAAAGGTATCAAGTCTTTATATTTTATGAAAGTTAATCATAATATCACATGTGATCTTGTAACTACTGTTCAGATAATGAATACAAAAAGCATTATCTATTTTTATATACTAAAATATTTAGATATACAAAGAGGTATTCCTAGAAAGTTGTTTATAATTCAAATATATACTATTTGAGAAATTAATAATTTTGTAAAGCTAAGAGAACATAAACATGTATGTTTCAGTTTCAGCCTTGAAGACCAAGATTTTACTACCAAGAAGGGCACACACTATTTAAGCTTATCTTCCTTGACACAATGTTCTGTAGTGTATTTAGAGTTAATGTCATCTAGAACAGAATTATCTGGGGGTGGGGAGAGCAGGTAGCAGTTCACAATCTTAACCTCCTACTGTGTGATTTCCTTTGTTTAAGGAGAACACTTGATTCAGATACAAACCTAAAGGAAAGGTTACAAAATAACAAAATAATGAATGTAAATAGTTTTAAGTTTGTTTCTATTAGAATCCCCATTTTCAACCCTCCCCGTTCATATCTGGATTCTCTGCTCCGTCCCCTCTGACCGCCCGTCCACTGGAGGGCGTGGCGCTAAGCCCGAGCGGGCTCACTCCCCCGTCCAGCGAGCACAGCGCTGCCGTCTCCAAACAAGGGGCGCCGTGTCCCTGGAGTCCAGGCGGCAGTGGTTTCCCACTCCTGGAGCTCTTTACGCTGGCCCCTTAAGTCAGAAAAAGCTCTCCCTTCCTGTTACCGAGCCGTGCTCTTCACAAAGCCTCAGGTGTGCCAGGCAATTCTTGTAAAGATATGACCCACACCAGCACTCTGGGGCTGGGCTACAGGAGGAGAGACTCTCCCTACAGCTTTGTCGTATGTGGAGTGCAGGACTGAGTGCTCCAGAGAGTTCTACACTGTAAAATACAGTAAGCATTTATCTTCGAAAACTGATGTAAAAGAGGTTTCAAATTAAACTTTTATGGTGATCTTTTGGTGAGATCTCAGAATGATCTATATGAATATCTATCATACGCACAGAATGGGTAAATAATACCAGGCACAGTGGAAAATGGCAAACAACTCTAAAAACTCAGTGTCCCAGGAGTAGTACAGTGAAGAAATCATAACTCAAAATGCTCTAAACCTTTGACACAAGAGGCTTCTGGAATGTGGCAGAAGATGACAGGAGGCTTTGTGTTAGAAGCCTCTCCTCTCTGTAGGCATTCTCTGTGCACTTGCTCCTCACATGACCAAGGCTGTAGGTGTTTAGAAGAAAGGGCTCCCACCAGCAGCAGGCAGGAAGGGCAATTAGAATTGGAAGTCAGCACAATCCTTGATTTGTCAGACTTTAAAAGTAACTCAGTCCAAGCTCTTTATATCTTCTCAACCTGCTGCATTTGGATGCAACCAGTAGACATTGCTAAATAGCTTTCCATATCATACCTCTGACGAAACTGCTTCTATCTATACATCTTCTCCTTCCTTAAAACATGCAGTTCATACATTTGACAGTTTTGCTACCATAGTCGATACACTCTGGACCGATGCACTCGCAGCAGGCATTATGGAACCAGCGATACTTGGAAGCACCCATGGACTCGCAGGATATTTTACACTGATGTATGGACATGCAGTCATCAAAGTAAACCACAGTACACATGTGTTCTGAAAAACCAAAGATTAAGTAAGGTTTCAGAGCAATGAGTAGGAAAAGCAGAGAATGCTTTAACACCTAGCTGAACACTACTAGCAAGTTATTTATCTAAGCTCTCTTGCTGTGAGCCTGCCCAGGACGGTGGGTGAGGTGTGGGGAAAAGAACACATCTGTTAATCAAGAAGGGAGTCTCCCGCTCCAGCTCAGACACAGAGAGCTTCCTTCACCACTTCCTCAAATTTCACTCTGACCTGGAAGGAGATCATTGGGCACCTCCAATAAGGAGAGGATCCTCCAGCTAAAACAAGTTTGGGAGATACTGTTCTAAACTTATACTGAGAATTTACAATAAAATAAACTTAAGAAATTCAAAGGATGCAGTGTGGTTAGCAATGTGGCACAATTCGGCATTGGTTATTAGAAATTACCCTGGCTGGTGTCTCTAGTAATGAGCTTTGTGCTTATTAGTTCATGAATTTGAATAGTCTTTAGGAAAAACTTATGAATTATTTAACATCTAGCATGTTGATTATCTCAGAGAAGGCAATGGCACCCCACTCCAGTGCTCTTGCCTGGAAAATCCCATGGACGGAGGAGCCTAGTAGGCTGCAGTCCATGGGGTCACGAAGGGTCAGACTAAGTGACTTCACTTTTCACTTTCACTTTTCACTTTTATGCACTGGAGAAGGAAATGGCAACCCACTCCAGTGTTCTTGCCTGGAGAATCCCAGGGATGGGGTCGCACAGAGTTGGACATGACTGAAGTGACTTAGCAGTTAGCAGTAGCATGTTGATTATCTATATTTCAATAATGGGAAAGTGGTAGTAAGACATATTTGTACATTTCTGAAGTTTCCCAAGACCCAGAATTTGTCTTATAAAGCACTTTAACCTGAGGGGAGTTATGGAGTCTTACTATTAACAAAAACTGATCTGCTTTTACTGTTGAGGGCTGAAGTTCATACTACTTCAGATTAGGTAGGCTTGTAATGGAGGGCACAACAAGAAAGGCAAACAAAAAAGCACAAATTATACTGCTTGTGCGATACATCTCAGATTTTAAGAAATAACTGTAATACTCAAACCTGTCTTATCCTTCCACAGTGGACCTGTGTGGAGAGTTTTATTTGGAAACATCACAGACTTTATGAAAGTTACATCCCTCTTACATTCCAAAGTTCAGGTATGACTTTGCTCACTATTACATGTTCCTAAACATGTTTCTCCAAGTCCTACACGTCACTCATTCAGTTTCCCTTCTGACCAACAATGCTCACTTGCAGAGCACTGGCTGGGGTCAGGCTACACCTGGAAGTCAGGTGTCTGTAATACCAGCTGGCTCATTACAAAACTGAGCTGATGGCCTGGCATCATTCGTGACATCAATGCTATTACAGAAACCTGGGCTCCTAGGATGCTCCAGATGTTACCTGATGAGGAACAGCTCTGCATAAGGTAAGCAACCCTGTTGTTGTCTCATGAAAATAACAATGAAAGCCTAATGCAAACAAAATTAGAACCAGGTTATCTATTTTTCAGTGTAGCCTTTATCATCAAGAGTCTGAAGGAGCTGTGAGAACAACTCCTTGTTTACTCAGGGGTGGGGTTATTAAAGTCCAGAAAATACTTAAGACTGTACACACTCAAAACCAAAAAGCTGCTCTAAAAGATGTTAAAACAGGCTTCACAGACCACACAGAAAGCAAGGGGGATAACAGAGAAAAAGTCGCCTTTGGCAGTTACCTTTGTCACTAGAATACGGAGCATGAACGTTGTTACTGGGAACAGACACGTTTTGGTGGTGGGGTTGGTTCACGGTTTCCAAAAATGAAACCAGGTTCTCGTGATGTGAGAGCTCTTCTGCAACAGGGAAGGAGACGATGTTCCAGTTCAGCTGGGTGTCTCCTTCCGTGAGCGCGCGGAAGAGGGAAGGGATGGGCTCGTGAAGCTCCTCCACTGTGCTCTTCGAGGTTGGTGGCGTGTCGCTATAGTTGCGAGGGTTACACATGCCTGGCGGTTGGGGTGGGGGGATGGGAAGGAAGGCAAAGAGAATAAATTTCTTTTTCTCACTGATTGAAATGTCATGAGATATTATTAGGTAGTGCCTTGAAACCCAAGCTCCAAAATAGTAAAGTCAGGTGCCTTCTAACATGTACACAGACACTTTCCTAGCTTTTTGGCTAAGAGGCCTAGAGGCAATGACACCCTAGTAACACAGAGTACACCAAGGGCCCAGATCTTGTTTTCTAAATACCTATACTTGGCTAAGAGGAACAAAGCTCCTTGGGGAAAAGAGTGACTCCAGGGGTGGGTTAGGGAATGTCCAAAATGACCCTGGGACACCCTTCTGTGCCAGAAACTAAGAAAGTAATTAATGAATGATGGGACATGCCGAAAGACATGGGAGGCAACCTGAAAAGGCTCCCATTGGCCAAACTGACAATTTTAACATTAAAATAAATACTGACAACAATGGATTACCACTCTATAAATAAAATAGGGATTTATGAGTCTTTATATTATAAATAAATGAATTTAAAAATGGAGAAGGGGAAGCTCTTCCTTTTGGTCTTCTAGTCATAGGAAACATAGAGGACAGAGCAAAAAGTTAAATAATCACAAGAAGCTCTCAGTCAGATCCAGAAGGTGGCATATTTTCCACCAGAACTCTCTAGTTCCTTCATCAAGTCAATGGAATTTTAAAAGGTGATGAGGGGAGGTGGAACTTTTTTAGAATAAAAGAAACTAAAGAAACCTAACAAGCAAATATACTAAGTGGACTCTGCTGGATCTTGCTTTGACTAAAACAACAATAAACAGCCCTTAGGCAACTAGGGCAATCTGAATAGGACTGGGTGTTAGACACGAAGAAGTATTGTTAAACATGTTAGCTGTGGCACTGATATTATGTCATGTAAGGAAACTCACTCTTTCTTGAGATGAATAACTAAAGCAGTTTGGAGGTACAGTAAAACTATGTATTTACTTTCTAACAGTCCAAACAAACAAGGCGGGGACAGACACACAGACAGATGATGGATGGAGCAGGCATGGCTGTTGGCACTGGGGGCCACTAACAGCAGTTCACTGTGCTCTCTGTGTACATTTGGAAAAGTAAAAACAAAACAAACACACGCATACCCAAAACAAAGCCTGCGGGCAGAGATCCAGCATCTAAACACCACCCGCATCTGAGGAGTATGTTGAACAGCAATGATGAAATAAGCTAGATAAATAAGCTAAACAGTTCCTCTTAAGAGAAAATCAGAAGACAGGAACAGATGCTCTTACACAAGGGTGCTGGAGGAGGAAGCTTGCTGGACAAAGTACATGGTTCAAGTCCACAGTAGGAGATGGGACAGGAAGCCTGCCTGCCCTCTAATCTGGGTCCCTTCAGAAGTCTGGACCCTACCCACAGAAAGTATGGGAAGTGTTTCCACTTAGAAGGGAGGTGCGGCCACAGGTCTGCAAAGGACACCAAGGGAGCCCAACCTGGAGGAGAACTGCCCCCAAGGAGGAGAGCACCGCCACATAAAAAGAACTGGAGTATCTAAACTTTACACCAGAAACAGCAGCTGAAGCTAAAATGAAAGATGAAGTTATGTAATGAATTAACTCACAGTTGAAAACCGGTCATTAAATCCTTAAAGGTAAATAATGTTTTGGAGGGGGCAAGCTAAGAAGCACACCAGTTACTTCTAAAATTGTAGAGATATGAACACATATAATTAATCTTTCTCAGTGGAAGAACTCTTCCTAGAAAAAGCCAAATGGCACTATTGTGTGATGGTTAAAAGACACACACTCTCTCTCACACTCACACACATTCTCTCTCTCTCTCTCACACACACACACAAACCTCTCTCTCATATACACACACTCACACACACATACACACTCTCTCTCTCACTCACATAGTATTTTAGGTAATGATAAAAGTACATTCGTGTATTTGGCTTCCATGTTTACGATAAATACTTTTACGTGTTTATCAGGGGTCAATACCATTGTCTCATTTTTGCTTTCATTATACATACTAAATTAACTTATATTTAATGCTCTAAAATAATTCAAGTTTCTTTTACATCAGTTAACATCACACACACACACAAAACTATACCCATCAAGGGCAGAGAATAAACTGTCCATTTTGGGAGGACGATGCAGTAAGAATTCATTTATTTGACAGTCACAAAACACTGACATGCCTTGTGTGTACCAGACACTGTACCCGGTACTATCTTAGATACCGAGATATAGGGGTAGGAAAAGGCACATTGACTGCAGCTGTCTCAGAACTCAGTACAGGGCAAAAGAGAACAAGACACTGAAACATTTCTCCTCTTTGGGAGAGTCCAAGAGCTGAATGTCACTGCTACAGTCTCCCTCAGGCCCATGTCACCGTGGAACTCTGGGAAGATTCAGGAGCAGAAGACCTATTTTATCTATAAAACAAGAACTGCATGCCCCCTTACAAGGACAATCAGAAGAGGGCTCTTGGAAATTAAAAGTGAAAGCCAATGGAATTCCCTGGCGGTTCAGTGGTTAGGACACTCCACTTCCACTGCAGGGGCCACATGTTCGATCCCTGGTTGGGGAAGTAAGATCCTGCATGCTGCACAGTGCAGCCAAAAGAAAAACCAACAAACAACTCTGCTCTCTGCCAAGACTGACCCACCCCCACCCCTGGCCCCCATGTACCTATTCCTGACCTCTTTCATTTAAAATAATAAATAAAATTTAAAAGTAAATTTTAATAAATTTACTTATTTATTTTAATAAATAAAATTTAAAAATAAAATTTGCATGACTTTAAAAAATATATATATGTGTAAATAGTACGAAAATTAAAAATAAAAAGTAAAAAAAAATCTTCTGCTTGTTCCTCCACTCTTATTTTACAAGAATTTCTTCCCACACCTTTTCTATAAAAATACAAACACACACATATATATGTAAATACTATTCGATACAAGCAAATGCAACGATGTTCTAAACACCTACAATATCTTATACACACCCTAGTCTATGCACATAAAATACATTTATACTATTTAAAGTCTCTTAAAGTCAAGGATTCTATGATAGGAAATATTAAGAAACTTAACATAAACTTACCAACACAGTCACAGCACTCATCCCAGAGGGTCCCAAGACACAGCATGCACTCCTTACAGCAGGAGCAGTTTCCTTCTCCAGGGCGGCACTGGCAGAGCTCCTAGAAATGAAGCAGATGCTAAGACTTAAAATTCCAAATAACTACATTTAAAATCTCTACTTTTTTGCAGTAAAAAAGCACTCCATAATATCTGCATTTATAGTAATTTACTCTTGGCACATTATTTTTTTAAATTTAACATCATTAACTATTTGTAGGAACATATACAAAGTAGATATTTAGACTTGGAATTAGATTCAAGTACTACTTAGCTCTCAGGAGATTTAGATTTTCTTTTGGACACATTCAATGAATGCATTTTGGATCCTTTTATCTTATTTTGAAACAAAATAAAGAGATTTTACTTCATAATCCATAACTTCATCTCCCATATGAACGCAACACACTCAGGACAAGAACAGAATCCACTTTCCAGCTATTAGGTTCATTGTAAAATGCATGGCCAGTTGACTTGTAGTGGGAGCTGTGGTTCCTCCATATGTAAAGTATAAATAACAGCGTCTTTTAACAACTAGTTTCATTGATCTAAGCGTGCCTGACTGTTTACAAAATGGGCAGCGATCCTTCCCCTCCCCATGTCACCTTCTTTGCAGCTCCTCTGATCAAGAGACAAGGATCTATTTCCAGATCTCTTGAATGGAAGTCATCTTGAAACTTGCTCTGATCAACAGAATCTGGTGGAAGTGATTTAGTGTCAGTTCTGAGTGTGGGCCTGAAGATGGTGCGGGTGTTTTCACTTCTTCTCTTAGAATTTTGCCCAGCTGCCATGTGAAGCCCCGGAGAGGTCCACATGGACAAGTCAGTCCATCTGAAGCCACCCCAGCTCAGCCATCCTCCAATCAACCAGCAGCTGACAACAGTCACAAGAATAAGCCCAGAAAACCCACTTGGCAGATAAAGTCCCAAGCTGCTGACCCTCAGAAAGAAAAGCAAAATAAATGGTTATTGTTTTAAGTCACAAAGCTTTGGGATGGTTTGCTACTGCACAAAACTAATTAACACGGCTTGCTTTGTACATGAAGCTTCAAGGTAATTCCTTTATCCTCTCCCCTACCCCTTCTCTGGCCACCAGAGCCACTGCGAAACAAACCCAACCTGAGGGAAACTCCGTGAACACATGGCTTACTTGGCTTTCTCCAGTTGGTTACATTATATATATACACATATATAAAAACATAGCACAATATTCATCCCTATTAATCTTACTATGTTTCTAGACCATTAGAGTCAATCCATCATTCTTATATGACACAATTTTTTGCAAGATGATATTTCCAGTTTTAGTGAGAGGTAACTGACATATATCACTCACTGTAACACTGATATACATTAAATTTTCATGTTTAAGGTGTACAGCATGATGGTTTGATTTACGTTTATTGTGAAATGATCCCTGCAGTAGGTTTAGCTAACATCCATCATCTCATATAGATAAAATGAAAAAAAAAAAAAAAGATTTCTCCTTATGATGAAAACTCTCAGGATCTACTCTCTTAACAGCTTTCCTATATGTCACATAGCAGCAGTAACTACAGTCACCATGTGGGACATTACAGCCCTAAGACTTACTTATAACTGCAAATTGGTACTTTTTGATCTTCCTCCAATTTCTCCTCCCAGTGATCCCACTTCTGGTAACCACAAATATGACCTCCTTTTCTATGAGTTTGTTGGGGTTTTTTGCACGTATTTCATTTAGCACAATGCCTTTAAGATCCATCCATGTTGTTGCAAATGGTAGGATTTCCTCATTTTTTATGGCTGAATAATATTCCACACCCCTGTATGCATGTGTGTGTGTGTGTGTGTGTGTGTATGTATACAAATATATGCAAATACACACACACCCCACAACTTCTTTATCCATTTATTCATCAGTGGAAACTGAGGTTGTTTCCATATCTTGGCAGTTGTATGTTATGCTGCTATGAACATGGGGGTGCAGAGACCTCTTGGAGGTGGGTTTTTGCTTCCTTTGAATATATCCCCAGATGTGGAATTGCTAGATCATGTGATGTGTGATGGTTATATTTTTAATTTTTTGAGGAACCTCCAAAATGTTCTCAATAGTGGCTACACCGATTTACATTCCCATCAACAATGCACAAAGTTCCCTTTTCTTCTGAAATTCTTCACCTCTTTCACAGTCTGTCCATGTTCCAGCACCAGCTTCAGAAAGATGATTATATTCTATATCACTTTTACTTCAAAGTCTCCATCATAACTAGAGAGCCGGTTGTGCTGAGATGTGGGATTTCTGTGTGGACTGGCTATTTACTAGTTCACTAAACTCCCTGTGACCAACCCTGAGCACCACTCTGTAGGCTGAATGTAGGATCCCAACCAAACTGGATGTTCACAGAGCCAGAAAGCAAGCCTGACCTAGTGCCTCCACTTTTGTCCTGCCACCACCTCCCCCAGAATTCCTAAGTGGGTTTTATGTAACATTAACAGGCATTGTGCTAAGAGTTTTATATGCATTATATTGAAGCTCATAAAACCCTTATCAAATCATAATTTATCTCTATTTTCCTATAATGTCATGAATTTGTACATCATTCAATTAGTAAGTGGCTGAGATCTGACCCCGGTTTTGGATCACTATTCCTGCTTTTAAAACATAAAGCTTATTAATATAAATAATAATATAAAGCTTCTCATTAATTTAGCATTTCAGTAATTATAGTTATTACTTTCTTAGAACAAGCCCACAATTAAACTTAGCTAACCCTTCAGGTTGCCTAATCAAAGGCACTATTATATCTTTCACTCTCAGTACTTGAATACAATGACAAGTGCTACTGCCCAAGTTTAATCATTGTTTGTAAAGGTAAAATAAGTATCACTGGCATGAGCTGCAAAACCAGCGAGTTGGGATTTAATACCTAATTCTGTTTTTGCTTCAGCCAGTTAACGATTACATCACTGCCTCCATGGTCTGCAAGTCTCAGGGAAAGTGTGGGTGCTGCTCCTGGTCCAGATGAAAGGCTGGAGGGGGCGGACCAGCAACCCAACCCAACTGGGCTCCAGTGTCCTCCTGCCTCAGAGCTGCTCCAGCCCCAAGGCCTCCGTGAGCCAGAGCTAGGGGGACATTCATCTCCACCTCTGCGCAAAGTACCACGCTAGGTGTTCTTAAGGCATGGTGATCACACCACACCGTTCAATACATTTATAGTGGAAAAAACTGAAATCTTATACTAAATAGAAAACAGAAATTTATACGTTTGAGCTATCCTACATTGAACAGCATGAGTATTTACAGATAATTTGACAATCTGCTTCAAAAGCCTCTATGAAATGAAAACATGGCAGGATGAAAAGTTGTGGGAAGAGGCTAATCATTTAAAATGTATTTTTACTATGTTAGTATCAGTGAGAATCTTGACTATTACAAAGAATTTCAATTTTTTCATGCCAAAAGACAGATTTCATATGATTATTCAATCTTTAGTGGAAAATCTTATTCTCTGTATGACTAAGGTGTTGGTGAGATCTTAATCCTCTATGCAAAATAAATTGGGGGCATTATTCATCTAAGAGTAAGCCAAGACTTATAGCTTCATTTTATAAACTCTTTATGAAAGAGTTCATTTTATAAACTTCCATACTTCCAGGTCAGAGATGGAAACTGCTCACTTGAGGGGAATTTTTATTTATATTCTGATGTAAAATCGTTGGTAAATATCTCCACTCTTTAACTGTTGCCAAAATCTGAGAGATTTTGGAAATATCATCACCGGAAACAGCATTAGAGTCTAGTGGACAGCAGACGACTTGGATTTACAGGGCCTGGATTCAAGTCCTAGCCCGCAAATGGCAGCATGTCACACCAAGTCTGTTTCTCAGATGCTGTGTGATCCAGCAGTCCCACTCCTAGGTATTTACACAAGAGAAATGAAAACACACATCCACACAAAGACCTACACATGAAAGTAAATAACTTCATTCATCATCAACCCAAACTAGAAACAATTCATGTCCATCAGCGAGTGAACGGATGAAGAAATACACACGCCAGAACATCACTCAGCAAGACCAAGAAAGGACTCCCTGAAACACACAGCCGCACTGTCAATCTCAGAAGCACTCTGCTCACTGAAAGAAGCCAGCAGGCACAGAAGGGAATGCACTGTACCATCCTGTTAGCAGACATTCTGGGAAAGGCGAAATGACAGGGACAAAAATCAACCGGTGGTGGAAAGGTACTGAGGCTGGGGAAGAGGTTAGTCTTGACTCCCTGGGCACCAAGGGACTTTTCAGGGTGACGAAAATATTCCCTATCTCAACTGCTGTAGTGGTTACATGAGCATATATGACCAATCTTAGCCCCAAAAAGCTTTGGGAGTCTAAGGAATACCTCATTTCATCTTTGAAGGACCAGTATAGTACACTGAGGTCCATAAATTTATTATTTTAACAAATCTGACCTGAAAAGTAAGAAGCATTATATAAACATAAACTGGTATTTAAAAAAGTAATGCAGAAGATAGTTTTGAAAATATATTTCTCTATTTTAATTTCAAACTAAATTTCTCTAACATATATTTTTAAAAAAACAAAGAAACATAAAACAATGCTGGTGAAGAATGCAGAATGTGAAAGTTGTACTGATATACAACAACCTTTATTCTATATTTAAGTGTTAAAAATCACCTAGACATAGAATAAAAAGGACTGTATCAAGTATTAAGAGTAGTCAGTAATTAGATTCTAAACAGGACTATAAATTGCTTCCTTTCCTTTTTCTTCTTCTATGTGTTTTGTGGCGTCCCTTTGAGAACACAATATTTTTATCAAGGCAAATAAATTTAAATTTAGGTGGTAGTGGACTTCTTAAGATCTAGTTTAATTGTGTACAGTACAATAAAAAAAATAAGACACTCAAAAACATAAGCTGAGGTCCTTAAATATTAAACTAAACAAACTGATACTATTTATAATATCATGACCTAAAACCCCCAGGAATGTAAGAACAAAGGTAATTACGAAAATGAACACTGTGGGAACATCAGTAACCAACAAACCATCAGCCTGTACCTGCAGTGACACAATTTTCACAACCCTTACTTAGGTCAAATGAGTGTTTAAAAAACAAATATAAACAACACATCTTCCAATAATTAACCTTTATTCAAAAGAATAAACATAATTATAATTATGTTAGTTACAACAAATCTGTTTTGACATATGAATATTCTTTAAGGATGACATCAGACAGACTTTCAAACTTGGGACAGAAATATCTAACCCAAATCTTATCAACATGTTCAAATTCTAATTGGCCAACTTTTGCCTTGAAAATAATATAAACTTAAGTGAAATACTACTAACATTATGAAAACAGAATTTTGGTTAAATAGATCAGCATACAATACATGAACTACCAAAATATATTAAATTACACCCATTTCTTATATAAACCTCATAACAAAACTTTAATCCTACTTCAAAAGTACCCTAAAGCATTTCTTTAAAATCATCCAGATGAGGTGAAGTGGGAGGAGGTGGAGAAGAGACTGGACTGGCCATATGCTGACCAAGGCTGGAGCTGAGTGATGGGTGAATGGGGAGTTATTTTACTATCCTCCCTATGAACATTACATTTAAAAACTTCCAAGTGTTCTGATAAAATCCTCATCTTTGGGGTGGTTTTTTTTTTTTGGCCCCAACACACAGCATGTAGGGAAGAATGAAGTCTTAACCAGTGGACTGCCAGGGAAGTCCCCCACAACTTTGCACTGAAGGGAAACAATGACTTATTCGACCCTTAAATTACATCAGGTTTGACTTATTACTTCTGGATATTAATTTCAAAGATTTTCAGGAGGCATTCCCTAAAGCAAATCAGGACAAAAATAACTCAGAATCACAACTTTTAAAGACAGGGAAGTAGAAAAAAAAGAGGGAAAACATAGTAATGTTCATAAAAGGAAAGAAGAAACATCGCATATTATACACCAAAATATTACTAGTCTAGTAACAAAGCAAGATAACTGTAGCAAAAAACTAACGTGGAATTTAATTAGCACTGATTAAGGAACAAGGGAGAGTAAGTTAATTGTTTAGTTTACTGTGATTAAGAAAACCCTGATGTTACCCGAACTATTTACAATTTTAACTTGAAATACATTAAAAAAAACTAGAATTATTAGTGAGAAACTACTTTGAAATTTCAACTTATTTCAGAAAATCTAAGGTTTATTGAGTAGTTAAATCACTTTTTACAATTAAAAAACCAGACTGTTGATTTAGTTCATAAAAGTGCAAAATAAATATTCAGACAACTGGCAAAGTGCTAAAAGAATGCATCAGTGATCTCTGAACCCAAGTTTGAATAGCTTCATGAAATATAATGTTTATATCATCCTAAACATGACCATAAATATTAGCTAAAAATACAAGTCAATAAGTGATTTTTCAGTTCTTAATACAAAAGGGGTCTGAAGATTTCAGCAGTAGAAGCATAATATTGATCCAAATTTTAAGTATTCTTTTCGAAGAGGCAGAAGAAAAAAACAGGAAAGATTTTGTTAAAAGCAAAATCTTGTATTACCATTTTTCCCCTAAAAGAGGACAGCTCAACCACTCGTTATATGAGCAAAGGAATAAACCAAGATGACAATATTGCTTTCCTGATGTTAAAATTAGATTTCTTTCCTGTCAGCACAAAATAAATACTTACACAGGGACCACCCTTCTACGCAGCAATTTGTAGGAGGGGTAGGAATACTGTGTTGGTAAAACACATTTACACAACTCTGAGCTTCCAGGGAAAATGTTTTATATTTAGTTATTTCATGAGTTGCCGAGGACTCAAAGAAAAACAAATGTTCTAACTTATCCTCACAGTACATCATTTCAACACTACAGATGTTGTTCAAACCAAACCAAAAGAACAAAAAGCAAAGCTAAATGCCCTCTTAGGAGGGAAGTTTCTTCTACAGCATGGGCTTCCTTTAAGTTCTTATCTCCCATCTCTGTTTCTGTGCATGTTTTTCTGCAAGTTTAAGGAGAAAAGCTATCACTGCCATCTAAAATGTCAATGTGCCTTGATCTATGTTGAGTGGAAATGTGGAATTTTAATAACTTAGTATGTGTGATGGCAAACAAAGCCCCAGCAATTCCTCACCTTCTCAGGGCTGTCAACCACACTAAGAGCCTCCTGAACACTAGGGACTCTTCCTAGAAAACTGTACATATGCAAATTTGAATATAACTCTGGAGATCCCCTTTAAAAGAAGCATTTAGGAGGCCCAAAGACCCCAGCTGACAATTCTTAACAAGTGAAAGGTCAACAGCCAATCTATTTCTCAAGAGAACAGGAATAAAAGAGGGCATTAAAGTTCAAGTTTCTACCTGACTAGTCAGACTACCCTCCACACAAGGGCAAAAAAGACAAGAACTAGGTATCTACCAACCAACTACCACCCCAAACACAGCACAAACACCGGCCATTCAAAGCAAACAAAAACTTCACTTCAGGAAAATGATCAGCCTCAGAGCAGAGAACACACACCAGCATCGAGGAGTTCTCTGACCCTCAAGCGATACCCTCCAGTCTATGTATGCCAGCCCTGCCACAAACAGTCTGGCCAATCAGGCTTTTACGCTTCATTCTTCACTATAAAAGACATCAAAAGAATACTGTACATTTGAGGAAAGCCTCCTGCATGAAATAAATATACACTGAAAGAAAAAAATTATCTTGGAAGAAAGAGAAACCTAAGTAACAGAAAGGGGTGGTGGGGGGGGAAGAGACATAGCTCCATCTCCATTAATAAAACTTCTAGTAATTCCTAGAGATATCTGAGAAAACAGCATATTCGATACAAGTAAAAGTGTTAATATGAAAAGTTAACAAGCAGAAAATAAGTTATTGCTAAAATTTTAAAATTCAATAGAAAGGGTTTTAAGAAAATCCTCAATATTCAAGGCCTCTATCATTTTAACCTTATACACTACCACTACACACTACCAAGGGCTATCTCCACTCTTCCAGAAAAGGAACAGATGATTCTCGGCTCTGAAGGAACAGGAATTAGAATGCTCACATTACTGAAACCGTGTTTTTTTTTTTTTTTTTTTTTAAAAGAGTCCTACGATCTTCGAATGAGTTTACCAGAATCACCATTTAATAGGAGAAGCTGCACCTGATTTTCCAGTTTCTACACATTTTTTAAACCTACTTTTGGAAGCATTTTGTATTACAGATTTTTTAAATTAAATAGCAAAACAAAAACTTTTAAGAGTGTTTATCGACAGTAACAAAAAGCTTTCTTCTTTAAATACTGCCTTACCAAGCAAGGTCTTCAAATAAAATCCAATTTTTAATTAGCTGAATAATGGAAATCATAGTCTTGGAGAGTCAAAAATAATTTGAGGTTTAAGTAGATTTCCACCTAAACATGAATATAGCAATTGTTATGAGACTATTTCTAATAGTGAATAATGAAGCTACATTGAAACAATGTGGGAAATGGCACGGATTCCCCTATGACCACAGCACAAAGCTGGATTTCACGAGAAGACTACAAAATTTTCAGCCACCATTAAGCAGGTGTGTCAAATCAAAACTTCCGGTATAAAACTACATGATGTTAAATAATTATTGTTAATTTTTAAATTCCTGATAGCTGTGTTCAAGAGTTCTTATCTTTCAGAGATAGACATTAGAATTTGATAAAATAATGTCAGGGGTCTGCTTGACACTAACAGCAATGGGGACCCTAACAGTGCTGGGGAACAGAGATGAGGCAAGGGAAGCCCTGGGTTAATGACTGCTATAACTGCTGATGGTTACTATTGTTCATTATACTCTTCTCTCTTCTATTTAAAAACATCCAGAGTTAAAAAAAAAATTAACAACCAACCAACCAGCCTCTCTAGTTAAAAGTTTTGGTTTAAAATGCAAAGTGAGGGTACTTGGAGTATGAGACGGTAGTAGGAGTATGAGATGATGGCAGCCACAGTCACAGAAAGGCCAGGCTTCCCAGAATGTTAACTATTAATAAGCACCAAAATGTCACAAATCAGCACAGAATACCTCTCATCTACATAACTCATTATCACTTCTAGTACATATGTACAAGCGCTCTCATATCTGGAGTACAGGCAAGAGCTGGCTGAGTCATACTTCATACAGAATTCAAATATATGTAGTCTCAATAGTGCACTGAATTTCTTAGCCAACAGCTAGAATGGAGGCTAATTAATACAGACCCAAGACTGATGGTCTAACAGGATGGGAAAAGGGAGAACAGCTGTATAAGACATGAAGTTCACCACTAATTAACCCAACTTTATGGGCAATAATAATCAGTATGCGTATGGAAAGGCCATAGCCTACGTGTTCAGACACAGGCCACGTTCCACAGCCACTTATTAGCTCTATGAACTAAGCCAATCTCTTAACCCCACTTTTCTCTTCAGAAAGGCTTGCCTTGATGGCTGAGAGAGATCACCATCAAGGATCTTGAAAGCAGATTCTCCCAATGCCTGCGACCTTGAGAAACCCTGACCCCAAATCACCCAGCTCAGCTGCTCCTAGGTTTCCAACCCTCAGGAACTGTGTAAATAACAAATGTTTACTGCATTAAGTTACTCTGTTTGGGATAACTTGTTACACAGAACAGGCAATTAGTACATTATATTTAGAGAACAGTCTGTCTATGATTTGACTATCTAAATTTTTTTCCCTAAATATAGTAAGTGAGCCTCTTTGCTATGTAAACTAGATTGTACAACAGAACCCTTTAATTCACCTGAATAGATAGCTCATCACCTGGAACGGCCTGTTTACAAAGCTGGATATTATTTCCTGTACTGAACTCCCTGAGTCTGAGTTTGCTTCTGAAGTATGGGGGCAAAACCCCAGACTAGTGTTACGGTTCTTACACTGTATTACATAGACACTCTGTGTATTTGCATTCTGTATCTGCTATACAGTAAATTTTAATATTAGTAAAAACAGCATTCTTAGTCCTACCTGAATGAGGCATTTGCTCACATCACTGGCACAGAGCGCTTTGTTACAACTCAGTGACATAGGGACCCATGTCAGGAACACCAGGATGGTGAGCGTAAGCATAACAACAGAGGGTGACTTCATGATTCTTCAAAGATAATCAGTAACTCCCAGGAAGCTAAACAAACAAAAAAACAAACAAAAAACTTTAACTCAAAGGCAAGTGCTAAGGTAAAAACAAATACAAAAATGAAAAACAAATAAATAAACCAAGACTCATTGTCTGTGATAGGACTTATGAGTGATCGTTTATAAATATTATTCTCAACAAAAGATTACTTATACACTAAAAAAAAAAAGTTACAATTTTATCTAGCAACATCTTGTTAGCCATCTTCAAAGGTATAGAATTCTGAAATTCCTGACTACCCAGAAATGGTGACTGTGAAAGTTAAAGCAAATAAGTAGTTTCAATACTACACTGTTACCATTCAGCTTTAGTTTCAGGTCTACTATTCAACTTTCAGCCAGTCAAAAAAACCCCAAAACTATTAATATTGCATTATAAAAATTTAAACACATTTGATATTTTAATTCCCACAATTAAAATAAAATTTAAAAATGCCAACTTTTCTAGTGGTTACTTATTACTATCTCATTTTGTCTCTTAACGTAATTAGCTAGAACGAAGTAGTTCAACAGAAGGAATGGGCAGTTGTTCCTGAAATACTTTAGCGATTAACAAAGGGAAGAGTAAATTATCGATTGCATTAAGAACTCTTGATTTATCAAAATGTGACGATATTCTTTTACTTCTCTACCTTAGCTACCAGAGATTCAAAGTTACTGAAAAAGATGTTACAGTCCAAAATGAGAAAAAGACCAGCACAAATTCTGACGGTGGTAAAAACAACCAACACGGTCATTAAATTTTCAAAAAGGAGAAGATAAAACTTCCTAGGGTTTAAAACACACACTCAAAATGGAATCAATGAAATAAATAGGTGAGGTGAGACGAATAAAAGGTACGTTTATGGGCCTTTCAGATCGCTGTAAACCTTTATCCTAAGTGTGAGGAAGAACAATAAAGCAAAACCACAGAAGGTGGAGAGAGAATCGGGGCTCTGTACCCGGGCGGCTCGGTTCTGGACAAGGAAAGCCCGGGGACGCGGCCAAGGCGGGGCCCCTCCCGGACCGTCGGACCTACAGCCCGCTGCACTGAACCCGGAGCCGCCGGCCCGTACTCGTGGCGGCCCAAGAAGGCGTAAGAAAATGGAAGCTTCCTGAACTAGTTATCAGCCACAACCACTGAACAGGGGGTATTTCCCCACCTCACGGCTGTCCACAAGACCCTCCCCGAGCGGGCGTCCAGGTGAACGAGGCGCCGAGACGCAGGTAGCCGGCTCCTCAGCCCGGAGCGGCTGCCTCCGGGGCCTCAGGAACAAAGCGCCGCGGCCCGGCGGGCGGCGCTGACAGCGGCCCCGGAGGCCGCGAGAAGCGACGCCCCGCGCCCGGCCCGTCTTGTCCCCCGCAGGCCGCCCAGGCCTCGCGGGCCGCGTCTCCTCCCGCCGTGCCCGCCCAGCCGCGGCCTCCAGACCCAGAGCAGCGCCCCCGCCCGCCCCCCGCCGCTCACCGTGCGCGGCGAGCTCGCCGGGCCCCAGTTCCCCGCGGGTCGGCCGAGCGGGCGCGCCGCTGGCTGTGGAGGGAGGCAGGCCGCGCCTCCACGCCGTCCTCCGCGCGGCGCCCGCAAACCTCCTCCGCACCGAAAGAGGCAGAGACCTGCCGGTCGCCGCCTCGCCCCTGCACCCCGTTTCCCTCCGCCCCTCCGGCTCCCGCCTGGGCCGCCGCCAGCTCCCGCCAGGCGGCGTCTCTCACTCCCCCCCGCGCTCCTGTCAGCGCGCGGCCCGGCTCCGCCCCCCAACTAGGCCCCGCCCCCGCCCGCGGGCCCTGCGGGCCTGGGGTCCCACCCCGCTAGGGCTCCGCCCATCGGAGGCCACACCCCCGGCCGGGTACTCCCGCCTGGCCCACGCGCTCTGTCCTTTCTCCCTCTTCCCCGTCAGCATCTCCGGCAGCTTCTTGTTCCCACAGACCCTGCGGTCTGGCTCTTGCCCCAGGCTCGACTTGCCCTGGTCTCGGAGCTGGGACGTGACGTGCACGAGCTCCTCGAGTCCTCACGACCATCCTGGGAGGGAGCTGGTCTCCGCCTGGTTATGGGGATGCCCAACTGATAGAGGTAACTCGCCGGTACCCAGTGAGGCTGACACCTGAGCTCAAAGTTGATGTCAGAGGGAGGATTTATAAAAAACGCAGGCTTCTGGGGTCTCCCCTCACCTACTGAATAAGGGTCTCCAAGAGTAGAGCCTTCAGGCTTCAGTGCACTGGATGCTGCACCCTTGGAGAGCCCCTGACCCTGTGCTCAGCGCTGGAAGAGGGCGGGGCGGGGGGCGGGGGGGGGGGGGGGCGTCGTGCTGGTCCAGAGGGTGGTTGGCCAAGGAAGAGTGAAACCATTTGCTGTCGTTCCGGGTCTCCAAAGGGCTCCGGTACACAATCCTTTATGTTTCTTCGCAGAAGGCATTCACCAAAGAGGCAAAGTGATAAATAAGAAGTGTTTTACTAGACTAGGACGCTTGTAAGGCTTACAAAAGAGTGGGCAAAGGGGTGTCACATCCCTAGGCCATAGTTTTATAATCAAAGTGGGGAGAGGGAGAACTTCTTTGTCTTTCTTGAGTAGACACCATGCTTCCATCATCAGTTCCTCCTTCAGGTTGGGCAGGGGAGTTTTGTCAAGCTAGGTCCATAAATTACTGTTTTTTATGTGTGCAGAGAGCATAACCAAGGGGTCATTAACTTTCTGAGTTCATTGGGCAGGATGTGGGGCTCATTCCACCAGTGTTTTATTGCTTGGGGGTCATGTCCCATGCTTTTGTTGCATGGTTTTGTTGCTAAGCAGGACTGCTTGGTTTTGTGGTTAAGCAAACCTGCTTTCTTGAGTAACCATTAAATTACAGGGGTCTCCCATATTTTTCTATTTACAGTCCCCTAGTAGGATAGACTACACCAAAGCTTTTGACTGTGTGGATCATAACAAACTGGGAAAAATTCTTCAACAGATGGGAAAACCAGACCACCTTACTTGCCTCCTGAGAAATCTGTATGTGGGTCAAGAAGCAACAGTTAGAACTGGACATGGAACGACAGACTGGCTCCAAAAAGGAGTACATCAAGGCTGTATATTGTCACCCTGCTTATTTAATTTACATGCAGAGTACATCATGCGAAAAGCAGGGCTGGATGAAGCACAAGCTGGAATCAAGACTGCTGGGAGAAATATCAATAACCTCAGATATGCAGATGACATCACCCTTATGGCAGAAAGTGAAGAACAATTAAAGAGCCTCTTGATGAAAGTGAAAGAGGAGAGTGAAAACATTGGCTTAAAACACAACATTCAGAAAACCAAGATCATGACATCTGGTTCCATCACTTCACGGCTAATAAATGGGGAAACAATGGAAATAGTGACAGACTTTATTTTCTTGGGCTCCAAAATCACTGCAGATGGTGACTGCAGCCATGAAATTAAAAGACACTTGCTCCTGGGAAGAAAAGACACTTGCTTTTTAATATGCACTTAGCATATTAAAAAGCAGAGACATTACTTTGCCAACAAAGGTCCATCTAGTCAAGGCTATGGTTTTTGCAGTAGTCATGTAAGGATGAGAGTTGGACTGTAAAGCAAATTAAGTGCTGAAGAATTGAGGCTTTTGAACTGTGCTGTTGGAGAAGACTCTTGAGAATCCCTTGGACTGCAAGGAGATCCAACCAGTTCATCCTAAAGGAAATCAGTCCTGAATATTCATTGGAAGGACTGATGCTGAAGCTGAAACTCCAATACTCTGGCCACCTGATTCGAAGAACTGACTCATTGGAAAAGACCCTGATGCTGGGAAAGATTGAAAGTGGGAGAAGGGGATGACAGAGGATGAGATGGTTGGATGGCATCACTGACTCAATGGGCATGAGTTTGAGTAAGCTCCAGGAGTTGGTGATGGACAGGGAAGCCTGGTGTACTGCAGTCCATGGGGTCGCAAAGAGGCAGACACGACTGAACAACTGAATTGAGTGGGATTAACTGGGCTTCCTTGGTGCTCAGATGGTAAAGAATGTGCCTGCTATGCGGGAGATCTGAGTTCAGTCCTTGGGTTGGGAAGATCCCCTGGAGGAGGGCATGGCAACCCACTCCAGTATTCTTGCCTGGAGAATCCCCATGAACAGAGAAGCCTGGTGGGGTACAGTCCACGGGATCGCAAAGAGTCAGACGTGACTGAGCAACTAAGCACATTAGGATTACCTATTTAACCACCTACTCCGTCCCTATCAGACTAGCTAATGGGGTGGATTACATTATTGATATTAGTCCATTTTTATACAGTAAGTATACTTTTCAAAAACCATCCCTGAAAATTATCTGAAAGCAATAATTAAGTGTACACAAATTTAAGGATCTTATTCTTGGCATTACTTACTGGTTAAATGATTATGATACTCCAGTGCAAAGTGCTAAACTAGCTATGAAAAATAGTATTATAGATCAGAGGTTTACAAACTTTGTATTCTCAGGACCCTTTTATACTCTTGAAAATTATTGAGTGCTCCAAAGATACTTTGCTTATGTGTGCTACAGCTATCAAAACTTTTGAAATTAAAACTAAGAAATTTCAGAAATATTCATTATTTCACATATTATGTACTCTAAAAAAAAATTTGTGAGAGGATAATGAAAAGGCAAATAAGGTATTAGAATTAAAGTAAGGATGGTTTTGAGCTCACGAACTACCTGTCTTGGGACTCCAAGTCTTGGAACTCCAGCTTACACCTGGAGAACTAACACTGCAGATGAATATCATTGGCCCGGAAAGATATTCACGATATGTCAACATTTTTCAGCAGTGCATGTATTTAAAATGACTAGTATTTAAAACTGCATACAATTATTTTAAAAGGCCTGGAAAGAAAACTGTGGTGTAAGAAGTGGTTGTCTCTTGGTGAGATTATGAGCAATTTGTTTTTTTTTTTTTTTTCTTTGTGCTTGTCTGCATTTTCTCATGTCTTTGCTAGCATTACTTGGATAATAAGAAAAAGACAGTTATTTTTAATTTGAAGATCCTCTTTGATATGCTCTAGAAGAGCAAATGTCGGTTGAGCCTCCAGGTGGCTATTTTATTTCACCAATGACCAATGCAATAGCCTCTTCATAGGGTTTGATAGACTTCCCAGGTGGTGCTAGTGGTAAAGAACCCACCTGCCAATGTAGGAGACATTAAGAGACTCAGGTTTGATCCCTGTGTTGGGAAGATGCCCTAGAGGAGGGTGTGGCAACCCACTCAAGTATTCTTGCTTGGGGAATCCCATGGACAGAGGAGTCTGGCAGGCTACACTCCTTGGGGTCGCAAAGAGTCGGACACAACTGAAGCAACTTGGTACAGCACAGGGTTCGATGACAGGGTCAAATGTCACCAATTCACCTAAGGTGATTCAATCATCTGATGTAGATGCATCAGTTGACTGTCAAACCACCACAGTGAAGAGGTTTCCTATTGCTGTTAACAAATCACTGCCTTAAAGCAACAATCCATGTTTTCTTACAGTTCTGGAAGTCCTAAACAGGTTAGATCAGAAGAGCTGTACTCCTTCCGGAGGCTCTCGGGGAAGACTCTGTGTCCTTCTAGCTTCTAGAAGCTACCTGCATTCCCTGTCTTGTGTCCCTTTCACCATCTGCAAGGCCAGCAGTACAGCATCTTCAGGTCAATAAACCCACTTCCCTTCCACCTCCGCTCTCCCTCAATGGCCCCCCTTCTCTCTTCCTCCCTGTTTCTCAGCTCCTCTACACGTCTCTTTCTCAGACTCTCTCCCCGTCGCAAGATTCGTAACTTTATCATGTTTCCAAAGTTCCTCTTCCCATGTAAATTGACATGCACAGCTCTCAGGGATTAGGATGTGGGCATTAGGATGTGGGCATCTTCGTGGGTGGGGTGGGTGGAGGCAGTGAAGCTAGGGGAGGGGGAAATTGTCTTGCCCAGTATAGAAGGATAACAAGGACAATTGTAGCTTCTTACCTCTGGGTCTCTCCTCACTCCAGCCAATACACCCCAGGAGACAGAGAACAAAAAGGTCACCAAGGCACAGTGCTGGGTGCCCCGGGTAAGCGCTCCAGTTAGTCTGGAGTCTCCACTTTGGAGCTTCCTTACAGAAGCGTGGGCAGATTGCCCAGTCCAGCCCATGGGAGGAGGAAGCTGAGCTTGCCTGGAGGAGGCATCCAGCCTGTGCACCACACAGCCCAGTGCAGACAGGAAAACCACTCTGTGTCCTGGGACTGGCCAACTGCCCCAGGCTGGGTACTCCAATTTGGAATCCACCACTCCCCTCTTCATGCTTTGCACCCAAGAGACTCAGCTGAATTCGCATATTTGATTTACAGATCTAAAGGGAGCCAGTCTACCAGCTTCTCAGCTGCCCTGTGGGGGTAAGATTTAGGGATGGAAGGCCCTTTGGGGAGAAGCCTCCTTCCCCCATCCTCACCCTGCTCTTCCCTCCCTGCTTTGTGGTGGGAATTACCACAAAGCTTTCAGAAGAAAACACTGAGTTCCAAAGGCCTCTCAACTCTTTGTTTTAAACATAAAGAAATGTAGAAAATCTTGAGGCTATATATATAAACTCAAAATGGATTAAAGACCTAAATGTAAGACCAGAAACTATAAAACTCCTAAAGGAGAACATAGGCAAAACACTCTCCAACATAAATCACAGCAGGATCCTCTATGACCCACATCCCAGAATACTGGAAATAAAAGCAAAAATAAACAAATGGGACCTAATGAAACTTGAAAGCTTCTGCACAACAAAGGAAACTATAAGCAAGGTGAAAAG
Source organism: Muntiacus reevesi (assembly GCF_963930625.1). NCBI lineage: Eukaryota > Metazoa > Chordata > Mammalia > Artiodactyla > Cervidae > Muntiacus > Muntiacus reevesi. Next base: position 39,644,018 of record NC_089252.1, on the reverse strand, counting down.
ACAGCCCTCAGATTGGGAGAAAATAATAGCAAATGAAGCAACAGACAAAGGATTAATCTCAAAAATATACAAGCAACTCCTGAAGCTCAATTTCAGGAAAATAAATGACCCAGTCAAAAAATGGGCCAAAGAACTAAACAGACATTTCTCCAAAGGAGACCTACAGATGGCTAACAAACACATGAAAAGATGCTCAACATCACTCATCATCAGAGAAATGCAAATCAAAACCACAATGAGGTACCATTACACGCCACTCAGGATGGCTGCTATCCAAAAGTCTACAAGCAATAAATGCTGGAGAGGGTGTGGAGAAAAGAGAACCCTCTTACACTGTTGGTGGGAATGCAAACTAGTACAGCCGCTATGGAGAACAGTGTGGAGATTTCTTAAAAAACTGGAAATAGAACTGCCATATGATCCAGCAATCCCACTTCTGGGCATATACACTGAGGAAACCAGATCTGAAAGAGACACGTGCACCCCAATGTTCATCACAGCACTGTTTGTAACAGCCAGGACATGGAAGGCACCTAGATGCCCATCAGCAGACGAATGGATAAGGAAGCTGTGGTACATATACACCATGGAATATTACTCAGCCATTAAAAGAATTCATTTGAATCAGTTCTATTTTGTTTCAAGTTCTTAAGATCCTCCTAATTCCCTCTGTGATGTACGGCTGTGAATCCACCAGGCAGGACACCCAAGGGAGCTCTTCCAAGGCTCAGGACCCAGCAAACCTCTGGGGAAGCTGCTGGCCCACCTGCAGGGAGAAAATGCTGTTTTGGCAGAAGATGTTTGTACAGCACTATCAAGGGCTATTCAGAGATTTACAAATCACTCTGGAAAGCTCCTAAGGTCTCTCAAATCATGAGTAAACGCTACTCATGGCTCACTCTTGCCTATCAGATTAGGTCCAAACTCTGTAGCTTCTTTAAAATACTGTTTTCAACTGTTTCCTTTTTTTCTGATTACAGAAAATTTAAAAATTATGGATCCTCATGCTCACCCCTGGCCATTTTAGCCTCTGGAGATGGCACCTCGTTTTATGTATATTCCTTCTTTTTTAAGTCACATGTAGTGAGTGACATGCTTGTGAAAAATGAAATGATGCTAAGAATACTTCACTGCAACATGCTTTTTCCCACCTGGCTTATCTAGAACATCTTTTCATGCTACTAAATGTAGATCTTTTTTTAGAGGTTATACAAATACTCTCCATAAAGCCAAGGTGGTCTATTTGCATGCTTCATTCTTTTCCACTCCTGTATCTTGCACATTTTTCCTTTGACTTTGGACAGGATTTTTTTCTTTGTTGCATAAACCCTATTCACTTTTTTTCTAAGTTTATTTTATTGGAGCATAGTTGATTTACAAAGTTGTGTTTCAGGTGTACAACAAAGTGATTCAGTTATACATATTATTAATATCCACATTTTTCAGACTTCTCTATTATAGGCTATTACAGGATATGGGCTCTACTTTCCTGTGTTCTACAGTAGGTCTCTGTTGTTTATTCATTCTATATATAATAGTTTGTACCTGCTAATCCCAAACTTAGTCCATCCCTCCCGAACCCTCTCCCCCTTGGCAACCACAAGTGTGTTCTCTACGCCCGTGAGTCTGTAGGTAAGTTCTTGTGTCGTATGTTAGACTCCACATATAAATGATATGGTATTTGTCTTTCTCTTACTTAGTATGAGCAGTCTTCATTGTCTGGAAACCTTGCTTCCACTCTGAAACTCATGGGTATGAAGTGAGAGGCGAATAGTTCCAGGGCAGGTAAGAGGGGACCTAAGACTGTATCACAGCTGTGCTCATGTTTTATCCCACGGGGAGACACAGCAATTCTGAGACAAGAGTTCTTTCGAGACTGAGCTGGGGGGCGCTAAACACAACAAAATAATTAAAATAACAGTAAAACCAACCCATGCCAAAAACCCCACAGGAAGGCAGTTGGTTTCCTACTTTTACCTGCTTGCCAGCATCTGCTTGTTCACTCCCTTGGAATTAGTGATGTTTTTGGACTTTTGTCTACTTCTATGTCTGAGATGGAGCACGACCCTATGGTCCTTGTCCCCCATGGCCTCTGCCTGCCTTCTGTCTGTGGAAAAACTAGCCAAAAAATAAGTTAATCAGAGAAATGAGAATATGCAGAAACAAGGAAAACAGTTAAGAGAAACCAAATAGTAATAGTTTAGTCATTAAGCATAGTCAAGGACCTTTGGTTCCTCCTCCAGGGCTACAGATAATATTCTGAGCTATATCCTGTGAGCTGTCTTATAGGTACTGAAACCCCCACCAGGTAGAAGTTAACTGAAACCCCCACCAGGTAGAAGTTAAACTGTATGACGACCTAACCATAACCATGACATAGCTGCCACAATTCCTACAACTGGCCTCAAGGAAATGGGAACAAACTGACCATGGAATTGAAGACTAGCTGTCACTGATGACCAATTTCAAGGTGACTATCAGAGCTGTGCTGTTTCTGCACATAGCCCTCACCCTCAGCCTATACAAGCTCTAGCCCACTGATGGTCAGAGGAAAGAGTGGGCCTTTGGACAGAAGTCTATCCTCCCCTCAAGTTGTCAGCACGCAAAATAAAGCAAGCTTTTGCCTCTTTATTACCTTCTGAGCAGGGAGCAGCTGGGCCCCACTTATGGTTACATGTTGGGAGTACACTTTTAATTAAGATGTTTCTTCATGAAACTTCTACCACCTAACTTACTTCTAAGAGCCAGAGCTTCTTGGTGCTTTCTGGAGGACAAACTGCTCCTTCCACCATATCCAGCTTGTGGTGTCACTTGTTCAGGGAACCAGATGGCTTTAACAGGGCTTCCAACTGAAGTATCTCCGATTAGACTGTACCGTTCAAGATTTTCTGCTCTCTGCCCTTCAACAATGGCTTCAGCTTTTTGCCTTCAAGCCTGTCAAACTTTTCAAGTTCTGAGGTTTTTCTTTCTTCAAGCTCTTTAAAATACAGATGTCACATTCATCCCTTTCATTTTTAAATATCATTCCCATCTCACAAAGCATGTTGCTGTGATTCTCTTTCCCTTTTAGGAAAACAGAATTTTTGTATTCTCCAAATATTCCAGTTGGGATGGTTACACAGTAGTTTAATTAAAGCATTTTGAGATAGTTAAAAATATACTACTATAATTTATTTAGCAAAACTGCTTACATAACAATGTTCGCAATGATACAACACTGTGCCTTAAATCCCTATCACTAAAACCTAAATGCATGGATATTCACACATTCCTTAAATTCTTATGGACATTAATAAAGACCTGACAAAGGATTTGTGTGCAGAATAAAAACTTCCTATAAATCAATCAGTAATAAAAAGACAACACAATGAACACATGAGGACTTTTCACACAATAAAATGTATAAATGGCCACTACACATATTAGTAATGTTCAAACTCCCTAATCATCAGAGAAATGCAAATTGAAAGAACAGGAAGATACCACTACATATCCCTCAAAACTGCTAAAACTGAAGACTGACAAGTCAGTCTTTCCAAATGTACTTTTTCACTGTTTAAATGCTAATGCTTAAACTCTAACCTTTTTAGCCATCTAATTAGGAATTATTTAAATTTTAAGGTTTGAAAAGGATTTTTTAAGAAGTTGTGAAAATGCTTTTTTTCAAAAATACAAGAAGACAAGACTACCTCATGAATTTTAAAAAGTCAATTTCCCCTACATAAAATTTTGGGCTTTTATGTGTCAGAGATAGAATAAAAAATATTAACTTTTTGGATAGCTAAATATATACTTAGCATTGCTCAATTTCTAGAGTAACTGTCTTATTCTTCAGTCTGCTAAAATGAGCTTCATGGGGTCTTTGCTTGAGATTTTTAAAGTTAAGTCTGCAGCATGTCTTAACACGTTAAAATTCATTTTTGAGACCTCACCTCGTTACTGATTAGACAAGGCTAATTTTTGACTTAGAAAAAGGCTGTTTCCCAACAAATGAGTATTTACCATTTTGCCACCTGCTCAAGTAAACACTGGTGTTGGGCTTGGAGTCATGTGGGACTGGAAAGTAAAAAATTAAAAATAAATCACTTATCACACATTTCACTCTTATTTTTTTCTATAAAAATATAACTCTTTATTAAATAACATGCACAAATATCAACTAGTCATTTATTAAACAGATATGATTTAGAACAAGATTTAAAGAAATACAAATCCTTAGGTACAATTTAGTATCTTGTTCATGATATTTGAATAGTTAAAAAAAAAAAAATCACTGATTAAACTAACCATCATTTATTTCTTTCAGAATCCTATATCATTTTAGGCATAGACTTCATTCCAAGTTTTTTCTAGCATTTCAGAGCTTCAGAATATCTTTAATATCAAGAGCCCTTAACTACTTACTTAAGTATAAATTCCTCCGGAGAAGGCATTGACTTTTTTTTTTCCTAAGCTATTCCAATTAGCTTCGAGTCACTTTACAGAGGAAATCTGCAGAAGCAGAATCATGGCAGACAGGCTCCAGCAACTTGAGGTACCGTTGAAGAGGGAGAGAACTGTGGTTAGTACTAAGACGCTGGGGTGACTAAAAAACGCCAGATTTCTGCTTGCTTGGTTTTTCTCTTCTGCAGCTTGTTCTGTTTGGCCAAACAGTGATTTTTTTTTTTTTTTTCCATGTCCCCCATCTCTGGTTGAACCATCAGAACAAAATGCTGTATGAACTTCCCCTTCTCGTGTTTTCTGTGACTTCAATGCTCAGTAATCTGGTTTTTTTACTTTTAGGCAAAAGTATAAACAAAATTTGCATTAATTTTTTCATATTAAAAAGTATTGCTTTTATAAATTAGCTTTTAATGTTCCCAGCCTTAATAAACTTAACTTCAACAAAACCAGTGCTTTAAAATCTACCCTGCCTTTCTTGGCCTCATTTATCCAATAAAAAAGGCCAAAATCTTTCATCTAAATTTCTAAAGACTACTACATCCAATCTTTATAATAAAGTCCTTGCACTGTGTATTTTTCACATGTGCTGCTTTATTGCGCATGCCAAGTACAGTATGAATTAAAATATAAACTGAAGTAAAAATTCAAAACCCCTAAGCTTAATATATACCTTTGCACTCAAAAACTTCAATTTTACATTCTTTCCCATTAGCTGGGACTTCCAACTTGTTAGCTGAATTTAAATCACTTTATTCCTTATATATTCTCTTTACTTCTATTGGAATAAAAAACATCCAGTATTATTTTATAATTCAAGAAGGTATTACGGAAAGTTCTGTAAATTTTATTTCATATACTTATGATCAATTTTACATATAACCTAATTTTCTTTCCAAAAATGTTTAATAAGTTTAGCAGCAGGTTTCAAATCTGAAATATTCCTGAACATTTAATTGACATCATGTTATAGGAGAAACTGGACTTTTTCTATGTATATTGCTAATTATTTTACTAAAAAACAGCATACCAAATCTTACTTTAATTATAAAATTCTGAAAAGTATGTTTTGCTTCTTGATACAAGGAAAAAATACAACATATTAATTTTTCATAAACATTGCAGAGGTCAATAGGAATATGTCCATTGCTTTTACTTATTGTGACTACCAAGGATTTCTTTCTTGAGTATTCAGTTTTTATTTAAAAGTGCAAAGGTTATTAAGCTTAAAACATTATATTTGAGCAATGTAAAAAAGTTTACAATGATTTAACATGACCAATAAAATTTATTAAACATATTTACATATATTCACAGATTCTTTCATACTTGAGTATTAAAATAGACATTTACAATTTCAGAATTTTCATTCAAAGGCATTTTTGGGGGGGAGGGAGGAGAATAGGCTCTATCGTGAGATGAAGAAAGAGCTGTTTCTTTGCATGACTAATTCTAAATAAAATGTCCAACACAGTAAGTCAAAGTCCTACCCTGGGAGACTGGCATGAAACACCTTACACTACCGCCAGGCATCACTGTGGAGAGGGTTAACTTATAGGAAGCATGCAGCTAAGTCACAGTCTCTACAATTCTGTGATGGTAACAAGCTAACGCAGACACGCATGCCTTATTTAAAGGTCCTGCTACCTCAACACACTATCACTACACTCCATACCATACAAACTACAACTTTGGTCCAATAAAACATTAGACAAAACAGTTTTACAATTATCTCTTTGTATATGTTTTGACTACCAATCCCTTTGTATACATTTTGACCATTAATTACAAGATTTACATCTGCACAATATGTATAAAATAAGTTATTAAAAAGGAAGACAATATTAAAACTTTCAAAAAGAAAGCTATACAATTAACTTACAGATAAAATAAACTGAAGAAATTTTGTGCCAAGTTTTCCTTCCACATTAGAAACTATTTGGTAGAAACTGCGCCTTTTAGTTTGTTGATCTATTTTAGCAGACCGTGACAGAACCTGAACACCCGCAGTCACCTTGTACAGAGCGCTAACAGCTTCCAGCGCCATTAGCAGCCCCCTCTGCTCCCTACTCAACTATGACATCTGCCAACAGGCTCCAATGTGAGTCACATTCCACCAATATAAATAGTAGTTTTCAGTTAGAAACTGCTTGGATCTAAGATCCAAAATAATTCTTTTCATTTTTAATAAAATGACAGTGTTTACTACATCACCAACTTTAGTTGAACTTTACTAATAATTGTGAAGGCATAATATCGTATTTTTGTCAAAAGGCAGCATTCCACAGCACAACACTCTTGAGCCTCATTTGTTTAAGATACCACCAGGAAGTAACGGCTGCTATATAGGAGTCAATTCAAAGTCATCGTTAACATCAACCAGGGGAACGTAAAACTCCTGAATTTCATAGATGCTGATAGATTTATAGGTGGCAGGATCAAGTTCCTGGAGTTTGAGCTGCCATTCTAACCTCTGGACGGCATTTAAAGCTGCAGCTTCATGCTGTTGCCTCATTAAAAGACAGGTCTATTTAAGAGAAGAGAAGAATTGATTATTTATTAAAAACTGCTTTGTTTAAAAATTAATCTCATGCATTGTTTCTTTAGGGAGCAAGATGGATTTACTAGGGTATGTGAAGTTTCTGGGTTACGTCCATTTATGGTTTACTCTGTCTATATCGATATCCATATACCAAATCCTTCTGGGCCTGTGATTTCACACTCATCTAACAGACTTCAATTTGAAACTGTTCTTTTGAGCAATAAAATTTCAAGTTATCAGAAGAATTATGAAAATCTAAGGAAGAGTGATTTTTTAAAATAATTGAAAAAAAATAGTAAAATAAAATAATTGAAGCCAAACAATTTTCTTTATAGACTACTGGCAAAATAATATTTCTTGTCTTCCTGTTCTCCCCCTCCTCTTGTACAAAGGATAAACAAGCACGAAGACCCACTTTAGAAACAGCTTTTTCTGTGGCAGCTGCACCTTTGATACTAAATTGAATTCAAAAAATGGCAGGGTGGGGGTTCCTTTTCTTCATTTATCTTCCAAAGTACAACCAGCGTGAGGATTCACAGCTTACCATCTTTCGTTACCTAACCACACCTCTATCACACAGCAACAGTTTCTGTTGATGAAGGGGAAGCATCAGTTAAAGTGAACTTCTAAACATACATACCTTTAATTTGTCGAATTTATCATCCACATCTTGTAACCAAGACATGAACTGTCTTGCATTAAAGCGATCCCTCACAGAAGTTTTACTGTCATCAGACTGAAACAGAGTATTAAAATAGTTGGATATTACAAAATAAAATAACCTACTTTAAAAGAGGCTGATAAAATATTTCCATACTGAGCTGATTAGTTATTAGAATTATTAGGATGTTGGGTTTAGTAATTAAAGAGAACCCTATTGTTCTGTGAGTCAAAAATGTCTCAAAAAGGCATGTCATATGATGTATTACATGCCTGTGACCTTATTAACACATAACTGATCATGAAACTCATTTTAACATGACAGTTGGCTCAGACCTGGTAAAGAATCTGCCTGCAACTCAGGAGACTTGGGTTTGATCCCTGGGTGGGGAAGACCACTGGAGAAGGTAATGTCAACCCATTCCAGTATTCTTGCTTGGGAAGAATGGCCAGAGGAGTCTGGAGTGCTGCAATCCATAGGGTCGCAAAGAGTTGGACACGACTGAGCTACTAACACTGTCACTTACCACATGCTGGGAGTGAACAACGAGGTGGCAGACAGGGCTTTGGGGCGGACATTTCTCCCAGGACCCAGTCCTTTTGTAGGACCTATTCTCTGGAAAGTTTATAAGGAAATCCTACACCGACTCTTAATAATACCAGTTTTGGTATTTCGTTAAGATAGGCAATATTCAAATGTCAGCTTTGTATCCTATTGTGTAATCTCAAACTGATTATATACTCCTTTAATTTTCTATTCTGTAAATGGGGTTAAGAGCATCTCTTTACATCTTGTTTGAGAATTGACTTGTGAAGGCCTCGTTCTAATGCCCGGGCGACAGGCAGCTGCCTCCATGACTGCCCTGCCCAACTTGACCACCAACACCGCCACAGGGGTATCCAGGCCTCACGCAGCCCCACTACCACACTGTCCACATTCTGAGCTGTGACCACTTTTGCCCTGGTCTTCAGCAAAGATGTGTTGACTATTTTAAATTTTATCATTCAATCCTTCTTAATATTACAAGTTTATCTGGAAAATGAAGAGGTCTGATAAGAGAACAGCCTACCCAAGGAAGTGGACTTGTTCCTTAGACCCTCTGCAGCTCTGGACAAGCCTGCTCCTCAGTCGAGACTATCTATCAACTGTAAGGCCAGCCATACAAGGACGGGCAACAGGCCCACAGTCGTTCTCAAGACGATGACTACGTTCTGTTGACTGTGGCATGATCCTTTTTAGCCTCTGATCAGTCTGGGTTTACTAGGAAAATTCACTTTTCAGAAATTCTCTTTATGACCTGTCTGGGACTCCTTTTTTCTTTTTAAAAAGATGAGAAAAATAAAGCCCAGAAAGAACTAAGTAATTTTCTCTATAGTATACCGCATATACTTTCTTTCTCTGTGGTTGGCCTGATTTAATACAGCATTTCCCGGGACTTCCCTGGTGGTACAGTGGATAAGAATCTGCCTGCCAATTCAAGGTACATAGGTTTGATCCCTGGTCCAGGAAGATCCCACAGGCTGCAGAGCAACTTAGCCCTTGAACCACAACTATTGAAGTCCATTTGCTTAGAGCCCATGCTCTTCAACAAGAGAAGCTCCTGCCATGAGAAGCCTGTGCACTGCAACTAAAGAGTAGCCCCCACTCTCCGCACTAGGGAAAGCCTGTACATAGCAATGAAGACCCAGCGCAGCCAAATAAATAACTGACTTTTTTAAAAAACCCAGCATTTCCTAGTCTTTTTTGGTGATAATCCTTCATTGTCTTGTGTTTATACTTTTATATTCTCTTATGACGGGTGAATATCATTCTGGTTTATGAACCACAAAAAAATTCTGACGACTGATGTCTGGTTCTGGATTCCTGAAATTTATATGTGGCAGTTCATGTTTTCAAACTACAGCTACAGTTTCCCATAGTTCTTTTAATTTATCCCAACAACACCCAAGATCCAAATAAAGCCTGGCCCTCTTTCAGCACTGACTCAACCCAGGTTCTACCTGCCAATTTTTTTTAGCTTTCAGCTTTAAGCTTCCCAGTTGCTCAAAGGTCAGGGTCGGGGTATAAAATCCATGACAGACACAACTCACAAGATCTATAAAATGATCCTATCTTAAACATACATGTATCTGTTCTGTAATTGTCTTGATTTAATGACGTTCAGAGGGCCAGGTGATCTGGAAGTGCTTCCCTCATTTTCGCCTTTGTTGTGCTTTACTGACTGCTGAGCTCAAGTTTGTCTTGAAGATAGCAACTACCAGAGGCGCTGCTGTCCTGGGGGCACTGAGGCAGCAGGGAGACCTTACCTGGGCTTCCAGGGGCACGCTGTACACTTCCGCGTCCAGGAGAACCGTGCATGCACTGAACGGCAGTGTCTGATTTGCCAGTGTCCTTGCAGCTCTGTAATGAACCCGAAGAACCTCCTGTTCATTGGATACAATGAGTTTTTCCTAGTTGAACAAAGAATTAAAAAAAAACAAAAAACCTCTTCAACCACTTGTTTTAAAAAAAAAAATCAACTTAAAATGTTAAAAGAACTTGAATCTCAGAGCAGTTTCTCCTTCATAGTAAGGCTGATAAATTTGAGAACTCTTGAGAATTTTAAAAGTAAAGTTTCTTTCCAGAATTGGCAGTCTCTTTTTAAAAATGATCTTTTGAAAGTGTACAATGATGGCTTTCATTAATGATATATAGTCATCTACTGGTATCTGTGGGGGATGGGTTCCAGGACCCTTGTGGATACCAAAATTCATGGATGTGCAAGTCCCTTATATAAAATGGCATCATATTTGCATATAACCTACACACATACTCCCATATACTTAAAATCATCTCTAGATTACTTACAATACCTAAGACAATGTAAATGCTAGGTAAATTTGCCAGTATGTGGCAAAATCAAGTTTTGCTTTTTAACACTTTCTGGAATTTTTTTCTTGAGTATTTTGATCCACAGTTGGTTGACTCCATGAATATGGAACCTGTGGATATGGCAGGCTGACTGTATTTACCAAGATGTTCAATTGTCACCACTTAACTCCAGGATATTTTTGTCACCCCAGGAAGAAATACCTGGGCCCACCAGCGGTCACTCTGCATTCCCCTTCTGCCCCTGGCAATCTTAACTCTACTTCTGGTCTCTGAGTTTACTTGTTATGAACAGTTCATACAGGTGGAATCAAACTGTGTGGTCTTTTGTGACTGGCTTCTTTCATGTCACATGTTTTCCAGGTTCATCTGTGTTGTAGCACACATCACTTCCATTCATTTTTACATTTTATTTATCTATTCATCAGTTGATGGCTCCTTTGGGACATAGTGAATAAGGGTGCTATGAACATTCATGCTCAATTTTTGTCTGAATGTGTATTTTTATTTCTCTTGGGTAAATAACTACGAGTGGGATTGCTGGGTCATATGGTAGGTTTATGTTTAATTTGTTGACAAATTGCCAAAACATATTCAACAGCAAACTCCAGGAGTTGGTGATGGACAGGGAGGTCTGGGGTGCTGCAGTCCACGGGGTCACAAAGAGTTGGACACAACTGAGTGACTGAACTGATTCAACAGCAGTTGTGTCATTTTATGTTCTTGCCAGCAAGGTAGAAGATTCCAGTTTTTCAAACTCTTGCCAACATTTGTTATTATCTGTCTTTTTATTATATGCATTCTAAATATTCTGAAGTGGTACCCCATCATGGTGGCATGGTGGAGGCTTCTCTTCTGTAACAGCAAGGCATTTGTAACATGGCTACATGCATAGATGAAATATACCACAAGCTTGTGGCTGAAATAGCTACTGATGTGGGTTATATGACCTAACTCCTTTCTGCTAACAAACTGTTCACTGATGTGGGTCATGCACAGTGTTGTAAGTTGTTTGAGTGCGTCTTTATTTGCTTTTCTCTTTGTAATACTATAACTTTATTTCATTCATTTACAAACATTATTCTGAGCAAAGGTTTTATATAGGAATCCATGGCACAAAAAAGGTTAAGAACCTCTACCATAGGGAATCAATCATGAATGAAGAAATTACATACAATGTTTTGCTTGTATAAGAATCTATGTGTATGTCTGTAAAGAAGGGTCATAGCTTATATCACATTTTCAGAAAGTCCCTGACTGTCCAAGAAGAGATATAGAAGGTAATTTTTTATTTTTATCATTCCAAGTTACTTTGACAATTTCTATAAATAATTAGATAGGTTTGTTCTCTTGTCATTTCATGACAAAACTAACCACCAGAAACTGGAATACTAAAGCAGACCTAAAGGGACCAAGGTGATTCTGCACCATGGCAGCTGGTACCAAGCAACAATCTCAGAACCTGGAAACCTATATGTCTATACAGGAATTCACTGCTACCAGCCTGCAGATCTGGCAAATGACACTGAGAAATTTTAAGAGGTTTCTGTATATCAAATAAATCCTGAACATAAATTGTAACATAGGAACGGCTATCCAAAAACAGGCTTAAAAATTCTCCATCTTATTGCAGAAGAACAAGGATAAAATCAAGCCATTTCCCAAAATGGTTCTAAATAAGGAAGATTCACTAATAAAAAACTGTAGGCCATCACAATCTACTGTTAAAAGTTATTTTTTGCATAAGTGAATTTAAACATTTCTTACCCTTTCAATACTGTGCTGCAAACGTAGTTTCATCCTGACAACTTCCTGTTGTCGAAAAAGCTCTTTAAGTGGATCTGACAGTGAAGGTGGGGGTGTAATCTAATTAAAAAAATAAAGAGTTGAAAATATTAGATTTCATTTACAATAATCAGCTAATCCTATAAAATTAAACCTTTTTAGTGCAGAACATAATGCAAACATAAATTCTTACGTTCTTTGAATTAAATAATACAGTAAGTAACAATTTCACAACTGGTTGTTACTTTTCAACTCTTTGAAAGAAAGCAAAACATTTCAGAAAACGTACACATTTTACTTTTGAGGCCACAGCAAATCCCAAAGAGCAAATCAGGATGGAGAGTGTTGTTTATCGCAGAGACACGTTTTAGAGTGTCCGTATATGACAGTTCACAGACAGAGAAGGAGTAACAAACACACAAAAACACTGAACAAACAGTCCAAAAGATGACGGCAGTCTGAGTGTACAGTAAGTAAAGTCTCTCTGCAGACATGATAAAATCCAAACACAAAACTGCAGAGGTCTTGTATTTAGTGAGTTAACTTTTATCAAAATAGATGAAACTGTCTTCTAACAGAGTTGTGGTTTTCAAACTTCATTACAAATGTGATACCTCACTTTGTCTATCCATTCTCCAAAGAGCTTACAGTTAGTTCACCTCTAATTTGATTATCATGAACTGTGCTTTTTGATAGATGCTGGAGCTTAAGAAAGCTGACTCACTCTCAAGCGTTAATACAGAGAGACACCCAAGTATGGCAGTAACTGTCTGTGACCCCTGCATATTCTCCCTCTGCCCCCAGCTTTTAATAACTGTCAACATACTAGAGTGAAGAAACAAAGTTTTCTCAGAACATCCTGGCACAAAGCAGTAACTTTGGGGGGACTCTTCTGGCAGGGGCACAAGGAGATACTGACGTGCGGCTGCAGGGACAGTGTAGCACTATACCTGAAACGCTTGCCAAAGATGCAGAACTGGACCTAATCAAGACTCTATTTATAAACAGTAGACAGTTTAACACCACTAGGATTCAATCAGTTGAGTCAATGCAGAATATTCTATAAAACAACTTATTGGGGCTGATCATTTTTCAGGTCTCTAATTATACATTTGATTTGTGTCTTAAAACTTCTTTAAATTTAGTAAGAGGCAAGAGTACAGTTTGGTGCTATTATTTCAGTTTTGAAAAATCACACAGGCATCCTTCAAGTGGCACAGGGAAAACACCTCCTCCTTTAAGACTGGAGTGTCAGAGAAGGTTTCTCTAAGAGGGTCATGCCCGAGTTCCACCTTAAAGCAAGAGCCAGAGTAAAGAGTTCAGAGAAGTAAGTTGTGGGGGAAAAGAAAGAGAAAGCAGGGAAGGAGCTAATTCGCACAGGAGAGAACAGTACGATCACCTGCTGAGACAAGCAGTCTGGTGTTAGGAGGCACCTGCAGGCAGGCCTGAGCTCTGGAGCATCGAGTGTGACAGCAGAGAGGGCAGGATGGAGAGAGCAGCAGGGCCCAGCGCTACAGGCTGTAGTCTACCCTGCACACAGTGCTTCTCCAGGCATGACTCACAGAACACTGGGGCCACAAACGTGGTTTACAGGAAATGGCCCCGGACAAGTGAGGTTGGGAAGTATACACACACACACACACACACACACACACACACACACACACAAATATACTTATTTACATATCTCATAATTAACAAATTAAATTTTAATAGTTTTAGAAATCCTACAGTGAAGAAATCTATTTTTTGATTAATGATGTTTCCCAAACTTATTTGGTCATGAAAAACACCTCTCTTTCCCCACTGAAGAAGGTATTTAATTAACATGCTGTGGAACACATATTATGTGTAACACATTGGGGTAAATTTTGTATGTAATAGGGAACCAGGGAAAGGTCTTAACAGCTCATAGCTGTACTGGAGAACAGCTATTAGGAGGGCGTGACTGTAAGCAAGGAATGAAGGAAGCAGGTCACTGCTGCACTGGTGTAAGAGGGGGAGGCAGTGAAAGGGATGTGGTCTAAAATGTGGGTGACTGACTGAGGATAAAAAAGAGGGAGCAGCTGAGGACTCGCAGGTCCTTCAGCACTAGGACTGGATGGCTGCTAACAGAGACCACAAGAGGGGACCCAAGGAGAGAGAAGCAGGTTGGGGCAAGTTCAGTGCTGAAATGTTGAGCAGACCAGCTAGTATAAAAGAAGCCAAGGAGAGAGGTTTGTGCAGAATATATAAATCTGGGAATTCTCAAAATACATCCATCTGTAGAGAAGGAGTATGTGGAGACTTTTTTTTTGGAGACTTTTTGAGGACACTTTCCCTCTGCTTTTTCCTCATCTTGTCCCATGTTGTGGGACATTCAGAAGACGTCCAGAAGCACGTAGAACACAGTTACGGAAGTCAGTAGTGTATTCAGGGTTGAAGACAGAGGCAGGCAACATTCTCCATGAGACCTGCAGTGTCCCAGCCCTTCATAAGATTACAGCTCAAAGGGAGAAGCAGGCCTGTAAACAGTTAACTGTAACATCCTGGGGAGGTTTAAGGAAGACACAAGCAATTCTATTCCGACAAGATCCTGTCCAGTGACATCACAGCTCACATGATGATAGGAGAGAAAAATGGCCCTGGTGAAGACAGCATTCCACATAGAGGGAAAAGCACTGCCAAAGGACCCAGGCAACAAGCAGAGACTCCACAGAAGAGGGGGGCTCAGTGTGGCTGAAAGGCTGGGTGACTTGGACGAGTGGTGAGATGAAGCAGGGGTGGGGAGATGGCTCAGGCTGCTGTGCTCAGATGTAGGTTTTTAGGTGTGGCCAATGGGGAGCCAGCTAATCACAGCTGAGATACTTCAACAGGGAAACAGCTTTTTATTGTTTTTAAAGGGACATAAATTTAACAACAAACAGAAAGTGCCAAAAGAAACTAGGAGAAAAAAGAAGTGGAAAAATTGCTGCAATGCTGAAGTGAGAGATACTGACAAGGGCCCTGGAACAAGCAGCAGAGAACGTCGATTCTGGAATGAGTCCTCAGATCTAAGGGATAGAACCTGGTAAACTGATGGGTTTCTACTATGGTGTCATCACCAATAAATAACGTGTTTGTCAGGGATTGGGTGGAGGGTCCTGTTCCAAGGTCTGAGGTCGGAGTGGGTGCCATTAGACCTGCTTTCTGGAAACAGAGTTGGTGGCCAAGGCACCGCAGCAGCTCAAATTAACCTTCTACACCCAGGGCAGGGTCCCTGCCAGAGGCTCCCACAGGTGCATGCAGTCACTGCACTCACCTCAGGGCACCTGCCTGCTCTCCTCAATTCCACTTCCCTCACACACACAGGCACAGCCACAGCTCCTGACAACTCCCACCTACAACCCTCCTGGAAAAGCCTCAGGGTCAGGATACTGGGGAACCAAGCCTGGGACATGTGCCTGAGGTCATTTAACTGACTGTGCCCAGGAGGCACCTGCCATCTGATTCTAGAGATGATGTGGCTCAACAGGATGTTTTGGGACTAACTGCACATCGAAGGCTGCTGAAATCACAGAAAGAGACAGGACCTTGCTGACTGAAGAATTAACTCCTGGAGAACTCTGATGTTTAAAGGGTTGGTATAAGAGCCATAAGAAGACAGAAAAAGATAAGTGAGGCAAGAGAACCAGAAGAGCACACCATCATGAAAAACCAGGGAGGGGAGGAGTTTATGAAGAACCAGATGGTCATGGAGTTGAATGTGACAGAGAGCAAGTAGAAAGAAAAAAGGAGAGGTCAAACAGTGAGTCAGTTTGGAGCTCATAGGGGATCTCTGCCAGTGCACACACAGTGACTGGATGAACAGGAAGTGACACAGAGGGGATGTTGGGCACAGACCACTCTCCAAGGTGCGGTTTGAGATCGCTCACTAGGCATGACCAAGTGCCACAAGCAAGGGTAACTTTTTTCTCCCCAGGATGAAGGAGACCTAAATATGTTCAGTGGATGGGTAATGGCCAGTGAAAAGAGAAACTAAAAATACAGTAGTAAGAAGTGTTCTCATAGAGGAAGGTTCCAAAGAAGGCTGGAGGGAATGGAATCAAAAGGACAAGGAAAGGAGTTACCCTTCAGAGAAATAAAAGCATTAACTCCTTAGGGTTGAAAGCAGCAGCGGGTAAGAAACAAAATACCAAGGAGCAGTGCTGTTCAGTAAGGCAGCACAGACCACACATGACTCCTGAGCACTGACTGATGCGTGGCTGGTCTGAACTGAGACGTACTGCAAGCCAGCCTGGTTTCAAATACTCAGCATCAAAAAAAATACCTATGTAAACTATCTCTAAAGCTTTTCTATACTGATTATATTTTCACATAGAATTGTGGACATATTGAGTGAAATATTAATTTCACCCATCTCCTTTTACTCTTTAAAATGTCAAAAGTCAAATCACTCAGTCAACTCTGGCTCTTTGCAAACCCATGGACTATACAGTCCATGGAATTCTCCAGGCCAGAATACTGGAGTGGATAGCCTTTCCCTCCTCCAGGGGATCTTCCCAACCCAGGGATTGAACCCTGGTCTCCCGCAATTCAGGTGGATTCTTTACCAGCTTGAGCCACCAGGGAAGCCCAAGAATACTGGCGTGGGTAGCCTATCCCTTCTCCAGCGGATCTTCCCAACCCAGGAATCAAACTGGGATCTCTTGCATTGCAGGTGGATTCTTTACCAACTGAGCTATCAGGGAAGCCCCCATTAAAATGTGGTTACTAGAAAACTGAAGACTACACCATGTGACCTCCATCACATTCCTACCAATGGGGCTGCAAGTGTATGTCAAGTGAGGCTACTTACTGTGGGTATGCAGATCTTGCTTAAGGGGTTTCCATCCAGGAGATACGACCCATTAAACGTCACATATTCATCATAATACTGAGGTGCCTGAGGGATCACACTACATAACAACTTGCGCTTTTCTTCAATCTTTTTTCTTATGTGTAAGTATTCAAAATAGGGATTTGCGCGCTCTGAGCTGTATGGCTGGATCTCATCGAGCTTCAGTGAGTCCACAATGGCGGCCAGGGACTGCTGGGTTTTCTCTTTTGCTTGCAGCAAAGAGGGACTCACTTGCACGGGCTGAGGTACCCGAGAGACTTTCCTTTTCCGAGGGTGGTGAATCTGAGGGTCGTCCTCCTCAGTTAATCTTATTCTTCCTCGAGGGGATGCAGATTCACTGTCTTTGTCTGGTAACAGTGCACAGCTGGCCAGAAGCTGCTTGCTTTGACTGGCTCCTGTGTTTCCTTTGTTTCTGGTCATCCTTTGAGGGATCTGGTTTTCAGGTTTATCATCTTCAGCACTTTCCTCTAGTTCTACTTTAACTAAGTGTCCGTATTTATGCATTTCTGGTGGAGCTGACGGCTGTGGATGGTTCTCTAGACTCGATAAAGTACTTTGTTGTGACTCCTCATCCTCGATGGAAAGCAAACACTTCTCACTTTCAGGACAATGTTTTGGATTATCTGGTTCACTCAGGTTTCCTTTTGGCACCCCTGCATTCATTTCACATAAATCAGAATCACACTTATCGTTCAAATGAGTCAAAACCAAACTCTCCAGTTTGTTTTCTTTTTCATGTGAAGTATCCTGAATATCAGAAGTGCTTTTTTCAGCCTCATGGCCACTGGAAGACTTAAACATTAGCTTGCTAAATGTGTAATGAGGATTTGGCTGGGAAGACGCGTCACTTCCATTAAAGTCCTTTTCTGATGGCAATACTGGCAAAGTACTAGCTTTCTCAAAATTTGGTGCTGCTTCTTCAACAATGCTTTCAGAGTACACTGGGACAAAGGCATCTGTCTTCTGAACGTCCGTTAGGACAAAAGTATTTTCCGTATCTTTTGTAGGTTCAGTATCAGTATCCAAAACAGAAGTGATCATTTGAATTGCATTTTTCTGCTGCAGAATACCTGGTTCTTGAGCGGTGACATAGGACAAAGAAGTATGTCTGGAAATAGATTCACCATCTGAAAGTGACTGGCTGTGAGAAGAGCAAGGTTGCTGTGAAGGGAGAAAGGATGCTGGATTCTGAGCACAAGTGTTTCCTGGCAATTCAGTCTGGTGCACAGACACAAAATCCATATTCTGTTCTCTCAATACTTTGTTTTCAGGATTACAAAAACCCTGAACAGAAGAATCTTGATCAGGTGCAGCAGAATTTGGGCAGCTAAAGTCTCCAGTGTTTAACGACTCCATCTCCCATGACTTACTTTGGATCACACCAACCTGATTAGACGGCTCTAAGTGCACAGGACTGCCCATCAGCGTGCCCATGGGAGCAGTGCCCTTGATGACATTTGTATCAGTAGAATTATATTTGCTGTTTACAGATCTAGTTGGAGAGGCTGCAAAACTGGAATGTACATTAATGCTCAAAAGTTCTCTTTCAGGCACATTGGAGGATACCTCAGATTTGGGAGAAGGACAAATCTCTCTTGGCACAGCTGAGCCATCTTGACTGCTCTCTTCTGATATTGTTTGAAATTGCTTTGTATGCTCACAAATGACAGAGGGCATGCTACATCTTCGGGCTTCTGCAGCTGATCGCCCTTCATTTGTAACTAGTTTAGCATCTTCGATAGAAGATGCCCGGAGATGGGAAGTCAGAAGCCTGCTAGCATACGATGCTTTAATCCGCTCTGATAGGTCAGTCAGGCTATCCAGCTCCCTGTCATGAAGGGCAGGAGATTTGGCAACTGGCAAAAATGGTGACTGGGAAAAGGACATTTGGGAATCCGAACCCTCTAACATAAAGTCTGAGTCATACTCAACTGGAGGCCTTGGGGTTGTCATTGTAGTAAGGCAGGAATCTTCTGAGCTAGCCACTGAAATCATGGAGACAGACCTGGAGCTGAGACCTGGCTTTTCACTTTCTGATCTAGGAGACCTGTTCAAGCTATTATCTGAAACAAAGGATGATTTGCCTAAACTCGTCGTATTTTTGGTGTCCACAGATTGGGATCTGTTACTTACAGCATCTTTACAGTGTTTCTCCTTAGTGTAAGTATCAGTCAACTCAGAACTCTTTGACCTAGTAAGTTCTTTATTTTTGGACTCAGCTAGTGCATGCTTTGTTTTTTCTTTATCTTTTACTTTAAGTTCTAAACAATTGCGATTTCTCAACCGTTCCTTTTCTTTTTGTTTAATCTTTTCCTTGTGTTTTCTGTGCCACTGCTCTATTTCCAGGTCTTTAAGGCTTAGCATCCGTTCAAAGCTGGTCTGCATTAAGTCATCATTCACGAGCCTCTTTTCTTTGGGCCGAGTATCTTTTGATGCTGGTGATGACTTAGGTTTAGGCTTATCTCCTTCGGATTTTAGTTTGAGTGAACTACTCAGTTGAATTTTATCCTTATGTTTGTCTCGTTCTTTATATCTATCTATATCTTTATCTTTTTTATCTTTTTCTTTTCCATCAGGAGTTCTCAAAGGTTCATCTTTTGTTTTTTCTTTGAGAGAGAAAGTTTTTTCATGTTGTGCTTTACTACTGTCTGTTATACTTGACTTTCTCTCTTCCTGGAAGTGTTTGGAACTACTTATATTTACACTGTCTCTAGATTTGTCCTTTTTATCTACCTCCCTATCTTTTTCTTTATTTTTGCTTTTTTCTGATTTAGTATAGTCACTATTATCTGATGGCTTATTTTTTTTTTCCATCAAGTGCTTCTCTTTGCTGTCTGTTGGATGTCTCTCTTTCTCAAGTTTTTCTTTGTCATGTTTCCTATCCATCTTTTCTCTACTTTTATCTCGGTCATCGTTTTTTTTAACGGTAGTAATGTTTTTTAGCTTCTCACCTTCTCTATGGCATTTTTCTGTGTGGTGTGAATATAGCTTGTCCTTTTCTTTTATTCTGTCGACACATTCACTAGGATCTAATCTGTCTTTCTCTGACTTATGCTCATGTTTTATCTTCTTCTCTTTTTCAGAATTTTTTCTGTCAGCCCTCTCAATGTCCTTATCTTTGGTCTGAAATCGTTTCTCAGATTTTTCCTTACTTTCTTTCATATGCTTTTCAATTTCTATTTCCTTTTCCACTGAATGTAACCCTATAGTCTCTTCAGTGGCACTTACACCCAAAGAGCTGAATTCTGTTTCTTTATCTGTAAGTACATTCTCTCTCTCATCTTTTAAATCTTTTATTTTTTCCTCCCTAAAAGATTTCTCACTTTCCTTTTTAATCTTTTCCCGTTCTTCTTTAAAGTTTCTCTCTTTGGAAATATGCTTTTCCTTGGTTGATTTATCATCTTTAATGTTTTTCTCCAACTTTGACTTTTTTTCTAACGTTAGGGACTCATGTTCCATACTTAAAAATAGATCTTCGGTTTCATCACTTTTAAAAAAATTCTCTTTCCAAAACTCTCTATCAAATTCCACACTCCGTTGCAGCTCTTTAGTACCATCCCTACTTTTGTATTTTTCCTTTTCACCTTCAATTTCTTTTTTATGCTTTTCTTTTTCCCTTTCTTTATGTTTTAACTTATGTTTTTTTAATGTTTTACCCTCTTTATCCATTTTTTTCAGTGTGCAATCTGAATTTTCAAATGTTGGACTGTGATCATCATCTTTTATTTTGGCATTTGACTTTTCACCAAATTCTAAGTGGAAATCTTTATGATGTTTGTTTTTTTCCTTATGCTTACAAGATTTTACACTTGAACTTTCTGGCAAGAATTCAGATTCTATATTATCATACCGAACAAGATCAGGCTGTAATGACATTTCAGAACTGCCTGGTGATAAACAGGTTTTAGAATGTTCTTGTTTTAGTGGTGTTGATTGCTTTTCACTGAGTCCACAAGAATGTTTGGGAGATTTACCACTGGAAATATGAAATAAATGTAATGAAGTATCATCTTTCGGGCTAAAAGATTTCCTAAAATTCCCCTCGTCTCTGGTCTTATCTGAACAATCTAGTGTAGTATTAACTGTCAAGTTTGTTACTCTGGTATTTTCTTTCCCCTCTTTTTCTTGCTTCAGCTCTTGGTTCTCTTTATTTTTGTTCTGGTTCTTTAATTTTCTTTTAACTTTGCCTTTCTGTTTGTGTTCATTTGAAACTCCATATTCCTTTTTGGTTTGAATATCAGAATTTGATGTTTCAGGGACAGAACATGGAGCAGAACACTTTTTGTTCTGAAGAATTTCTTCATCTGAACTTTCAGAACTTGAATATAAAACCCTAGATGGCTTTTGTTTTTTACTTTTAAATGATTTAGGATAGAAAGTTTTTTCCTGTTTTGCAAATAAACTATTCTTTTCTACTTCAGATTCATTCTCTTTTCGCAGTTCTTTCCTAAGAATATGCCTGTCATCAATCATTTTATTTATTTCCTCTTCATCATCATCTTTGAACTCATACTCATCAAGGGCAGATGGAAGAGGTGCTTTACTGGGAACTATCTGTTTACTTTCACAGATGAGAGAGTCTTTCTCTGTCTCAGAGTCAATATTTTCATCAACGCTGGAAGGATTTACTGACTGAGCCTCTTCAGAATCTAGAATATGAAAAAGAAAATCTCCTGTTAGTCAAGAGACGACTGTCAGGAAGATAAGACTGAGAGAAAAACATAGTATATACAGCAAATACTTCAATTCTGAAAAAACTTCATATTAATATGTAAATAATACAATGAAAAAATATGTAAGAGCTCTGCTACAGTTTTCTGGAAAAGCTTCAGAGGCTGCTTCAGAATGAGACCTCTTGACACCTGTAAAAGCACACAATACACTGGATATAATATATATATATATATATAAACTAATATTAAAATGTATGAACAATATAATTAAGAGGTTCAAAACTCCAAAGGGCTGGATTCAGGGAAACATTGGCTACTAATGTAAAAAATAAAAAAATCATTTTGTGGCCACATTATGTGGCATGTGGTATCTTAATTCCGCAACCAGGGATCAAACTAGTGCCCTGAGATGGAAGGATGGAGACTTAATCACTGGGCCACCAGGGAAGTCGTCTGTAAAATTTTATATATATGTACATTTTCTTTTTTCCTGGAGAGAGAATATTTAAGTAAAATTCTTTGATGCAGAAAAGATTAACAATCACTAACTTAAAAACTTTAATTAAATAAAAATTAGATTATTTTATATGCTTCAGAATTTTTACTAGTAAAAGCATAAATGATCAAATGATTCCCATAAGGACAGAACTTGAATAAAGGTGAACAGTTGTAACTATACAAGAAACATGATTGTCAGCTTTACCACCTGTAAAAAAAGAAGAAAAAAAAAAAGAAATATATCCCCCAATTACAACATCAAGATTGTAACAGATAGACTGATATATAATTTGAAAAAAGCTACTTTATCCTTTAGCTCTTTTATAGATTTTTTTCCTTCCTAGTTGGGCATCTTTTCTTAGCTGAAATGTATGTTGCATGCATGGAGCCTCCAACTGCAAAGAAAACCCAGGCCTGTAAAATTAAAAGAAAACTGAAGACTCTGACCAAAAGAGAACATCAAACTTCACTTTTTTGGCTAAAAATATAACAATATAAAGGTAATCAATTTATTTGAATACATCAAGTTTCCCCTAAAAGTGATCTAGCTCTCAAATATTCTTAACATGGAAACTCAAATTGCAGAAGCATTTTAGAGTGTAAAGTTCTGAGCACTGGACAAGAGCTCTGGAGAGATGTAGAGAAGATGTATTAATATTCTAATGCTATTAGCTGCCAAATGAGTGACAGTTTTATTGACATGTGGAATTTAAAAAAAGAACATTTTTAGAATGACAATTGCTTATGAAGGTAACTCCATTCCCAGTTCTTAATACTGCAATATAGAGCATCAAACTGTAGAACTTTATGGTGCAAAAAAGGGAACAGCTGTTTTGGGAGTAGTATTTGTTCTGCTCCTCGACTAAATAAATACAAGAATATGTACTTATATGACAGGTGTTATTTTCCTTGTTGGCACCTTATTTACAATTTGTTCTTAAGGACTTTTCTCCCCTTGCAGTTTTTAAGGAGTGGATGTTTTATGGTTTGTATATAACTATTCTATTCTTTCTCATTAGGTAAGTTTAACTGGAAACTGGGAATGATTTTTTCCCTTGTATATTCCTTAACACCTCAAGTAGACACTAGAATCAATCTTAAGTAAACATTTAGTATGCTTCTCTAGGCACAGAGTGCTCAGCGGGAGGTGTGATGTGATGAAAAGAACACAACTCTGCAGAGTAACAGTGACTCAGCCTGATGATGGCTCAGATGGCTGTTGGCACCTCGTCTAAAGGGTGCAGGTACCCTTCTCCAGTCAGTACGTGGGAAAGGGGAGCAGGATTCCGACAGCAACAGCACTGAAAGGGGTGGGAATGATATTAGGAACTTCAGGCAGATTTCAGGGTGTGAAAACAACTAATGTAACAAAAGGCAGCGCACACACAGCATGTCCCATTTCATATACAGCTTTTTTTCATTCAATAGTTGCAGACATTTTCTTTTAAAATTGCATTTTCTTTATTACTGTTTTTAAGGGCTGCATGCTACATGGAGTTAATATATAATCACGATATACCGTGATGACAGTGTGGAGTTACCCCGGGAGGAGGATGGCAGCCTGGCTCTGGCCACTGAGTTACACCTGCCCACCAGGCTCATTCCTCTGCGTGTGGGCTCTCAGTACTGCCAATCAGGACCCTGCATGTTCTCCTAAAGCTGGCAAGTCTGGGACCCCAGTGATGACTCTACATATGTGATGCCATTCCACTGGCAGACCAGGTTCAAATCCCTTTTTTTCCCCAAGGAGTCCTAAACCTTTCTGATTTACTTTACCCAGGACTATGGATAAAGTTGGTCTTGGAATTCTGGTGCAGTAGTAAAAACAAACATGTTTGCTCCACCTCTCTTAGGATAGGGAGAAATTCACCTAAGAATTCAAATCCGCAAGCCCCTGTATTGAAAATGGCCATGGTCATCGTGATGTGACACAGTTTTCAATTTGGTTTCAACTTTTTTTGTCTTTACTATCTATTTAGTTACTAGATTTGAATTTGTATTTAAAAGTTTACTGAACTATTTCTGATAAAAAAGCTCCTTTAAAAAATATTATGTTTATCATTTCAACAATTTTCTTTGGGAAATGAGGAAGACGAGTAAGAAATAAGCAATCATTAAAGCACTAAATTTTTCATTAAAGTATTTTGTTATCTGTGAAAAACTGCTAAATAACAAAACAAAACTTAATTGATTAAAAATGCAATACATTTGAAAGTTGCTCTTGTACATCTCAAGGCATTATTTGGAAAATAGTTTTCCTGAAATTGAAATCATGGAGAAGTAATAAGCAAAATCCAGATTTTGAGAAAAATTACCAGGCAAGTGATTTTTTCAACAACAAAAAATTACAAGAACAAAAGAACGGCAGGGGATATTTACATAACATGGTGAATTTTCAAAATCTAATTCACACACTATGTGTACTATAATCTACTCCTTTCTTGATAAATTCTTCACAACCCTCTCTGATTCTTTGTTCTCAAATATGACAACTGCTCGTTGCTGTCACTTGGGAATTTTTCATCAAAATCTGAATCTTTGTATTTTCCTCTTAGACTTTTTTAACCTTGCACTTTAGGTGCGAATGAAATTCTAGGTTCAAAACAGTTTTCATACAACGTCGAGCCTTAAGCTGCACCCATCTTCTCACAACAGCTTTTAAGAACAAGAAATCAGAGTCACTCTGACTCTGATTCTGGGAGTCTGTAAACTTTTAAACAATCTTTATCCTTGAAGTCGTGACGTAACCTGATGTGGGGTTCTCCCTTTCCATGCTTTTTGCTTTGTATATTCCCCTTTCATCTATAAATATCTTTCTTCAGTTAAGAGACATCTTCAACTAAAAAAATTATTTTCTTCCCAACAATTATTATTTTTTGTAAAAAGAATACTGGATATGCTGGGTATGGTTTTTTTTTTTAAACCATTTTTCTCATATTCCCGCTGCACTTTTCAATGTTTTATGTGTTGCCCTTCTCTTAGACCTCAAATTAGATCTTCGGCGATGTCCAGTTTATTCTTTGACCCTATAGGGAATGCTTACTTTCAGTAATGATTAAAAACTTTGAATTTCAAGGACTTTCCTGGCCAACTTTTTCAAGGTGGCTTTCTGTTAGAGTTATTGGATTGACTGCCCCCACCATCATCCCAGCGTCTCCAAGCGCACTGAGAACTTACCCTTCTGCTTCCTATGTAATTTTCATTCTCCAGATCAACTGTTGTGCTTGTTCATTTTGGCCCTTCTTGTTTGTCTTTCAGTTGATTTTCCTCAACTCTCTGGATTTCTTTTCATACTGATCAAGGGAAAAACTGGTTTCTTCAGCAGTTTAATGGAGGACCTCTACAGCAGGCGTCCCCTGCATGTGTGCGCCATGGTCCCTCTAACCGCAGTCTGTTGCTGAGAATGCGCCTGCAACAAGCTGGCTCTGAACTTCAGAGCCCCTGGGCTCCAATGGGAGGGATATTTGAGTTGTTGCTTTGCTCTGCAATACTCTACTAACCACAACCAGTATACTGAACCTGATTACATAAATATAACTTACATTCTAGTCAAGGAAGTAACATTAGGAAAAAACACCTGCATTTTAGGAAACATATCTTTATAGCTTCCATATCCCTAAATTGATTGTAAAATGCAGTCTAGAGACAGGAAAATAAAATATTGGGTAATTTTATACAGCTTATTCTAAATCTCCATTTCTAAATCTCAATTTAAAATGAAATAAACCTCAATTTTCCTAAGTAAAAGTTAGTTATTTTATTTTTACTGTATAGGAAAAAAGTAGTCATGTTTAGTACATTTATTTGGAAGTAAGTATGCCATATGGGAATATATTTTCACTGTATTTCTACAGTAATAGGTACAGGTAAAGGAGTTACAGCAAAGAATTTAGGGGTGAGCTGGGGAGAGAAGAGAGGATAATCAATAGGTGAAAACACTGTCTAAAAGCAAAATTGACATAAAAAGTAAAACCAAGTACCACACCACTCTGTACACTCCCTTAGTTATACATTCCTTTCTACCAACGTATCAGTCACACAAAAATGAAGTCTATAAAGTATAAATTAATCAAGACTGTCCCCCTCTGAAAATATAACTGGTATCACTACAAAAAATTTGATGTCACTAAA
Source organism: Muntiacus reevesi (assembly GCF_963930625.1). Lineage (NCBI taxonomy): Eukaryota > Metazoa > Chordata > Mammalia > Artiodactyla > Cervidae > Muntiacus > Muntiacus reevesi. Next base: position 39,617,562 of record NC_089252.1, on the reverse strand, counting down.
GGAAACTGACAAAAATCACCCAGTCTCGGCTATTCCATCAATACGTGTGTGTGTATATATATATATATATATATATATACACATATACATATATATATATATTTTACATGGAGGTCCTTTAAACCATGAGTAGGTAAAACAGGATGATATAGCTAAGGCTAAACTCATTTATTTGTATATATATATGTAATATTTTAAGTCAAAGGTCTTAAAAGAGTTCTGCCCAAATGTACCCTTCAGAGTTTTAGTCTTAAATATTCAGCAATATCTCAAGGACTAAAATAATGTGACAGACTCACTTTAAGTTGCTAGGCACTGGTAGAAATGCGGTTTATAAGAGAAACCATCAAGCTAATATATTTTTAACAAAAAATCGATTCATTTTGAATTTGCAATAAGCCATTTTATATATGTTGGGCAAATACACTTAAAATTTCTTGATTATATTTACATAAACTTCAAAGAGAGATATTGAGATTATTTTATGTAACATAAAAATTTAAAAACATAAAAATTTAAAAACCTATATTCATTTGTAGACATCCAAACAACATACCAGCTGCAGTTACAATTTCCCATTTATTTTTCTGATATATGAGCAAGTAAAAAAATATAGAACTATGCAATTTTTATAGACACTACTAAGGAGCAAATGCTCATAATATGGTAATTTAGGTATAGCAATTTCTTTCCATTTTTCTACACTTAACAAAATTTGACATATAAAATTTTAAAAAGACATTCAACCTTGAATTTAAAACTCTTAAGCTTTCGAGTTAGGTTGATATAATGAATCTACATAAAACACATGATAAAACCTGTACTGATTTTAAAGTATTGGCTTTCAAATAAGAGAACTATAGAGGTTTTTGATTGTTTAAGATTCAGGTAGAAGTAGTTGGTGATATTTAGAGAAACGTGTGAAGAATTAAAATCAGAACTCTGTGTATAAAGTGTACCATATATATCACAAAACAGAGGAGAAAAAGCAGAGTATGTGAAACATAGTGACGGAATTTAATTGATCACTAAAGAATATCTTATTGCCTATTATGCTGTATGCTCAGCCCTCTGCACATCACATGCCTTTCCATTTCTTGTAAGCACCTATACCACAGTGATGGGTGAAGAATTAAAGTCGTTGAACACCAAGTACAGTGCTTACTCTATGTGACCTCTACCTGTAGTCTTTATGCTTCCAAGGTTAAAAGAAGCTTGTTTTAAAACTTCCTCAGGTGAGTCTTCTTCCTACTTACAGTTAAATTGTTAACATCACATAATCCATTTAATAAAAATTTCTGGTCTATTTTGACTTAAGTAATTGTTTTTTGTATCTCTTGATTTATTAACTGCTATAATTCCATATCTGCATGAATCAATAGTCATAATCAATAGTCATATTTTCATAGTTCCTGAAATATAAAACTGAGGATATGAGTTTAACAAATATGACAATATATTTAGAATAGTTACAATCTTTTAACATTAAGAAAATAAGGCTTCAAATTACTGGTCATTTTGTGTATTTTATGACACAGAAATGCACTCAGCGAACACCAGAGGGAAACAACATATCACTGTCTTTTTGGAAGTTTCTTAATCTATCTCACGGTAGACTCTAAACACAGACTGCCTACTTATGATGGAGTATTTCCTTGCTTAATCTGAAGCATGCAAGTGAGCAAAGCTTATAGCAGTGGCTTAATAAACATGGCCAAATTACTGGCAGTCAAAGCAATGTAAGGAAAGTGTGAACAATTATTTCTTAACAATGCCTGGCATTTTCAACTTTACCCACTGGGCACTTTGTTTAAGCAATAAAACAGGGTCTGCAAACCTGCAGCAGAATCTCTACTTTGGCAATTAATGAGTGTCAGAAAGCATGGGGAGGGATGCAGTGCGACACAGAGTCACCCACTTCTCCGTTACCGTAATTCTGGTTCAGGAGCGTGGTCTGGTTCTCTGAATATGACTCAGCTTTCAGCAGGTTAGCAAGAAGCAAATATCTGTAGCAAATCCTATTATCAGATAGAATTTCTGTCAGGAAGGTAATATGGAATAAGACTGTGGAAAAAGGGCAGAGGTTAGGGGGGAAAAACCACAGAATTATGCAGATTTAAGTGTCAAACACTTGTATGCAAATCAGTTGTACTGACTAGGACAAGAATTCCTGCAACAATATCATGAATATCTGATGTGCATGACATAAAATGACTACTCAGGGAGGTTCATGAACTTGGGCCATCCTGCACATTGTTTATTTACTAATGTGTGATGAAATGATGAAGCAACAGGCTTCTATCAGAGGAAATCAGTGACATCACAAGTACACTCTGAGCTCACAGGATAGACACCTCTTGTCAGAGCATTCTCCTCTCTCATGAAAGAAGCCGTGCACTGGCGTATATTCTGGCACAAGCTCTGTGTCCTGAGGACCTGACACTCTGTAGAACAGTGCCTCTGAGCAGCACTGTCACAAAGCACAACACCTAATGGGATAAGCCAAACTCTCAAATGTTTCCTACAGAATGCCTTTTTATCTACTCCAAATTTAAGTTCTGAAATCCATAGCCAGTTATACTCTCTAACTTTGCAACACTTAAAGTGTATCTGTCACATGGATGACATAACATACAAAATGAGTAACAATGCTGTCAGGCTTTACATGTACAAATGTCTATGGGCAGTCAGATTAATACTCGATTAAATATTAATACATTCTGAATTTAGATTAGATGATGTTTAGTCTGACAAGGACCTCATGTAAATTAAACAATAAATTTGGGTATTTTCATCAGTCTTTTTCAGCAACTTCAAAATCTTTGTATGATACTTACGGATGATTTTTACTGATGATTTTTAAATCATTCCTTGAGGGATTTTGATCAAGCAATAATTCAGGCACATTCACCATGTGGAAAATAAGTATGCTGAAAAATCAATACATAGTTGATGAACACATGAAACAGTATCAGTAAAAATAAAAAACGGTTCTAAAAGATGTACTTTACTCTAATGAAACAAGTAAGTTCAAATAAAATACTTAACTTCTTCCATGGAAAAATTTATTGCAGCACTTTTTTCTCACAGAAAGATTTTTAACCAAAGCTGCTTTTCACTGCTATTGTTTTCTGAAGAGACCAGGATTACAAAGTCCATAGGCATAATAAATGGGAGAATTAACATATAAAATGCTTCTCTTCTTCAAATCTTATTCTCTTACTTTCCTATGGAAGCTATGTAATTCAGTTATTATAATCCTTATTTCACATAGCACAAAGATGTTCAATTGACTTTCAGTTTGCACCTGGCAGATAGATTCACAAATACTTTGAAATTAAAGAAGTGACAGGGGTTAGGGGATAATCATGTTAGTATCTCCATTTCCTTCACCAGTTATGTCCTCTGAGCTCACGGATGGCCCCTCCGTGCTGAAGCACCGAGGAGACCTTGCTGTTGCCGGACCAGGTGTTCTCAGACTCACCCAGTCTCCTTAATGGATAAACTCAGTCTACAGGTTCAGCAACTCTAGATTTGTGGGTAATGGAAGCTTCTGGCATAATCCCTAAGGCCCAATTACCCCTTCCTCCAATTAAACAAATATTTGTTAAGCAATGTCTATGTACCAAACACTTCAGTCTACATTTATTGGAGGGTGAAGGAGAGAAAATATACACAAAAAGGAATGTTGCCACCTTTACAATTCCTCCTATAGTTTTAGTTCCCATCACTACGATTCCCATTACTAAACACTGCTGTCAACCCTTTAAAAAACATGTTTGTCTCTCTCTATTCCTCCCTCCCCCATGTCTGTTCTCCTTATAATCAGCCCCCCTTTTGGATGGGTGATAGTTAAGTGGAAGCCTTTATCTTTTCCTAAATGGAATATAGGAACAATCACTACGCTGGCCCCTTTCAGAACTATTGAAAACATACCAGACGTTTCCCCTAATATATCATCTTGAGAATTTCTTAGTATTTAAAAAACCCAATATCCTGAACCTTTTATGTGCTATTCACCTTAACTGAGTTTTGTACAAAATTCCCCTGGAGAAGTACCTATTAAGTACACACTTAAAATAGTCTTGTCCATTTTTTAAAGTCTGATATGGTGTTTTAAGTCATTTTTATTTTTTCTACAGGTCCTCCCTCTTTTCATACAATCCAGCTGGGAGAAGATGCTGGGTGCAGCTTAGCACACTTCTCTGTCTGGGCCCCTCCAGCCAATGGCAGCAGGACCCGACCCGGAGGACTGAGGAGGGGAGCAGACTGTCCCTCGAGCAGGAGGGCAGGCAAGGGTTTCATTCTCTTTAATTTAATGTTGGCAACTACTGATCCTCAATGCTCCTGGACATCAACCAACAGGGTGTTGCAAAGTGGTCAGTCTCTCTTATCATTCTTTTAGCTGGATTAATCTTATAAGAAAACAATTCTTCTCATCATAATGAGGTTACCCAGTGATAGAGTTCATACAGGAATATGGAGGCAAAATAAATGATTGACTTTTCCCCCTTTTTTGCCTATTTTTTGAGATAACAAACTGGTTCTTTGGTGACCATGATTTAATTTAAAAATTCACCATGAGAGGTTCATGAATTTAAACATGTTCAATGGGTTTCCAATCTTTGCAATTAACACCCTTATTGAAGCTCAAACTTTCCCATTTTTGGCCAGTGGGGAACTGTTCCAAGCCATCTAAGGCCTTCTGACAAAATCTGAAATCTGAAATAACGAGATGTTCTATATTTCCTGCCCTAGACTTAGTTTAGCATCATCCATTGTTTTCCAAGAAAGTTTGGCTTTCTTTTAGTAGAAAATATTTACCAATTATAATTTGGGTACCAGGAATGACTACTGCTACTGTCTTTGTCAGCTTTAGATCTTTTCAACAGATCTAAATTTATATTTTAGTTTTAATTTGGAAATAATTTCAACTCACAAAAAGTTAGAAAATAAAAAATAATAAACATTATAAATCCTTTACCTAGGTTTTCCTATTGTTAATGCTTCACTCTTCTTGCATTATACTTTCTCTCTATATATAACATATGTGTATAAATACATATTCTTCCTTAACTATATGAGGGTAAATTACATATATAATGGTTCTTTACCCTATATACTTTGGAGGGTATTTTGCAAGACATAAAGATATTATTTTGTTACAGCACAGTTGCCAACTTCATGAATTTACACTGAAACAACACTAATCTACTGTCCATATTCCTTGCTAAATGATCTAATAATATCTTTTATAACTACTTCCCCCTTCCACAACAGAAACCAGTCCTGAAGCAGGTATATTTTTTACTTATCGGTTTTTTAAAAAACTCTGAGTATGCCAAAAGTTTTCTGAAATACTCTTCTCAGATCTTCCCTTTTTTAAAACTGTGATTGTAAAATTGTGCCCCAATTTTACAACAATGACCAGAATTCAGCCACCTAAACACAAAAATAAAAATGCAAAGGTACTCATCAATGCCAGGAAGGGTCTGGTGAGCTAGTGCTCTAATTGATAAAAGGATTTAAAGAATTCAGACGTGGTACAGCTAGCAGTGGCAGTGTGTAGCAGTGCTGGTACCTATTAATGGGGAGAAAGTCTGCAACAGGCTCGAATCTGACATCAGCAATTTGTGGGGAAAAGAAATCACAGAAATAGGGCAAGAGCATCGGGACTCCATTTACACGGAGGACGTGGAGACAGGACCTCGAGTGAGGTTACCGAACTCACCATTCTGAACAGCTTTTTCTGTTACAAAGCAGAAGTATGACATTCTACTAAAATAGCATGTAAACACGTGAACGGAGACCACGTAGAACAAACCTGTGTAACTCTCATCATCATCAGACAAAGGCACCTCTCTTTTCAGCAGCAACTCCAGCTCCTCTGTTTCTGCCACATCCACTGGACGCTCCCCATGTTTATTAGCTTGAAAAGGATTTCCACCATGACGAAGCAGCAGTTTCACAATCTGCAACATGGAACAGTAGGAAGACTCAGTCCTTTCGTAGACTGCATTATCTCAACCATTCTCCCGATTACACGCATAGTCTCCTCCAGCTCCGTCTACTCTGCCTCCTTTCCCCAGTGTCTATTCTAAATCATAATTACTCTCAAGTTCCATTTTCACTGCCATTGCCCTTCGGATCACATCTACTACGAAGACAGCTGCTCTTTTTTTTTTTTTTCCATTTTCTCCTTAAAATTGAAGTTGGGCTGTCTTAGCACTGAATCTCATGATTTTTCTTCCTGTTTCATCAAATATTTGACAAATATTTACTGAGTACCTATTAACAAGGACTGCATCAAGTTCTGCAGATAAATCAATAAACAAGAGTAACAAGCTCCCTGGCCTCTTGCAGTGTACAGGCTACAGGAATTCTCAAAAGAAGTATTTCCCCTGTTTAAGGCAACCAGCCCTACACCAAGGCTCTTTAATTATCTTCTTTTCTCCATCTCCCTGGGATGTAAACTATCACTAACTGATATGAGTTTACTTAAAACTAATGAAGCTTAAAATGCAAGGCCTCTGACTTTCACGGTCCCCTTACATGGCCCTGTATCTAACTTTTCATTTGTTTCTTAAAGAACTTTGTCCCCACAAATTACATAAGCTTTGGGCTCCACAAACCAAAATGTGCCTGGTTAGTCATTTTTTTCGTTTTTCTTTCTTCCTACTCCACTTCTTTTCTATGGTAAAACCTCTTTCTTGATTGACTCCTTTCTAGAAACCAATCTTTCCAGTTCATCTCTCTTTTGCCTTAAGACAATAATGGGAATAAAGAAACAGACTTTAAAAAAAAGAAACTGTTTAAGCCTATACTCTTCTCCTCCACCTAAACCTCTCTTCTTTCCTTAACAGTCAAGCTCCTGGACAGTGTTTATCCTTGCAGCCTTGACTACTCCTTTCTTACTGGCCCTTTACCCTTCCACCTACAATTATGCTGCCATCAGTCCAGTGAAATGAGTCTTCTAAAATCTGTGAATATCTAAGCCACAGGTGATTTCCCTAGGGCTCTGTCCTTGACTCACTTGATTGATGCTCTGTTCTACATCATCTCCTTGGAGCGCTCACCACCCACTCTGAATGAGATGACAATTGTGCAATCCATCCATCTATTTTCATTCTCATGCTCATTCTTTCTTAGCCCTCTTCTTCAGCTTCAGAACCAAATATCCAAGTGTTCTTTCAATATATTGTATTTTAATACAAATGTTGAAACCAATTGGTCCCAGAGTTCATTAAACTTGCACCCTTATCTTTTATCTTTTCTATTCTTAGTGACTAGCACCAAAATATACCCAGTCACTGAAGCCAGAAAGATGGGAGTCATCACTGATTCTTGTTTTTCATTCATTGTTGTTTAGTCACTAATTTGTGTCCTTCATTTTTGTGATCCCACAGACTGTAACCCACCAGGTTCCTCTGTCCATAGGCAAGAATACTGGAGTGGGTTGCTAGTCCCTTCTCCAGGGGATCTTTCTGACCAAGGGATTGAACTTGCATCTCCTGCATTGGCAGGAGGATTCTTTACCACTAGCGCCACCAACGAAGTTCTTTTCACTCATATTCCTTGTGGGACAGGTGGGAAGTATTATTAATTCTGCTTCATAGACATCTCTTTTGCTTTGAGCTGTTATTTCCAATGACATGAGTGTGTTCTGTCACAGGTAAATCTGTACTATAATTTATTAATACGTTTCTGCCCTTATCCTAGACTGTAAACTTTATGTGAAATCTTTGTCTTTGTATTCTCAATACACAACTATGATGTTTTCTGGTATATCACATCTTTCTCAAAAAACAACATTAAACAAGATGCTACAAATTAGGAATTTCTAACAAATTAAAAGTATTTAAGAGTAACAATGATTCACAGTGAAATAAAAATGAAAAGTTGCTTCTAGGCTATGAAAGAATAAACCATCAAAACAGAACACTTGAAATGTAAGAATACAAAAAGAAAACAAATAACTCATGTCAATTGATAATGTTTAATTTTCCTATTCACTAATTTTCATGTTTTTTAATAAGATCAAATAGCTTTCCAAGGGTGCTAGTGAAAAACAATTGTCCCTAATATTTATCTCCGAATGCTTAAGTATCACACCTAGCATGCTCCTTCTGTATTTTTCAGTTTTAGGTGTTGTCTACTGTCTTACAATGGAAGACAGGGACTCAGCTCTCGTTTACCAACTCCACCCCTGTACTCCTATACACAACCATTCCCCCTCCTCCTAACTTTCCAAGACAGTCATATTATTTTGTGTGTATTATGACTAATATAAATGTTGAACCAAGTAGCATAACATGACTAAACTTCCATTCTTACACAAGTTATTTTATCCCAGAGTTAACTATCTTCATTTTTCATTTGCTCAGTGTTCTACATACTTATCTTTAACTCATCCCCCATTCTGCTACAAGCACAGATCCTTCAGTTCC